>NC_090936.1:415219375-415852885 GCF_040938575.1 Ambystoma mexicanum
TAAAATACTTCATTTGTAAAGTAATACATTATTGGGGGTATGCATAGTGAGTACAAACCATGCATAACATCTTATATGCATCTTTTTACTCACCTTGTGATTTTACTGATTTGTGAAGAAAAGCAGTCCAGGGAATCGGAATTACAGATTGCGGGATCCCCATCCACTCTAATTCACAAATCCAACATCGCCCACGACTGCTTCTCATTTTGCTGTGAGTGGGAGATGTTTTGGATTCCTCTGGATACACATGTTCTTGCACTTCCATATGAATCCATGTTAATACCATATCCCATGCATGGACATAGCCGTGTTCATTTAGGATTCATTTTGCTAATGGTGCCAGTAGATATACTGCACACATCACCACCGTAGTGGTCTTAGAGCGATAAAACCTTGTCCGTGTGGGTGAACTGTGACCCCACCCAGGGTGCAGAGCAAACCGTGGCATGTGGGGTGAGAAGGAAATGGGGATACAGGTAAGCAAGAGTTGCCAACAGCGGGAGAAAGTCGGGGATAGACCAGAAGACAAAGGTGACAAGGGCAGGGGAGGATAACAGGAGGATTAAGTGGTAGCATTAGCTGGGATGCAAGTCGTAAAGCAAGTCAAGTAAGTACACCTAAATGAGGAGAGCAGACCTCTGGCAAGACCAAAGTGAGTAAGGACACATCTGCAACCTAACTTCAAAAAAGGCCAAAGAAACATGACCAAAATTCCCATCCAAATGAGACCAAGCCCTGGACAGGAAAGAAAGGTGATGTAAACGCTAACATTTGGAGACCCACTAAACAACACCCAGGGTTTCTTTCATTGCAGACATGTGTCCCATAGATAAGGAGATCATGCTTGCAAGGGCAAACCCAAGCCGGGAATCATCTCTGGGACCACTAATAACTCTGGCGAACTGTTTAAAATCTGCAAGGAACTCTCCAACCCTTCTGCAGTCTCCTCATCTCCCCTGCATTCCTTGACCCTCTGTACCTCACTGGCCCCCCACTTCCTTTCCAAAACTCAGGAAATTCTGTCTTCACTCCTGTCTTCACTCTCCTCTACCCCCTCCCACCTCCCTCCCCAGCTCCCATGCCTCCCTTGACTCTCTTCTCCCCTTCCCTACTTATCTCCTCTTTCTCGCCCATAGCACCGGATGAAGTCTCTAGACAAGTAATTTCTATGAAAGTCTCCTCCAAACAGGTGCTCCCTTGCTCTTCCAGAACTGTCAAGGACAACATTGCCCCCCTTGCGCCTTCCCTGGCTGATTTCTGTAACCACTTATTTACCACTGGCGTCTTCACTCTCCCCCTCAAGTGCTCCCTTGTGCATCCCCTCCTAAAAATAGCCATCTTCTGCTCCCTCCGGCCCTGCTAACCACCACCCTATCTCCATTACCCCCTTCCTGGGCAAGCTCCTGGAAAACCTGACTATCACGCAACTGACCCAACAAACCAAATCTGTCGGTTGTCTCCACGACTACTAGTCTGGCTTCAGAGGTGCCAGAGGCACGGAAACTGATCTTCTCAACACCCATGAAGACTTGCTCTCGAATCTTCACTCGAACTCTCCATCCATTCTTATCTTCCTGGATATTTCCTCTGCCTTCGACATGGTCAATCATGCCACACTGACAAATCGGCTCTGTGACACCTTTTGCATCACAGGCCTGGCACTGGCATCACAGGCCTGGTACTGGCCTGGCACTGGAATGGTTGACCTCCTCCCACTCCGACCGACCTTCCCAGGTTCAACAGGGCTCTTTTCTCTCCTCTATCACACTCTCCCCCTGAGGCATCCCTCAAGGCTCTATCCTCTCGCTTTCAACATCTACCTTGCTCTTTTGGCCCACTTGATCTCTTCCTTCTCTCCTCGCTTCCAGTGTTATGCAGATGACACGCAGCTCTCCTTCAAGCTTCTCTCGTCCTCCTCCTACTCCTCTTCCTCCTCTCTCATCCCTGACTGTCTGACTGCTATTCAACGGTGTGAAAGCACAGTGAAAGCAGTTGCCTAGATACTAGGAGGTGTTGGGTACAAAGTCTGACTTCTCTGTCATTTGCTGCTTACTATAGGGGAGGAGCCTTTAAATACTCTGCTCACCCACGGATGAAGCGTAATGAAAGCAGTTGCCTGCAGACCAGGGGGTGTTTGCTGGGAAGTCTAACTTCATTGCCCTTTGCTGCTTAGTATTGGAGAGGAGCCAGAGTGAAAGCAGTTGCCTGCAGTTAGCTAACGGGTAGCTGCATTGATGCAGAAGCACACCCAGGATCGGCGATGGCAGGGGAGAAAGAAAACAACAGGAGCCGGAAACGGAGCCTGGAAAGACAAGTTGTGTGGAGCTTGCAGCAGCACGTGCTGGATAGTATGTCTGCAGACGTATGGTGCTCAAAGAAGAGTGATTCCTGTACTGCACCGGAGGCCAGTGAGGAAAAAGAGGTCAGAGACTATTTGTGGCACTCAATTAATGAGGTTGTGTTGACAATGACCTCAAAGACTTAAAAACAAGTGCGGGGGAACAACCCGACTCAGACATTTTTGAATGAATGCATAATCGGCCAGTTTCGTTCGTGGCTGACGTCCTGGTGACAGCATCTACAGTGTCGTATTTAGAAAATAAGGGCCCCAAAACCACCCTCTCCATTACCTCCCACCCTGACACGGACACGGTCGTGAGAACACAAAGGGTCACAAGACCCTGATGCACCTGGGATGCCAGCCAGGGTGAAATGTGAACCTGCGGGTGCCTTTTGAGGGAGGTGTAAAAGAGGCACCGCTACAGACTAATGACGTGACATTTACAGCAAATGTCATGCAGAACACTCTAACAGAACACTCTATGCTATCTTACTTATTGGAAACAGCAGAAACAGTAGAAACTGTGTATCCAACGTTCGGGACTGGATTGCCACAGCCCATTGAGTTTGCAAGGGCTGATAACACCACAGGCAATTTAGCAGAGTTAGCACTTAGCCCCTCTTCTGCAAAAGTTGACTTGAGGAGTACTATGAGAGGCCTCGTAATCACATAACCCACCCACTATACAGACTTTAGGGGGAAGAAAGACAGGGGCCGCTTTCCTCTAATAAAGCTATCCCTGCTAAAGGAACTACGTACTGGAAACCAGCTGGGTTGGGAAATAATGGGGTCAGGGGCAAACAACGATTCCACTACAGAAGTGCAACAACAGATGGGAAAAGCACCCTTTTAACAATATCCTCAGTGAAGGAAAAGGAAGCAGGGGAAGTAGAGGACTCAGCACTTTTGGAAAGCTAGAACCTGTTGGAACAACGATTGGGGGAAAGTGATGCATATGCAAATGGTCACCTCTTACAGTCAGGTAACCGCCTCGAGGTGAGGTCTCCCAGCACCCCACTGGAAGAACTAGGAGGGAGTGACATTGCTAGGCTGAACAATAAGCAGACGTTGCCAGAGATCAGATAAACGTTTTGGCAGGATATCCAAGAGAAAACTCAGCAGAAAAGCATTCAGTAATCGGTGAACCCCATTCAAATATCTATACCTAACAAGGTTTTAAATTCCACAAAATGACTGTTACATGGGATTGATGAAATCAGGCCCCTGTAAATTCAGAGAGGAATGTAGGGGAGAAAGCGGCGAAGGATCGACACAACCAGCGGAGGATCTTATTCCTCCCCTGGTGCACTAGCAACCCCACATACCTCTGACTCATCAACTACCCCTCAAGATCTGGTGGAATTGGAAGAACATGGTGGACATCACCAAAAAGACGCTTGTGGGTCTGGGATAAACACCAGTAATGTGACGGCACTATCAATAACCATGGCGCCCTTCATAAAACTATATGAGACAATAAACAACGAATTGAAAGATCGACCCACTCTGGCAGCTTTGCTTCTTTACAAAATGGTCTTTGTAGAAGGCTTTGTTACTGCAGTCCAAGAAAAACTGGACAAAAACAGGGTAGAAATTACGAGCATAGTCCACAGTATCCTGGACCCCTTGATTGAGGAAAAGCTGAGAAGACAATCAAGAGTGAGATTCGATACAGGTGTTCATGGTCCTGTTGAAGCTCTCTTCCAAATGGAAAACGGGACAGATTTGGAGCGAATTCCCCAGAACTTGAATTGTCCTGAGTAATAAGTGTAAGCAGCCCGCCACATAAAGCATCACATAAAGCTAGTCAAATGGAGAAGATGGTCACAATATCAGAGAAGACCAAGACTGACTCCAAGTCAGACCAAAGAACCTTCAAAGCTGACAGAAATGGTGATGAACAGGAAGCTGCCGGGGAACCTGGGCTGGAGTAAGATGATGGAGAAGAAAAACAGGGCGAAGCTATCTCAGCCACGGGAGCCTCAAAAAGGGAACCAAAATAATTGCAAACTAAAAACAAATGAATCCCAGACGATTTATAGGAACCTAAGTATTCCCCCAAGTCCGAAACAAAATAGGGCTAAAAAACTGAGAAAACCTAAGGAAGTCCAAATAAGAGGGAGTGAAGAAAGAAGAAGTATTACCCCACAAAGACCAGCTGAGCATACAACATTAGAGGAGGACAGGATTGAACATTTTATGGAGGTCTCAACATACTCGTGTGAGGAAGAAATTGAGGAGGATCAGGAAGTCCACAATTTAACAATGGTTGAAGACCAGATGGACGATCAGAGGAGGATGATAATGGACAAGGAGGTTGAATCCCAGGAGGCAACTATGGAGAACCCCCTCCCAAGAATTTAAAACATTGGAACAAAAATGCTTGGCTCTAACAACTGAGCAGAATGTGTCTTATGTTCCATTGGCAAATGAGAGGTTCTCAGCTGAGCTCTTCTCTTTCACCAAATTAATGACAGAGTCGATAAACAGCCTCTCAGAGGTCACAGCCCCAAAAAGAAATCACAGGGATGGAAGAAAGAAGCTGCTGGATGAATAGTCAAGCATTGGGCCTCATTACGAAAGGTGGCAGTAAGGCAACAACGGTGCTGGTAGTGCTACCAGCGCCGTTATTACCGTACCGCCACATTACGAGTTCTGCTTGATGTTGCCACTCTGCACGCCTAGTCAGACCAGGCATGCAGAGCAGCACCCGCAAGCAGAACTTGTGATTGCACCGGCACCGTTATAAAGATTCAACTCGTAATGGGCCGCTAATGGACCATTCGCGGGTGCCGGTGCCGGTAGCGAGTTTGGCGGTAGCCGTGGCCCTATTAAGGGCACAGCTACCGCCAAACTCGTAATGAGGCCCATTGTCTTGGAAAGGATTTTTCACATAGACGACGCTTTGATACTGAATAGAGGAAATGTTCTAAGATTGTTATATCATATCCCAATACTCTGACTACTCATGACCAAGGATATTGCTAGGGTTGAATTCTTAAGTGAGGAGCGACTGAACAAATCTGCGCTCCACTCGGAGTCCAACTTAATTAAGCAAGCTATCCTGGAAGAGTCCTCGCTCTTTTTACCGCTAGGGCTGGATGTGATGGAAAATTCAGGGGAAAGAGTGATGAACAATAAAGGGCTGGAGGGGAAGAAGACCAATTTCAGGAAGGAACCAAAAGCTTCTCTGAATACTAAATTGAATCAAGAAATATCAACAAATCGTAGAAGAGTTGACCTTGGAGACAAACCCAAATCTCTTTTGAGAATTACGGTGGGAAAATCTAACGTGGCTGAAAGGGAAGTAACATCACATCACGACAACAAGTGGAATAATGATCAGTACGAATCCTGTTCCAGGTTGGCCAAGTACTCTCAACTAAAAAGTAACAAGCCTAACTATCCCACCGGCAAAAACAGGACAAGCGGTTATAGGCAGTTGGAACACGAGAGGTTTTGGTCACTTATTCACTAATGAGGAGTTCATTTCGGATGACTGCGAGATAATTTGCCTACAGGAGACCTGGTTGCGAACACCACCGGTGTTGGATGGTTTCTCAACTTTTCTGAAGCTAGCCATGAAAAGCCTTAGGGGCAGACCATCATCAGGGTTATTAATATGGAAACAGAAGGTCACTTGAAATTATCGCGATATGGAATCAAAACCCTTACATTCAGGTGTTAAAGATCAGGACTTCTGGATTAAGGACAAAAACAACAGAATGGTTGATTGTATGTAATATATATTGGAATTCAGCGTGAATCAGCGATCCCACTTTTTTTAAAAAAAGTGCTCATGGATATGATTGATACGTTTTGTGAAACTTTGGAAGATCCAATAATCATAATATCCGGTGATTTTAACTTGAATATCTTGAAAGAAACTTCAAGCTCCAGCTTTGAAAAAAATTAGACTGTAACAGAACCGGACAAAAAGGTGCCGCATGGGTAGAGGAAGCTGGTTTGCGAGGCTTACAATTGCTAAACGGTCAAACCACAGGTGATATTCCAGCCTGCCCCACCTGGAAACGTGGTGGTTTGAATAAGGTCTTGGATTATTCTATGTGTCAGGGAACTCACCTGTACCATAAGCAGTAAATCTCCGGAAGACATCTACCCTTATCCAGTTCACTTTTCTCAAGGACGAAATCGCTTCATTATGGATCCTACAAAAATACTGCTTTTGACTGACCAGCTTAAAGATCTTATACTAAAAAAGAAGTGGAATGATCGCAATACCCTTGATTATCTGTGGCTCCTGATGGCATTTACCAATACCAGGAAAGCTGGTGTAAAACCATACGTTTCACATAAGCATTGTTATGATGCAGAACTAGTTACTGAAAGGTCACAACTAAGAGCGGATTTAAAGAAGCTAAACCTTGGTGATTGCTGAAACTGTGCCGTCCTGGTGAGAAATCGAAGAAAACAGTACACAAATTGGGTTAAGGCAGGAAAATATAAAATGCTCCAGGAAGACGCAGAGCAAATGCTGAAGAAAATCTCAAGCAAAAAGACAGGAGACATCTGGAAACTAATAGACTCAGTAAATACCCCAATGGAGGCCCTCCAATGCAATGTAGTGGCAGAAACCACGTGGATAGATCATTTTACTAACTTGTTCAATATGGAAAGTCGAGACCTGAATCAAGGAGAGGTGAATTCAAGGATTACATAGACCTTTCTGACTGATGAGCAGGACATCCTGCTGCTTTGATCTATGGCGGTCAGGTTTTGTTAAGGAGATTGGTACATCATTGAATGTTTTTTTGATTAATCTCCTGAAACTTTGGTCCATCAAGACCAACAGCAAGATATACCTGGCATTTATTAACCTGGCCCAAGCTTTTGACTCTATAGATAGAGGCTTGCTTTGGACCAATTTGGAGAAATGAGGGTGCCCAAAGGACATCATGGAGGCCACGCCATCATAGATGTTCATACAAAAACCTTGCTGAAAATAAAGTTGGATCAAAGAGGTCTACTGTCACGCTCAATTGAGACATCAAGACGCCTAAAACAGGGTTGACTGCTGGCTCCGGCCTTGTTTAATCTATTTATTTCAGACCTGCCGGAAGCCCTGAGGAAGGCCAGGAGTTTTACCTCTAACATTGATGGAGTGCCTCTTGACCATTTAATCTAGGCAAATGATTTGGTCTTAATTGACCAAACTCTGGTGGGCCTACAATGCCAACAGAATGCATTACAAATCTATGTGCAGGATAATGGCCTAAAAATCAATGTGGGGGAAATCAAACATTCTGATTCTAGACTTGGCTAAAGGAAGTAAATCCAAGAAAACATCATGGCACCTGAACAATAAAAGGTTGACCAGAGTGAATTCAATTATATATTTAAGGATGTGCCGTAATATCGGCCTAAGAGATTGTCCTTATGAAGCTATGCTGAGAAATAGAACAAAAGCACTCGCTGCTTAAATAAAGAATACAGCACATTTTCTATTGTTCCTGTGATGACATTCTACAAAATGAAGGCAGTACCGATATTAACATATGGGGCTGAAGCATTCTTTGCACTTCCCACCAAAATGTATCAATCCCTTGAAAGTTTGTTCTGGAAAAGAGTTCTGAACTTACCGAACTGCTTTCCAATACAGGTGTTGAGACAAGAACGAGGTCTGATCTCCCTACTGGCTCTGGCCACGTGGAAGAACTTAACACTGTATCATAATTGCCTTTAGTGGTACCAGTAAGAGGCTTCTGTTTACTGAAAGGAGCACTTCTTGATGAAATGGTTCAAGCCTTGCAAGATTGGAAAAGTGCTTATATTAATGTTTTGAAAAACCTAGACACAATGGAGGACAAGTTGCTGACCAACCCAGTATTTATATAAATTAAGATCTGGAGACAAGACTGGATTGTGACACAAGACCAATCTTGCCGGTTTAAACAATATTCTACGCTTGTTCCGCTATGCAGGCCCTATAACACTCTACCAAGATACTTTTTAAGGTGCCCAAGTACGTTTTACAGAACACAGTATTTGAGATTAAGATTGAATCTATACCCAACCCTGGAGGTCTTGACAACAAGAAACAGAGACAGTGAAAAGTGTGACAGCTGTAAACTTTGCGAAGTGAAGTCCGAAAGAGAAACTCTTAAACATCTACTGTGGTTTTGCAGAGCTGTCGCAGCACTTAGAACTCTGTTTTTGGGGGACGTTTTTGAAGAGACCAGGATGTTTACACCAGAGGAGTGGTGATTTATATTCATGGAGTGGGAAGGATATCCTTAATCATGGCTTTGATCTCGTATCTGCCGAAAGTGTTTGAGTTCATTAATGCAGTACAAGCAATGATAGTGATGAGTGTAAAGAGAAGAGCTGGACTTTGTCTGGTCAGTGTCCAGACCCCATCTTTTATATTATAATTCTTAATTCTTATTTTTTAATTTATTTTTATTTATTGCTTTTTTAAAATTTCTTCTGTGTGACAAATGTATGTGGAAGGTGAAAGGCTTAATTTAAGTCGACGACCTAATAAAAAATAAATAAATAAGCTTTTCAGTCTTGGTGCGCTGCCAATGATCTCTGCCTTAATGCCAGTAAGAATGAGATCATTCTGATTGGGCCCCAGCTCTCACCTTCCCTCCCTTCCTCTGGAAGCCCTCTATGGGTCCCCTCCCCTCTCTCTCTTGTGAGGCAAAAAACCTTGGTGTCATCTTTGACTCCTCTCTCTCCTTCTCTTCCCATATCACAGACCTTGCCAAGAAGACCCATTATATGCTGTACCTCCTCAGAGGTATTGTCCCTTTCCTCACCTTCCCCAAGAAACTCAATGTCTCCAGAGCTCTGGGCCTCTCTAGGCCTGACTAATGCAACAGCCTCTTCCTCATTCTTCCTTCATCCTCCCTTCATCCTCCCTTCAACTAATCCAGAATTGGACTGCAAGACTTATCTGTAGCCTCAAGCCCAGGGACTGCATCTCTCCAGCCCTAGGTTGCTGCTAGGATCTAACTCAACACCATCTGCATCATCCACAAGGCTTTGTAGGGCTTGGGACCTTGCTACATCCAACTCTCGCTCCCTAAATACCTCCCTGCTCGAGTCCATCGGTCTGCTAGCTCCAGCTCTCTGCAAATCAGACGCTTCTCTAAGCAATGAGTGGGTGTAGATATCTCTCTCCTCTGCAGAAGCCGCCCTCTGGAATGGTCTCCCTACGCCTCTCAGGCTTCAGCCAGATCTCCTTAAGTTCTGGAAGCTCCTCAAGACTCTCCTTCTCTCTCATCCTCCTTCTCTCTCCCCTTCCCCTTCTAACACCTTCTTTCTGGCTCACTGACTGGCTGTCTGGTTCCCTATGATTAGTACAGTGCTCCAGCCCCCCCTCCCAGTCCACCCCCGCTGTCATGATGCCGACCCCCGGAGCACCAGGCCAGGCCCAGCACCCCCGGGAGCAGGCATCATGCCCCCGGGTAAAAGCCCAGCGGCCCCTTATAGGGGCTCTTTGGACTCTGTCCTGGCGCCGTTGGCGCCAGGCTCATGTTGGACATCAGTCCTGGCGCCATAGGCGCCAGGCTCATAAAGGAAGGTGTTTTGTGCACTTACCTGAAGCAGACCATGCTGCAAGATTCAGGCCTCCCTGAGACCTGAAAGGGACTATTTTTTCATTGGTACTATTTTGCCACTCGGGCGTGGCCAGGGAAGGATACTTACCTGGAACTACTTTGGGGCTATTTAAGCCACGCCCAGACAGTAGCTCACGCTTCGTGTTGTTCTGCATCCAAGCAGCTGAACGCTCACCGTGTCTGCTCCTGCATCTGGTCTCCAGCCACGCCCGCCTCGATCCTGGAACACCTGTAAGGAAAGAAGAGAAGAGAAAGGTGAAAACCAAGAATTTTATCAAACTTCTTACCTGCATCCGGAACCTTCACGCCAGCGTTCCTGAGAAAAGACTTTCATTTAAAAGCACCGCATTGCTCGCTGCAGCGCCGCGCTTCACTCACCTGTCCTCGGGAGTTCTTCTGGTTCCACCGCGACTGTCTGCACCGGTAGCCACATCTCTGTGCCTAGAGGAGAGAAGAAGAGACAAAAGGTGAGCAGAAGGAACATATGAGGAAAGCCTAATTTTCCGCCATAACACTTACCGGTCTTCTGTTGGTGACCATTCCACATTTCGGGTCGGCGCCGCTTCGTTGGCAGGTACCACACCCCGGCCCCTCTGGGGAAAGGACAAAAGACATTACTGGAGGAATATAAAGACATTAAGAGGGATCGCCCCCATCGCTAACTCACCTGAGTTTACCATCGGCAATTCAAACCCTCAACGCATCGCCTTCATTCTGCACCTGAAATAAAGGACAGATCACAGGTTAGGAAGGCAACAGAAAAGGAGGCTCTACACTTGAACTTTTGTAATCTTCATACTTATGGCGTTCCGCTCGGAAAAGTCGAGTGGATTTTGCCAGCGCCATTCTGAAAACCAGTGAAGTAACTGGACAAACACGCGCCCCTGCACCAGAAGCAGGATGGAGAGTTCATCCTTTCAAACCATAAGAAGGATATTCCTACGGGCCAGACAAGCAAGATTTGAGGGTCCTGTTCAGTCGGTGTTCCGAGTTCTGCGCATCACGCTCGAAGAGGCCACAGCAACCCTGACTAGACCAGCGCCTCCATGGAAGTTAGGTGAGCGTTACACCCACTTCCCTGCACTTATTAGGATGACCTTCACCTCTGCAATCCCTGGCACTTGCCCTCTGGCCTCCACTTAGCACTTGTATCTCGCCTTTTCCCCCCTTTTTCCTTCCCATCTTAACACTTTTTTGCGCAGTCCAGCACCTCCCCCACCCCACCCTCCCTTACACTTTTTGTTCTGCACTTGCACGATCTGAATGTCACATGGCCTAGTAGGACCGTTATTGTAACTTTTCCCCTTGTTCCGCCCCATTTTTTGTCTTGTGGCACCTTGAAACACCATTTGTTGTATAGGCGCCTTACAAATAACCAATAAAATGAATACATAAAATAAAATAAATAAAAATCACCAGTCAGGGCTCAGTAGAAGAACAATTCCTTCTAGTCCAAGAAGTTGCTACATACATACTTATGTATTGCAACAATCAATTGAAGATTCATATCCCTCTCACACAAACAATCTTGTCAACCTTAACATACTTTGTACAAAACAGGGAAAGGGGGTGTCATTATAAGTTTGCTGGTCTGGGAAAAGTGCCAGTAAATTTGTTGGTCATTCCATGACCGGCACTTTTCCTGGACCGGCAAACTACAAGGGTCTACCGGTGCCACTGGTGCCAAAAAATACCGTCAATCCCCTCCGTGGAGTCCTATAGGCGTCCATGAAATGGGTATTTACAGCCCTTTCCACTGCCTGTAATACCCCGGTAATACTGAGATATCAAGCGGTGGAAATGGCAGGTCAATTTGCCAGTATCCCGCCGGAATTACCGGCGGGATACTGGCAAACATATAATGACCCAAGTCTCTTATTTATTTGTTTATACATATTATTGTATTGTCTTATATATTATCTGGTGTTTCTTTTTGTATCTGTTCTGTGAAGAAATTACAGACATCTGCAAACATCAGAAGACTTTTAGTTCCATACACCAACCCCCAGACCATCCTTTATCTTCTCTGCCAGCATATCTCTTCAACTGTCACTGAAAGTTGGTCTTGTCCTTAGATGTTATAAAATACAAGATTATCTGCCACTCCTTGGTAAGAGCAACATCATGCCACTCAGCTGGAATAGCAGGAGGCATATGTGATCCCACACCTCCCTTTGTTCATACAACATTGTAAATGAGAGACCTCCTACCTACAAAATGTAACCTCTCACAAGAAAGCTACAATGTTATAATGTCAACACATTATAATCCTAATTTACCAAGACAAAATATCATTCCAGTTAACTAACTATCAGAATAAAATTCAACTTTTTATAAATATACCTAGGGAACTCTTCGCCAACATTTTAAGATTTCTCAACCCTAGAAGCATTCCTGACGGTATTACACCGTCCACGACACAGGCTAATGCCTTCAACAAATATTTTGTTAACAAAATCAAAACTATTCAGGAAAAGATTGGCCAGGTCGTAAGGCAATCCAAAGCTTCAAGTCACATTCCCTATCAGGCTGAGGTGCAATATGATTTCAGTCCAGTTTCCCAGGACATGATTATTGACTTCTTAATAATCGGAAACCTACTACTGGTGTGTGTTGCACAAGCACATGCGTCAGGCCTTGCTCAGTTTATTACAACTTTTGTAAACCTCTCCCTAGAACAGGGATCTGTGCCCCTTGATTTCAAATTATCGACAGTCTCACCACTGCTGAAAAAGCTCACTTGATACCAACAAGCTTCTGAATATCGCCCAGTGGCAGGCCTTCCATGGCCAGCCAAAATCTTAGAAAAAATGGTAACCTGACAACTGCAGGAGCAAGTGGAAAAATATTCAATTATGGATAATCTGCAATCGGAATTCGACCTTGTCATGCTACCGAGACTGCCCTGGTGGCCTTGTGGGACGACATCTTAAAGGGAGCTAACAATGGAGCATTAACATTACTGGTGATGCTTGACTTATTGGCAGCATTCAACACAGTGGATCACAAGATTTTACTGCTGCAATTGGCTTCGGTGGGAGGAGTATCCGACTATGCATTGCATTGGTTTAGATAATTCCTCTCCAATGGGTCTCATTGACATGATACCTCTCCAGTGCAATTCAACTGAACTGCGGAGTTCCACAGGGCTCATCATTATCATCTCTTCTGTTTAAGGTTTACCTACAGCCATTAATGGCTATTTTTTAGAAAATTTGAGTTGGGTTTTCACTCCAATGCAGATGATAGTCACATTTATGTGAGAGTGAGCAAGACAGCAGAGTTGCTGCACAAGATAGTGCACTGTATAGAAGAGGTGGCCCAATGGATGACTCGCAATCGGCTCAATTAAATCCTAACAAAATGGAGCTGGTTCAGTTTGGCCCCAAACATATTCTAGCAGACCAAGCTAAGTGCCTGCCCCCATCTTGCTTTCTTGGCTCTCAGCTGACTTTTGCCACCAAAGTCAAGAACCTGTTGTGTATCTGGCAGTTTAACCTTGGATGTGAGCAACAGGTGGCAGCCAAGGTGCAATCAGTGTACTATTCCACTTCGGCTTCTGAGACTTGCCTTACCTTTTGCCTCATGTGGCTGTAATATGGGCCCTGATTAATTCCAAGTTAGACTATGGTAACTGCACTCTTGCAGGTATTGAAGACAAACAGATGGACAGGCTACAGAAAGCTCAGAATGCAGCATTACGACGGATTTTTAAAGTTCCTAAAACCGGGGTGATGTCTCCCTTCTGTAGATCCCCTCACTGGCTCCCCATCAGGCAGAGAATTGACTTTAAGTGTATACAGAAATTAGCTCCCAGTTTTATTTATTTATTAATTAATTATTTATATGGTGCCTAATTAACAAATAGTGTTTCTAAGCGCCACAAGACAAAAGTGGGGAGGGAGCAAGGGAGTAAATTAGCAGTAACAATCACAACAAATAAACAATAGTGGTCCTACTAGGCCTTGTGATATTCGTATTGTGCAAGTGCAGTGACGAGAGGTGCAGGAGAGAGAGAAGGGAGGGGGGTTCAGGGTATGGGCAAGTGCTAATGGGAGCCCCTGGAGGGGAAGTGCCATAGGGTGCCAGGGGGGCTGCCACTGGCTAAGTGATAGCCTGGAGGTGTCCCAAGGGGGGATGCCCAGCAGTCATATGGGGGGCCCAGAGGGCAGTGCTGCAGGGGCTGGGTGCTGGTGTCGACTGGGCAGAGGCCCTGCACGCCTATAAGACTCATGAAGGACCAGGACTCCAGTCTTAGTGGCAGTGGGGGAATTAGCAGGGGAGGCAGGGAGGGAAAGTGGTAGAGAAAAGAAGAGTGTTGAGGAGTTTCTGGAACTAAAGGAGGTCCGGCTCAAGTCTGAGAGGTGCAGGCAGGCTGTTCCAAACGGAGGCACCCGCTGAAGAGAGAGATCTCCCCCCACTCTCTGCTTGGAGAAGCGTTTGTTCAGCAGAGAGTTGGAACTACAAGATCGAAGGGATCTAGTAGGTAGGTATTTAGGGAGAGAAAGTTGGATATAGTGGGGTCCTAGACCCCAGAAAGCCTTGTGGATGATGTAGAGGGTCTTGAATTTGATCCTCCTGGCCACCGGAACCAATGGAGAGATTTTAGAGCTGGAGAGATACGGTCCCTGAGCTTGAGGCCAAGGATAAGTTTTGCAGCCCCATTTTGGATTAGTTGAAGGGGCGAAGGGAGGAAAGGGGCAGATTGAGGAAGACACTGCTCTAGTAGTCCAGCCAGCAGAGGAACAGAGCTCTGAAGACATGAGCTTCTGGTGGAAGGTGAGAAAAGGGAGAATGCCTTTAAGGAGGTGAAGCTGAAAGTGGGCCTGCTTGGCAAGGTCCAAAATGTGAGTGGTGAAGGAGAGAGTAGTTAAAGATGACCCCAAGATTTTGGGCCTCAGTAGAAGGGGAGGATAGGGGGCCCATGGAGGGCCGTCAAAGGGCAAGAGGAAAGCAGGGCGCAGGTGTCCCAATAAGAAGGATCTCACTCTTACTGGCATCAAGACAGAGATCATTAGAAGCGCACCATGCCTGAATAGCGGTCAGACAATCAAGAATGAGAGCAGAGCAAGAGGAGGTAGTAGAGGGAAGGTTGAAGGAGAGCTGTGTGTCATCAGCATAACACTGGAAGTGAGGAGAAAAGAGGAGATCAGGTGGGCAAGAGGGGCAAGGTAGATGTTTAAAAGCTGCAGCAAAAGCATAGAGCCCTGGGGAATGCTGCAGGTGGAGAGTGAGGTGGTGAAGGAGAAAGGGCCAAGTTGCACTTGGGAAGGGAGGTTAGTTAGGCAGGAAGTCAACCAGTCCAGTGCCCGGTCCATGATGCCGAGAGTGTCACAGAGCCGTTTTATGAGGATACAAAGTTTGACTGTGTCAAAGGCAGAGAAGATCTCAAGGAGAATGAGAACGGCGGGAGAGTTTATTTTATAATTGTTCATTTCTAACGCGCTTAATACCAGCAACTGGTTTCTAAGTGCAGGATCCGGATTCGAACCTGTGTTGTGCTGCGTTGTCTTGCTTCAAAGACAAACGCGTTGCCCCTGAGCTATCCTTCCTCCCCTCGAGTGGAGATTAGTGAGCAGGCCGCCACGGGTGTTCAGGAGAGCAGTTGCCGTGCCTCTGGATGCCCAGAATCCAGATTGATGGTTGTGGAGATAACCAGCGAGTTCAGTATGATGGATCAGTTGGGGGAAGGCCAATGTCTCCAAGAGTTTGCCCAGGAAGGGGGCAGTGAAGATAGGGCAATAGTTAGCTAAGAAGGAAGGGTCTGCAAATGGCTTTTTTAGGAGAGGGTGCACAAGGGAGTGCTTGAGGGACAGAGGGAAAGAGCCATTGGCGAAGGAGTGGTTACAGAAATCAGCTAGGGCTGGGCTGAGAGAAGATATATTGTCTTTAAAAGTTCTGGGAGAGCATGGGGTGCACCTGTTTAGATGAGACTTTCATGGAGCAGACACCTTCAGCGACCACATCAAGTGCTATGAGCGAGAAGGAGGGTAGAGTGAGGGAAGGAGGGGTGCCAAGTGAGGCAGGGGGCAGTTGCCTCACCCACAGGGTGGTTCAGTAGGAGCCAGCATGCTTTTTACGATCTTCTGACAAACATCTATTGGTGATTCCAAACTCTAGATATCATCATAGGGGTGACAGATGTTTTTTGATATATGGTCCTAGACTCTGGAACTCCTTGCCCTTAGACATTTGCAGCATCAGGGACTTTACGCAATCCCATAAGGACTTAAAAACATACTTGTTTACATAATCAGTTTGGTGTAGTCTGTTGCCACTAGTCTTATTGATCTAGTGTGAATGAGTGCCTCTTGAGCATCATCTGCAGTTTATTCTGTCAGATACGCATTACAAATTCATTAAATCGAACCACTGTTCTTTTATGATTTCAGATTTTTACGTACTGTGGTTGTGCCATGTTCTTTATAAATGTAATTAACTTCATGGCTTCTGTGCAGCTAACTGTTCCTTTTTTTCAAATTCAAAAATGTTACCATATCACACTCTTTCTTATTTATGGCCATAGAGTCTTTCCATACATCGTAGCTTTACATAAATTATAATGTTTTTCCCTTCCTCTACATCACCTTAACCTTTGCATGCTCTTCTGAATCATGCTAGACATAAGCATGGATTTTTCTTGCATCCTTTCAAAGCTTTGAAGGAAGCCAGTTCGGTTGTTCCAAGGCTTGTAAATCTCATGACTGCCACTTGTTCATCATCTACTTCCTTCCACTCCTGTCCCGCTGCCTTCTCAATTATGTCTCTATTCTCTCTCTCCACTACACCATTAGCTTTCAGATCCTACACCAATGTCCTTTTGTGCTTGACATCATTTCTTCTCAAATACTCATCTTTTCTGGCCCACCATATTTTCTGTGAGTGAATTCTATATGTTTCACGCTTGCATCTCTTATTGTTACAAAACAGCCCCTAATTGTTAGTATCTGCCAATAGTATTTGAAAACCACCTTCCCCAAAAATACTGACATAGAAGTTGACTGAAAACACCTGTCGGCAGATAGGAAGTAAAAGGGTTAACCAAAATAACCAAAGTACCTGCAGGGCAATGGGGAGAAAGTTGTGTGGCTTAGGAACTATAGGTGGATCCCCTATGAGGAAATAGCTCTAAAAAAAAGGCATGGGTATAAATGTCCAAATACAGCCCTGTATTTTTAAGGGAGGCATTAGATAAAAGCACAATTATGAAATAAAACCCACCTAATTTATGTCCACTGGCATCAGTGCTGCAAATACTAGGGTCCACATATTCACAAAGAAATGCCCCCATAGTCCACATTTTTACATGAAGAAATTATTGTTCACACACCTGATGCAACTTAAATTCGTATAATGTTCTCATCAGTTCCCCCATGTTCACGGTCTTGACAAAAATCTCTGCACAAACATCTTCAATGATGATGCAAACTCTTATTTCTCTGTGTTTCTACTTCACCTATGGAATTAACCAACCCTTCCTGGGTTTAACTTCACCAGCTGATATCTCATATCCTACATAATTTTCTAATTCCCTCCATAATTTGGATTTATTTAAAAATAAATTCAATATATTTTCCATCAATAATTCTAGGACCTTTTTTCAACCTCAGTGTTACATATTATATTTACAGGTATTTCAAAGCTCGGACCATGGAGCAGCTGGTTAACATGAGCTTAGGTTTTATTCTTCAGTTTCAGCAAAGGGTGGTCCTCAAAGTCACATTTAACACAGAGGACACCCACTGACCGCCTCACTTACACCAGCTCAGCCCCCAACTGACATACACATGGAACATTCATTCAACTTTCACTGAACCTTCCCTGAGCTGCATATGCATCATTTCCCATCAACAGTCTAAGCCTTACACAGAGTCAGACCAGGGACTGAATACTACATAGCACAGACCTCCCCCTAGGCTCATTCCCAGTCACACACTCAAACACACACTCAGATGGCCAGAGAATAGCGATACATACTTTAGAGGAACGAGAGATATAAAGCCTGAGCAAACCAGAGAAGAAATGAACACCAGCCTATGAGATAGGGCAGAAAGTATGGCTAGCTTTGACACATCTTCCCCCGACATTTGGTGCAATCGAAGCTGGCACCAACATACTTAGGGCCCTTTGCCATCTAGGAAAAGATTAGCCCGGTGCCTTTTCGTCTTAGAAACACATTCATCTGGTCTTTGATGCCTCCCTGTTGAAGCCATTCCATGAAGCCATTCCATGATTGTCAGAATGAGGGTACTGCTCCCTGCTCATTTCTGTTGATGGAAATGCTGAAAATGAAATCCAGGAGATATGGGATCCCAGGTACAGGAGAGGCTGTTTGCAAAACCTTATGGACTGGAAGTTATTCCAGCTGTGCAACTGGACCTGGGAACCGATGCTCATGTACATACCCCTCTCTTGATCGTGAGATTCCATTATCGTCACTCATAGAAGCCTGGGCCTGGTGGGCGTGGGTATAAGGTTAGGACTCACCTTGGAAGGAGTGGGTCCTTGTGAGTTTGGCTGCTTTGGAGCATCCCCACGAGGATGGACGGACACATCTAGGTCATTCAGATTTGTTTTAGTCTATTTTACCACAAACAAACATGGTGGATTTGCAGTTCAGTTTTGCGCTGGGAACACAGAGCGATATAGCCAGCATCCACACTGGTGCTCTGGCACCTTAATGTGTGTGTGTGTTCCTGCTTGAGCTCCTGTGCTTTGTCCTCCAAGTTTACATTCCTCCTCTTTACCCACTTCGGTCTTGTTTCACTTCCTTCCTTTCTGTTAGCATTCCCATGCGTCTACAACGCCTTTTGCCCTGCACTTTCGCACTCCTCCATGCAAAGTGAGTAAACAGTCTGCATGGCAAGCAGCGCTCTCAATAACAATTAAACGTTGCTCAACGGGTTAAATTTTCATTGTCAACACTGCTTACCATGCACTCATGGTATGCCTGTTGCATGCTAATGCATAAAGCAGGAACACTCCATAGGGATCTCCAGCATTTGCACCGGCATGAAAATCCATGCCAGCACAAATGCTGGAGCATTTGTATGGCAGAGAGGAAGAAAGGTGGCGAAAATACAAGTTTTGTTGCAGCCATCTTCTTCGCCACTCAAATGATTGAAAATGAGCTGTGGCGTAAATGGAAGGCATTAAAGACTTACTCAATCAAGGCTTTAACGTCTTCCATTTATGTTATGGCTCATTAGAACATGAGCCCTGAATGTCTATTTCGACTCCCATTTGACTATGACCTCGCATATGAATTACATTATTGTCTCTTTCACCTGTTATATATAACAAATGAGGAAGATTCAGCCTTTCTCAGTACAACTTTGACTTGCAAAGAAAGAGCAATACTTGGCTCTAAAATCGACTATTCTTATGGCCCTTTTAAGGGTTGGAGGAAATAGGTTATTTTCAGAGCTTCAACTACTGCAAAACAAAATTACAAGAATAGTGGTAAATGCTTCCCCTTTTGCTCATGCTACACACTTCTTACAGAAACGTAATCGGTTGCCAGTTGATTTCACAATGGCCACACGTACCCATAAATGCCTTTTTTAAAGAATGCACCACTCTGTCTTACTGGTATTCGCATAATTGACCTAAAAACATTTGACCTAATCACATTGGATCGAATTTATTTGACCTTTTTTCGGTCAAAATTAATTAAATATATATATGGGGGCGTGTAAGTGTGAGAGAACGGATCTCAACGACCGGTGGGGGGTGTCTGTACTCCCACTCCCTATATGGTGGAGGAGAGGCACAGGAGACCCCAGCCAAGATTCTCTATTCGGTAGCAATGGTCGAGCAATCAAGGCCTAGCTTCTCAGGAGGTGATGCAGGCTGGTTCTTAAGTACAGTGTATCCCCAAGCCCCCACAAAGGAATATCCACACTCTGTATTGGTTAGAACACAGTCTTTATATAATCAAAAGTTAAGGTTATGTACATCTATCATGATAACTCACTTTGTACTCTGGCAAAATCTACAATGACAAATATTTACAATCCTAAAGTGGTACCACCCTAGATCTCATTGAAGTGCCTGAACAATGCAGTACAATGACACACAGACCAATAGAGTGAAACCAGCAATAGCGAGAGGAGAGAAAATAAGATGGTTGAGCAATAGGCAGGATACTGGCCCCTACCACTGGGCACAGTTCTGTGTGGAGATCCCCCCACCTGGGCAACCTGTAAAGAAAGATATAGCACAAGCCCAGTCCATATATTGCTCGGTAAGTCTTATTCTCTCCTATAATGTTTTTACCCCCCCCCAATGTACCTGGTGGAGTCGAGCTCCTCGAAGAGGCGTTGACAAACGTTGAGGGACTCGCTGTTCGGCGACGGGGAATCGATGGCCCTTCTTGAATGCCTTCCCTTTCAAGCGGGAGGCACGGGGCGTCGAACATCCGTCGACGAACGAGGTAGAACGATGTCGAAGAGGCGGCAGCTTCGTCCGAGCGGTGCTCGTCGGCGTCGAGACGTCGGCGTCCTGCAAGGCGGAGGTGTGCGGGGCACCTCGATGACAATAGTTCTGGACCGCAAAGATTGTAGAGACGGAAACCCAGCAAGGGCGTCGAATCGTCCAAGTCTTTGAGGTCGTTGGGTGGCGGGAAACCCACCGGCAGGTTTCTCCTCGGCGCGTTGGTCGTCCTCGACTTTCTCCGGCAGGATAAGCGGTCGACGAAGCGGTCGAGAGAGTCCTTCGATTGAATGTTCTTAGGCAAAGGAGCGGACGGCTCCGGTCGTCGGCGGCACAACGTCAAGTGGTTCCCACGGCTGGGCAACACAACTTCGACGGGCCTCCAGCGGTTTCACAAACCTGCGAACCCTGGTCGACGGCAATGGACTTCGACGGCGTCGATGTCCTGGTGCTTCACTTCGATCTCCTCAGCGGTCCCGTCTCGGGTCGACAACCTTTCAGGGGTCTGTCTTCCAGGGCGCTTCGGCGAAGATGGAGCGATGCTCGATGGTCCCTCGGAGCACGGGAAGAGGGCGCCTCACCAGTTCCTCTCTCGGGTCAGCCCTCGACGATCTCGTCAGCCTTCAGATCGGTTGAAGCAAATGCCACAGCAAGTCTTCTTCTTCCAGCTGGACGTCGAGGATCAGCAGTTCCAGTTACTCGTAGAGTGGAGAATCAGCTCCCTGGCTGCTTCAGGAGCACCAAGGTCCCTTCTGAACCAATGGTTCCTTCTGAACACTGAACACTTTCCAGTGGTGAGAGGTCCCCAGATATACTATCCTCACTCTCATCCACGCTGCTGGCATACACTCAGCAGCCAATCATACTGCAGGGCATTCATGCAGTCAGTCAGCCAATCAGGCACAAAGTGCATTCGGGCCACTCTCCTCCCTTCCAGACACTCACAACAAGAAATGTGGATTGGGACAAGTACCCAGCCATTCAACACTACACACTGCATTCAGGCATTCAGGCCAGTTTCGGGCAGGGCTGTCTCAGTCTTTGTCTCTCATGCCAGAAACCAGACAACCACAACAAGAAGTGTATATTGGTCACACACTCCATTCACCCAGGTCCCACCCACAGGAGGTACCCACAACATACAGTCACTGGGAAGGCTCCAGCCAGTCTAGCTGGGCCTTCACAACAACACCATATATGGAACTTCCACCCAACAGCCAGTCAGGGGGAAGGGACAGAGACAGGGCTTCCCAGGACTTTGGGAAAACAAGATAACAGGCAATAGAAAGCAAGAGGCCACAGGGGCCATCTTGTTTCCTATCAGGAATCAACAGATCCCAATGGCAGGGCCTGGGTATCCCAAAATGGAGGACACCCAGAGCACCTGTCAATTTCAGCACGGAGCTGCCACCAGCCCATACCCTGCTCTGGGGCCACCCACAGGTGCCCAAAAACATACACTAGGGGCACAGGGCTGCACCCCTACCCATGGGTGCCATAAGGGTATCCCATGGGTCTGTTCACCAAACCAAAAGAGAGAGCTGCACTGCCAGGAGTCCCACATGGACTCCGGGGCAGAAAACATAACAGAACACACGGTAAAAACAGAAAAAGGACAAGGATTCAGAGGCCCTGTCCCTCAGATGCATTTCCAGCATCACAGTAAGGGTATAGATTCGGTTGAGGGGAAGCGGGACGGGCGGAGGGGGTTGCGGTTTTAGAACTAAAAATGTGATTAGGTCAAATGTTTTAAGTCAAATAGACCCAAACTGTATAACCACATGATTTCCTGGTAAAATCAAACAGGGACCTTAGATCTTCAAAAGAACACCTCCTAGACCACTCCAAAATGTAACTTAAACACCACATGTGGTAAAACCTTTGCATCCAAAGCACCATTCATCTGGAGGACTTTGCCACCTACCTTAAGAGCACAAACCAGTCCCAGTCTTTTCAGAAACATGCTAATACACACCTTTTTCAGACTTTTCTATTTCGATCTGTTGTTTCGGCCTCCAGCATTTGATCATTCATTATATGTGTTTTTTCAGCGCTTTAATACCTTCTGTCTTCAGGGCTATATAAGATTCTAAACATACATTAGTCATTAGGGGAACCCCCCCTTTGCACCATCACTGAACCCACCCCCCCCCCCAGACTGAGGTGGAGGGTGTCTAATCTCCCACGGGATAGACACCCTCATCCAGACGGTCAACATACCTTCTGGAAAGGCCATCTGCATTATCACGACTCTTCCCTGGTCGGTGCTCTATGGTGAAGTCTAGCCATTGCAGGCTAATGGACCACCTGAGCAATTTCGGGTTCTCACCCTTCATCTGCATAAGCCACTTCAGGGGCTTATGATCTGTTTGGACCTTGAAGGTAGACCCCGTAAGGTAGGGCCTAAAACGCCTAAGGCTCCAAACTATACTAAAACACTCCTTTTCAACAGTAGCCCACCTAAGTTCTCTACCCTTGAGTTGTCTACTGATGCATATGATAGGGTGTTCTCTCCCTTTGTCATCTAACTGGGACAAGACAGCTCCAGTTCCGGTGTCGCAGGCATCCGTCTGGACGATAAAGGGTCGGCTGTAGTCAGGCGCACTCAACACAGGTGCCCTACACAGACTTTCTTTCAAGCCATCAAAGGCCCTCTGACAGTCTTCGGTCCAATTAACCTTCCTAGGCTGCTTGGGTAACGTTAGAGCTGTCAGAGGTGCAGCTATGGTCCCATAGTCTGCCATGAAATTGCGATAGTACCCAGTGAGGCCCAAAAAGGCTCTCACCTGGGTTTGAGTAGTGGGAGTCTCCCAGTTCTGTACATCCTGTACTTTACTGGCGAGAGGCTGGATTTGACCCCCTCCTACCTCATGACCAAGATAGGTAACTTTCCCCTGAGCTATCTGGCACTTGGTGGCCTTGATAGTGAGGTTAGCCCTTTTTAAGGCCTGCAACACCCTATCCAGATGTGTCAAATGCTCTTCCCAGGTGGAACTGTAGACGGCAATGTTGTCTAAGTAAGCCACACAAAAGGCTTCCATCCCACTGAGCGCATGATTGACCAATCTCTGGAAGGTGGCAGGGGCATTCTTCAACCCAAAAGGCATGACCCTAAACTGGTAGAGTCCCTCAGGTGTTGAGAAGGCCGTCTTTTCCTTGGCATGGTCCGTCAGAGCTATTTGCCAATAGCCTGAAGTGAGGTCAAAGGTGCTCACAAACTTGGCAGCACCGATGGTGTCCACGAGCTCATCAGCCCTGGGCAATGGGTGCACGTCAGTCTTGGTGACGGCATTGACTCCTCGGTAGTCCACACAGAACCTCCAATCCTTGGTGCCCGCCTGGGAACTTGCCTTGGGGACAAGGACCACTGGACTGGACCAGGGACTGGTTGAGGGTTCAATAACACCCAGATCCAACATCTTGGCGACCTCAGCCTGGATGTGGTTCTTAACGGTATCTGACATACGGTAGCACCTGCTTTTGACAGGCACACTGTCACCAGTGTCAATTTCGTGCTTACACCACGGTGTAAGGCCTGGCTTCAGTGAAAACAGAGAGGCGTACTGTCGGAGCAAAGCCCTACAGGCCCTCTGTTGCTCTGTTGTCAAATCTGGAGAGAGATGTACTCCCTCCACTGAGCCATCCTGAGGGTTGCTATGCAGCAAATCAGGAAGGGGCTCACTCTCATCCTCTTCTTGCCCAGAAGCTAGCAAGAGACATGAGACTTCTGCTCGCCGGTGGAAAGGCTTGAGCCTGTTGACATGGAATAGCTGAGGGGCTACCCCAGGGGCTCCCATGTCAACCAGATAATTGACTTCGCCCATCTTGGAGATGATCCTGAAGGGTCCAGTCCACTTGTCTGCCAAAGCCCTAGGCTTGGTAGGCTCCATCACAAGGATTTCCTGTCCCGGAGTCCAATCCACTTGCGAGGCTTTAAGGTCATGCCAGTACTTATTCAATTCCTGGCTGGCCTTGAGATTTGCTGTTGCCTGGCCCATCATCTGTGTCATCCTCCGTCTGAGGCCTAACACATAGTCCCCCACTTGCTTGGTGGGACCCGGAGGGGTGGCTTCCAAGCCTTCTCTGATCAAGGCGAGGGGCCCCCTTACGTGATGTCCAAAGAGTAACTCAAAGGGGCTGAAACCAACACCCTCTTGAGGTACCTCCCTGTAAGCAAACAGCAGGCATGGCAGGAGGAGATCCCATTTCCTCCTTAGGGGTTCTTCCAAAGCCCCTAGCATGCCCTTGAGAGTTTTATTAAATCTCTCAACCAGACCATTGGTCTGGGGGTGGTAAGAGGTGGAGAACTTGTAAGTTACCCCACACTCTTTCCACATGGTTTTCATGTAACTCGACATGAAGTTGGATCCTCTGTCAGAGACAACCTCCTTGGGGAATCCAACACGGGTGAAAATGCCCAGGAGCGCCCGGGCAACCACCTTGGCCGTAACCGTCCGAAGGGGTATCGCCTCAGGGTACCTGGTGGCATGATCTACCAAGACCAGGATGAACCGATGTCCACCTGAAGTGGGAGGGTCAAGGGGACCGACGATGTCGATGCCCACCCTCTCAAATGGGGTGCCAACCACTGGCAACGGCTGCAGTGGGGCAATGACACTGCCTCCAGTCTTGCCAGACAACTGACAAGTTGGGCAGGTCCTGCAGTGGGACTCCACCTCTACTCCCATCCGTGGCCAGTAGAAATGGGCAGAGAGCCTCTGCTTAGTCTTCTTGGTCCCAAGATGACCAGCCAAGGGCACCTCATGCGCCAACTGCAGTAGGAAGGGCCTGTAAACCTGGGGTACCACCAACCTCTTGCGGGCACCAGGTTCAGATTTAGTGGGCTCACTAACAAGGAGCTCACCCTCCCAATAAATCCGGAAGTTCCTAGGCACCTCTCCTTGTGCCTGGGCCAGGGCCTGTTTCCTCAGTCCCTCGAGAGAGTGGCACTCTCTCTGTCCCTTACAGAAGTCTGCCCGGGAGGGTCCCCCTTCAGCTAACAAGCATTGAAGGTCGGGATGATCCTCCGGGTTAAGAACCTCTCCCACAGGAGAGTCTTCTGCCTCTTCTCCCAAAGGAGTTGAGTTGGGGTTTTCCATTGGACCCAGCCCGTCCGGAGCATGGATCCCAATGGGTGCAGCAGGAAGAGAAGGTGCTCCCTCCACAGAGGCGGCCTTCTTGGTCTTCCTCCTTCGTGCCTTAGGCCTCGCCTTTGGCTCGGGTATCTGACCCACAGCCAGACCCGGTGTCACCTGTGATCTAGTGACGGCAGCAGCAGTCATGGGAAGACCATCCGAGATCAACCCCAACTCTACTAGATCATTCCCTAACAAAATGTTAGCAGAGACATTGTCCTGAACCAGGACAGGAAGCTTCGCTGTCTTGTCGCCAATCATGAGTGTGACGAAGGCTACAGGTGATAATTTTCGAGGCCCACCAGCTAACCTGGTGGTTTGCAGAGGAGCACCTTCATAGTCCTCTGGCCTGAGCAGGGTCCTGTCCACCACTGTCATGCTTGCCCCAGTGTCTCTCAAACCAGTAGAAGGCTGGCCATTCAAGAGGACACTCCTCAAAAATCTACGGGTGTTCTGTGGGATAGTCGCCAGTACTTCCGCGTACTGGTCCCAGGCCCCAAGGGACACTAAGGAAATCTCCACCGGAGCACCAAATGTGACACCGGCAGAGGAGGGGAGGACGGTGGCCTCCACCTCAGACACAGAGTAAGGGTAGGTCAGGCTGACAGCCTGTACTCCAAGTGCCTTACCTTTACACTTGGGGTCACCCCTTTTGTGATCCAGAGCCCCACAGTCCCAACAAGCGCCAGGAGTGCGGGGTATGGTACTGGAACCACTGGGAGCCTGCTTTGCAGCAGGTGAACCACTACTCTTATTCCCACCCCCAGATGATTTATCCCAACTAGATTTTTGGGTCTTAAGAGAGGAAGGTTTTGGTTTACCCGACTGTGACTGCTTGGGGGACTCCTCAGATTTCTGAGAGGCCCCCTTCTCTTTATCCTTGTCCTTCCCACTGGAGTCCTTAGGGGACACCCGGTGGGAGACCCACTTGTCAGCCAACCTAGCCAGCTTAAAGGGGTCCAAAATGTTCTGGTCAGCCACATACTGACGCAGCTCCGGTGAACAGGCTTCAGAGAAATGCTCAAAAAACAAGAGGTGGGACAATTCAACAAAAGTCTTAACCTTGTATCCATCGATCCACCCCATCATGTTCATGTGCGCAGCACTCACCCAGTCAACCCAAGACATATTCTCCTTTTTCTTAAAATCCCTGAACCCTCTAAGGTATTGGGTAGGTGTCTTGCCGAACTTGGCAATCAAAGCAGACTTCATACACTCGTACTGACCCCTTTCTTCCACACTCAGCTTCAGAATACAGTCATACCCGGTTTGAGGCACTCTGCTTAACAAACACTTCGCCCAATCTCTTTTATCCACATCATGAATCTCACAAGCCATTTCAAACGCTTCAATCCATTGGAGGATATCCGAACCCTCCACAAATACACCAACCAAATCTTTCATAAACTTGGTGGCTGGGGACCTGACACTCTCACTGGATCTAGCTGAAGTCTCCACTCTAGCTTTCTCTAGCTGGATCCTCTGACATTCAGTGTCCTGGCTCTTGAGTTCAAGGTCCTTATTTTTGAGTTCAAGATCCCTATTCTTGAGCTCCACTTGTTGAGCCAATTCCTCTTTCTTAAGCTCAGCATCTATTTCCAACTTGCGGTATTCAAAGGCCAAATTCATCCTTAATAACTCAAGTTCTAAGGAATTGCTGGAGTTTGGAACAGAGGCAGCAGGAATGGCGGCATTCCCAGAAACAGATTCAGCAGAAACCCCAGGGGCAGAGTCCTCATTGGTTGCATTCCCCCCTTCATCAAGAGTTTCACTATCAGTCTGGTAGTCCACCAGGGCAGCTATCAGCTCCGCCCTAGACTTATCCACAAAGTCTAACTCCCTGGCTTCACAAGCACTCTGGAGAGCCTCCAAGCTCATCCGAGTTAATTTGCCATTCGCAATAGACTCCATTGTTTGTAATGCAGTTACCTTGTACACAACTAAACCTTAATTCAATAAAGGGCAAATATCCTTTGTAAGTGGCACGGTTATACACTGATTCTTAAAACCATAAGCATCCCACCGCTGCCACCAGTGTGAGAGAACGGATCTCAACGACCGGTGGGGGGTGTCTGTACTCCCACTCCCTATATGGTGGAGGAGAGGCACAGGAGAACCCAGCCAAGATTCTCTATTCGGTAGCAATGGTTGAGCAATCAAGGCCTAGCTTCTCAGGAGGTGATGCAGGCTGGTTCTTAAGTACAGTGTATCCCCAAGCCCCCACAAAGGAATATCCACACTCTGTATTGGTTAGAACACAGTCTTTATATAATCAAAAGTTAAGGTTATGTACATCTATCATGATAACTCACTTTGTACTCTGGCAAAATCTACAATGACAAATATTTACAATCCTAAAGTGGTACCACCCTAGATCTCATTGAAGTGCCTGAACAATACAGTACAATGACACACAGACCAATAGAGTGAAACCAGCAATAGCGAGAGGAGAGAAAATAAGATGGTTGAGCAATAGGCAGGATACTGGCCCCTACCACTGGGCACAGTTCTGTGTGGAGATCCCCCCACCTGGGCAACCTGTAAAGAAAGATATAGCACAAGCCCAGTTCATATATTGCTCGGTAAGTCTTATTCTCTCCTATAATGTTTTTACCCCCCCAATGTACCTGGTGGAGTCGAGCTCCTCGAAGAGGCGTCGACAAACGTTGAGGGACTCGCTGTTCGGCGACGGGGAATCGACGGCCCTTCTTGAATGCCTTCCCTTTCAAGCGGGAGGCACGGGGCGTCGAACGTCCGTCGACGAACGAGGTAGAACGATGTCGAAAAGGCGGCAGCTTCGTCCGAGCGGTGCTCGTCGGCGTCGAGACGTCGGCGTCCTGCAAGGCGGAGGTGTGCGGGGCACCTCGATGACAATAGTTCTGGACCGCAAAGATTGTAGAGACGGAAACCCAGCAAGGGCGTCGAATCGTCCAAGTCTTTGAGGTCGTTGGGTGGCGGGAAACCCACCGGCAGGTTTCTCCTCGGCGCGTTGGTCGTCCTCGACTTTCTCCGGCAGGATAAGCGGTCGACGAAGCGGTCGAGAGAGTCCTTCGATTGAATGTTCTTAGGCAAAGGAGCGGACGGCTCCGGTCGTCGGCGGCACAACGTCAAGTGGTTCCCACGGCTGGGCAACACAACTTCGACGGGCCTCCAGCGGTTTCACAAACCTGCGAACCCTGGTCGACGGCAATGGACTTCGACGGCGTCGATGTCCGGGTGCTTCACTTCGATCTCCTCAGCGGTCCCGTCTCGGGTCGACAACCTTTCAGGGGTCTGTCTTCCAGGGCGCTTCGGCGAAGATGGAGCGATGCTCGATGGTCCCTCGGAGCAGGGAAGAGGGCGCCTCACCAGTTCCTCTCTCGGGTCAGCCCTCGACGATCTCGTCAGCTTTCAGATCGGTCGAAGCAAATGCCACAGCAAGTCTTCTTCTTCCAGCTGGACGTCGAGGATCAGCAGTTCCAGTTACTCGTAGAGTGGAGAATCAGCTCCCTGGCTGCTTCAGGAGCACCAAGGTCCCTTCTGAACCAATGGTTCCTTCTGAACACTGAACACTTTCCAGTGGTGAGAGGTCCCCAGATATACTATCCTCACTCTCATCCACGCTGCTGGCACACACTCAGCAGCCAATCATACTGCAGGGCATTCATGCAGTCAGTCAGCCAATCAGGCACACAGTGCATTCGGGCCACTCTCCTCCCTTCCAGACACTCACAACAAGAAATGTGGATTGGGACAAGTACCCAGCCATTCAACACTACACACTGCATTCAGGCCAGTTTCGGGCAGGGCTGTCTCAGTCTTTGTCTCTCATGCCAGAAACCAGACAACCACAACAAGAAGTGTATATTGGTCACACACTCCATTCACCCAGGTCCCACCCACAGGAGGTACCCACAACATACAGTCACTGGGAAGGCTCCAGCCAGTCTAGCTGGGCCTTCACAACAACACCATATATGGAACTTCCACCCAACAGCCAGTCAGGGGGAAGGGACAGAGACAGGGCTTCCCAGGACTTTGGGAAAACAAGATAACAGGCAATAGAAAGCAAGAGGCCACAGGGGCCATCTTGTTTCCTATCAGGAATCAACAGATCCCAATGGCAGGGCCTGGGTATCCCAAAATGGAGGACACCCAGAGCACCTGTCAATTTCAGCACGGAGCTGCCACCAGCCCATACCCTGCTCTGGGGCCACCCACAGGTGCCCAAAAACATACACTAGGGGCACAGGGTTGCACCCCTACCCATGGGTGCCATAAGGGTATCCCATGGGTCTGTTCACCAAACCAAAAGAGAGAGCTGCACTGCCAGGAGTCCCACATGGACTCCGGGGCAGAAAACATAACAGAACACACGGTAAAAACAGAAAAAGAACAAGGATTCAGAGGCCCTGTCCCTCAGATGCATTTCCAGCATCACAGTAAGGGTATAGATTCGGTTGAGGGGAAGCGGGACGGGCGGAGGGGGTTGCGGTTTTAGAACTAAAAATGTGATTAGGTCAAATGTTTTAAGTCAAATAGACCCAAACTGTATAACCACATGATTTCCTGGTAAAATCAAACAGGGACCTTAGATCTTCAAAAGAACACCTCCTAGACCACTCCAAAATGTAACTTAAACACCACATGTGGTAAAACCTTTGCATCCAAAGCACCATTCATCTGGAGGACTTTGCCACCTACCTTAAGAGCACAAACCAGTCCCAGTCTTTTCAGAAACATGCTAATACACACCTTTTTCAGACTTTTCTATTTCGATCTGTTGTTTCGGCCTCCAGCATTTGATCATTCATTATATGTGTTTTTTCAGCGCTTTAATACCTTCTGTCCTCAGGGCTATATAAGATTCTAAACGTACATTAGTCATTAGGGGAACCCCCCCTTTGCACCATCACTGAACCCACCAGACCTATCCCTTATACACCTTTCGTGGATTGCTAATGGCCATGTCCTGGATGGATCATTGGAACCTGGCATCCATGCTTTAGCTTTGTTCCGCTTTCTAATAAGAAGTTGCACCTTGTGATAGTGAACATAAATCCCAATAATTGGCAGCGGCCTTCATAGCACTGCAGTGTACCTGTCTGTGCTGCACTCTCATCTTACATTAGAGAACTGTGCCATGACCTGTGTATAAATAGTTACCATATGAATTGTGGTACCTGCAGGCCCATCTTGGTACTTGTGGGATTATGCATGCACCATGGGCTCATGTTCTTATGCAGAGGGCTGTATAATGGTATAAGACTTTGTATGTGGCAGGTAATAGGATAGGTTAATCATGCACATGAGAGTGGTGTAGCTTGCATTGCTCATGGATTTCACAGCTAACTACTCCCAGCCATTACTTCCATTCTTACCCTTGTCTGATTTGTTTGTTGGTGTTTTTACTTACCCAGGATTCAGGTCCGTTGCCTATGTACGTCTCCATATATCTAAGTAATGTGCTGTTCTGCAGCACCATGGCATCATCGGTTGAACCTAGGAAACAGGCACAAAATTGAATCATTCACATGCCAGCATCACAGGTCACCTGTATGTTTAGAGAATGCTGTTGTTTCTGGTACATCTGTTCCAAAGCCTTGTGGGCCACCAACCAATGTAAAATGTGTGCAGTTCAGAGCCGCTGTGACACTTGGGAAGTGGACTCCTGCATAGAACCTTGCCTTTGTGCCATTAACCCATCCTGAGGTGGTGGGCAGGAATATGTGCTGGGGTGCATGCCTCATGATACTTTATAGCATCCATCCAAGCACCTTGGAAAATGTGGGTGTGGCATTCCCTGGAGCATGCCCACAGTGTGTTGGAAAGTCCCTGTGGCAAAAAAAGTGCAGCACTAACACCCGCTTCAACAGTGCTGGGAAGACTGTTCTTATGTTGAGCCCGCTCTCTATTTCTGCCTGTATCAGGGTGAGTAGGACAGCTATAGAGTTCCTATTCTAGGTGCTACAGTGTAATTAGCTGGCTGCCCATCTGTGAGTGGGCAGAATGATGGCCTGTCCCAGGGAATGGGACAAGCCTGATCGAGGGCATGCACAGCATCTCCTCCACCTTTGGTCTGGTTGCCTCATGGGATGCTGCTGTGCATGCCTGGACAGCTCAATGAATAGCAGAACATGCTTGTGCACAAAGTTAGCTACTGCTAGTTGCTGTACGGTGTTTGGAAGTGTGCTTGGGAAAGGTGTGGACCTTACATCCTTTCAGGGTGTACTGGCTTCAATTCCATCACCTGCATACATTTCCGCCATCTGATAATTCGAGGTAACTGCACTGTTCTGGGGGGAATTTCTGCCGGTTTTGGGAGTATTTCAACACTATTTTACCCTGTGATGTTGTGGATATAACATTTCATTTTTTAGGGCTAATTCAGCCGGGGGAATTAGCACAGGAGGAATTACTGGTGGTTCTTGACATCATTTTCCATTACTAATTCATCTGGTGAAATTAGCTGGGGGAATTACCATCCATTTTCTGTTACCTGTGATTTTGTAGCATGGTAAAAGTGGCGGTAATTGGGTTATCACTACTTTCTAACATTATCGCTGCACTATCATATCATATCATATAATAAGTTATTTATAACGTGCTTAATACCCAGAGGTTTCTAAGCGCGGACCCAGGGATCAAACCTATGTTGCTCCATGTCATCTTGTTTCCACGGCGTGCACGTTGTCCATGAGCTATCCTCCAGAGACCAATTGTAATGAGGTCCATTGTTCGGTCCCCATTGCAAACGTCTTTCCACTTCAATAGCTGTTGCTAGGAACTATTTGGTATTTCGTACAATGTGTGTAGTCTTTTCTCTGAAGGTGTCTTGCAGGTGATTACCACTCACAGTAGCAAGCACTAATCTCTCAGATCTACATCATTCTGAATAGCTGACACTGCTCTACCACCACCGCACTTCTCTCTTCCCCCCTGATGCATCAGATTTCTGTTAAGGCTGATGTTGCGTAATCCATCCTGTATGTTCCAAACTTGCTGTTTTGCAATGCTACACGTTTTGCCAGATTCAACATTATAAAGACAGTACGAGTCAAATAAGACCTATATGTAGGGCTGGGCGCGCTCTAATTATATAAATGATTTCCCTGGTGATATTGGGCATCATTATAACTATGCCGGTCCGGTAGCAACGGTGCTGGTAAGCCTACCGGCACCGTTATTACCTGACCGGCATAGTATGACTCTGTGGGTGGGTGCTGTACCGCTCGCCACGGCCAGACCAGGCAGGCGGAAGGGCACCTGCCCGCAGAGTTTCACAGAAGCACTGGCACCATTATTAACGGTACCTGTGCTTCCGTGGTCCCCATTCCCATTTGAGTCCTAAGGGACTATGGGACTCAAATGGGAATGGGGATTTACAATTAACGGCGCCTGACTGTAGTGCCACAGTGTTTCCGGCAAGCCAGGCGCCGGTAAAATGTGCAAGTCCGGCAGCAACCTGCCGGTTTTACCAGCACGGCTACCGCTGGACTTGTGATGCAGCCCATTGTATTTATAAGGTCTGACCTCAGATCTCTGCATTCGAAAATAGCCCACTTCTCAAGAAGTGAATGCACATTGTCATTAAACCGAGTTTATTTCACAATACCTTCTGGGAGAGAGGCTAGACAACTCCTTCTCATAGGCCCGCTATTATGTCCTCTCCCAGTCACCCTTTTACAGTTTTAGCCACTGTGAGAAACCAAAGGGTGTCTCACCGTCTAGTCCCTTGGGATCTGTCATCCAGGTGGCCAGAGACCAGCCATCGCCATTGGATCCAGACCCCGGGGGTGGAGCAGTGCAGGCAGATCACCTGGATGGGGGTCCCTGGGGAGTGGGACACCTGGAGGAGAGGCGAGGTATCCCTACACGCATTTCCCTGTAGAACTCCACATTCTATATACTATCTAGGAACCTTATCCCTCCGCCCCCCTTTCCTACACACACTCTGCTGCATGGACAAAGAGCCTCAAAGAAAGACAGACTCACACACAACAGTCCGTTTGACATGTCCCAATATCAGGATCAGGCAGAGTCAGGCACTTAATCTTGATGACTCGCACCTGAATCCTGTTCCCTTTCCCCACTGGGATAAAAGGCGGAACATGAGAGCAATGGGAATGCAAGGCGAGAAAGGCAAGCAGAACCAGCAAAGCAGCAGGAGAGCAGATTCTGTGAAATTGGAGGGACTATGGAAGTAGGGCAGAAGGAGCCAAGAGGCGAGAGGCCAGCTGCAGAGTGAAGGCCGTGCAGACTTTTTAAAGAAAACCTCCCCGCTAATGCAGGCCCTCCTTCGTGTGAACAATGGAGTAGGGAGGAGGGTAGCGGTACTGTGCCGATAGCCTTGGCTTCAAGGAAACGCTGGACGAATGGTATTGGGCGTTACCAGTGAGTGAACTATGAGACCGGCTGGCATTATCGAGTGAAAGATACCAAAGTGTTTGATGAGGCTTGCAGGGTTTCATGAAACCGCGAGCGAAAGTACATTGTAACCAGAACGGTGAATGCAGAAGCTGCGCGTGTCATAGAAAACCGTGAGGGAAGCCTGCAACCTTGCAAATCTGTTTAAGACTGAAATATACAAAGAATAACGGAGTGGTCCGGTAATAGAATATTACCTTCTTGAAAGGTTCCGCATCCAGAGTGAAACTGTTAGATTTAAAGTAAGATAAGTGGTAAGACTGCAAATACCAGAAGGCCTTAGGAGAGGCCAATCCAAGTAAAAGAAAGTCAAAGTGGACATACAAAGGTGCAAGCAAAACCCTTGTACAATCGAAAGTCTTTGACAAGTGGGAAACGAAGTGAACAATTGTAAAGTAAAGCTAAGTGAACTATGTTGTAAAGGCAAGTGTGAACCCGGCGGAGGGATGCCGAGAGAGAGAGAGGGGAGTGAATCCTTCATTGTGATGAAGTTGTAAAGGCATGGGTGAACCCGAGGGTGGGATGCCAAGAGAGAGCGAGGGGGGCAAATCCTGCATTGTGATGAAGTTGCAAAGGCAAGTGTGAACCTGAAGGAGGGATGCCAAATGAAAGCAAGGGAAAGTGAAGCGAATCTCGCATTTTGTTAGGGACTGAAGAGTGGTCTAAAAACAAAGGTGAACCCAACGAAGGCGGTTCACGAGGACCCCAGGGAAGAGGAGAATATCGCATGGTGAAAGCGTGGGAAAGTTTTGTGACGCCAAGCAAAGGACATTGATTCGAGGGATCCTGCCTTTTCTGAAGAAACTGCTTCCTGATGCCTATATGCCCAAAGGGTGCTCACAGTCATGCCACTGTTCCGCCTTGTCCCGTGATGTAACGTGGGGATGGGTGTACACTATTTGTATTTGTTAAACTGTTTAATAAACACCCTTGGATCATACTCCTTGTGTCTGTCGTGCTTCTGATAACCATGCATTCCTTACGTTAATAACCCTCGATTCACACTAGCAGGTGGCAGATGCTTCTTTGGCCACTCAAACAATAATTTCCAAGCAGAAAACACCGGGCCCATGCCATCAATCTATTTCAGCTCCAAATAGCCGCTTCCATGTTGTAGAAGTGGTTCCTCTGCCAATTGATACTTTCCTCCTTAGCCAGTAAGTCTCCCGAACAATCTAGAAATCTATTTCACAAACCCAGGCCTCAGCTTACATGTGTTCAAAACTACAGCATCTCCTCATAATGGGTTTCCCACCACTTTGTATGAAGCTCTGCACTTTAAATCTCATTGTGCTAAGTTGCACAATGTGCTCCCATATTAGGTTCACACAATCTTCATCATGTTGCTACATATATGCAAATCTAATTTGATCATACTTGACACAAAATAACACTAAAAGTAATCTTTAACAACCCTTAATTAACTATTCATGCAAAACGATAACATTGTAGCAATATCAGAGCCATTCTTAACATTACTTTGGTGCGTGCAACGTGCATCTCTCCTTCCCATTGACATAAAATCCATCTACCTCATAATATTCATACCTTTAAAAGTCAGCTGGAAAGAGGAAAAACATGCCAAGACAACCTGCTAGTGTCTAACAAGCTAGACCAAAAACAAAAAAGCGAAATCATAAACTTTTCTATGCTTTTAATTTCTTGATTAGTGGGGATTCCTATTCGCTGTAGTGACTGTCCTGGAAGACGCCAGCTCTCCTAGCTTCTGATCAATCTTCACCAACATGCACCCTAAGGTCAAGCACGGCCCTCCTGCTAGTGATTCCAGCCTCCAATTCAGCCAGGTTTGGAGGGTCTGCCTACTCCACCTTGGCACCTACAATGAAAGGGATCACCCAGGGCTGCCATACTCTCCGCCAAGGGCCAGATTTCAGTTAGAATCGGCTACAACTGCATTATCTCGAAAAGTAGGAATAGTCAGGCCACGGAAGCTGGATAGTAAGGCATCACCATGGAAAAGTATGAACAGTTGGGACATGGAAGCCGGCTCAAGAGAACAGCAGGCTCTGGGCCTGGGCAACTGCGGGCGCTCCGCACCCCGGCTCGACCACACTGGCCCAGCACCTCGCCCCTGTGCCAACAAGTTGGCCATGCTCCCCCAGTACTGCAAACCCCATTGCCCACATTCTCCAAACCTAAGACCTGACATCAATATTCTATGACCAGGCAAGGTCTCTACCACCTGATCAAACATGCCCTGCAATCTAAGACTAGGAGGTGTCTCTCTGTATATATCAACCTGGAAACTAGGGCTCAACAACACCCATAACTGAGCGCAATCATTATCTTTCCATAAGGAAGCACGGTATTAGCACTGCAGGAGATGCCAACCACTGTCATACAACCTATCCGCAGCCCCCTCTGCATCACCACATTCCCAGAGCGTAAAAGGCCCCCTGACAACTAAATGCGACTGGATCCGCTCCTGTCAAACCTTACCCATCTGGGAATTAAAATGCAAAGCCACCATCGCAGGCCCCCCAGTCAGCCAACAACGTTTGGCCCTGTCTCCTGTACATCCTGTGTCAAGCTCTACCTATACTGAAATCAACCCACAGAGCCACTACTGCAGAGCCTTATAGCACTTAGGTGACATGATATGACCCAACTGTAATGTTACGGTTGGGTCATATCAAGTCACCTATCGGGTAACAAAGCGGTATATGTTCTAGTCAGGCAAACCTGGCAACCTAGGAATAAGGCTAAGAACTCCCACACCCGAGGTACTACAGCAACTATGCTTGGTTAGACTCTCCTGAGGATCATGGAGTAATCACAAGAGTGTCAGGAATTACCCAGCCACCGCCATAAACTATGACCCGGAATCTGGAAAATGGGCCCTCCAGCACCTACAGCAGATCCTCTGGAAAAAAGGACTGTCCAACTGCACAAATACAACATACTCAGCACTAGCCAAAGAACCTCTCTCGAAGATCCACTACCACAAACCACCAGGACCGAAACGGCTAGCTCATCAGGTTCTGGAAAATAAAACAACTAGGAACAGTGGCTTCCTACCAGTAAGCACAGACACTCAGTTTTACTAATATGCTAATTATTTACTTTACACCAACAAACAAAACAACGCAGCTACACCCCTCGATCAATTTCGGCCTAGCTGCACACATACCTACACTATTCCTTGAACACTTCAACACTCTGTTAGATCGCAGTTATAGCCCACAAATACAATCGTGAAGAAGGTAGCTGCACTTATTCCTACATGCGCCAGTTTTAGTTAAATGAAAAAAAAGAAGAGACTCCACTCAATTGGAATGTAGTAATTGTGAATTTGTATTTCTCAAACCAGGGCCAATGGTATTGGTTGTAAATATTGAACGTGGCTTGTCAGCATAGCAAAAATGTAAATTCACGGGTTAAATCCCAGCCTCTGCAGTCAAAAATACGAGCTCCGTACAATTCAGTCCGGCGCAGACCATTGAAACACGTGTTATCACAAAGGGCACTTGTTCTAAATAATACAAATTCACAATTACTACATTCCAATTGAGTGGAGTCTCTTCTTTCTTTTCATTTAACTAAAACTGGCGCATGTAGGAATAAGTGCAACTACCTTCTTCATTTTTAGCTTTTAAAACGGAGCAGAGGAACCATATTTTTCTCCGTTGTTGCACAATCCATGCGACAATCACTATCTATACCAGGGGCGCTGAGGTCCTCTGTTAAGAGTGTCCATTAAAAAGGTTCCCCACAGCTTATTGCCTACTGACACAAATACAATCGGCCTAGCTGCCCACATTGGGCCTCATTACAAGTATGGAGGTAGCCATGCCGCTATTAGCGGCATGGCTACCCCCATACCGGGTACCGGGACGGGTTCCCGGAATGGGGAAGTACCGGGCCATTCCGACCTTGGAGGGCCCGGTAATTCCCCTTCCCGGGAACCCAGACCGGGTACATCCCCATTCCCATTCGAGCCCCCATAGGGCTCAATGGGAATGGGGAGGATGCAAACAACGGGCCCGTTAATGACGGGCCCGTTGTTTGCATCCTGGTATGCTCGCTGGACCCGCTAAGGATGCCTGGTATAACCAGGCGTCCTTAGCGGGTCCCGCGAGGAGACCTCATAATGGGGCGGTAGAGGGACAACGGGGCCGGCATCTCTACCGGCTCCAGTATCCCTCTACCGCATACCTCGTAATGAGGCCCATAATCTCTTACACAGGCCCCACGCAAACAGAATGCAGACTCGGAGGCCAACTACCTTGCTGCACACATTACACTGATCTCTTACAACCACTGCACCGCACCTAGCATTAGAATGCAGCCACCTCCATGGAAACCGCACTGGCTGCACACATACCGAGTGCGCCCAAGCACTATATGCTACCCCACTCACTCCACGGACCTGGACTACGGTCCCCAAGGGCGTTCAACCCACACACACTTTGGGATCATACCAATGGTATATAAGGCGCTATACAAATGTACAATAACATAACATACAACAAAAATATTTTTTTATATTTCTATAACAATTTGTATAGTAACAAAAGTTAAAAGGTAAATAAATGATAAGGGCTAATATCAAGTTGAGCTAACTACCAAATTATTTTAGGACATAAAAAAGATTCTGCTAGGTACAAATTGTGAGGTGCCGGGAGTAGGCAACCAGGGTCCACCAATAGCCTGTGACTGTTAGCCCAGGGTTACATAAAATAGTATAAATCACAACACAGCCTGGAAACCTGCGCCCATCACAACACAGCCTGGCAACCTGCGCCCAAGAGACTCTTTTAACATCACATACATAGAAATGTGTAATCTGCAAGTAAACAAATGTCCAAATAATTAAAAGAATTGCTTTTCATATTTCATATCAAGAATAGCCAACATGTGTTTCGACCCTTTCACGGTCTTCCTCAGGGCTGTATGACATGCTATTTTCAACAAAAGATGTACATGGAAACATTAACGTTCAAATCGTACAAGAAGACATTATAATAAAAATTAAGATTTTTGTTTTCAATTGGAAGTTAAACACAAATACCCCAATTCACAATTGAGGCAGGAGTAAAATATATTCCATTTGTTCCCTACACATCTCACAAACAAATGATCAGAATTTATCATAACATACCACAACAGTATGATGCATGTTTGTAATTAATGCACAAGGTATTTCCAACAAACAAACAAAAAGCAAGACGGGGGAAGGAGCAGGGAAGGGGAGAGAAGATAACTGCATGTTATGTGCAAGTACTAATTTACATTTTCATTTAAATGATTCCACAACACATCCACTGAATGGGTGCAAAGGTGCCACCCGGCTCTGATATCCCTCAGTACACTGAACACATATTATTCATCAATATTCACCGTTATACTCCTCCGTCACCTTCAAATCATTTCAATGGGCGCAATGGGTGTTGTGATTTATAGTAAAAAATGTTAGTTTGCCACAAAGATTAAGAGATTTAATAATACATTCTGCTACCACTTACAGTTAATTGCCATCAAGATACTGGAGATGTGATTCTAACGTGCAGAATTAATAATTTACAATATTTCAATTAAAAAAAGAATTCTAATGTTGCTCTTTTTTCTATTTTTTCCTTCTTTCTACATCCCCAAACTGGAGCTCATGCTCCTGAAATGCTTAATTTGATGACACGTTTGCACTGCAACATAAACAGCGCCCGACTACAAATGTTCATCTTTTGCAAGGTGGAGTGCAAAAGTGCTGGGCAAAAGGCAGCAACCGTGTATACTTTTCATTGTGAGCACCGCTTGCCATGCTCACCATGATCACATACTGATTTGCTTTTGTTTTCTTACACTGCATCCTGCTGGACATAAACGTGCAAAGTCTACCTCTCCAGCAGTCAGACTCTTTGCTTCCTCGCTTCTTAATCTCGTCTTTGCACGTGGGTTCTCCCAAAAGCATTTGCATCAACCCGGGAGCTCCAAAGAGGGTATATGGTGCCAGGCAGGGAAAGGGCTGAGTGATTACTCTGTGGTTGAACACCTTGTCAATGTTAATGTTAATGTTAAAGGACATTTGTACCTCGCACTATCACCACTAGAGTGGTCCCCTGTCGCTCTGGCGGATCCGAAAAAGAAAGGTGGTGGTGTGAGTTAATAGGACAGAGCGGGAACAGTGCAAGAGAGCAGTTGATGTGCTGTTGGCAGCTTCAGTTCGGTTAACACCGTTCACTGAGCTTAGGTGTGCTTTTTCGGTTGGTAGCCGTCGTGTTCTATCATGCAAGGCTGTGTGTGATTTGTTTTATTGTTGCAGTATAGTGAAGTATGTGTGGTTTGGTGTGCTTTAGAGGTGTAATTGTCTTTGGTTAGAGTTTGAGAGGTGTATGCAGAAGCAGGAGATTTTCTGTGGGTTGGTTAGTGGCATCGTTATCTAGATGTGATGCATGCTAATTTTCACAAATCTTTCCCCATCTGTGGACTGCTCATTTCTAAATTCTTTCTAGATGTGGCACGTGAATAACTCCACATTTCTGTCTAGGTGTGACGCAAGCTAATATGCACAGTTCTAACTAAATGTGGCACAGGCTAATGTTCGCAATCCTTTTAATTGGTGTTGGTGAGTCGGGCACTCCTTATTTTTACAGTCAATTGTAATTAATGTTAATTCAATATTATAAGTTTGGGGTGCAAACCCACTATAGAAGGTGCTTCTGTGATACTGCACCTGAAAGAACCAGAAAGAAAAAGACCTTGGCCGTGTGGCCAGCGGTGCGGGCTGCACACCCTTATTCCACTACTCAGTGGCGTAGTTCAAAAATAATCGTAGAAAAAATTCTTGAATTGATTCTTTTTTTCCAAGAGAAATTTTTAATAAATCAAACTTCATTTGCTTGCTTTAAATCAAAGATAAATTATAATGGCAGAATTCATCACATCTGCGGCCTATGCAATTCGGGTCGAAGAACCCTTCTTCAGGGCCTGTGATTACACCTTTTCTTATAATACTCGGTCTCAACTTCAAAACGTCAGAGCTCAAAGAAAAACCAGCACGTCCACCCGTGCGGAAAAAATATCTGATCAGCAGTCGTCTCCCTCGTAGTACACCCACACTTCTCTATCTCGCTGCACTGTAGGTTTTCTACATGTCACATGGCAGTCACACAAGCAATCAGGTCACATGGGCCCTTCAAGTTCCTCACAATGTTCGCAATCCTGTCTAGATGTGACACAGGCTAAAATTCAACAATCTTGTCTAGATGTGACGCAGGCGACTATTCAAAAATCTTGTCTAGATGTGACGGAGGCTAATATTCACCATCCTATCTAAATGTGATGCAGGCTAATATTCACAATCCTGTCTAGATGTGACGCAGGCGACTATTCACCAATCTTGTCTAGATGAGACGCAGGCTAATATTCTCAATGCTATCTAAATGTGACGCATGCTAATATTCACAGTTCTTCTGGAGTGGGTAGCACAGTTGGGGTACAGTTCATCTAGATGTGAGAGATGTCTAGGCAATACATTTGACAGCTTATTGGATATGTATGGGGTTAACAGTTGCCAAATAGAGATTGGTACATCATGCAGGCTTCAAGCTAATGGTGAATGAGGAAGATATGGTAGGAGAGAGGTGGGTCAGTTAAGTGGGGTGCAGTGATTGCTGTGCCCCCTGTCTCTACTACACCTACTTTGTCGGTGCTGGTTGACGGCTGCCTGCTTCCCCTGCTGACACCTGCAGACACCATCTGGAGCTGCTGCTGGGCCCTTCGCCGAGGGGGCTGCTCTGGTTGGTCTTAATTTGCAGGTGAAAATGACCAATCACAGTTGGGGGAGGGACGGGAGGCGGGCGCAGCACAATGGAACCGGGAAGCAGGGTTGCGGGCAGGCGCGGGAGAGCGCGCTCAATTAAATTAAAAGGGGCGTGTAAAAAAAATGCACCAGTGGCAAACGCTTACCTTCAGCCATGGGACCTAAAGGGCGAGGAAGCGTCTCGCAGAGGGTTTTGACCCAAGTTGTTGCTCGGGTTGAAAATGGCCAATCACGGCAGGGGGGAGGGACGGGTGGCACAATGGAACCGGGAAGCAGGGTCGCGGGCAGGTGCGGTGAGAGCGCATTCAATTCAATTAAATGGGGAACCGAAAAAAGGCACTGGGGGCAAACGCTTACCTTCAGCCATGGGACCTAAAGTGAAGATTGCTGGACCTGCTGCCTGGCTGGGGTTCCGGCCTTCGTGGGAGGCAGCTGGGCCAATCGGAAAAGGCTGGTAGGTAGAGAGGGAGGTGGGCGGGGAGAAAAGGAAGCGAGCTAGGGTGGGGAAGTGGGAAAAATGTAGATGGCGCTGAGATGTTTTAAAAAAACGAATTATGCTCCAAAACAAACGGAACTCAGAGCACTAAGGCCCTTGCAGCTCCTTACCGCACAAAACACCGAGCCCAAAAGAATGTTTAAGCACCACACACACACCCATGAAATAACACGGCAAGATACAGAATTAGAATGCTCTGCACGTACTATTGAGCATGGCTTATTCGCAAATTTCAGCTATTGCATAAGTGTTAATGTATATCTCACACAGAAAAACACATCTTACGCATTGCTAGAAGTATTTAAGATTCTACATCAAGCATTTTCTATAGGCAAACAATTTATTTGAAATAACAACTTTAAAGAACATTAAGGGTCTAGTGAAAAGGGAGTTTCTTTTGAAGGGTGCATAATAGGAAATTAGCGCCAAGAGGCAATTATACGCTATAGTACCCACATATATAAACATGGACACGAGGCGTGAATGAGCATTTCATTTCAACCCATCGGCGTTACAGGCACGACACAAACATTGCACGCTCCATCCTAAGTCATCTATCTACATGTTCACAGTGGGTGGTGTCTCCCCACCACCCAGTTAGACACATTGAGATCTGCTGTAGCCCGCCGGAATGAGGCCAAAACTGCAGTCATTGCAGTCTGTCATGGTGTGAGAATGGAGGATATGAGGCTGAACCCCACATTAGGTGAGGCAACTTTTGCATTTCTTTGGGAGGGCCTGGGGGGCCAGTGGCAGGATTTTAGGAAAGTTCCAAGGCAACATGTAGCACACATTTCTGTTCCCGTGGGCGGCGCCTCTGCCCCACATTATGCATGTGGGAGCTTGGCCCAGCCTGAGACCCTTACCTTTGGGATAACAAGCATTCCTTTTTATGGTGATGGATGACTAGTTTTACGAACATCTTTTTTTATTGGTACAGCTAATTTATAGCTCCTCTCCCTCTTCAAAGAATGTAGCTGTTTGGGGGTCTGCTCTGCGGAATGTCCAGTTCAACCAAGGACCGGTGGAGCAGCAGATGACCTTTCTCTGGTGTTTTGAAGCCGTCATTAAGATGTGAAGAGGGCAAGCCTGGATTAATGGCCCAGTCACCTTGTTTACATTGGTCGAATAATACCTGGTGGTTTCCAGGGGATGTTGACTGCCCTTAGCTCGGGGTGAAAGAGTCATGCTCGGGGCCTATAATTCTGGCCCATACCAGCATTTCAATCTGCCAACTGAGAGCCACTGCGTTTATCACGAGAGTCATCAAAAGCCTTCAGGAATCTACAGAGTGATATGTTACATCTGGGGCCCCAGCATGGTCGTTTGCAGTTCATTCCGCAGGGCACTTGTATTGGGGTAACTTGAACACGTGTATGCCATGACTGTGCTGTGTGAACACCTTCTCTTAGTCGGGAATGTTGCAAAAGCGGCCTGTTAAATCGTCCATTGCAGCCAAGCTTCTTTGGTTGAGGAAAAGGTCATTTCTGTTAACATTTCTCCTGCTTCTCCAATTCTCTCACCCTTTTCAGCGATTTCCTTTCCTCCACAGACCACGTTCGGGACAAAATACGCAGCAGCTCTCCAGACAAGCCTTGGCACCACAAAACCACTCTGTTGGTGAAGGTCAAAGTATAAAACCTTTTAATATGAGAACAAGAAAGTATACTTTATGCGTCAGCAGGAGTTTTGGTTGCAGCATTATTAACTTCAAGTATTATTGAATGCAGAAAGGAAGTGGATGTCCTTAACACTGCGTCATCCACGTGCTTTGTGCTTGAGATTTCCTACCTGACAACTCTGGATAGGCTTTTGTCAGAATTACTTTGACAGAATGCCGCCTAGTGTCGGTGGGATAGTCTGACCTTTTTTGATTTTTAAGGTTAAAACGATGTTGGCAGTTCTGTTTCTGAAAGTGAGATCTGCTAATCAGATCCCACTTTCATAATGCTCCATGCCGAAAAGCATGATGCACACATGTACCTCGCTGGGGCTGTCTCTTGAAATCCCCAGCAACTGCCCCGTTGTGGCAGAAGGGCAGGTTCAAAGGGGACATGTGCATCCCTGAACGCAGCTGCCAGACCACAAAGTGTCAACTGGCACATTCAGAGACAACATTTAAAAAAAAAAGTAAAGCCACGATAGCAATCATGCCTAGTCAAAATATTTGACATAGACATATACAAGTTAATAAAACCAAACAAAATAGCGCTTGATTTAAAAAAAAAAAACAGACCAGTTCCAATACCAATCTGCCCTTCCTAGCTTAAGTTTCAAGACTTGTGAGCTCGTCTGTTGTAAAGGGAATGCAGATGGGACTGCACTAATTTTAATCATTAATAAACAACTGTTTCCTTCACATAGAAAGCAACAGTTCAAGATCTGAGTAATAGGAGTGTGGGCAGCAAATACCTTTCGAAAGCCAATACTTTACATCAGAATACTTTAGTGAGACCAGGTACCCCACAATGGCAAGCAGAGATGAATGGCACCAGTGTAATTGAATGGCTCAGTACTTGATTAAAAAATGAAAATTATTGTTTTGTTGTGATCAACTAGAGAAGCAGGCTTAGGGGTACTGAAGCTAGCCAGGCATGCTGCTGTCCACACCACTCAAGAATGGCAGACACTCTGGGAGAATAGTGCATTTTATTTTATTTCATATCAAAATTGTTAAATATCGAGGCACATGCTGGCCAGTAAGAGGGTGGGGGGCGATCAACAAGCCTGATGAGTTTCTTCCCTCCCAACTAGAATTTTGTCAAGGGTGGCTAAAAGAGTTAGGGCCTCATTACACGGTAGGCGGTAACCATGGCGCTATTAGTACCATAGTTGCCGCCGGTATTTTACCGTGTACGTCTTGGTGGATGGCGGAATTACCGCCCTACTCCAAGGTGAGCGGGGGCGGTAATTCCCCATTCACCAAGGCACTTCCCCATTCCCATTTTTGCCCTCATAGGGCATAATGGGAATGGGGAAGGCGGTAATTACGGTACCTCAAATTGCGGTACCGTAATTAGCTCCAAGGTCCTTTTGCGGCACCCTACTTTAACAGCTGGTAAAACCAGCCGTTAAGGTCGGGTCCCGCAAAGGGAACTCGTAGTAAGGCGGTAAGGGTTTACCGGTACCGGTGCCCTTACTGGTACCGGTAAACCCTTACCGCCTAACGTGTAATGAGGCCCTTAATCTCTTGAGTACATAACATTACATCCTGTTACATACCACATTTTTGTGGATACAAACGGAACGGCCATTTTAGAATGGTCTTCATCGGTTGGCCACCAAGGGGTGCACGGATGACCTCCTATTCCGTGTAAGCTCCGTCTCCGTAGGTCTGCGAGGTGACCTGAGCCCCCACATCGCGACCCCCCCCCACAGAGGATAAACCAAGAAAAATTAATCGGAAGACCCCCCACCACCCAGGAGAAAACCTGACTCAAATCGGATCAGGGGAACCCGAGAAATCACTGCGAGAAGTTTCACGCCGGGGACGGCGTGAAAGGGAAAGCAACATGCAGATGGCCCTGCGCAGCGGTTCAGGAAAGTGAACCCCCCCGGAGACAACGCACACCCTGAGAGGCACCTGTCGGTGCGTTCTCCCCAGCCCCCCCCCACATTGCCTGCACGGAAGCGGAGGCGCTGCGGTCTAGAAGTGTCCTCAATGGCTGTCCAGCGGGGACCCTCCAGCTGTGGCCCCCAGCACGCGGACCGCCGGAGCACACGGAGGGCCCCGCCATCATCAGAGGTAGGCAACGTCCCCAGACACTCACAGCACTCAATAACAGCCACGGCTACGGTGCCTCGGGACGCCGTGTCCGCCAGGTGCACGCCCCGGGCCATAAAGAGGTGATGCAGGCCCATTGCAGGGCCCCACCCATCGAGGGGTCACCACCCCTGGAGTCCTGCGCAATAAACTACATTTGTGTGCAAAGTTCGCCATACCATTTGGGAATCCTATTGAGTGTGACAGACACTACAGAGCCAACAAATACGAAGCTAGCTTATCAGGGCATTTAATGGATAGTATCTTTCTGGAGTTGTCAGCACACAACTTTGCCCTTGGTCCTCCAATGATAGATGGTGTACTCTTCGGCAATCACAACGACTTTCCTTCCAACTACAACATGGTGATACATTCCGCACGCCAACCACAAGGATGTCTCTGCGTTGCCAACCACAACATGGCGATACATGACAGAGAGTGAAAACCAACGCCATAATTTCTGTACCAGCTGCCACATTGAACGGACACATAACGCCTCGACCTCTAAGCACTACCCGCCCCTCCTCAAGGAAGCAAGTGGGATCCCACAGCGCAGACCACTACGCACTGCGACAAGTCCGCCCAGCCACCTATGGGTACAGTGCCCACACGGATCGTCCCCACCTGAACCCCCAGTACCCCTAATCAGCGCTTACAAAAGATAAAACGCCACCTGCACCCAGCAGAGAACCACGTGGAAGTGCATCGCAGACCACCCATGCGCACTCACACGGCATCCCAATAATGGCACCATAGCTGCATCAGGGAGCAGACCAGGATATCCCACCGAAACAGACTGAAAGGAGATATTAGGCCCTCCTCAGACCCTTCGCCGAGCTCACTCGCACAAGACTGCCCCGCAGTAAGACCAGCGCCCCATTCCTACAAGAAGTAATCCTATGCTCTTATATGCAGTGGAAGTCCTCCCATAAATATCCCGACCACAGATGGACCTAACAGGACGCAAAGCTGTGCAAAGAGACCCCAGACCTGCCTCCCACCCACACAATAGACTGCATCACAGCCCAACGGCCCGGAACCATCCTAAAGCCATCGGGATACGCTGTGGTACAGAGGGTAAGGCCCCCACAATAGGGGCGTGTGCCTCCTCTGACACAACACGTACCTCATGAACACTAAGGGCAAACTAGCCAAGTATGCATATATTCCACCCCCTCTGAGTTCTGAATACAGAGACACCATGTCGACAGACACCTTGGAGACAGGCGCAGCTGCCACCAAGAGCGACAATGCTGCCCTCCTGAACGAAATAAAAAACATGGGAGCCAACCTAGGCGGCAAAATAGACAAGATCACACAGAGAATGGATAATATCAAAGAGAGGCTGGAAGGGGTTGAGATCAACCAAGCCTCCTTAGACACCCTTCAGACCCAAATGGACCTGAGAATACGGAATATTGAGAAAATAGAAGAAGAGTTTCGCCTGAAGATGGACGATTTAGAAAACAGAGAAAGAAGGAACAACCTATGTTTTTTTGGCATACCGGAACATGAAGGGGAAACAGAGGTAGACCTTAAAAAACAATTCATGACATCATCAAAATCCTTACGGCAGATGAGGACATCGACGAGCCTAAAAGAGAAAGAATACACAGAGCCGGAGGCCCACCTGGCGGCCCAAGATCAGTCCTTGCCAGATTCCAGCGATACATGGACAGAGCCAGGATACTAGAGAAAGCCAGATCTGGTGGCCCCGTTACACTGGGAGGAGCCCAGATAACCATATTCCAGGATTTGTCCTTGCTTACTCTAGCCTTGAGACGTCTTTGTAATCTGCTGACGAAATGGCTCAAAGAGCAAGGCACCCGATACAGGTGGGGATACCCCTTCTCCCTCACCTTCGAGCACGGATCCAGAAGGATTCAGCTGCGATCAGAAGAGGAGATCCGAGACTGCATCGCAGAACTCCTTGGAACAGGTCCAAGAGAAGGAGATCGAGAAGAATCCAAGCAGAATGGAAAGCGATGGGAACTCCAGGGACCAAGGAGAAAAAGAGTGAAGGGATCAAGAAAGTACAGGTGAGGCAATAATACACCAGACAGTGACAAATGAAAACCCACCCCGGCAACCCACATCCGAAAGATGGAATACTGTGTAACACAGCAAGGGCGACTGTCAAAACTCAGGCGACCCATGCAATCCCAAGATGGGGCCAGACTCGTAGAAGAGCACACCCTTGAACAGAGGGTCGGAGCAGTCAGCTGATGATGAGCCTTGAAACCGCATGTATCACCACATTTTCGTTTATAAAAGTTATTGTTGAGTTCTAATGTGTTGGGGGAAGGAGGGGGGGCGAGAAAGGGGCTCAAAACGTTAAAATGATTGTATCTGCAACAAGGACCGTGCGGTAATGGTTCCCACCGGTGGTCCGACATTGGACTGTCTGTTTCCACCCAGTCCAAATCGGACGCCACCAAGCATAGATACAAGCCCTAGTCGATAAGGGGAAAATCGGAGAATGGAAACATAGGGCTAGGGGTATCACGTTGTATATCTCCAAGGCGGGGGGAGGGTGGAGGGTAGGGGAAAAATATCTAAGCTCAAGACGGCCACGCATAATCACAAGAACATTCCTACCTTGTTGGCACCCAGCGACAAAAAATGGGACCCGGTGGACAAACCAAGAAAGCATATAAATGGTCGATAGCCGCGACACGGTAAGCGACAGGCTCGGCACAATTAAGATTGGAACACTGAATGTCAAGGGACTCAATTCCTCCACCAAAAGTTCACTCGTGACCAGAGAATTCAAAAGGGCAAAGCTTGACATACTCTTCTTACAGGAGACTAGATACAGTAAAGGGGAAGAAAGGAGGGTCCTATATGCCAAGATAGGCACCGACCACTGGGGCTCAAGCCCACTCAAGAAAGCAGGCGTTGGCATCCTAATTAGTAAAGAGCTTCAATTTGAAACCCTGAAGACCTGGGCAGACGTAAGTGGCAGAGCACTCGTACTGGTCGGCAAGATACAGGACACTATCATCACACTTGCATCCATATACGCCCCAAACGCTGGACAGTCCAGGTTCCTACGACATATAGGGCCTCATTACACTGATGGCGGAGAACCATGGCGCTATTAGCGCCGTGGTTCATGCCGGTAAAATACTGGCACCGCCTTGGCGGAAAGGGGAATTACCGCCCCATTCCAAGGTTGGCGGGGCGGTAATTCCCCCTTTCACCATTGCCCTTCTCCATTCCCATTTTTGCCCCATAGGGCATAATGGGAATGGGGAAGGTGCTAATTACGGTACCGCAAATTGCGGTACCGTAATTAGCTCCCTGGGTCCCTTTGCGCGTTGGTTTTTAACGCCTGCAAAAAGCAGGCGTTAAATCCCCCAACCCGCAAAGGGACCTCGTAGTAAGACGGTAAGGATTTACCGGTACCTGTATTTTACCGGTACCAGTAAATCCTTACCGCCATCCGTGTAATGAGGCCCATAGTCCCCAAAGTCGTGATTGAAGCAGAAGGCAAAGTGATCTTAGGAGGCGACCTCAATATGTGGGCGGACCCAGCACTGGACAGACAAGCCGGCAACCCACAGGCAATTACCACACCAGAGGCGGGCCGCTCGAGGGTAATAGACATGATGGACGCCTAAAAACTCAAAGATGCATGGCGCCATATGAACCCTCAGCAAACGACCTTCACATTGTACTCCGCGCCACACGCCACATATACTAGGATCGACTATATCTACCTCACACCAGTTTATATCTCTATAAACACAGTATGGGAGGCAGGGAAAGCCACGTGGAGAGGCATACTTATCAAAGAAGGTGCAGCAAAGAAAAGGGAGTGCCAACTCATAGAAAACAAGCCCAGGAACGAAATAACTCAACTCGATCACAGCGCCCAATCGGCCGGCACTGACAGAAACCAAAAAATAGACGAGGCCAACAGCAAGAGAGAGGAATTGCGGCAATTGGAAACTGATCAAATCGTACGCAAACTCCAATATTTGAAACAAAAACAATACAAAAAAGGGGACAAAGCAGATGCTTTGCTCGCCGCCAGACTCTGCGGACAACGCAAAGAAAGATGGGTGTCAACTATAGAAAGTGAGACTGGCCTCTACGGAGGCCACCCCCCAGATAGAAGCCTTCGCCAGCTTCTATGAGAAACTGTACACCTCACACACCATACCAGACAAGGAAGCAATCGCAGAATACATGAGCAAGATAACCATTCCAAGCCTACCCCGGGACACAGCACAAGCCATCAACGCCCCCATCACAGGTGAAGAGATAGAAGAGGCGATCAAAAGACTCCCAACAGGGAAAGCCCCTGGAAATGACAGCTACACGGCAGGGTTCTACAAAATCTTCATCGATGCCCTCCTTCCATTTATGATTGAGCTCTTTAACCACATCCCCCAATCAGGCTTTGCACCCGAATCATTCTCCGAGGCACTAATCACGGTCATCCCCAAAGAGGACAAGGACCCCAAGTTCTGCTCATCCTACCGCCCTATCTCCCTCCAAAACACAGATGCCAAAATCTACACGAGGGTCCTCACTGCGCGGTTGGAGACGCATATGCCCGCCATAATCCACAACGACCAGGTGGGATTCATCGTCGGTAGACAAGGAGCAGATTCCACTCGTAAAACCCTCCACCTCATACACAAAGCCAAAACAATGCCAAACACACCTGCACTATTCTCAATCGATGCGGAGAAGGCATTTTACAGAGTCGAATGGCACTTCCTAGAAGCAACACCAAAAAAAATAGGCCTAGGCCCAGCTCTTCGATGAGGAATCAAGTCTGTCTACTCCTCGCCACGAGCCTCCGTTACAGTAAACTCCCAGTACTCACGCTGGTTTTCTCTGAGCAGAGGAACGAGACAGGGGTGCCCCCTCTTGGCAATATTATTTGCACTGTCACTGGAACCACTGGCACAAACGCTCAGAACAAACAAAGGCGTCAAGTGTTTACATGTGAACGGAAGAGAATATAAGTTGGCCCTGTACGCAAACGACATTCTGCTCCATGTGCAGAAACCGATGAGATCAATCCCCTGAGCGATCCACCTCATCGAAGAATATGGCACATTGTCTGGCTTCGAAATCAATAAAAACCAAATCCACCCTCTTCCCACTATGCGAACCCCCCACGAGCCAAAAAGCGGAATTTGAGCAACTGGGCCTTATCATCCGAGGCCCGACACTACGATATCTAGGGGTCAATCTGACGAGAGACATCACTGATATATACGAGGCCAACTTCCCCCAACTTCTCACCACCTTCAAAGCAGACCTCGCAAAATGGCGATCCCTCACAATTTCCTGGATGGGACGCCTGAACGCCATCAAGATGGTTAGTCTCCCACGCTTCCTATACCCCTTCCAGGTACTCCCAGTGATAATCCCAGAAGATTTCTTCAAACAAGTGAGAAGGGCAATAACTGGATTTCTATGGGATGGGAAGAAACCCAGAATACCCGATGAAACTCTCATATTACCCAAAGATCAAGGGGGAGTCGGCCTCCCCGATATCGAACGACACTACCAGGCCGCCCAACTAAGAATCCTCATCCCGCATCTAAGAGACAGAAAGGACTTGCAATGGGTCCAGCTGGACAACGACAACCTGACCCCTGCGACTCTCGCAGAATGGCTATGGGTCCCCAGACCACAACTCACAAGAAGACTACGTAACCATCCAATATTAGGCACAATATGGAACATATGGAAGGAGGGAAAGGGAATGACGGGCGTGACCACATGGCCATCCCCTTTGAGCCACATATGGGCCCCAGGGATCAGAGAGGAAATCCCAGAACACCCCAGATACCAAACCTAGTTTGAGGCAGGACAGCTATGGAGAGAAGACACATTTATACCAATCACAGAACTGGAGGAAGCCCTCCAACTGCACCCAATCCCGATCTTCCTCTACCTACGCTTGAAGGGCGTCCTATCCAAACGAGAATGGAAAAGGAAGATACGAAGGGAACTCGCCCCTTTTGAGAAAATCCTGGATACTACCTCCATGAATAAAGGCCTGATAGCACGCATGTACAGCACCCTGATCTGCAAAGATCAAGTCTCGAGCCTCAGACTTAAAGAAAAATGGGAAAAAGACTTCAACAGAGAGTTCGACCAGCAGGCATGGGACGCAATTTGCAAAACACCATCCCGAATATCAATAGCTGCACAATACAAACTACATGCAATAAAATTACTCCACAGATGGCAGTACGACCCCCACAGACTATCGAAAATGTACCAGACCAACAGCCCAAAATGCTGGAGACGATGTGGAATGGATGCTAATTACTGGCATATGTGGTGGGACTGCCCCAAAGTAAACATATACTGGAATGAATTCCTTGGATGGATCAAACAAATAGATGTCATTGAAAGGGACCCAATCCCCCACCTGACATTATTTGGTCTAGAAGAAGAAGACGATGAACTATACAGGATAAAGGGGTTGGCATCCCCACTGTTATTAGCTGCGAGAGCCGGCCTAGTTATCAAATGGAAAGTCCTCACCTGCCAGTCAGGAAAGAATAGATCAATATTGCAATAAATATTTACACAATGGAGAAGATCACGCCGGCCCTCCATGGAAAGGCAGCACGTCACGAAGAAACTTGGTGCGACTTCGCCAACCTACATATCTCAAGCCAGAGACAAAAGCAATCCAATGACTCCGAATCCCCGTAAGCAACACATCTGAACGAGACTCGGACACCACCCGACATGCCACAAGCGAAGAGACCTGTCGCACGATCTGAACATATGCAAACCAATTGAGGTTAACATCCCAGCCCGCAATAATCACAGACTACGTTCATGCCAACGAACTGGAAGAATGCGACACGCCGTCCTGGGGGGTAGAGGGGAGGGGAAGGGAACAAAATGACTTAACGGAGAGGCGAGGGAAGGACAAATTTGACCACAGTCCTGCTTATGTTCAACAACAATGATGTACTGATGTAACAATGTGATATTACATCCATGTTCTTCTGTTCATTGCCCTCACGTTTCAAAACCAATAACATTTAAATTTTAAAAAAAGAGAATGGTCTTCATCTTAATACAGAGACATTAACATGTTCATAACAAATCGATGTTTTTAAGCATTTTTCTATCTAATTATTGCAAATTCATACCGATATAGTAATGGGATAAGTCTCAATAATCTAGCACCCAGCAATGGTGACTCGATGACACAGATCACTATTATTTCCGTATTTTACGGGTCACATAGAATTTGTCTTCCATAATTCATAAATATTGATTATGTCCAGAGGAATTAAAAGTCAGAAAACAATAAAACCAGGTTTCATGTATCAAGAATCAGTAAATTTTGAGCAGGAGGAAAAAAGAAATAAAACTTCTTAAGGTGCTTTATCCTGTGGATCGGTGCCTCCACTAACACTTAGAAAACGTTAGCATGTTTCATCAAACCTTGATCTAAGAGCATTTCTACAGGTGTTTCAACTGGACAAACCTCATTTACATGCCAGCTAGGGAGGTATGGTGGCCTGACACAATGAGGGCACTGGAATTTGTCAAGGATGGACGTCATGGCAAGATTGCACCTTTCACACCGGCAGGAGGGGCAGAGGTAAGGATCGGTGCCTTGGTGTTTTGAAGAGCTGCAAGGTGGCCTTTCTGACTTTACTGCTGGATCTTTTATGTGCCTCCTCGGGGAGAGCTCGCTGTAGCTCATCGCGGTGCTTGCAGAGTACGGATAATGATAGAATGCCAGGAATTGTCGTCATCACCTAATGCAACTACCCTGGTTCATTCAGGACCTGTTTCACTTGGGGACTCCACTTCTCTAATCAAACCACCCAGTTCATAGAGATTTTGCGCTTGAAAGCACCAAATGTGTCATGCGCTGCAAAATGAGTAAAGTGCTGCTAATAAGCAGTCAAATATAGTATTTCACCTACCTGACACGTATTGTAATTAGTGTAATCGACATATCCATGGCAGTTTCTGCTATCCACGGCCCACAGCGCCAGTGGTCCCAAGCTCTGAACAACTTTATAGGTAGGAAGGAACTCCCTTTGTGAGCAATTGTTTTCAATTCAGAGGTACAATAAGGATAGTCGAAAGACAATTCTGAAAGTTTATCAGCTATCTAAAACTATTTTTCTTAAGCATAAATGCCACACATTTTACATATTTGTGGTGCAATAGTTCGTTTTTCTTGCCACAAAATGTGTCAATCAATGCTACAATATCCTGGGGAGTCTGCCTAAGAATTAGGGATCAATAAGGGCTGTGCTGCGCCCGTCAGCGAATAGCAAACAGGGGCACTCACAAGCCGGTGTCTTCTTGGCTTCCCATGTTAGCACACAAGGCTAACTCTGAAAGCAAGGAGGGCTGGGCTTTTGGGAAGAAGTCCGAAGTCTGCAAATGCTTTGTGGTCTCAGACTTGTAAAGGAGAAAGTCCAACATTGGCCCTTTCCTGTAGAAATACTGGCAAGAGGTATGCTGTGGTCCCCCGACCATGCAAGATATGCGATGGTTAAAGAGTTCTCCATTCCTCCTTCATTATTGCTGTAATCAATAAACTATCAGGATTCAGAGGGAGGGAACTTGGCCAGGCAACAAGAGTGTGTTTAACAGGGAACTTAACGTCTCAATTTACACAAACTTCCTCTACTGGGTGGCAACATTCACTTAATCCGACCCTGACACAGAAGAATCCTTTCCTTTCACAGAAATCCAGAAGATTCACAGCGATCCTTGTTCCATTCAGATACATCCAAACAAACTATTCACCCACAACTGTAAATCAAATTATGCAAAATCCACAATCAGCTCTCAGGCAGAATAGATATTTCAACATATGGCTGAGTTTAAAACACCATGGGCATCATCACGAGTTGGCTGATAGCCCTTAATTGCGGCAGTAACTGTATTATCGCCTCATTTATGGGCTGGCCCTATCACGAATTGGGCGCTAAATGGGGTGTTTTACCTCCAGCTTTATTCTGGAGGTGAAAATCCCATTTAGCGCCCTGTTTTTGGTGCAATTACTGCCAGCTGTATTAGCGCACAGTATTTGCGCCGGAAATGCCCCATTGGGTCCAGTGGACCCAATGGGGAATGGGGAGTTACTGTTAACGCCCAACCTGTGATCGGGTGTTAATAGCGCTGGACCGGTTGGACCTAACGTATATTACAGTTGGTACGGTATTACAGCCGGGATACCGCCCAACTCGTGATGAGGCCCCATGTGTGTAATTAACCTCTTTGGTGCAGCAGGAATGCATGGTGTGAGGATGACCTCTACCAGCAGCTTGCGAAGGGCAATTTAGAGCAGGGAGAGCCAGGGAATTCATGAGTAGGGCCGAGCCAGGGCCCAGTCAGGGGGTCTTGCCTGGTTATAAGGGCCAATCACAAGCTGAGCCCAGAAAACGCCTGCATAAGACCTAAAATTTAATATTGTGCCAATCACACACACATTCCTACAAACTAGACCTAGGGCCTCATTACACGGATGGCGGTAAGGATTTACTGGTACCGGTATTTTACTGGTACCAGTATTTTACCTGTACCGGTAAATCCTTACCGCCTTACTACGAGGTCCCTTTGTGGGTTGGGGAATTTAACGCCTGCTTTTTGCAGGCGTTAAAAACCAACCCGCAAAGGGACCCAGGGCGCTAATTATGGTACCGCAATTTGCGGTACCGTAATTAGCGCCTTCCCCATTCCCATTATGCCCTATGGGGCAAAAATGGGAATGGGGAAGGGCAATGGTGGAAGGGGGAATTACCGCCCCGCCGACCTTGGAATGGGGCGGTAATTCCCCTTTCCACCAAGGCGGTGCCGGTATTTTACCGGCATGAACCATGGCGCTAATAGCTCTCCGCCATCCGTGTAATGAGGCCCCTAGTGTTGGGAAGACGTGTGATAAAGTGCCTAAATGACATACTGGGCCCACACCCGAGGCTCACCACTTAACCAAGGTGTGTGATTCTAGGCAAATCATTGAATCTCACTGTTGAAACATGTTGGCAAAAACCAATTCATCACATGCAGCAGTCCTACCAGCTGTACAAGATTTGTGTGGGTCGTGCACACCTTCCAAAAAAAAAGTATGGATTGACAAGGATGCCTGCCTACCATCAGCTTGCACTTACTTCCAATCCAAATGGGGCAATGTAGAATATGTCAATGATATAGGGCCTCATCACCCTTAAATGCGGCGGTAAAGCTATTTCCGCTGCATCGACGGGTTGGCTCTATCAGGAGTTGGGTGTTAAATGGGACATTTACCACCAGATTTTTGCTGGAAATAAAAATCACCATTTAACGTCTGTTGTGGCCGTTATTACCGCAGCTCAAATTGCACTGGCGCTAATAGCACCCCCCAGCCCCATTGGGTTCAGAGGACCCAATGGGAAATGGGGAATACCAGCAATACCGCTACTCATGATCCAGCACAAATTGCGCCGGACCGAGTAGCCGTAACACTAATTAGCGCTGGGATACCGCCAACCTTGTGATGAGGCCCTGTAGTATCACAGAAATTCTTAATGTACATTTTGTTACACAATGTCAAAACTTTGGCTTTGAACATATACAATACTATTATTCAACCTAGTGCCAGTGCAATAGCTGTTGTTGAAATTGTGCATTTGCTCAATATGTTTCTAATAACAGAGAATCTAAGGCATGGTGCTGTACGTTTTCCCCATTCTTCTCCAGTTTGCTGATCCTACTTTGCTGCTTGACCTATCACTGCCATGTAAGGATGCAGAGAAATGTGCCAGCACCAACGTCTGCCCCCCCTCCTACTTGTTACTCTAAAGGTGAGCGAGGGTACAAAAAGGCCCTGCCGACCCATGAGCTTAGGGGTGAGAAAAGATACAAATTGAGATCAAATCCATAAAAGTATCAAACCATTAACACACATGCATCTGCCATAAAGAAGTAGTTAGGCACTAGTAGGAATTAAAGCTTGGTTATAGAAGGCACAAGTAGTGTGCTCTAACTAGCACCGAAGGAAGGAGGGTTCCAGTGTACCAAGAGAGGGACTCAGGGCATCCACCAGGGGGCGCCGAGATGCACTGATGCATCCGCACTGGTCTCCTCCAAAGGGCGCCGTAAGTGGGACTTGAGCCCCCCCCAGACCCCCAGGAGTACAGTGCCGACCCCCCCCACGGATTGCTATCGCAGCGGAGCCCCCGCGGACCCCAACTCCGATCTTCCGACGTGGAGAACTCGTCGAGTTCGAGCCCTTGGAAAGAGGAGGGAGAGGGAGCTCCGCCTCCCTCCGCGCCGCGGCTCCGCAGGAACTAACGGAGAGCCGCGTAGGGGTTGAGGCCTGCGGCCTCCTGGAATCCCGGATTTCCGACGGCTGCTAGGGGCCCAAAGAAGAGCCCGGAGGAGTGAAACGACCGGGGCCTGTTCCCTACGACATCTCCAGCCAGGAAGGCGGCCTGCGCAGTTGACTCCGACGAGCGTGCAAATCTCATGGCCTACACCTCGGCCTAAAGATCGCAGGGGAAGCAGAGTCTGTGGAGAGACGTGGGAACCCCCGACACAGCGAGAGCCAGAGCAAGACAGGCTGCGACCCCTGCGGCGTACGCGACCCGACAGGAAGAGCACTTTTACCGGGGCTGCGCTAGCAAAGAGGGCCGAAAATACCCGAGAAGTTTCAGCCGTCCACGGATAGTAACCCTCAATCCGCAGGTCTCCATCTTCCTCGGCACAGTACTTTGCAGCTGAAAACAACGGAAAGTGTAACAGAACAATTTCCTGGGCAACTTATATCGAATCAAGCAAGAGGGGCCCGCAGCGGTCCCTTAGTCCTCTCCGCGTTCGGCCTTCCCCGGACTCTACTTTTCACAGGTGGGGTGAGACGAAAGTTCGGTAGGTTCCACGTGGCACGAGAGCGCCCCAAGTCAACCTTCACGTTTTGCTTCGAGAAACCCCCCGCCTCAAAGGAGAGTGTAAGGCTAAGGCCGTATACAGAGATATCCCCCCGGTGCGCGCACCCCAGTCCGGTGGGAGCCCTTGTGGAAATGATCGGGGAGAGCCTATGACCTGGAAAGAGGACCTACAGAAATTTCGCCGCCTGCCCCCTAGATCAACAACCTGCCCGGAGATGGCGGCCCCGGCACACCTGGATATGTCTGACACTAGCACAGTCACCAAAGGTATGGCTGCCCTCCTGGAGGAAATAAGAGGCTTCAGAGCAGACATAACGCTATGGCTGGATACCCTGGATAAAAAAGTGGACAATATAGACGACAGGGTCCAAGCGCTTGAAAACAACACAGCCTCGAATGACATATTCGAGACGCAATTCGACATGCGCCTATCAGAACTCGAGAGGAGAGAAGAGAAATGCTCCCTAAAGCTGGATGACTTAGAAAATAGGGAACAACGCTGTAATCTTCGCTTTTTGGGGTTCCCGGAGCGGGAAGGTGAAACGCAAATGGACATAATCAAAGCTGTGAACGCGGTGGTGGGATCACTCTTTGAGGGGGCGAACACGAATGAACCCACTATTGATAGAGCTCACAGGGCGGGAGCGGTCAACAGAGGCCCCAGGTCCATTCTCGTACGTTTCCACTACTTCGCAGAGAAGAACAAAATACTGGAACTGGCACGTAAGAGGGGCCCGGTGGACTGGGAGGGGGCCCGGATTTCGGTGTACCAGGATCTGTCCGCCTTCACCCTGGCAAGACGTCGTCTCTGCTCCCCGCTGACGAAAATGCTCCAAACCAAGGGGGTCCGATACAGGTGGGGATACCCTTTTTCGCTTTCCTTTGAACTGGAAGGGTACAAATATGCCCTGGTCACGGAGGATGACATTCGTAGGGTGTCGGGCGAACTTCTCGGAGAACCAAACATGGAAGGGGAAGAGCAAGAGCGTGGAAGAGAGCCTGTTGGACCCGGGAGAATTAAGGCTTCTCAGGAGAGACGTAAAGTCCGAGGCCACAGGAAGTTCAGAAGAGTGGCTCCGACATCCCCTGGTCAACCTGACACTTGAGGAACCCCAAGAAGCTTCACGGTCTAGTTTGATTTTCATGCCATTGGGGGAAGCACTGTAATTATTTGTAATCTGAACATAACAGGGGGGAGGGGGGGCTCAAGTTGTGGTTATTGAAGAGCTCAAGAGCCCGGAGGAGGGAGACAATGGTGGCCTGGCTCAGCGACAGGATGAAGCCGCTGGTCCACCATGCGTTCAGGGGGGAGGTGGGAGGGGGGAGGGAAATGATGGGGTTTGTTCGAGAGGATTTTAGTTGGGTCAAGCCAAGTTTTCTGGTCTGTTTTGTAACTGTAGGTTTGTTATTTGACTATAGCGGGGGGCGGAAGTACTGGGGGAGCACTGGAATTAGTCGTCCCGAGAAGGGAGACATAAGCTCTTACCATCGCTATGATGGATGATTCCTTGCAATATTTGACAGTGGGTTCGTTAAATGTGCGGGGGCTCAACTCTCCCACCAAAAGGTGGTTGCTGGTGAGGGAATTCTCAAGGCTCCGGCTCCAATTCTTATTTGTACAAGAAACACATTGGGTTAGGGACAAGGAACCAAAGCTGAGAGCTAAAGCTATTGAACAAGTGTATGCAGCGTCCTTCCAGGCCAAGAAATGAGGAGTGGCCCTATTGGTTTCTCCCGGGGCACACTTCGTTCTCAAAGCCCAGAGGTCAGACCCGGAAGGACGATATATCATGGTTAAAGGGGAGGTGAGGGGTCGGCTGTTCACCCTGGTCTGTATTTATGCTCCGAATGAGGCGCAAGATGGCTTCTGGATGGCGACACACACCACACAAAAAAAGATCGAGACCCCGACTTCACATTTTTCTCGAAACCCCATGCTACTTTCTCCCGTATTGATTATATCTTGGTTGACGCCACGCTCCGGGGCGAGGTCACGGAATCAGGGGTAGAGGTGGTTCCCTGGACAGACCATGACATGGTTAGAATAAAAATGGGTGTGCCCCTGCCCCCGCCACCTGGGTCCTTATGGAGGTGTAACGACCTCCTTCTGCACGATAAAGAGGTACGGCAATCCCTCCTTACAGCTATCACAGAATACTTCTCTATCAACGACAATGGGGAGGTCGGAGTTAGGGGTGTCTGGGAGGCATTCAAGGCGACCATTAGAGGCATTCTCATCAAGACAGGTTCAAGAAAAAAGAGGGAGAGGGGCCAAGAGGAGAAATTATTGAGGAAAAAGATAGAGGCTATCCAACCGGGTGGGAAACTAAAAACACAAATGTTCCCCGGAAAGTGGCAGGAACTCCAAAGGTTGCGCTCAAGCCTGGCAGACCTCCAGGTGGGACAAACAGAAAAAAAGCTGTCCTTCCTGAAACAGAAGTACATGGAAAAAGGGGAAAAGGCAGATAAAATATTAGCCTGGAGGCTCCGGGAGCTCAGAAATAGTAGGAGGGTTAACTCCATCCGGCCACCGGGAGGGGAGTCAACTGTAAGAGATAATAAAATAGCTGAACACTTTCGGCACTATTATGAACGCTTGTACTGCTCGGAATACGCAGGGGACGGAACCGAGATCGCCAACTTTTTGGACTCCCTCCCGATTCCCGGCCTCTCACCCGACAAAGCAGACATACTGGATCTCCCCGTATTCCCAGAGGAGATAATAGATACCATATCATCCCTGAAGAGTGGAACAGCCCCAGGTGACGATGGGTTCACAGTCAAGTTTTATAAGACCTATCGGTCAACGCTAGCCCCGTTTATGGCCAAAATGTTTAACTCGGCACTTGATCAGGGCACCCTCCCACCCTCGATGATGTCAGCACTGATAGTAGTAATCCCCAAAGAGGGGAAGGACCCTTCCCAGTGTCAATCATATCGCCCCATTTCCCTTCTTAACGTGGATGTTAAGATCCTGGCCAAACTTCTGGCGAACAGACTGGCGAAACTCCTCCCCTCACTAATACATGGAGACCAGGTAGGGTTCATCTCGGGACGCCAGGGTTCCGATAACATACGGAAGACCCTAGGCCTCATGTATGAGGCCTCGAGGCAGGGGGTAGAGGGCTACTTGCTAGCTTTAGACTCTGAAAAGACCTTCGACTGAGTCGAGTGGCCTTATATGGGCAGAGTTCTCCAAAAAATGGGCCTCGGGGAGAATTTTTGTAGGTGGGTCTCGACACTATATAATACCGCCACGGCAAGAGTCTTGGTCAATGGTGGCACGTCGGAACCCCTGGCCCTATCTAGAGGAACCCGGCAAGGCTGTCCCCTTTCCCCCCTTCTATACGCTCTGGCAATGGAGCCCCTGGCCATAGCGATCAGAGCGGACCATGAAATTACAGGGATACGCTGTGCCGACGATATTTTGGGGTATCTAACCAACCTCCAGGTCTCACTACCTATATTATTCAATCTTATAAATCTCTATGGGGCCTTCTCGGGGCTTAAGATAAACGCCTCCAAGTCTAGTATTATGCCTATGGGTCCCGGGGACCAAGACATTGGGGATCGCTCGGAATTATTGGGAGTGAGAATAGAACGAGTGTCCACTAGGTATCTGGGCACCTGCGTTCCTAGGAACCTTTCGCTACTATATCAGTGTAACTTCCTGGAGATTTTGGCCAAAATTAGCAGCGATCTCAAACGCTGGGCGCCTCTTACACTCTCTTGGTTTGGCCGTATGGTAACGGTTAAAATGAATATCTTACCTCGCTTATTGTATCTTTTTGCAGCCCTCCCTGTGGTCATTCCTGAATCCTTCTTCGAGGTTTTACATGCCCGAGTCCTCCAGTTTATATGGGACGGGAGGAGAGCAAGAGTCAAATTTTCCACCTTGACCCTTCCGAAGTCTCACGGTGGATTCGCCCTTCCCGACTTCAGACTATACTATAAAGCAGCTCAGCTCCGGGTGATGATGGAGCACATGAGAGAGGATATGAGGACATATTGGACATACATAGAAGATATCCATACCCACCCGAAAAAAGTTAGAGATCTACTATGGGCCTCCCCTAAAACCATCCCCTCCCATTTTAGAGAGCATCCCACACTAGCAGTCTTATGGGCAGTCTGGAAACCGAATAAAGATAACAAAATGTTGTCATCCTGGCCGTCCCCTTTAACATCGTTATGGGGTCCCCCTATCAATCTAGACACCAGAGGCTTCCGCGACACTCAAGCTTGGTCAGACATGGGTTTGGAGAGAGTTTCCCAACTCTCCCGCGAGGAGGGCTTCATAGATTACGAACAATTGACCGAAGCACTGGGTGACAAACCACCATCGATCTTTGAGTATTTGCGTTTGAAGGGAATTCTGACTCACCCTCGGTGGGCTGACAACCTAAACCGCCCCCTCAACCCCTTTGAAGAAGTAATAGCTAAAAGTGTCTCTCGAAAGGGCTCTCTGTCCAAGTTCTATAGTACTCTGATAACGGCTAATTTGGAGGGTAGGCAACCCTTCAAACGAATATGGGAAGAAAGGCTGGGCATGACGTTGGATCACCACACATGGAGGGCAATTTTCAAAACTATATTTACCGGTACTCTGTACACTGCAGCCATGGAGCACAGCTTCAAGATTCTCCACTCCTGGCATCGCCCCCCAGCCACCCTCTCCAAAATGTTCGCAGAAGTATCCCCCTACTGTCCTAGGTTATGTCACCAAAGGGGCACATGGTTCCATATGTGGCGGGGATGTCCGGTTATTCAGGTGTACTGGTCGGAGCTTCTCAGCTGGATTAAGGATATAGAGGGGTTCAGTCCATCGCTACTCCCCTTAGAAATTCTCCTGGGTACTCCCATGCCAGAAACGGAACAGAGTGCATTCCCGAGGGTCATCGGGGCCATGCTGAGGGCGGGGAGGCTAGCATTGGCCCAAAAATGGAAAAGCGCCTTAGCACCAACCAAGGAGGAATGGCTTTGTAAACTAAGGGTCATTTTTACGTATGAAAAACTTACAGCAGTGAAAAATAATAAAGTCTCGGATTTCACACAGGAATGGACCGCAGTTCTCCTCCATGACGAATGTGTCTCTATGCGACTGTAAAGATATGTCTTATTATGTATCCTCTGGGCTTATCCCAGCACCGGCCCTAGAACTGGAGACTGACCCTCATTTTGCTCTGAACCACGCTGTTCCCACGATGTCAAATTGTATAACAAATGCATACAACGATGTTTGAAAGTTCTCTCTGCAGCTTCTATAACCTGCAAAAACCTCAAAACTTGGTATGTTGCAAAGTTGGGGGGATGGGGAGGGTGGGGGCGGGGGAATGGGATTTAAAGTTAAAAACATTGACATCCTTGTCTGTAAGCCTATTGTATGGTCGGTGGGGTTTGCCGTTGCACCCTACCTTGTATGTACTATGTCAATAAAAATATAGTTAAAAAAAAAAGAGAGGGACTCACTACATTGACAGGGTAGATGAAATTATAGGTAGATATGGGTGCAGAATACACAGGCAAGGAAACCAAGGTATGGCAGATGTACGAGATGAGAGTAACATGAAGAGACACTAATATCGGTCGCCAATATGTAGACGAGAGTGCAGAAGTACAGCCATTTTCATAACACAGAGGCAGCAGCAGGCCGAGGAATAAGCAACACATTAGAATCCAAGATGCCGAATTTACAAAAACACATTTATTTGAGAAAGTATTTGAAGCTACCCAGACAGTAGTTCACAGTGAGCGCTAAGGTCAGAAAGCCAGGAAGGGAGTAGTGGGTGAGCCAAACCCAGAGGGAAGATAACAATTCCCAAGAAGTGAAGCAGGAGGCTTCCAAGTTAATTAAATTAATAAAAGCACAAACAGCCATTGATGCCCAGGTGCATGATATAAGCATGCCAAAAGACCATATATAGAATTAATGAAAGGCGCCTGTCAATGCCAGGCCTTACCTCTGCTGTCTTGGTTTTCTTTTTTGCGAAATACGGTCTACCGTCCGATGAAGCCACCTTCCCCTGGAATTACTTGTACAGGGTTGGTGGCCCCAAAGGACAATGGCCAATAGAGAGAAAAAATGTAAATTAAAAACTCTCTTCTGGGAGATGGACCGTCCAGAGGCAAGGAGGAGTTGCTGGAAGCAGGAAATATCCAAGGAGGTGGGTGACTTCAAATCAGCAACAAAATGGTAAGAAAGGAGTGTCCAAAAAAGTGTGAAAAAAGGCAGCCAAGAAAAAGGACTGGAAAAAGGAGGAGCGAGTCACAAGGAGAGACAGGCCAGGAAAGCAAACATGCAAAGGGACTGAAGAAGCAAGGAATCAGCATGAACGAGTAGCAGGAGCGAACCGATGAGGGAACACAATAAGGCGCAACTCACCATTCCATTCAGTGTTTAATGTAGCGTCTGAACCACTAAACCAGAAGCGGAAACAACGCCATATTGAAATGGCCGCCACATCTGCTGTGGCCTCCATCTTGCGAGGGGAATGGAAAGAGTACAAGATGCATGTTCGAGTTAGCCAAAAAGCTCAATAAATAGGACAAAATGTATTCTCCAACACATTCCGCCCAACACGTGATGAAGACACTGTGAACACTGGCCATTCATTATGAGTCAAACGCAGATAATACACCTTCTGAACTCCCTAGTACACGGACAGACACCAGATGATACACAAGGCCAAGTGCAAAGGAAAGGATACACCTCCTCACATGGGAATGGAAAGGAGTTACTTTTGATTGAAATTAGTGCAGGTCATGGGCTTCTCTCCCCCAACCTATGTCTCTCTCAAATCTTGACGTCTCCTCAAAGTGTCACAAGGTTGGTGAGCAATTTGCCAACCAATAGAGAGCCTTCCTACCACACTGTCTATGATTAACAGCGCTAATTAATTAGTTATGCATGTGATGATGTATTGAAAATATTATCTGTAATAGTCTGGGCCCAGGGGGGCCATCAGAAACGTTTAATCCAATCTGAGAGCTTGGAATATTAAGCAATCAACAAAACTCATATGTTTTGTAATTGATATTGCATTATGATGTGACTGCTTACGTATTTTTGGTACAACACCCGCTCACAACCATTGTAATTTTGAGAGCTGATTGTATGCTGTCCCGGACAAGTTTTACTGCTTTGAATAAAGCTGGGTTTTCCTGTGCACTTTAAGTACTCCATTATTGAGTATTGGGTTTACTAGCGCATCAAATTTGCCCCATCTCTACATTTGGTAGCAGAGGATGGTTCCCTGGGAGTTTTGTGGCCTGCCAAGGATTCCTCACTGCGTCCCCCTTGCACAGCAAAGGTGGACTGTGGGGAGTGGAATAATGCGCACCTGAGGGGAGAGGTTGTCAGGGGCTCCCATTGATGAAAAGTCCTGCTAGTCGCCGAGGGTGGAGTAGGCAGATAGAGGAGGTTCGACAACGAAGACCGTCAGGGGATCCTTGGATGGGAGTATAAACTGTGCATGGCAGAATTGGGGATTTGGTGTTTTGTGTATTATTGACCTGTGAGATATTTGAGATATTGAGAGGTTGAAAACTTCTGACAAGGGACGGGAAAGACTGTGCGGTAAGCCTCTTCTTGGGGCAGAAATATAAAAAGAAACATCACCCGCATTTAATGGGAAGACAGCTGTATCTTGAATTGAGTTCATGAGTGTTGACATCATTTTCTATTGTGGTATAATATAGGATTGAAAAGATGTTTTGTTGGTAAAAGAGTGAATTAGTGTTGTTGACAATGGAAGTGGTTTAGATTGTGTGTAGTGTTTTTTGGTGTTGTTTAAGAGAGGGATTTTATGACATGTGGTACGTGGTCTTGGAGAAAAACGTGAGTGTGTTAATATTGGGGCGAAAACAAAAATAATGCAGCATGATTGGGCGGACAACATTGCAAAATGTATGTTACTAAAGGATTTTGATATCTTTCTGTTTGGCCATAAAAAGCATGGAATAGTGGCTGATTATCTTGCAAAATATCCAAAAATATATGAGATTCAGATTAAATCTGTGGAATACTCGCGACACTTTGAATAGGAGAGGACTGATAACTACTGAGTTCAACTATTGTCGCTACTGTCTAAACATGTATCAAATAGAAACCCTGCAACATTTATTAGTAGACTGTGAAGCGGTGAGAAGCGTGAGAAGTAAATGTTTTAAGGATAAGCTTGTGTTCCAGAATCATTTAACTCAGTATCAAAAATGGCAAATGCTATTTTCTAACCCAAGAGTAGCTATTCAAATAGCAATTGTTCAATTTCTAGACATTGTACTGCCACTGCCAGTCTGTGATGATGTAAAATCAAAGGAATGTCTCTGATATTGTCATCATAAGCATGCAACTGTCTTGAAATGTTATAACAAGATTTGATCAACTGTAAATGATTATGAAAATTATATCAAGGGGAGTCTACTTGACGAAGAAGATCAAACCGCCAACTAAAAAAAAATGATATGTTGACCCATTTGACATTGAATTAGTTTGCTGTAGATAGGTTATAAGGTGTCTGGGTTTTTAAGATATATTTTTCTTTTAATCTTCTTTCATGTTTTTATTTTTATAATAATGAATGTGAATTCATGTATTATGATTTTATGTTGGATTATAATCCTGTTATTCTTTGTAATTGTATTTGAATGGTAGATTTTGTAATTATAAATGTGAAAAGTTGACATAACAACTAAGCAAATTAATAAAAAAAAATTATAATAAATATTGGGAAAATATTAAAGGGAAGGGTGTGAAAGGGAAAGAAAAGGTGAGCAAGTGTTGAAGCGGTGTTTGTCGACTCTTGGTAAGTTGTTTTTTATATTGTTATCATGTCAGACACCCCCTCTGTCCTTTGTGTAAGTCACTTCCTAGATATAAAGACAAGATAATTAAGTACCACGTTCAGTGGGTTAAAGATACAGCTGGCAAAATGTTTATGCCATGGCCTCAAGACAGTACTCATTCGAAAGAGGCACTGCAACACATGTGCACATATTTACATGCCACACATAAGCAATTACAGAACAGGCTAGGTATACTCAAGCTGTGGAAAATGTTTGAGGAGGAGGTAGTAGAATCGAGCAAGAAAAAATCGATGCTTAACCAGCATGACAAAGGGTGTACACCACCCATGGCTCCTCCTCCTCCTCTTACCAGCATCCCGTCCTCGACTGTACATGGACTACAACAATTAAAGGCTGATGCAGGGTGTATGAACCCCATATATTCAACCCTAGTCTATAGTGATGACGATAACATAAAGGGAGAAAAGATGAAAACGCAAAGACCATTGTCATTGTAGGTAGAATACGACACGCTGAGGAAGAAGGTCAAAGGGCGAGAGGCATGCATGGAGAAGGGGCTGAGACAACAATTGTTTCAGATAAATGAATAAGAGGGCAGATAATACTCAAACTTGATGGAAATGGTATAGATGATCCTAAAGAGAAAATGTTAGAAGATGTAAACAGATAGCAGGCATAGAAGTAGAAAAGATTAGAGGAAGAGAGGGATAGGGAAAGGAAACGAGAGGAAGAGAGGAAGAGGGTGAGATGCCGAAAGGAAGTTGACAACATAATTAATAGACACACATTGACTGAGAGAGAAAAGGAAGACGTTGCAAGAAGGAACAGTGGCCGCCTAAATAGGAGCAGATGAGATGGCATGAATAGAAGAGAGAGTTGGGGAAAGTGTCCGCAAAGTGTTGGCAGAATGTATTGGAGAAGATAGTGAGTAGGACGTATGTGAGAGAGCCCCTTAGAAAGCTAGAGTTTGAGGAAATGGAGGAGGATGAAGAGGAAGGACAGAATGGGAAGATGACTTTGAGAGCAGAAGGAGGAAGCTGCACAAGCACCTTCTACAGACTCACCTGCAGGGAGAGAGACAGATCTAATAGACCTAGAGGGGAGAGCGAGAGAGCCCATTAGATACCCAATGTTCCCAGAGAGACATCCAATGAGTCCAGAAAGGAATGCACCATATGTAAACAGATTAAAAGATCTACCAGGCTGTAAAAAGGTTAGTATGACAGCAGCACCAAAGAGGACAAAGGGCGCGGCTGCACCTGCGCGCAGAAGTGAACTGACACAATTCCCTTTATAACAGAAAGGCAGAGGATTAACACAATATATACCTTGGTCGCAGAAAGACAACGTAATCTAATTTCTAAATTACCATGGCTTAGAGAAGGCACAGGGAAGTGGATCTATGAGTTTGAAAGAGAAACATTAGGTATGACATTGGTGGTAGGAGACATGAAAAGTTTGTTTGCTGCCATATTGGGGGACCAATCAGTAGACATTTGGAAATTAGCAGGGTACCCTGGTGTGACAGCACAAAACACTAGACATCATGACGGTGAGCCTTTTAATAATTGTCAAGCAAATGTTTGGGGGGGGCACTCAGAAGACAATTCCCAGATACATCAGATATGAGTTCAATAATGACACAAAAAATGGGGCCTGATGAGGACCCATCTGCTTAGATATAAGAAATTAAAGAGAAATAGCGGTTAGAAATTAGGCAAGTTTGGGACGAAAACATACTGGTTTTTATATCATATTCTATGTTTCTATGTCAGGGACTCCCCTAAGAGGTACAAAGACAGTTATGGAAAATTGTGGTGATTGAGGTAAAACCATGGCCTGAGATCCAAATCCTGTTGCTCAGGTGCAACGTGCTCACCTTGGAAGCAAGACAACACGGAGCAACACAGGTTCAATCCCCAGGTCAGAGCTTAGAAACCTCTCGGTATAAAGCGTGTTATAAATAACCTATCATATCATATCATTATTCATCATTATCGATTAAAATAAGAGAAAGAAAGTTGAGGAAATTGTAACGCTCACCTGAATCCCTCGGAGGCGCGGGTCTGGTCTGGGCGTTCTCCGAACCTTCCAAAGTCACTAGCAGGTCTTTGGCACCACCCTGGAAGGGCCCCCTCCTTACTGTGATCTTAATCTGGAGAGGGAGATCTCTGCGGGCAGAGAAGAAACAGGGGTTAACGTCTGCCTGACGGGGTTTCGACCCTTCCTGACACTCCTACAACTCTCCCAGGCCGCACGTGCTCACCTTAGGTAGGTAAAAGCGGCGCTCTCCATCCTGCGTCTGTGCAGGGGCGCTGCAGCCAGTTACTTCACTGGACGATAGTTCAGCCTTTTATTGCGGAGGTAGAGTCCAGAAGGCAAGACCGTCGTTAGCTGCACGAACGGTGAGTGCCTTATATGAGTCTTTTTATTGTCCTTTCAGAATCTTGCCTCTTTGCAGGTCCGGTATGCTGATCCGGTAAGTGGAGAAGTCCGGAGTTTTTGCAGGCAAGCAAAAAGTTCATCTGAAGTTAAATGCACTTTTAAAAGTCTTTTTTCCCCTTTCTTTCAGGTCGCGGTGCAATCGGCGATGAAGGCTGATGCCGAAGGATCGTGCCGGAGGATGGACAGGTATCACCACTTAAGGCACGTGTAGACATGGAGTCCTGAGCTCTAATAATGTCCTTCTTGTATTTTACAGGTGCGGACAAATGGCGCTGAGCGGAGCTCGCGGAGACCGTGGCACAGGTAAGCAGATATCACAGAGTTATCGCTAACCTGTATTCTTTGTAGTTGCAGATGGCTGGAGAACGAAGAATCGCGGCACGAGACCTTGGAAGGCGCCGGAAGGTGGTAAGAGCAGCTCTGGTACTTTCTCGTGCTACTCTAATGTTCTCGTTTTCCTTTTCAGATGTCGCGGAAGGCTGGAGCTGGATTCAGGAAGGTAAGTTGAAGATTTTCCTGTTTTCAGGTGCAGAAGAAGAAGATCAGCTGGAGCCGACACGGTGAGCGTCCTGCTGCTATTGCAGAATAACGCGAAGCACGTGAAACCAATCGGGTGTGGTTTAAATAGCCTTCAGTAGTGCTTAGGCGTCTCCTTCCACAGCTTTCAGAGGTAAGAAAAGAGTTCCAGTATGTAATTCTTGGGAGTGGTGCTGGCCCCACCCAGCAGTTAAAGTAGTCCCAGCAGGATTGGATGAAGAGTTCATCCTGCAGGTAGGAAAGCAGCATGGTCTGCAGGAGGTAAGTCCACCCAAGCACCAATCCTCTTTATATGAGCCCGGCGCTTCCAGCGCCGGGACTGGGTCCCTTTATGAGCATGAGCCTGGCGCCGCTGGCGCCAGGACAAGGTCCAAAAGGCCCCTACGGGGGCCGGCTTGTGCCTGGAATAAGGGTCATGACCCTGCTTCCAAGGATGTTGGGCTAGGTCTGACACCTTGGAGGCAGTGGTCATGACAGCACCCCCCCTCAAGGCCCCTCCCAAATTGGTCTTCCCCGGAGGCTTTGGTTTGTTGGGGAAGGTCCGATGAAATCTTCTGATTAGACGAGAAGCATGGACATCTTCTGAAGGTTCCCAAGATCTCTCCTGGGGGCCATACCCTTTCCAATCAATCAGGTAATACAGTTTTGACTTGAAAAACTTAGAATCCAAGATGTTCCGAACCTCGTATTCGTTTTCTCCGTCTACTTGGATTGGCTCTGGAGGTTTAGTCAGACGGGTTCCGGGTTGCATAGGTTTCAGGAGTGAAACATGGAAAACAGGATGTATTTTCATTCGAGTGGGCAATTCTAATTTAACCGCCACAGGATTTATCAGAGCCGTGATCGTGTAGGGTCCTAAGTACTTTGGATTGAAGGTGCGTGGTCCTTTTAGAGACAGATGTTTAGTAGACAGTGTGAGAGACGGGCCTCTACGACCGGTGGGGGGAGTCTGTACTTCCGCTCCCTATATGGTGGAGGAGGGGCACAGGAGACCCCAGCCAAGATTCTCTATTCGGTAGCAATGGTCGAGCAATCAAGGCCTAGCTTCTCAGGAGGTGATGCAGGCTGGTTCTTAAGTACAGTGTATCCCCCAAGCCCCACAAAGGAATATCCACACTCTGTATTGGTTAGAACACAGTCTTTATATAATCAAAAGTTAAGGTTATGTACATTTATCATGATAACTCACTTTGTACTCTGGCAAAATCTACAATGACAAATATTTACAATCCTAAAGTGGTACCACCCTAGATCTCATTGAAGTGCATGAACAATACTGTACAATATCACACAGACCAATAGAGTGAAACCAGCAATAGAGAGAGGAGAGAAAATAAGATGGTTGAGCAATAGGCAGAATACTGACCCCTACCACTAGGCACAGTTCTGTGTGGAGATCCCCCCACCTGGGCAACCTGTAAAGAAAGATATAGTACCAGCCCAGTCCATATATTGCTCTGCAAGTCTTATTCTCTCCTATAATGTTTTTACCCCCCCAATGTACCTGGTGGAGTTGAGCTCCTCGAGGGCGTCGACAAACGTCGAGGGACTCGCTGTTCGGCGACGGGAAATCGACGGCCCTTCTTGAATGCCTTCCCTTTCAAGCGGGAGGCACGGGGCGTCGAACGTCCGTCGACGAACGAGGTAGAACGATGTCAAAGAGGCGGCAGCTTCGTCCGAGCGGTGCTCGTCGGCGTCGGCGTCCTGCAAGGCGGAGGTGTGCGGGGCACCTCGATGACAATAGTTCTGGACCGCAAAGATTGTAGAGACGGGAGCCCAGCAAGGGCGTCGAGTCGTCCGGGTCTTTGAGGTCGTCGGGTGGCGGGAAACCCACCGGCAGGTTTCTCCTCGGCGCGTTGGTCGTCCTCGACTTTCTCCGGCAGGATAAGCGGTCGACGAAGCGGTCGAGAGAGTCCTTCGATTGAATGTTCTTAGGCAAAGGAGCAGACGGCTCCGGTCGGCGGCGGCACGGCATCAAGTGGTTCCCACGGCTGGGTAACACAACTTCGACGGGCCTCCAGCGGTTTCACAAACCTGCGAACCCTGGTCGACGGCAATGGACTTCGACGGCGTCGATGTCCGGGTGCTTCACTTCGATCTCCTCAGCGGTCCCGTCTCGGGTCGACAACCTTTCGAGGGTCTGTCTTCCAGGGCGCTTCGGCGAAGATGGAGCGGTGCTCGATGGTCCCTCGGAGCACGGGAAGAGGGCGCCTTACCAGGTCCTCTCTCGGGTCAGCCCTCGACGATCTCGTCAGCCTTCGGATCGGTCGAAGCAAATGCCACAGCAAGTCTTCTTCTTCCAGCTGGACGTCGAGGATCAGCAGTTCCAGTTACTCGTAGAGTGGAGACTCAGCTCCCTGGCTGCTTCAGGAGCACAATGGTCGCTTCTCAACCAAAGGTCCCTTCTGAACACTTTTCCAGTGGTGAGAGGTCCCCAGATATACTATCCTCTCTCTCATCCACGCTGCTGGCACACACTCAGCAGCCAATCATACTGCAGGGCATTCATGCAGTCAGTCAGCCAATCAGGCACACAGTGCATTCAGGCCACACTCCTCCCTTCCAGACACTCACAACAGGGAATGTGGATTGGGACAAGTACCCAGCCATTCAACACTACACACTGCATTCAGGCCAGTTTCGAGCAGGGCTGTCTCAGTCTTTGTCTCTCATGCCAGAAACCAGACAACCACAACAAGAAGTGTATATTGGTCACACACTCCATTCACCCAGGTCCCACCCACAGGATGTACCCACAACATACAGTCACCGGGAAGGCTCCAGTCAGTCTAGCTGGGCCTTCACAACAATACCATACATGGAACTTCCACCCAACAGCCAGTCAAGGGGAAGGGACAGAGACAGGGCTTCCCAGGACTTTGGGAAAACAAGATATCAGGCAATAGAAAGCAAGAGGCCACAGGGGCCATCTTGTTTTCTATTAGGAATCAACAGATCCCAATGGCAGGGCCAGGGTATCCCAAAATGGAGGACACCCGGAGCACCTGTCAAATTCAGCACGGAGCTGCCACCAGCCCATACCCTGCTCTGGGGTCACCCACAGGTGCCCAAAAACATACACTAGGGGCACAGGGTTGTACCCCTACCCATGGGTGCCATATGGGTATCCCATGGGTCTGTTCACCAAACCAAAAGAGAGAGCTGCACTGCCAGGAGTCCCACATGGACTCCGGGGCAGAAAACATAACAGAACACACGGTAAAAACAGAAAAAGGACAAGGACTCAGAGGCCCTGTCCCTCAGATGCATTTCCAGCATCACAGTCGCCCCCCCCAGACTGAGGTGGAGGGTGTCTAATCTCCCACGGGATAGACACCCTCATCCAGACGGTCAACATACCTTCTGGAAAGGCCATCTGCATTATCGTGACTCTTCCCTGGTCTTTGCTCTATGGTGAAGTCTAGCCCTTGCAGGCTAATGGACCACCTGAGCAATTTCGGGTTATCACCCTTCATCTGCATAAGCCACTTCAGGGGCTTATGATCTGTTTGGACCTTGAAGGTAGACCCCGTAAGGTAGGGCCTAAAACGCCTAAGGCTCCAAACTATACTAAAACACCCCTTTTTAACAGTAGCCCACCTAAGTTCTCTACCCTTGAGTTGTCTACTGATGAATATGATAGGGTGTTCTCTCCCTTTGTCATCTAACTGGGACAAGACAGCTCCAATTCCGGTGTCGCAGGCATCCGTCTGGACGATAAAGAGTCGGCTGTAGTCAGGCGCACTCAACACAGGTGCCCTACACAGACTTTCTTTCAAGCCATCAAAGGCCCGCTGACAGTCTTCGGTCCAAGTAACCTTCCTAGGCTGCTTGGGTGACGTTAGAGCTGTCAGAGGTGGAGCTATGGTCCCATAGTCTGCCATGAAATTGCGATAGTACCCAGTGAGGCCCAAAAAGGCTCTCACCTGGGTTTGAGTAGTGGGAGTCTCCCAGTTCTGTACATCCTGTACTTTACTGGCGAGAGGCTGGATTTGACCCCCTCCTACCTCATGACCAAGATAGGTAACTTTCCCCTGAGCTATCTGGCACTTGGTGGCCTTGATAGTGAGGTTAGCCCTTTTCAAGGCCTGCAAAACCCTATCCAGATGTGTCAAATGCTCTTCCCAGGTGGAACTGTAGACGGCAATGTCGTCTAAGTAAGCCACACAAAAGGCTTCCAGCCCACTGAGCGCATGGTTGACCAATCTCTGGAAGGTGGCAGGGGCATTCTTCAAACCAAAAGGCATGACCCTAAACTGGTAGAGTCCCTCAGGTGTTGAGAAGGCCGTCTTTTCCTTGGCATGGTCCGTCAGAGCTATTTGCCAATAGCCTGAAGTGAGGTCAAAGGTGCTCACAAACTTGGCAGCACCGATGGTGTCCACGAGCTCATCAGCCCTGGGCAATGGGTGCGCGTCAGTCTTGGTGACGGCATTGACTCCTCGGTAGTCCACACAGAACCTCCAATCCTTGGTACCCGCCTGGGAACTTGCCTTGGGGACAAGGACTACTAGACTGGACCAGGGACTGGTTGAGGGTTCAATAACACCCAGATCCAACATCTTGGCGACCTCAGCCTGGATGTGGTTCTTAACGGTATCTGACATACGGTAGCACCTGCTTTTGACAGGCACACTGTCACCAGTGTCAATTTCATGCTTACACCACGGTGTAAGGCCTGGCTTCAGTGAAAACAGAGAGGCGTACTGTTGGAGCAAAGTCCTACAGGCTCTCTGTTGCTCGGTTGTCAAATCTGGAGAGAGATGTACTCCCTCCACTGAGCCATCCTGAGGGTTGCTATGCAGCAAATCAGGAAGGGGCTCACTCTCATCCTCTTCTTGCCCAGAAGCTAGCAAGAGACATGAGACTTCCGCTCGCCTGTGGAAAGGCTTGAGCCTGTTGACATGGAATAGCTGAGGGGCTACCCCAGGGGCTCCCATGTCAACCAGATAATTGACTTCGCCCATCTTGGAGATGATCCTGAAGGGTCCAGTCCACTTGTCTGCCAAAGCCCTAGGCTTGGTAGGCTCCACCACAAGGATTTCCTGTCCCGGAGTCCAATCCACTTGCGAGGCTTTAAGGTCATGCCAGTACTTATTCAATTCCTGGCTGGCCTTGAGATTTGCTGTTGCCTGACCCATCATCTGTGTCATCCTCCGTCTGAGGCCTAACACATAGTCCCCCACTTGCTTGGCGGGACCCGGAGGGGTGGCTTCCAAGCCTTCTCTGATCAAGGCGAGGGGCCCCCTTACGGGATGTCCAAAGAGTAACTCAAAGGGGCTGAAACCAACACCCTCTTGAGGTACCTCCCTGTAAGCAAACAGCAGGCATGGCAGGAGGAGATCCCATTTCCTCCTTAGGGGTTCTTCCAAAGCCCCTAGCATGCCCTTGAGAGTTTTATTAAATCTCTCAACCAGACCATTGGTCTGGGGGTGGTAAGAGGTGGAGAACTTGTAGGTTACCCCACACTCTTTCCACATGGTTTTCATGTAACTCGACATGAAGTTGGATCCTCTGTCAGAGACAACCTCCTTGGGGAATCCAACACGGGTGAAAATGCCCAGGAGAGCCCTGGCAACCACCTTGGCCGTAACCGTCCGAAGGGGTATCGCCTCAGGGTACCTGGTGGCATGATCTACCAAGACCAGGATGAACCGATGTCCACCTGAAGTGGGAGGGTCAAGGGGACCGACGATGTCGATGCCCACCCTCTCAAATGGGGTGCCAACCACTGGCAACGGCTGCAGTGGGGCAATGACACTGCCTCCAGTCTTGCCAGACAACTGACAAGTTGGGCAGGTCCTGCAGTGGGACTCCACCTCTACTCCCATCCGTGGCCAGTAGAAATGGGCAGAGAGCCTCTGCTTAGTCTTCTTGGTCCCAAGATGACCAGCCAAGGGCACCTCATGCGCCAACTGCAGTAGGAAGGGCCTGTAAACCTGGGGTACCTCCAACCTCTTGCGGGCACCAGGTTCAGGCTTAGTGGGCTCACTAACAAGGAGCTCACCCTCCCAATAAATCCGGAAATTCCTAGGCACCTCTCCTTGTGCCTGGGCCAGGGCCTGTTTCCTCAGTCCCTCGAGAGAGTGGCACTCTCTCTGTCCCTTACAGAAGTCCGCCCGGGAGGGTCCCCCTTCAGCTAACAAGCATTGAAGGTCGGGATGATCCTCCGGATTAAGAACCTCTCCCACAGGAGAGTCTTCTGCCTCTTCTCCCAAAGGAGTTGAGTTTGGGTTTTCCACTGGACCCAGCCCGTCCGGAGCATGGATCCCAATGGGTGCAGCAGGAAGAGAAGGTGCTCCCTCCACAGGGGTGGCCTTCTTGGTCTTCCTCCTTCTTGCCTTAGGCCTCGCCTTTGGCTCGGGTATCTGACCCACAGCCAGACCCGGTGTCACCTGTGATCTAGTGACGGCAGCAGCAGTCATGGGAAGACCATCCGAGATCAACCCCAACTCTACTAGATCATTCCCTAACAAAATGTTAGCAGGGACATTGTCCTGAACCAGGACAGGAAGCTTTGCTGTCTTGTCGCCAATCATGAGTGTGATTAAGGCTACAGGTGATAATTTGGGAGGCCCACCAGCTAACCTGGTGGTTTGCAGAGGAGCACCTTCATAGTCCTCTGGCCTGATCAGGGTCCTGTCCACCACTGTCATGCTTGCCCCAGTGTCTCTCAAACCAGTAGAAGGCTGGCCATTCAAGAGGACACTTCTCAAAAACCTACGGGTGTTCTGTGGGATAGTCGCCAGTACTTCCGCGTACTGGTCCCAGGCCCCAAGGGACACTAAGGAAATCTCCACCGGAGCACCAAATGTGATACCTGCAGAGGATGGGAGGACAGTGGCCTCCACCTCAGACACGGGGCAAGGGTAGGTCAGGCTGATAGCCTGTACTCCAAGTGCCTTACCTTTACACTTGGGGTCACCCCTTTTGTGATCCAGAGCCCCACAGTCCCAACAAGCGCCAGGAGTGCGGGGTACGGTACTGGAACCACTGGGAGCCTGCTTTGCAGCAGGTGGACCACTACTCTTATTCCCACCCCCAGATGACTTATCCCCACTAGATTTTTGGGTCTTAGGAGAGGAAGGTTTTGGTTTACCCGACTGTGACTGCTTGGGGGACTCCTCAGCTTTCTGAGAGGCCCCCTTCTCCTTGTCCTTGTCCTTCCCACTGGAGTCCTTAGGGGACACCCGGTGGGAGACCCACTTGTCAGCCAATCTAGCCAGCTTAAAGGGGTCCAAAATGTTCTGGTCAGCCACATACTGACGCAGCTCTGGTGAACAGGCTTCAGAGAAATGCTCAAAAAACAAGAGGTGGGACAATTCAACAAAAGTCTTAACCTTGTATCCATCGATCCACCCCATCATGTTCATGTGCGCAGCACTCACCCAGTCAACCCAAGACATATTCTCCTTTTTCTTAAAATCCCTGAACCTTCTAAGGTATTGGGTAGGTGTCTTGCCGAACTTGGCAATCAAAGCAGACTTCATACACTCGTACTGACCCCTTTCTTCCACACTCAGCTTCAGAATACAGTCATACCCGGTTTGAGGCACTCTGCTTAACAAACACTTCGCCCAATCTCTTTTATCCACATCATGAATCTCACAAGCCATTTCAAACGCTTCAATCCATTGGAGGATATCCGAACCCTCCACAAATACACCAACCAAATCTTTCATAAACTTGGTGGCTGGGGACCTGACACTCTCACTGGATCTAGCTGAAGTCTCCACTCTAGCTTTCTCTAGCTGGATCCTCTGACATTCAGTGTCCTGGCTCTTGAGTTCAAGGTCCTTATTTTTGAGTGCAACTTGTTGAGCCAACTCCTCTTTCTTAAGCTCAGCATCTATTTCCAACTTGCGGTATTCAAAGGCCAATTTCATCCTTAAGAACTCAAGCTCTAAGGAATTGCTGGAGTTTGGAACAGAGGCAGCAGGAATGGCGGCATTCCCAGAAACAGATTCAGCTGAAACCCCAGGGGCAGAGTCCTCATTGGTTGCATTCCCCCCTTCATCAAGAGTTTCACTATCAGTCTGGTAGTCCACCAGGGCAGCTATCAGCTCAGCCCTAGACTTATCCACAAAGTCTAACTCCCTAGCTTCACAAGCACTCTGGAGAGCCTCCAAGCTCATCCGAGTTAATTTGCCATTCGCAAAAGACTCCATTGTTTGTAATGCAGTTACCTTGTACACAACTAAACCTTAATTTAATAAAGGGCAAATATACTTTGTAAGTGGCACGGTTATACACTGATTCTTAAAACCATAAGCATCCCACCGCTTGCCACCAGTGTGAGAGACGGGCCTCTACGACCGGTGGGGGGTGTCTGTACTTCCGCTCCCTATATGGTGGAGGAGAGGCACAGGAGACCCCAGCCAAGATTCTCTATTCGGTAGCAATGGTCGAGCAATCAAGGCCTAGCTTCTCAGGAGGTGATGCAGGCTGGTTCATAAGTACAGTGTATCCCCCAAGCCCCCACAAAGGAATATCCACACTCTGTATTGGTTAGAACACAGTCTTTATATAATCAAAAGTTAAGGTTATGTACATTTATCATGATAACTCACTTTGTACTCTGGCAAAATCTACAATGACAAATATTTACAATCCTAAAGTGGTACCACCCTAGATCTCATTGAAGTGCATGAACAATACTGTACAATATCACACAGACCAATAGAGTGAAACCAGCAATAGAGAGAGGAGAGAAAATAAGATGGTTGAGCAATAGGCAGAATACTGACCCCTACCACTAGGCACAGTTCTGTGTGGAGATCCCCCCACCTGGGCAACCTGTAAAGAAAGATATAGTACCAGCCCAGTCCATATATTGCTCTGCAAGTCTTATTCTCTCCTATAATGTTTTTACCCCCCCAATGTACCTGGTGGAGTTGAGCTCCTCGAAGGCGTCGACAAACGTCGAGGGACTCGCTGTTCGGCGACGGGGAATCGACGGCCCTTCTTGAATGCCTTCCCTTTCAAGCGGGAGGCACGGGGCGTCGAACGTCCGTCGACGAACGAGGTAGAACGATGTCGAAGAGGCGGCAGCTTCGTCCGAGCGGTGCTCGTCGGCGTCGGGGCGTCGGCGTCCTGCAAGGCAGAGGTGTGCGGGGCACCTCGATGACAATAGTTCTGGACCGCAAAGATTGTAGAGACGGGAGCCCAGCAAGGGCGTCGAGTCGTCCGGGTCTTTGAGGTCGTCGGGTGGCGGGAAACCCACCGGCAGGTTTCTCCTCGGCGCGTTGGTCGTCCTCGACTTTCTCCGGCAGGATAAGCGGTCGACGAAGCGGTCGAGAGAGTCCTTCGATTGAATGTTCTTAGGCAAAGGAGCAGACGGCTCCGGTCGTCAGCGGCACGGCGTCAAGTGGTTCCCACGGCTGGGTAACACAACTTCGACGGGCCTCCAGCGGTTTCACAAACCTGCGAACCCTGGTCGACGGCAATGGACTTCGACGGCGTCGATGTCCGGGTGCTTCACTTCGATCTCCTCAGCGGTCCCGTCTCGGGTCGACAACCTTTCGAGGGTCTGTCTTCCAGGGCGCTTCGGCGAAGATGGAGCGGTGCTCGATGGTCCCTCGGAGCACGGGAAGAGGGCGCCTTACCAGGTCCTCTCTCGGGTCAGCCCTCGACGATCTCGTCAGCCTTCGGATCGGTCGAAGCAAATGCCACAGCAAGTCTTCTTCTTCCAGCTGGACGTCGAGGATCAGCAGTTCCAGTTACTCGTAGAGTGGAGATTCAGCTCCCTGGCTGCTTCAGGAGCACAATGGTCGCTTCTCAACCAAAGGTCCCTTCTGAACACTTTTCCAGTGGTGAGAGGTCCCCAGATATACTATCCTCTCTCTCATCCACGCTGCTGGCACACACTCAGCAGCCAATCATACTGCAGGGCATTCATGCAGTCAGTCAGCCAATCAGGCACACAGTGCATTCAGGCCACACTCCTCCCTTCCAGACACTCACAACAGGGAATGTGGATTGGGACAAGTACCCAGCCATTCAACACTACACACTGCATTCAGGCCAGTTTCGGGCAGTGCTGCCTCAGTCTTTGTCTCTCATGCCAGAAACCAGACAACCACAACAAGAAGTGTATATTGGTCACACACTCCATTCACCCAGGTCCCACCCACAGGGGGTACCCACAACATACAGTCACGGGGAAGGCTCCAGTCAGTCTAGCTGGGCCTTCACAACAATACCATACATGGAACTTCCACCCAACAGCCAGTCAGGGGGGAGGGACAGAGACAGGGCTTCCCAGGACTTTGGGAAAACAAGATATCAGGCAATAGAAAGCAAGAGGCCACAGGGGCCATCTTGTTTTCTATTAGGAATCAACAGATCCCAATGGCAGGGCCAGGGTATCCCAAAATGGAGGACACCCGGAGCACCTGTCAAATTCAGCACGGAGCTGCCACCAGCCCATACCCTGCTCTGGGGTCACCCACAGGTGCCCAAAAACATACACTAGGGGCACAGGGTTGTACCCCTACCCATGGGTGCCATAAGGGTATCCCATGGGTCTGTTCACCAAACCAAAAGAGAGAGCTGCACTGCCAGGAGTCCCACATGGACTCCGGGGCAGAAAACATAACAGAACACACGGTAAAAACAGAAAAAGGACAAGGACTCAGAGGCCCTGTCCCTCAGATGCATTTCCAGCATCACAGACAGCCAGACTTGGTCTCCTACTTGGTACTGAGGGGCCTCTTTTCGATGTTGATCAGCACCTTTCTTATAAGATTCTTTGGCTCGTTGAAGGTGTGCGACGGCTTCCTTAAATGTTTGAGTTATGGTCGCATGAAGATGGTCCACAGCGGGTGTTCCGAGATCTTGAGGCGGATCTAAATTAGAGGTCCGAGGGTGAACCCCATACAACAGGAAGAAAGGGGTTTTACCTGTTCCGGTATGTATTGAGTTGTTGTACGCATATTCAGCAATCCAAAGAATGTCCCTCCAAGTACCCTCTGATTGTTGTAACATGCAACGAAGATACTGTTCCAGAGTTTGGTTAGTCCTCTCAGTCTGCCCGTCAGTTTGAGGGTGGTGGCTGGTAGAGAGTCGCACGTCAATTTGTGCAAGACGACAACAACTTCTCCAGAAATGGGAAATGAATTGGCTCCCTCGATCAGAGATTAGGACTGAAGGGAACCCGTGCAAGCGAACAATGTTTTCAAGGAATTCTCGGGCTAGAATGGAAGCTGTGGGTAATCCTTTTAGTGGAACAAAATGAGCCATCTTTGAAAAAAGATCAACAATTACTAGAATTGTATTATATCCGGAACAGGGGGGTAAATCCGTGATAAAATCCATTGAGAGGGTGTGCCAAGGGCATGGTGGAATGTCTATCGGATGTAGTAGCCCGGCTGGTTTTTCTCTCTGGCTCTTGTTTTGTGCACAGATGCCGCATGAGGCCACAAAGTCTTTGATATCCTTTCTCCAGGATGGCCACCAGAAATGTCTTTTAATTTTTTCGGAGGTTTTGGCTACACCCGGATGTCCCTCTATTAAGGAATCATGATAGCAGGTGATGACCTGTTTCTGTAAGTCATCAGACGGTAAATAAAGTCTGCCTTGGAAGTATAATAGATCTTGATCTATCGTAAAATTCTTTCCTTTCTGCAGCCAAGTCAAGGAATCTTCGGGAGTTATTATTTGCTTGATCTTCTTTTTTATGTCGTCAAGAGACATTGTGTTGATGACTCCCAAAATCTTTTGTTCGGGGATTATGGGTACTGGTTCTGGATTAGCTGCGAGTTCGTTAACGCCTATTCGTGAAAGGGCATCAGCTTTTCCGTTTTTGACGCCCGGCCGAAACGTAATCACAAAATCAAATTCCGCGAAAAATAAAGCCCAACGGAGTTGTCTTGAAGATTGGGCCTTGGCTGACTTCAAATATTGGAGGTTACGATGATCAGTAATTACAGTGACAGTGTGCCGGGCTCCTAGGAGATAATGCCGCCAGGCCTTAAAGGCGGACTTGATTGCCAGAAGTTCCTTGTCCGTGATTGTGTAGTTGATTTCCGGGGCCGAAAATTTGCGGGACCAAAACGCCACAGGGTGTAATTGGTGTGTTTCAGGATCTCTTTGTGACAAAACTGCCCCCATTGCAAGGCTAGATGCGTCGGTCTCGACGATATAAGGAAGTTCTGGGCGAGGATGTTTCAGGACTGGAGCAGAAATAAATTTGGCTTTCAAATCTTGGAAGGCTTGTTCGGCCTCTGAAATCCACTCGAATTTTTTGTTCTTTTTTAGGAGAGCCGTGATAGGTTGGACTATTCGAGAGAATTCGGGGATAAACCTTCGGTAAAAATTAGCGAAGCCCAACATGCTCTGTACTCCTTTTACCGAAGTCGGAGACGGCCATTTGGTGATAGTATCCACTTTTCTTGTGTCCATGTGAACACCGTTGGGTGACAAAATGAACCCCAAAAATTCGACTTCCTTTACATGAAAGGTACACTTTTCCAACTTAGCAAATAAACGATGGTGGTGAAGCCTCTGCAAAACTGCGGTGACATGTCGTCGGTGTTCAGCTTCTGAGGAGGAGTATACCAGGATGCCATCAATGTAGACGACTACACAAACATCAATAAGCTCTCGGAGAACGTCATTCATAAAGAACTGGAAGGCGGCCGGTGCATTACATAGTCCAAAAGGCATTACTTGATACTCGAATAATCCGTATTTTGTGCGAAAGGCCGTCTTCCATTCGTCACCCTCCCTGATTCGTACCAAGTGGTAAGCTCCTCTGAGATCTAGTTTTGTGTAAATGCAGGCGCCTTTTACTTGGTCCAATAGTTCGGGAATCAGAGGCAGCGGGTACCTGTTTTTGACTGTAATCTGGTTCAGGGGGCGGTAATCTATACACGTTCTCAGGTCACCTTCCTTTTTCGGGACGAAGAACAAAGCTGAAGAGGCTGGAGATTTTGAGGGACGAATAAATCCGTTAGCCAGGTACTGGTCTAAGTATTGTCTGAGGTGAAGATTTTCTGGCTCAGTAAGAGCATATATTCTACTGCACGGTGGAGTGGATCCGGGTATCAGGTCTATCTGGCAGTCGTATGATCTGTGCGGGTGCAAGGTGTTGGCCTGATCTTTCTGGAAGACATCACTAAACTCTTGGTATTCAGGAGGCAATTGGAGGTTCTCGGAAGCGATGGCTGCCAGCCTGATGTCGGGCCGAGAATAACAAGTTTGGGCACACTCTGGAAACCGGATTACCTTGGCTCGCCAGTCGATCTGAGGATTGTGTTTTTCCAACCAAGGAACTCCTAGAATTACTTGAAACTGCGGGGCCTTGATTACATCAAACACGATTCCTTCCCGATGTCCGTCCTGGCAGAGCAGCGTCACTTCCACGGTGGTGTGAGAGACTGGTCCGGAAACTATTTCTGTACCATCCACTGTAGTGATTACATCTTTTACCAATTTAGGACATAAAGTAAGATTCATCCTAGCTGCCATATCTTGATCCACGTAGTTACCGATTGATCCGTTATCAATGAATGCCTTAATAGCCTGCATACGATTTGGTTGGTCGGGGCTTATGAGGACCATGGGCAGTACGAAATGCGAGGTCAAGGAACTGGCTTTTACGCTCGGCAAGCGGACCTCTACGCTTGCCGGGCGAGGTCGTTTCCCGATTCTTGTTGTTTTGCATCCTTATTGGAAGCTCCCAAGGCTTTCTTGACCGGTTTCACTGAACAATCTCGAAGGAAGTGTCCAGACTTCCCACAGTAGAGGCACAGCTGTAACTGTCTTCGCCTTTCTCGTTCCTTTTGAGTTAAAGGTCCTTTCACGATGGCTATCTGCATGGGTTCCACGGAATCATTTCCTTTAGCAGGGTTTTGAGTCTTGGAGAACGTCCGGGTTTCAAATCTGGAGCGATCAGCCTTTCTGTTCTGTAGTTGATGATCTAATTGAACTACTAGGTCGATATAATCGGAGCACTCTTGCGGAGGATTTACCACCTGTGCTAAGACATCTTTAAGTTCTCCACGTAGCCCCCTGTGGAAAAGCGTGATCCTCTTGTCTTCTGGCCACCTGGTTTCAACCACCAGTCTGTTAAAAGATGCTATGTACGCCAGGAGATCTTGGTTACCTTGTCTTAGCGATAGGAGTTCATTGTCCAAGGCCTGCCCTTGTGAGTGTCGTGCGAACAACTTTTCCATACTGGCCTGAAAGTCTTGGAAGTTTTGGAGGACCGGATCATCCTGTGTCACTAAAGGAATAGACCAATCAGCCGCATTGCCACTAAGATAGGAAAGTACAAACGCTACTTTAGCTTGGTCAGTTAGGAATGCAGCGGGTCTACACAAAAAGTGCAAGCGGCATTGGTTGATGAATACTGCGTAACGTTTAGGATCACCTGAGAAACGTTCTGGTGGAGCCAGGGGCACATTCCCTGGCAGATTAATCTGCACCGGATTGCTTGAGGTTGTAAGTGGATAATTCCCTCCCGAGGTAGGCAAAGGTGCTTGCCCAGCTTGAATTTGTAGCAATTGCCTGGCCAGGTCGTCCGCTCGTTCTTTGGAAACGATCACTTCGCTTCGTAAGGCATTTGTTTCTTGACGAGATGCATGTACCTCGGCCCTCAGCTCCCCAAGCAATTGAGCCAATTGGTCTGTATCCGAGGTTTCCATTGCGCCTGGGTGGGATATTTGTGGTAGGCTTCGCGTTCTGTAACGCTCACCTGAATCCCTCGGAGGCGCGGGTCTGGTCTGGGCGTTCTCCGAACCTTCCAAAGTCACTCGCAGGTCTTTGGCACCACCCTGGAAGGGCCCCCTCCTTACTGTGATCTTAATCTGGAGAGGGAGATGTCTGCGGGCAGAGAAGAAACAGGGGTTAACGTCTGCCTGACGGGGTTTCGACCCTTTCCCCTTCCTGACACTCCAACAACTCTCCCAGGCCGCACGTGCTCACCTTAGGTAGGTAAAAGCGGCGCTCTCCATCCTGCGTCTGTTACTTCACTGGACGATAGTTCAGCCTTTTATTGCGGAGGTAGAGTCCAGAAGGCAAGACCGTCGTTAGCTGCACGAACGGTGAGTGCCTTATATGAGTCTTTTTATTGTCCTTTCAGAATCTTGCCTCTTTGCAGGTCTGGTATGCTGATCCGGTAAGTGGAGAAGTCGGGAGTTTTTGCAGGCAAGCAAAAAGTTCATCTGAAGTTAAATGCCCTTTTAAAAGTCTTTTTTCCCCTTTCTTTCAGGGCGCGGTGCAATCGGCGATGAAGGCTGATGCCGAAGGATCGTGCCGGAGGATGGACAGGTATCACCACTTAAGGCACGTGTAGACATGGAGTCCTGAGCTCTAATAATGTCCTTCTTGTATTTTACAGGTGCGGACAAATGGCGCTGAGCGGTGCTCGCGGAGACCATGGCACAGGTAAGCAGATATCACAGAGTTATCGCTAACCTGTATTCTTTGTAGTTGCAGATGGCTGGAGAACGAAGAATCGCGGCACGAGGCCTTGGAAGGCGCCGGAAGGTGGTAAGAGAAGCTCTGGTACTTTCTCGTGCTACTCTAATGTTCTCGTTTTCCTTTTCAGATGTCGCGGAAGGCTGGAGCTGGATTCAGGAAGGTAAGTTGAAGATTTTCCTGTTTTCAGGTGCAGAAGAAGAAGATCAGCTGGAGCCGACACGGTGAGCGTCCTGCTGCTATTGCAGAATAACGCGAAGCACGTGAAACCAATCGGGTGTGGTTTAAATAGCCTTCAGTAGTGCTTAGGCGTCTCCTTCCACAGCTTTCAGAGGTAAGAAAAGAGTTCCAGTATGTAATTCTTGGGAGTGGTGCTGGCCCCACCCAGCAGTTAAAGTAGTCCCAGCAGGATTGGATGAAGAGTTCATCCTGCAGGTAGGAAAGCAGCATGGTCTGCAGGAGGTAAGTCCACCCAAGCACCAATCCTCTTTATATGAGCCCGGCGCTTCCAGCGCCGGGACTGGGTCCCTTTATGAGCATGAGCCTGGCGCCGCTGGCGCCAGGACAAGGTCCAAAAGGCTCCTACGGGGGCCGGCTTGTGCCTGGAATAAGGGTCATGACCCTGCTTCCAAGGATGTTGGGCTAGGTCTGACACCTTGGAGGCAGTGGTCATGACAGAAATAAAGGTGGAGGAAGTAAAATTGGTACAGAAAATAGTATCAAAATTGGCAGTAGAGGCAGCAGTAATGACGAGTGCTGGAGAAGACAATAGTGCACAGACACCTAGAGTGGGGAGTGTGATGGTAGTGGGAGGGAGCCCCTACACTGAAACAGGACTGAACCTGTATCCACAATAGGACAGCCCACAGAGTGACTTGATGTGCCCAATTCTATTGATTACCTCAGACCCACAAGAGGAACCGAGGGTGAGGGTGACCATAGGTAACAATACTTTTTCCTTCTTGGTTGACACTGGGGCGACGAAAGCCTGTGTTAAAGAGGGGAAATTCCTAATGTCAGGAATATCAATGGACACACAAGGATTCTCTGGGGTTATGGCAACGGTTCCTTTTACAGATAAATTGCCCCTAAGAATAGGAGAACGTGAGATAGCTATGACATTACTATATTCTGGGAAAACACCAGTTAACATATTGGGGAGAGATTTGATGAGCAAGCTAAACATGACGATTTCTTTCACAGAAGAGGGGATAATATGTTCAACACCAGGTATTCATTATGTCAATGCGTATGAGTTTGTGAGAGCATTTTATTGTCAGAAAGCACAAAAATGGGGCTTTTAAACCTAGAGGTATTCCTTTATTGGGTAGAGGTGATATTGGCATGGCTTCCACAAATACTGGAAAAATTGTTGCGACTACGCACAGAATTCTTGTTCATACCAGAAGTACCCACAAACCTAGTAGAAGGGCAGATTAGCACAGTTGAATTGGATGCAGCAGTAGTGAGAGAAGACAGAATAATTTTACATGGAACAGATGGCGAAGGAGTAATTGTTTCACTGTAATGGCACTTGATTCAGCACACAGACTTACTGACTTGACTGATGACTAACTGTTCAAAGATGATTACTCAGATAACGAGGTGATTTTCGACATTTGCATTACATATCAAAAAGGTATGTGAGTATACCGTTATCCCGTGCTCTCCATTCAATGATAACTCTAGTAGCCTATAACATGAATAGGTTATGATGAAATTATTTGTTTTTAAAGTTAGTAGTCTGATAGTGATCAAAACCAAATTAAGTTTATCATAAATGGATTTTAATTGTCGTTGCCACAGCCGACACGTGCTTTGACTCTAGGGGCCTCATTTCGAGTGCAGTGGTATGGGCTTAACGGCGCCGGTAAGTGTACCGGTGCCGTTAACCCCTTACCGCCGCATTCCAAGGTCCCTTAGCGGGTCCCGCTAAGGATGGCTGGTTTTACCAGCCTCCCTTAGCGGGAGTTAATAACGGGCCCGCTATTAGCAGGCCCGTTACTAGCTCCCTCTCCATTCCCATTGAGCCCTATGGTGGCTCGAATGGGAATGGGCATGGGCATTTTGAATGGGGACTTACCGGGTCCTCCAAGGTTGGAATGACCTGGTAAGTCCCCATTCAAGGAACCCGGACCGATTTTGGAGGCAGCCATGGCGCTAATAGCACCATGGCTACCTCCAAACTCAAAATGAGGCCCTAGGTCTTTTTCAAGGCTGAATCAAATACTGCTACTTGTATCATTCCATTCGTATATGAGTTCCATTCCTTGCTATGATGTGCTGTTAGTTATAGGATTTATCCAAGTATTCTTCTTGACTGCTGCCCCTCATGATGCCTGTTGTCATACTATTCATATAATTGCACATTACATATATTGTTGTTCGATTGGGATTATAATTATGATAAACTTCATTGATCATTTGCTAGATTTATTGTTGAATGGTGAGCACGGTATAACGGTTTACTCACATACCTTTTTCTATATTTTTGGGTCTTGGGTAGGACCCATCATTACCAGTCCTGCAGCTCACCAACAAGGTTTTTGGTAGCAAGCGTACTCTGAAGCACTTACCCCTGGAACCCCCCCCAAAAAATGTTTTGCATTACATATCAGTTGCAAATAGAATATAGAAAGGTTGCCCAAATAATATTGTTGGAGAGGAAGTTACCATAATTTTTGCAGGAAGATTTGGCAAAAGTGCCGAGTTCATTGTGGACAAGTGATCCGTAAAATGTCAGCTTACTAAAACGGGTAGGAGCAGTCAATATAAAAATGAAGAAAGGTGCCATTTTACCATGAGTAAAACAGTATCCCATGTCCAAAGAAGCTGACGAGGGCATCTATGAAACTATTGCTGCCTTAGTGTGACAAGGAATATTGGAACCTTCAGAATCACCATGTACTACGACGGTGTACCCAATAAAATTGGGAAAGGAGGGTCTTGGAGATTCATACAATGTTTTGCCCTTTCAATAATATTGTTGAAGCCAAATTCCCATTGGTGCCAAATCCAGCAATGATATTATGTAACATACCACGTACAGCCCAATATTTTACAGTGATTGATTTGAAAAATGCTTTTTTCTCCATTTCTCTGCATGAACATTCATAACATTTGACTGTGTTTACTTATCGCAGAATTAGATTGCAGCACAGTTGCCTCCCACAGTGATACTGTGAGTTCCCCAGTGTGTTCAATAGGGTGTTTCAGACAGGCATGGGAAATATGCCCACTGACAGCACTGTCATACAGTATGTGGATGGCATATTGGTTTGTAGTGCCACAAAGGAAGAGTGCAGGAAAGACTCAGTGGAATTATTGGTAGTATTGGCTGGAAAAGGGTACAAAGTGGACAAGGAGAAACAACAATATTGCCAGGAAGAATTATTGTATTTGTGCTAGATAATATTAAAAGAGGGCTGGAAAGTGACACCAGAAAGAGCAGAAGCAATTACCAATTCGCCCCGGCTAAATACAGTAAAAGAGTTGCAGCTGTTTTTAGGACTCTGCAATTATTGTCGTGCATGGGTTTTTGACTACAGCACATATGTTTGGCCCCTTGCAGAGGGACTGCAAGAAGCACAGAAAGCGAAGTGTTGGATTACATGGACAGGCGAGATGACAGATGCCTTTGATGAATTAAAACAAGCAATAGGCACAGTTCCCGTGTTAGGGATCCCAGATTATAGTCACAATTGTTTCCTGGTCCCCTTTCAAATGGAGTTGTGATGACAGCTGTTCTCGCACATAAAACTTTAATGGAACACAAACCACTGGCATTTTACAGTGGGATCTTGGATCCAATAATGAAAGGCCATTACCCATGCGAGCAAGCATTGACTGCAGCAACTTTTGTGATTGAGAAATCATCCAATATAACAATGGGCTGTTCAGTTACATTATATGTTGAACATGTTCTTTTTGCCATTCTTCGAAAACTCAAAAGCACATTGACTACCCAGAGAATGTCTGGCTATGAGGTTATAATATCAAATCCAGCAATCAAAATTGTTAGGTGCTGCATAGTAAATCCTGCAAAATGTATAGCAGAAGTAGTGTAGGCGGGAGATAATTTACATGATTGTACTACTTACACAAGGAAAATGCCCTAGAAGGGGGTATAATTCTCTTTGTTGATGGTTCCCTGACAATAGATCAAAGTACTGGACTAGGACATAGTGGGATGGCAGTAGTAAAGGCAATGGAGGATGGAGAATTTGAGGTAGTGGAAAGTGCAAGATTGACAGTACATTTTTCCGCACAAGCGACAGAATTGGTTGCCATGATTATAGTGCTTGAAGTGCATAAGGATGAGGCAGTAACATTGTATTTAAATTCTGCCTATGTGACGACAACAGTACACTAAGGTCGGTCATGTTGGAAAAGGAGGGGTTTCTAGTGTGCAGGTAGTGCCGGTACAGCATGCACCATTGTTAGAGAGATTGCTAGATGCACTCGAATATCGTGGTGAAGAGCGCTGTGCATATGAGAGGTGTAGACATGATTTCCCACGGCAATGAAGCTGCAGATTTAGAAGTGAAAAAACAGCAGCATATTTCCCAGAGATATTAGACATTGCAGTTTCCCCAAATAAATATACACTTGACATGGTGATGAAATAATGTTTTAATTCCCTGCCAGCAACGCAAATTGCAGAGTTGCAGGGACATGCACCACAAGAGGAGCTGGACCTGTGGAAGAAAGGGGGGTGTTCATTATCCACCACAGAGTTGATTTGGTGACAGGATAGCACAGGTAAACCTGTCATGCCTATCGAGTTACTCACACTAGCGCTGGGCCAGTTACATTACCCACAACATACCACAAGGGAGTGTCTTGCAGCAACTATTTCGGACGATTGGTTTGACCCAAATTTAAATGAGCAGGTGACTAATTGTATTATTACAAAACAAGGGGGGGTCTGGGAATCTCTCTACCAGCACAGACACAGCCCAATTACCTGTTCTTGGGTGAATAACCCCTGGGAGAGACTGTACCAAGTCTTTAGCTCACTGTCCCTTTCACAGAGAAGACATTTCCCTGCATATCAGTCTTTGTCCTGCCCTGGGGCAGTCCAGCACCGAAATACTAGGCAATTTCCCTCTGAACAAGAGTACCAACAGCAAACCCATACACGTGTTTCAGCCTTGTTGGGCATCATCAGTGAGGTGAGGCAGTGTCTCAGGGGTCCACGTCTGGATCGCCCTGTTAACTTAGGGTGAAACCCAAAGTTAATTTATGCAAAACAATGGGGGGTCTGGGAATCTCTCTACCAGCACGAACACAGCCCAATGACCTGTTCTTGGGTGAATAACCCCTGGAAGAGACTCTACCAAGTCTTTAGCTCACTGTCCCTTTCACAGAGAAGAAATGTCCCTGCATATCAGTCTTTGTCCTGCCCTGGGGCAGTCCAGCACCGAAATACTAGGCAATTCTCCTCTGAACAAGAGTATCAATAGCAACCCCATACACGTGTTTCAGCCTTGTTGGGCATCATCAGTGAGGTGAGGCTGTGTCTCTCTAAGAACAGTGAGCAAGGGGTCCACGTCTGGATCGCCCTGTTAATTTAGGGTGAAACCCAAAGTTAATTTATGCGAAACAAGGGGGTCTGGGAATCTCTCTACCAGCACAAACACAGCCCAATGACCTGTTCTTGGGTGAATAACCCCTGGGAGAGATTCTACCAAGTCTTTAGCTCTCACTGTCCCTTTCACAGAGAAGAATTGTCCCTGCATCTCAGTCTTTGTCCTGCCCTGGGGCAGTCCAGCACCGAAATACTAGCCAATTCTCCTCTGAACAAGAGTACCAACAGCAACCCCATACACGTGTTTCAGCCTTGTTTGGCATCATCAGTGAGGTGAGGCTGTGTCTCTCTAAGAACAGTGAGCAAGGGGTCCACGTCTGGATCGGCCTGTTAACTTAGGGTGAAACCCAAAGTTAATTTATGCAAAACAAGGGGCGGTCTGGGAATCTCTCTACCAGCACGAACACAGCCCAATGACCTGTTCTTGGGTGAATAACCAGTGGGAGAGACTCTACCAAGTCTTTAGCTCACTGTCCCTTTCACAGAGAAGAAATTTCCCTGCATATCAGTCTTTGTCCTGCCCTGGTGCTGTTGCTGTTGGTACTCTTGTTCAGAGGAGAATTGCCTAGTATTTCGGTGATGGACTGCCCCTGGACAGGACAAAGACTGATATGCAGGGAAATTTCTTCCTTAGAGGTGGAGGACATCAAAAATGATGACTGGTTGTATTACTTCTTCTAATGGTACTCACCTGGTTGGCAAATACATTCAAAATTGTATTAGCTACTAGCAGGTGTACCCATGCTTCATACGGTAATTCCTACTTCAGTCTAGTTTGAAGTGTATTTAATTAACTAAACCACACTGGGATGAGCGGCTATGATGAGAGAATCAGACAAGGGACTAGGTCCAAAATAAGGTACCAGTACTAGGGATTTGGGTATGTTTGACCGAAAAAAATGGGTTGCAGGAAATCGATTGAAATAAAACAGACCGCATATCTTATGATGTACGGCACAGCTTTGCGGTATTAAAAGAAAATGGTTTGGTTCCACACTCCACACCCCTCACCCCCCACTTACCTATGGAGCCTAACGCCGCAGGGTCCCTTTTTCTTTTTTTTCTTCTTTTTTTTTTTGGTCCCCCGCCTCCAATATTGAGGAAGCAGGGGACACCCCTGCAATAAAGGCTAATACATACCGATCATAGGGAGCGAGGGACACCGCCGCAACCCCTGCTCCACATGTTTGGTATGTATTAGCCTAATTGTTTGTTTTTTTTTCGATTGAATAGTACCGACCAAATGTGGTCAAATGTATCATTCAATAAAAAAAAAAAACAATTATGCTAATACCATACTAGGGACTCATGATGACGAACTAGGATAAGGGACTAGGATGAGAGATAAGGACTAGTGAACAGAGTGCACCTCATCATCCAAGCATGGATGGCCTCCCTCTGTCTATGCCTGAATGATGACAAAACTGAACTCCTCATTCTAGGTACTCCCTCGAACATCAAAAAACTGGGTCCTAATTATGCCTCCCTCATAATTGATAATAACATCATTACTGTGGCCAAAGTAGTCAAAACTCTCGGCTTCTACATAGACTCCACGCTCACCTTTGGTAAACAAGTCAATGCTTTGGCATCGGCCACATCCTACACTTGCAAGCTTATCAGAGGAGCCAAGCCATTCCTATCACCCAACAACTGCATCACTTTAGCGAGAGCCCTTATCTTATCCAAATTGGATTACTGCAACGCCTTATACTTAGGCAGCAATAAATTCATTACCTCCAAAATTCAAACCCTCCAAAATAATGCCCTGAGAGCTGCTCTAAGTCTCCCCAAAAACGCCAATATATCTGATTTTAGAAGATCTGTCAATTGGCTCGCTACAAAAGATAAAATCCTCCTTAAAACTGCATTCTTGACACATAAATGCCTTAACCAAGCAGCCCCACAATACCTCACGGACAGACTCATTAGACAAACAGCCTCCCGCCCCATAAGAAAAGCTAACTCCAACCTGCTACTAGTACCTAGATTTAAGCTAATTAAATCCGGTGGGAGCAGTTTCCCTGTTAAAGCAGCTCAATATTGGAACTCTCTTCCCCCCTGCTTTAAGGGAAGATTTACCCTATCGACAATTTAGATGTAGTCTCATTCACTGGCTAAAGGAACATGACGTCTGACCCCACCTGACATGCATCCTGACCTGTATCTTTCCTAGGATCTTTTGTATATACGAGACCTCAGTACTTGTGTTATACTATGTATATGTATATACTTGTGTTATATCTATGTGCCTCATACCTACCCTACTGTATACCTGCTTTGCCTATTGTTTTTGCATACAGCATTGTAACTCGAGCTGTACTATTCCTGTATGTAACTATGTAACTTAAGCTTAACAACCCTCTTTATGCTTTCGCGGCCGAATACCTCCGGGTCTGGTGCGCAATATAAATAATAAAAAAAACGAACAAACAAACTAGGGACTGAGGGACTACGACAAGGATGCGCAACTAGCTCTAGGGCGAAATAACAGAATGAGGGATTAAGACACAGGACTAGGACTGGATTTGGGTGAGAGACTAGAACAAGAGAAAAAGGAAAGGAAAGGACCATACACTGTAACAGACAGGATAAGTAATGTTGAATACTGTATTGACCAATGGGATGGTGAAGGTCCAGTTATGAGACACCTCAGTCAACTGAAAAGAGTGGAAAAGGAAGGGAATACATGGAAAGAAATGTGCACGACCGGAAGAAAGGAGGGTGTGAGAAAAGTACGGAAAGTACGTACCAAAAAAGGTACTACAGAGGTATCTGGATAAATATATGTCTATTTTTGTCTTCCAGATGCGCCTCTGCATATGGCTCATGCTCTCACTACTGTCGATCACCACTGCAAAATGGCATATAAATGGCTTCCTCAACATCACCCAGGCGGTGGCCGATACTTTCAACATATCCAGTTGCTGGCTACGTTCACAGTTCCCTACGCATGCACAACAAGGGACACCGCTGGTGGCAGAACCATTTACTATGGAACAATGGGTGGGGGATGTAAGGGCAGGGACTAGAAAGGATGAAACAGGGCGGCCTGTACCTTCATTTACGTACCAAGAATCACTGTTTGCACCATTTTGCATTAAATCATGGGGTGGGTGAGGAGCGAAACCACAGGACTATGAGGTAGGAAGATACGAGCACTGTGCCATGACAATCACGATAGACACAAGAGAAAGTTACATATATGGATTTAAAAGAGTAATATGCACGTGTTATGATGAGGATGGGCGCAGAGAGCAAAATGTTGGTAATACTAGTACTGTGTATATATTGCACCATTGCTATTATAAAATGTATAGCTAGGAAGGGTATGGAAAATGTATAAATGCAAAATATTAGGCAGCACTTGTAAAAATAAAAGAGAGGAAAAAGAAAAGTGGGCATATGTTACATGATCTAATTATGTGTTTTTTCTATTTTCTCTGAGGCCCCTGAGTAGAAGGAGATGGGATCTGGCACCGGCAAGGTCACTGTGACTGTGGAATGCATGACCGTCATGCCTCCAGGGATGGAAACCCATTTCATTACTGAGAGAATGTACACAGATTGAACAGGACCTAACAAGGTGGAACCAGAACCCAAGGTCACATTTCCCTGTGCTCAGGGAAAACAGGCCATGATAAAAACTTGAACACTTTTATCGCTTGCGTCCTGATTGCTACCCTCCATAAATGGGCCCGGATGCAGGCCGCAGGCATCCTCTTTGACATGAGTAATGTTGTTTAGGAATGGAATAGCCACCTAAACTGTATATAAGGATGTTGCCGGCCTGGGGAGCAGAGCAGTCCCCCCAGGCGGTTTGGATACATGCTTTCATTATATGCAAATACTCTTCTACCTCTGGTTTCCCATGTGTTCATTTCGGAGTGTTGCTGAGTGTGCAGTGAAGCAGGGCGATTGCAGAAGGGACGATCGTAACACACCTCCTCCTGCTCCACACCTCCACCACCTTCTGCATCTTCAACTCTTTCTACACCTCCTTCTCTTCCTGCATATGCAACTCTCTCCACACTTCCTCTTCCTTCTCAAGTAACTTCAGCTCTTGTCACACCTTCTCTGCACGCCTGATGGCATTGCTACTCCAAACAACCACATTGACTATGTTTTTGCCTTAGCTTTCATAGCCTCAAACCCTTCCCTTGGGCCTGACAGTTGTCTTTCGGGTTTCACAAGTGATTGTCAATTGATGTGCGACTGGGCTTGGTTACACAGTTAAAACTGAAGTGAGTTCAATGTTTTCTTTGCTGCTCCATTACATGTAAGGAGTGGCGGCAGCAGGACAACAACCGCTCTGTGATCTGTGTCTCAGGAGGATAGCTCAGGGGCAATGCGCTAGTCTTAGAAGCAAGACAGCGCTCAGCAACACAGGTTGGATCCCGGGTCCGTGCTTAGAAACCGCATTATAAATAACCAATTACAATAACAATCTGCCCACGAAACGACGAAATCACCTGAAAAACTAAAATTGGTGCTTCTTGCTCTCTCGCTCTCAATGGATAACTCCCACTGGTCCTAGTGGACACAGGCCGCAGAATCTGGATTCATTAATGGGTCATCACATGAACTAGAACTACTGTGATGATCCCCCACCCAAAGCCCCTGGTGTTGTGGAGGGGACCAGGGGATCCACCCCCGGCCCTACATCACTAAACTGGTAGGTGGTGAGGCCGGCACCCTGAGTTGCCCACAGACAACCCCACAGCCAAGCAGGAGTCTTTGTCACAAATGGTTTAGGCCTTTTTGCTCTGTTTTCACGCATTTGGTGGCTCCTTTTGCATCTTTTGCACTGAATCCTGTTGGAGTTGGTCAGTGATTTACACCGTTGGCATTTCAAGTCGAAGTCACGTCTTATCAACTCGACCAGCTTTCCATTCTACCACCGGTTTGTTGTTGGAGTTATGATGTATTTTTGTTCTTTTCCAGAGTGGCCGGTTTGACAGAGGCTGGTTGCTATGTTGTGATGGGTGCTTTCCGCCAAGGACTGTGCGGTTTGGGGGTTTAGCTCCACGTTGCATATACATTTTGCTTGCATTTTCTTTTACTGAAGTGTCTGACTGAGATAAGGTCGTTTTCCATTGCTTGTGGGGGAAGCGATAAACCAGCTTGCCAGAAGGCAACTAATAAGTGACCGTTCTGAAAAACTCTGCGAGGGTACAGATAGTTGTATGAGTTTGTTGTGTGTTTGAAGAAAAGGTTGAGTGATTGTACGGCTGAGTGCTCAGTGCTGGGCATTACTTAATTAAATCCCATTGCCTGTGGGGTATTGAATCGCACATTGTAACTTCAAGTCAAGGCTGCCCACGCGCACCGTCATCTTCCTGCTGGCCTGCATGTGAAGCACAGAGAGACCTCACTAGCTCCCGTGCCCTGCCTGCATTCTGGTAGCAGATGGAAAACAAGTTCCCGTGCCTTCATAATACGCGTAAAGTCGCATTTCTCTGTATATTATGTTTTATACATAGATCGAATGTTTAGACACACAGAAGACCCAGGAGAATGGAATGGCTAAAAGTAATACAACGAAATGTTAGAGACAACACAATCGGTAATAACAAAACAAACACATGTAACGATATATGAAATACCTCTAACTTGTTCTTTTGTTCAAATGTCACACGCACATTGTATGCACAAGTAGCATGTTTTAACTGAGTTAATAGTATAGAGGAAATTAAAAATTCAGTTTAGGTCTTTTACTATTGGTACAGGCGCAGACACACTTGAAGAAAAGAAAACTGCAAAACCATGTAATTTATGTAATCTGAGTTCCAATCACAGTCCTTCATCATAAGCCTAGTACCTCATTATAGTCGCTCAGCCTAACCCTATTTCTCACACTAGTCATAGTCCCAGTATCTAATCCTAGTTGACTTGTTGCAATTCTACTCTCATTGCGTAACATCACAGTGTCCCCTATCTGTAGTATCATCTCCTTTCTTGTTTTGTTGTGTTTTCTTTCTGTGTCAATGTCTGTTTGTGCCTGTGTTTCTATTGTCATTTTGCGGATGGCCTGTAATCTATTTACCAATGCTGATATGTAATCTGCATCTAAAACTTCACAATCTTTGGGTGCCCCCATTGTCAGTGGCAGCAATAACTTCTCAGTGCTGGGAATGCTTCTTCCAAACAGTATTTCATAGGGCGAGTACCGGGTATCTGAGTGTTGTCTTGATAGTATTCTGTGTAGTACGAATGGAAGCAGTAAGTCCCACTGTGATCCTTCTTCATCCATTATTTTGAACAGTTCTTTTTTAATTTCCATACAGAAGTTTCTCCCTTCGTAGTGTTATTTTCAGTGGTCCCTCCTCTGCTTCTGCATACCAATCCTCCTCCTCTGTCTGTGGTTCTGGGGGTGGTGGCGTCTGCCATTCTTCTTCCAATCCTTCTCCTTGCTCTGTTCTTTGGGGCCGGTCCTGATCTTGCAGGGGCGCCATGGGGGGTACCGGTGTACGTGAGTATTCTTTTATTGCCAATTTTGCTGTGCGTCTGCCCTGTTGTTTCCTTCAGCCCATCGTCCTTTTGTCTTGTGAGCTTTTGTTTTGATGATCCATATTCTATTGTGCTGTCCCGATAATTCATCAATGTCTTTCCAGTCCTGCTCGAATTTTATAGCTGAGCCATCAGTCCCTCGATAGTGTTGGTCTTTCCACCATTGCAAGTATATGGTGAGCCCTTTAAACACATAGGGCCTCATTACACGGATGGCGGTAAGGATTTACCGGTACTGGTAAAATACCGGTACCGGTAAATCCTTACCGCCTTACTACGAGGTCCCTTTGCGGGTTGGGGGATTTAACGCCTGCTTTTTGCAGGTGTTAAAAACCAACCCGCAAAGGGACCCAGGGAGCTAATTACGGTACCGCAATTTGCGGTACCGTAATTAGCGCCTTCCCCATTCCCATTGAGCCCTAAAGGGTCAAAAATGGGAATGGGGAAGGGCAATGGGGGAAGGGGGAATTGCCGCCCCGCCAACCTTGGAATGGGGCGGTAATTCCCCTTTCCGCCAAGGCGGTGCCGGTATTTTACCGGCATGAACCATGGCGCTAATAGCGCCATGGTTCTCCGCCATCCGTGTAATGAGGCCCATAGTCTGAGTCCACCACCACCGTTGTGGCAACTTCCTTCCGGTGGTATTTTCTGCATTGCCCTAAGAGCCAGTACTACCGCTTGGAGCTCACCGTACTGTGCGCTTTTTCCTTCAAACACCATTGAGTTGTGCTGCCACTGATCATTTTGCTTGTACACTACCGCTGCTGCAGCATGTAGCTTGTTTTTTACATATGTAGAGCTCCCATCACAATAGAATGTGGGACCATCAATATCTTTATCTGGTGCACATGCCCTGAATATGTTGTGTAACGTGTTCACAGTTTCTGCTTTGTATTCATGTGGCTCGTCTACCTGTATACCGTCTACTGGTATGTACTTCTCGCCTCCTTCCTCAAAGTGTAGTGTGATTGTAGTTAATAATGCAATCCATTTACCTATCCTATGTGTACTGACATTCCCTTGATACATTTTGACGGATAATAACATCTGTAGAGGTTTGTGGTTTGTTTTAATGATGCATGTAGCCCCTCCCGTTATGTATCTAAATTTGTTGATTGCCCAGTATAGTGTGCATAGCTGCCCCTCGCAGTGATATTGGTGCCATTTGAACTGCTTTATTATATGGTGGAGGACTTACATATTCCTCCGGTTGTGCAACACCGGATAGGCCCAATCATCTTTGTCTGGGTGCTGTTGTTTGTATACCTCAAATGCATTTTTGTGCATGTCTAGCTCCTCTTGGCAATCTGTAAGGTGCTGTCTAATATCTTCACACTCTTGTGCCTTTAGCACAATAGTAGACAACATCTGCATACAGTGAGTATTTGCCACTTGCCGTGCGTACATGAGGTCATCTCTCATGTCACACAGCAGTACATTTTTGTTGTGTAACCTCATCATTTTTCCCCTTTCGTAATGTGATACATCTTGCAGAGACATGTCACAATGACATGTGTATTATTTTTGCAATAATATTTCTTGCCTGTGGTGTACAGTAACTCATCAATGAAATCCTCCACTGTTCTTGGAGGCCTGTCAATATTCGACCACATGCATATCCCCATCTTTTTCATAAAAAGTCCTCAATATACTCTTTAGCATCCTCTTCCCGCCTGGTCAGTGGACTGGCATCCGCCATCTGTCTTATTTTTCTGTCCCTATTTGACCCTACCGCAGTGCAAGCTTCCGACCCTGCACAGTGTTTGATGTCAATACAGCTTTGACCCTGCACCTGTAGTGTGCTCTGACTGTCCCACAAGCCCTACTTTAACGTGCTCTGACTAACACTGCGGCTCTGTTGCTGCCTTTTGACCCTGTACCAACAAAAAATAGTACTCTGAGGCAACTGACCCTACCAGACAGACAGTTGGCGGTACCTCTACGTATGTCTCAGAGACCCCCGGCCTCCGAAGTCATTCTCCCTTGCAACAATAATGAATCAATTTTTAGTGCTACTTTGCACTAAAAACAAATTACAAATACATTGGTACAGCGAAAAACACTTTTCACTTACCGTATTTGATGATGCCTCTGCGACTGTGCCAGTGATAGGCGAGAAAGAGAGCTCCCGGGTTTTGGCACCAATTGTTACGATCATCCGTCCTGCTCCCTCCGGCAATCGCCCTGCTTCACTGCACACTCAGCAACATTCCGAAATGAACACACGGGAAACCAGAGGTAGAAGAGTATTTGCATAAAATGAAAGCATGTATCCAAACCGCCTGGGTGGACTGCTCTGCTCCCCCAGGCCGGCAACACCCTTATATACAGTTTGGGTGGCTATTCCATTCCTACACAACATTACTCAAGGTGCAGGAGGAGCTGGAAGTGTGGGGAGTGCTGAGTAACTAAGAGGAGGTGGATGTACAGAAAGAGCTGAGGCTGTAGAAGGGAAGAGGCCAGGAGAACTTGAAGGAGAACATCAAGGAGGAAAAGAGCACACCTTAGGAGGAAGTGAACAGCATGAGAGAGAAGAAAGTACAGAGGTTGTAGAAGGAGGAGATCAATGGGGAAGGGAGAGCACATAGGTTGGAGAAAGAATATCAAGTAGGAGAAGAACATACAGAACAGACTAGAGGATGGAGATATCAAGAAGAAAAGAAGAAGTCAGGGAAAAGGAGAAGTGAAGACAAGGAGACAGTGATAATTTCTATGGAGGTAAAGGGCCAGTAACAACCGGTGAGACAACGTCCATTTATTTGTTTTCTCGGGTAAGTGGAAGAAGGAACAAGCTTGTGGTGGCTGGCGTGGAGGTTACACTACAGAGAGCCTAAGGCTCAGAGTTCAGATGTTGAGACAGACTCTCAGGCTCAAGTAAGTGTCGGCTCAGTAAGGAAGGAAAGTGAGATGGGTTAGTGTAACAGAGCCAACAAACCTGGCCAAGTATTTAGCTACCCGAATGGCATACCTCACCTCCAGGCGACACAGTGCATTTTGCTGGAGAATGCGTGGAACTTCAGCAGGAGTGTTTGTTTTGCCTAACAGATGCTATCCAAAATGAGGCCCACCAGCAATGATGTGTTGGGAAATTGGAAAAGTTCGATCTTCGCGCGCCATACCACTGACGGGGCGTGGTGGACACGTCATCATCGTCATTTCTGTCATTTTTGCAAATTGCTACAAATATTACAATATTAATGCTAAATAGGATAAGTGTTACATTTAGGTTACTTTGGGCCTCATTACGACCCAGGCGGTAATCTTCCGTCATTACCGCCATGGCGTAATGAGCGTTTACGCCGTGGGCCGATGGCGTAAAGAGCGCCACATTACGACCCATCGCGCACGAGCATTACGCCATGGCGGTAATGCAATTAACGCCATGGTGGAAAAGGCCCCTACCGGCATCGTAAAGCGAGCAAGGTGCACTTCCGCCACCGTAATTAGCGGCCACCGTAATTAGCGGCCACCGTAATTAGCGGTCACCGTAATTTGCGGTGGCCGTAAAAAGCTTAACCGGAAATAGCGTCATCGCGCCGGAACGGGAAACAGCACGTCGGCCATCTTTAAAAACACAATCCATTGCCATCCTACCGAACAACACCAGACCCAACCCTGAAACCTGTCCCAACCAATCAGCCACCCATCCAAGTACCCGAAAATGCCTAAAGTTGTAAAGAAGGCATGTGACCGCCAGCGCCAGGAGAGATTCAGCCGGGAGGAACTCTGCATGCTTGCGGAGACCCTGCAAGACAACGCAGGTGTCGTTTTCTCCCCGGAAATGACCAGGACAGCGATAGCGAAGAAGAAGGCCATCTGGGCCCTGGTGGCCGAGCGCGTCAGCGCGGTGGGGACCGTACCCCGCACCCCACAGCAGTGCAGGAAGCGCTGGGATGACCTACGCATACGGGTCAGAGCCGTCATCTCTGCAAACCGCAACCTTGCCCTGGGTACCGGTGGAGGGTCGGAATCCCCACTAAAACTCCAACCGTGGGAGCAACCACGATTGGCATGGAATCCATTGAAGGCGTTGGAGGGATGGAAAGGGAAGCTCCGACATCAGGCGATGAAGGTAGGTGCCTCAAACAAGACATGCCATAGTCACTGCAGTCCATTCATGTGTAGCACAAGGTTGCCCTACAGTGTAAATGCAACACATTTCAACACTGCCCATAGCCACATGCGAGCACCACCCTGTATACACTGCTGGCACCCGCATACCTGCATCCACATTCCACACTAAAAGGAGACAACCTGCATGGCCCTGCGTGAAATCTGCCTCATCTACTGACCAGAATAATGTCAATCATTGTCATTCCAAAGTCCGCAGACCCATCAATAACGCCCTCCCTCCTTTGCTCCACCACAGGCACAGATTCACACCCCGAGGACCAGGACACCCCTGCGACGAAGAGAGCCAAGAAGGCCATCAATACCGTCCCCGCACCCTCAACCTCAGCTGCAGTGAGGCAGACCCCACAACAAGCAGGACCCACTGCGAGCATACCGGACGTCCCACCGGCAAGCACCCCTGTAGGCAGCAGGCCAGCAGCAGCTGCTCCACCTCTACCGACATTGCCTGCCACAGAAGGCACCGGGTCAGCGGCCAGCAGCAACATCGGTGAGACAGCTGCAATAGCTGCATGTTCAGACTCAGACATGGAGCACGAGGTCAGAAGCCCCACTGACCTACTACATTCCCCCTGTTTCTCAGACGCCAGCCCCCATGAGGATCACACACAGGGGCACACAGAGGTAGAGGAGTGGCCTTCCACCCCATGCCCAGTCCTCACTCCACAGGAGGGGAGCAGCCCCTCCATCACACCACCAGCACTGGCCATGGGCCAGCAGGGGCAGCAGTCCCTCGAGGACATCACAGAACGGCAGCAACAACTGTCCACGATGCTGACTGAGCATGCCGCGGAATGTGTGGGGGCTAGGGCAACCATTGAACAGGCCACGGGAGGTGGGAGGGGGTGTGTTGGGGTGTGCAGGGGGGAGGTGGGGGGGTGTGTTGGGGTGTGCAGGGGGGAGGTGGGGGGGTGTGTTGGGGTGTGCAGGGGGGAGGTGGGGGGGTGTGTTGGGGTGTGCAGGGGGGAGGTGGGAGGGGGTGTGTTGGGGTGTGCAGGGGGAAGGTGGGGGGGTGTGTTGGGGTGTGCAGGGGGGAGGTGGTAGGGGGTGTGTCACGACGTTTCATAGTTTGAATACACTTTATTCTTTCCGAAAAAGAATTGTGTGGACATTTTCATTGCGTATGTGTGCTTTATTGGTGTACAGTCCACAGTGTGCATGTCCCAGAGCCACACAGTGCCCCAAGTGCAGTCACCACGTGATACACACCAGCCGTGTGTGCTAGAAGCAGTGGTCGATGATACTTTGGCGCATTGCACGCCCCTCCTGTGCATCGCCTCCTTCATGGGGTGCCGCCCCATCTGCACCCTCCTCATCCTCATCGTCAGGTGGTTGCAGTTCTGCGTCAGGGGGCAGGGGCACATTCCGTCTGACGCACATATTGTGTAGCATGACACATGCCATGACGATCTTTGCCACCTTCTCATGGCCATACAGGAGTGCCCCACCAGACCTGCTGAGGCTTCGGAACCGTGCCTTCAATAGGCCGAATGTCTGCTCTATGACCACACGAGTACGTGTATGTGCACGGTTGAAGTCCTCCTCGTGCTGGTTCTGCGGGTTCCGGACTGGTGTAAGGAGCCACCTCTTCAGGGGATAGCCTGCATCACCTGTATGTAGGCGAGAATGTATGTGTCAGTCATGTTGTCTGATCAAGAACATGATTTTCCACCATGGCTTGCATCCAACTGTTACTTTGGCTCACTTCTACATGCACTAATTGATTCACACAATGCTACCAGTATATGCTCATGGCTCCCATGGCCTGTTTTGCATGCCATCACCCAATGTATGCAGAGGGGTTGTGTGCATTGTGAGTGCCCATCCTCTGTCTCCGTTCTCTGTGTTACTCACAGCCAGGTGGCGTATGCATCCCCCCCCCTTTCAGCCAGGTGGAGTATGCACCCCCCCCCTTTCAACCAGGTGGAGTATGCATCCCCCCCTTTCAGCCAGGTGGAGTATGCACCCCCCCCTTTCAGCCAGGTGGAGTATGCACCCCCCCCCTTTCAGCCAGGTGGAGTATGCATCCCCCCCCTTTCAGCCAGGTGGAGTATGCATCCCCCCCTTTCAGCCAGGTGGAGTATGCATCACCCCCCCCTTTCAGCCAGGTGGAGTATGCACCCCCCCCCTTTCAGCCAGGTGGAGTATGCATCATCCCCCCCCCTTTCAGCCAGGTGGAGTATGCATCGGTACGTCATTCACCTGCCCACTTCCATGACATTGGACTCACCGAGTAGCCAGGATCTTGGCCCTGCATGTCGCTCCATGTAGCGTGGTATTGTGGAGTTCCTCAGGACCATAGAATCATGGGTTGATCCGGGGAATCGGGCACAACAATGTGTGATGATCTTGTTGGAGTCACAGACCATTTGCACGTTGATTGAGTGGAACTGTTTCCGGTTGCGGTACGGTACCTCCATGGCACGTGGAACCACCAATTCCACATGGGTGCAGTCGATGGCACCAATGCAACCGGGTATGCCGGCTAATGCATGGAAACCCACTTTGGTGTTTGCAATCTCCTGGCCAGTCCGTGGTAATGAGATGTGGTCGTCTGTGTGCTTGAGGAGGGCATCGAGCACTTGGATGAGTGTTCGTGAGAATAATGGTTGTGAAATGCCATGCAGATGCCCCACTGTGTGCTGGTAGGTGCCTGTGGCCAGGAAGTGGAGTACAGACACTACCTTCAGTAGGGGGGGATGGCGGTTGTAGTTTCTATCATGCTGACGATGTCGTTGTGTGTCATGTCTACGATGGCGGTGATGGTGTCCCGGTCCAAACGGTACAGGGTGTGGATCTGCTCAGCAGTGAGGTTGAATGGATTGGCTCTGATGCGTGGGATTGGGGGCTGCCTGCGTGGTGGCACTGGCTGTGCTGGTGGGGCTTGCTGGGCCTGCCTTGCCCTCTTTCTCCTCCTGCATCTCCTCTGTGCTGCCTGTTGTTGTTGTAGTTGCTGTTGTAGCACATGCATTGCTATCAGGTCCTCCAGCCCCAACATTGCTAGTCGTATTGGTATCATTGTGGAGTGTGACTGGGTGTGGGAAGGGGTGGGGTGTGCTCTTTTTGTACTTCCTGAGTCTGTATTGCCTTCACCTGTGCTGTTTCTGTGCACCTGTGGCAGCTGCATTCACTTAACATGGCCCTTTACGGTTGGTTCGCGATGGCGTTATTAGCACCATGGCGGTAAGGTACTTAACGGGCTGGGTGATGGCGTTAGGTGCATGTCCGCTTGGGTCGGCATTTGCGTACCTTTCCGCCATGGCGCTAAGTACGGTGTGGGCGGTCGCGTGCGTGCACCCTTAGCGCAGTTAGCGGCAGCGTTAACTACGATGCCGCTAATGGCATCGTAGTTAACGGTCACGGGTCATGATCGGACCTGGCGGAAAACGATGGCGGTAACCATTTACCGCCATCGTTTTTCACTTAGCGCCAGGGTCGTAATGAGGCCCTTTGTGTTATTTTGTGTAGAGGTGATACATTTGTGGATTTGCATGCGAGCAGAAACATAACAATGAAACATTGTCCCACGGAGGGCCCCTCTACACTCATGTAAAGCAGGCGATAAATATTTGCACATTGAGTTTAGCTGTATGGATGGCGCTCATGATAGGAGATCATAATAGGTATAAAATGCACACATAATGGTATACATGAATGGGAAGTATTTTTCGAAATTAGTAAAAGATGTGAAATATATGGGGTGGGATTGTTCTGTGTATCATGGGTATCCGCATTGTGGATTAATCAGAAGGGTGTTTTCGCCATCATGGCAAAGGTTTGCAAAGGCTTCGTCAGCAGTTGGGGAACAGGATTTTCAAGTCGATCAATGGGTTAGCTGCGGTCAGTTTGCAGATGGCTCAAGTGCTGTAGGGCAAGGGAAGATATTATCTCTGGTGAACTGGAGAGCTCATTGTTGTAAGAGATAGGCATCTTGTGAATTCATGGGGTGTTTGAAACAGGTGGCTTCTCCTGGGGCACTTGCAGAGACCAGTAGTAATACATTTTAGGAGAATAATTGTGTTGTCAGAGATGGGCAGAACGCATGTGATTAGAAAAAGGTTAGCCACGTAGAAGTCATAAAAATCAGACACCGGACAGGTCAGGGCAATGCGATTAGCGACCATGAATAGGTCAAAGGGGAAGCTACGTGGCTTACTCTCGTCTTCCTTTCCTTAGGTATTTTTGGGGTAGGTCTATGTGCGTCATTCATAGGAATGCTGCTGTTGTGTAACTATGAGGCAAGGCTGCCACCAGATATGGAGAGGTCTTTGGGAAGGGACATGTTGAAAATGTAAACCGTGTAATTATACATTTTTAGGGGATTGTGTTATAAGGACTATGTCCAATGAACTGTGTGGGTTTTAGATTTCTCTGTACAGGACAACCAATCATGTTTGGGGGGATGACTTTGTAACGCTATCTTGGGGAGTGTATTAACTGTTGCAAATTGTATATAATGTGTGTTCTTTGTGTGGTTCAGAGAGAACATGGTTAGTTTGACTCTTAGATTTCATCTAAGCCCCCTACCGGCCGTTGTACAATAAACTTGCATTATGGACAAAAGGCACAATTACTAATTTTAGAGGTGGGCCTAATTTGGGTAAAGGGGCAGAGTTAAAGGTCCATGCCTACAATTTGACAAGCCAAGTAGGAGGGTCTCCGAAAATATTGGGGGTCTCCTGTTCGTCCAACTCGACTGTGGTCCTTCACTGCAGGGACCAGCTCCTGCACACAAAAGAAGCGGTTTTCAGGCACCAAGAGGCCTGTCTGGTTCCGGGGCGAAAGTTCTGCAGCCCAGCTGTGAAGCAGAACCAATTGGGGCAGTACCAGTTCGGAGTGCTTCGAGGTTTTGACATCCATGTAAGTGCATCTTTGTCAGGTAAACCAAGTGGGGTGTAATAGGGGAAAAAGGAAACAGGGTTTTTAGGTAGGGCAAGAAATGTATTTGTGGGATTATAATGGACTAAGCAGGTTGAAGAGTGAATGTGTTTAGCAAGTGTATGCATTTTTTTATGTTGTTAAAACATTTTTTTAATTATCTAGTTTGTTATTTTAGAGGTGTAGTCTTTCAGCGCAGTGTGTTACTCGTGGGGATAGGCTCAATACCCTTCAGGTTGCCTGTCTGGTTGGCTGCAGCCCTCACTTTAGAGAGAGGTGGAATCTTATGATAAGACCACCCGTAGATACCTTTCTGAGGCATATCTTGGCAAGGCCTTACTTGTACTAATTGCGCAGGCGGACCCAGCACCTCAAGTTTCTTGGTTAGTCTAACGTAGTGTGTATCTCCTCTGGTAGTTTTGGGGAAGATGGCTCTGTAGTAGAAAGGGCCATAGTAGTGAAAAGAGGAAGAGATACAGCGGTGTTGTAGTGGAAAACATTGCGCTCCTTCTATGCTCGAGTGAAGGTAAAATCGCAAAGGAATTGAAAGAATTTGGACCAGCATGTTTTAACAAGATGTTGTCTTTTGTGCACAGTTCAGGAATACATAGTTATTGAGGCGGTTATGTAAAGCAGTGAGTGAGGAGAGTGAGTGTGGGGAAAATATTTTAAGTGACAGAAAAGGAATTTTTGGGTTGTAATTTTCTGTATTGACGGATTGGGGTTTTCTTTGATAATATTGGGATTTTGGGGATTTTTGTTGAAACATGGAAACTCCACTAAATCATCTATGCCAAGTGCACCACGGACATAAAATACAATTTTTGAAGCATCATCCGGAATGGTTGAGGGAAACGAAGGGCAAGATGTCTAAACCGTGGCCTGGTGAGGGGTCCTATGATAAGGATATATTGGAAAACCTGCGTACATTCTTAGGGACCAAACATAAGGGCATAAAATTGGACAATAAACTGAATATCTTGGAGCTATGGAGGTTATATGAGAAGGGCTGGAAGGTCCAGGAGGTCGTGGCTATAGAAAAAGGGACAAGGAAGGAAGGCGTAGGAATTTTTCCTGCACTACTCCCATATGGATGCTACCCTTTGTCACCTGCAGAAGGGTATACAAATCCTGAATTTGAACCTCCATATTCTGCATTGACTACTCTGGTGGTTACGAGATGGTCAGGGATAACACCTTCGTCTGCACCAATTATTGAGGATGGGAATATGAGGGAAGCAGAAGGGTAACACCTTCTTTAGTAAAGGTTGTTGGCGGGCCCCGAAGGGAAGAGGAAAGAAGAAAAGTCTTTGTTAAGGATAGATCAGCATTATCCTTGGGATCAGAAGTGCCAGAGCGAAAGAGGATTGTAAGGAGCAGGCATGAAGAAGAGTCAGCAAGGGGAGAATTGCCCCTCAGTTCCAGGATAGAGTATAGATTTCAGAGAGTAATGGAAAGGCAAGAACAGCAGAACAGGGAAGAAGCAGCAAGGTTATTGGAGAGCGAAGTGGAATGGGTACAACAGGATAGGAGTAAAAAGCAGGAAGACAAGAACATGGAAACACAGGAAGCAAAGGAAGGAAGATGGAGGCATGGTCAGATTCTTGTACGGTTTGATAAATCTGTCATAAAGAGACTAAGTGTGAACATGGAAAGGGTGAGCACTGCTATAGATGCAGAGTTAGAATGAAGATGAAGAGAGGCAGCCTGCTATGGCAGCCCCAAGGGGTTGATTATCCCCACAAAAGGATCCAGGGATGTGATAGAAGGGACAGAGGAGGAAGAGGAGGATGATTGGGAGACAGACAATGAGCAAGGAGGACAGGAAGCAGAGGCTACACCATGGGGTCTTCAGATGGAAGCCCTAGTAAAAGTAAAAGTGACTCAATACCCACTACTCCAGAAGGGTCAGAGGAGGGTGTATTATGTCCCATGGTCACACATGGACTGGAATAACTTAATGAAGATGCTTCCTTCACTCACTGCAGGGGCGGGGAAGTGGATTGATGCTCTAGAAAAACAAACCGCCAGTGTCATGTTGGCAATTGGGGACATGAAACACCTTTTCACAGCCTTGATGGGGGAACGGGCAGACGAGTTGTGGAAGAAAGCGGGATATCCAGGAATTCATTTAGACATGAATACCCACGATGGATCGGCTTTCAGTAATTATAGGGCACCAGTTTAAGGAGCAATGAGGATAATGTATCCTGATACGCCAAACATAAATTCAATTTTGGCAAAAGCAATGAAGTTAGACGAGGATCCAACTGCCCACATTCAGTTGATTCAGGAGATGTGGAGAGCAGAAACGGGAGAAGGATGGGACAAAAATGTGGCTATTCTTTATCACATTTTTAAAAAGGGACTTCCTAAAGTAGTGCAGCATGACCTAGAAAAGGTCGTAGGGATGGAGGCGAAGAGTTGGCAGGAGATACAGGCGCACATTGTGCATTTTTGTAAAAGGCGACAGGAAAAGGAAAAGGAGAGTACGGACCAGGCACAAAAGGTTGAGGCCAAGCTGGTCCAGAAAAAACTAGCAAAGATTTGTTGAGAGGGGTCAATGATAACCAGCCCCATAGAGGTACAGCAGGGACAGTTGGGACAACAAGGACAAAAAGACTCTGGAATAGGACAAGCATGGACGGACTGGTATGTACCTGAACCAAGCCGATGAGAGGATTTCCACGGGGTAGGAGAGGAGTTTTGTGAGGCGGTGGGTCATTCGGCGGATTTGGAGGAATGGGGCTTGGTTCAAAGGGCCTATGGGAGGGGGGTATGGAGGAATGTATGGAGTGCAGTGTAGGGTGTGTGGAAGAATGGGGCATGTGTCACAGGATTGTCGAAGTCGACCACAGTATTTTAACACAGGACAAGTCCAGACAAATGCACAAATATCAACCTATGCCCAACCTCTGTGCGATTGCAGCAAGTACAGGTTGATCAGAACTGGGAAGCTGAAATGACACAGTCTCATGCCCCAATCATGTCAGCCCAGGCACCAGTACAGGTTTGGGAGGAGAATCCTCTACCAAATGCGACAGTCACCCATTACACTGGAGCAAGTGTACTCAGAGGAAACCCTTTTTCGCATCCTGGTGCTCAAATGTATCAGGAATAGGCCAGCCCACAGGTATCTCTGACATGTCCAATTCTATCGGTTACTACAGATCTTGAAGAGGAACCCTGAATAGATGTAAAGGTAGGCGAACAGACATTGTGTTTCATGTGCTACACAGGGGACACAAAATCCTGTATTAAAGAAGGTTGATTTCCCCTATCAGGCAAAGCAATGGACACGCAGGGATTTTCTGGGGCTGTACTATCAGTTCCATACGCTGAAGATTTGCATATCAAGGTAGGTAATCAAATGTTATCTGCTCCCTTGTTATACTGCAAAGATACTCCAGCGAACCTTTTGGGAAGGGACCTCCTGAGCAAGCTTAATATGTCGATCACATTTTCAAAGGACGGCATAGTATGCTGAACTCCAGGATTGTACCCATTAAGAGAAGCAGCGCTTTTCCCCGCGTATTGCAGCGACAGGCGATTATGGGGGTGTCAGTACATTCTGCATTATTCTTGTATGCGGTAATGATAGTGTTAAATTGGGTACCTGGAATAGGAGATCAGACATGGCGGATACCCCTTGAATTTTTATTTTTTGCGGTCTGCCGAATCACAGGAGATTACACCAGGGACTATCGTTACCATTCTTCTAGTAGCCGTGGTTGTGAAGTAGGACAGGGTGGTTCTTTCGGGCACTGATGAGGCAGGAGGTGAATGGCGCACAGGTTTGTGTATTGATCTAACCTCATTGTTAAGAGACGTGTCCGATGAGCAATTGTTCGAGGACGCGGAAGATACAGGTGAAATTGTTTTTGAGATTGGAGTGCCCTGTCAGGTAATGGTGGAGCAAAGCGAGGTATCGAAGACTATATTAATCGTGAGAAAAACATTGCCTGGATTTGGAGAAAGTGCAGAACCACTTGTAGACCAGCAATCCCCATTTTGTGGGGCTATTGAAAAGTGCAGGAGCAGTGCAAATAAAATTAAAACAAGCAGCAATTTTACCAAGGGTTAGGCAAAAGCCCATGTCTAAGGAGGCAGATGAATGGATTTTTGAGGCCCTTATGGCGTTGTTGAAGCAAGGCATTATACAACCTTCTCGTGTCCCCATGTAACACGGCCATTTACCCTGTGAAAAAAGGCAAAGGGGTCCATTTGGAGGATGGTTCAGGATTTGCGGGCTCTGAAATACACTGTTGAAGCAGAATTTCCGGTGGTACCGAATCCTGCTACCATTCTCTGTAACATCCCTACTGGGTGAACCCACTTCACAGTTATTGATTTGAAAAATGCCCTTTTCTCAGTTTCTTTGCACCCCGATTCCCAGTACCTCACAGCATTTACGTATCATGGACAGAGATTTGAACAGACGAGGTTCCCCCATGGGTACTGTGAATCTCAAAGTGTTTTTAACAGAGTTAATCAGATGGATTTGGGGAACGTACAAATATCAAGTACTGTAATTCAGTACGTGGATGATTTACTTGTTTGTAGTGCTTTAGAGGAACAGTGTAGATGAGACTCAGTCAGACTCCTCAACCTGCTCATGGACAAGGGGTACAAAGTGGACTAAGAAACACTGCAATATTGTCAAACAGAAGTAGTGTATTTTGGACAGGTACTATCATCTGCAGGGAGAAGGGTAATGCCGGAGAGAGCCACCACAGTTCAGAGCACGCTTCAACCAACTACGGTAAAACAGATGCAACAGTTTTGGGGGCTCTGTAACTGTTGCAAGTCTTGGACTTTTGACTGCTCTAGTTACACAAGGCCCCTGCTGCAAGCTCTCAAGGAAGCACAGAAAGAGAAGAGTCCGATCGAGTGGTCAGATGAAATGAGTACTTGTTTTCAGGAGCTCAAGACTGTGATCAGTAATGCTCCAGTTTTGGTGACTCCATATTACCAAAAGCCATTTTTTCTTTTTTCACATACAGATGGGAAGGTAATGACAGCGGTCCTAACACAGAAAACATCATAAGGTCAGGAACCCTTAGCCTATTATAGTGGGCTGTTAGACTCAGTCATACAGGGTCAGTTTCCATGCGAGCAATCTCTTGCGGCAGCGGCATTTGAAATGCAAAAGTCCTCAGCCATTACTTTAGGCTGCCCGGTGACACTGTACATGGAGCATGCAGTTTTTGCAATTTTGGAGAAGTCGAAATCAACTTTGACTACTCGAAGAATTTCAGGGTACGAGGTTATTTTGTCAAATGCTTCTGTACGACCAGTGAGGTGTCACGTAGTAAACTCAGCGACTTTTTTGGCTGATCCAGTGCAGCCTGGTGATGATGTTCATGATTGTGTGACCTACGAGGGAGATGAGGGAAAAAGTACAAGTGTTAAAGAAGATGCTTTGGAGACAGGGGGACACTTTTTGCTGATAGATCACCAATGATTGATCAGGGGACTGGTGAAAGATATACAGGAGCAGCAGTTGTAAGACTTGTGGGTGGTGAGTACCGGATAGAGGTGGAGAAGCGATTGCCATCACATTACTCTGTGCAAGCAGCCAAGTTGGTGGTGCTTATTGAGGCACTGGAAATGAGTAAGGGGAAGGCAGTCACTATCTACTCCGACTCAGTTTATGTTACCACAGCAATACATTCTGGGTTATCTAGATGGCAGAGAAGAGGATTCAGAAGATCTGATGGGACCCCTGTCCAGCATGCTGCGCTGCTTCATGATTGACACGCTTACATTGCCTGTGGAGGTAGGGGTTGTTAAATACGCTGCACATACTAGTAAAACTGATTTTGTAGCACTTGGTAACGTTGCTGCCAACCGATCAGCAAAGGCTGCAGCTTATTCGCCCCTCTTCAGATATCCCAAAAATTGAAATGATGTCCCAACAGGCACAATTGCCGGTCCCATATATTGCAGTCCCGTATACTGCAGTTCCCTTGTTACAAATTGTTGAACTGCAGGGAAAAGCACCACAGGAGGAAAAGGAGCTATGGGCGAAGGGGGGGGGGGGGTGAATGCTCTAATTTGTTGTGCAGGTAGGACCTGACAGGGAAGGTAGTGATGCCTGTAGAGTTGCTTCTTGTGACTTTGGAGCAACTGCATTTCCCGGCACATGACAAATTGCAGCGGAACTTCAGGAGGATTGGTTTGTGCCCAACCTCTCTGAGCAAGTGAGTAGGTTTATTGGTAATTGCACACTCTGTAAGGTATTCAATGCAGGAAATATTATGAGGGTGGTAAGAGGGGTTATACCCCGACCTTCAGGTCCTTTTAAGGAACTACATGTTAATTCCATTGATATGGTACAAAGGTGCAGCACCTATCATTATTTAATTGTGGTTGTGTGTCTATTTTCCAGACGGAAGGAGGCTGGACACTGCATGCACCCTGATGCCAAATCAGTGGCCAGATTCTTGGTAAGAGAGGTATTTCCACTGTGGGGTATTTGTGAAGTGTTAAGGTCCGATAATGGGACTCACTATTTTAATGCTTTAATCACTGAAATTACTTCACTTTTGGGGATACAGCACAGGTTGTGCTTGGTGAACCATCCTCAGGCCAATGGGATTGTGGAGCATCTCAATGGCTTGTTGAAAACTCAATTGTCAGAAACGTGTTCTGGTTTGCATAAGTCATGGCTGCACTGCATTCCCTTAGCACTATTTTGTTTATGGAATAATCCTGGAAAAGATCACCACCTTAGTTCCCATGAGGTTGTGACGGTGTTGTAGAATGTTTACATCTCTCTCACCAGCATGCATAGGTACTGATGCACATAAGTCAGCAGAAATTCTGGGAAATTATTTTGGGGGCTATCTAAAGGCTTTAACCAAAAGTGTCAGAATTGTGTCCTCACAGGTTACTGCATCTCATCAGCAAAACAAGATCGAAGGCGGCGTGGGACCAAACACGCATCAGCATCCGTTCTTACTCCCCGGGAGAGGGTCTTCGTTCGCTCTTTTATCCGTCGCTGGAACGATCGTCGATTCCACGAACCCCATAATGTCATCTTCTCCACTCCTAAGCTGTGAGAGTGGAAGGCATTAAATCTTGGGTGCATCTCCACGATGTTCGGAGGAACACCAGTACGCCACCACTGACGCCTGAGGAACAGGAGTCGAGTAATAATTAAGTTAAGTAGAATATGAGGAATCGCAGTTTGTTCCAGCTGACAGGGGGGAGGAGAGCGTAAGAAACCTAAGAATTGTTTTAACAAATTGGCTTTTTTTAAATTGTCTTAAAATGTAGACTTGTTTTAGTAGGAATTGGTTGTAGAAGGACAATTTGTCCAGCAATTTACAGAGTTCTTTTCTTTTTGGGTCATATGTGGTGGACAAATGTGTACAGGGGGAGGAAACATTGGGACATTTGGGTACAATGAATGCATGGAATCGGAAACGCAACAACGTTTTGAAATAGATTTTGCATCTAATGATTGTGATGGGTGCTTTAGAAATTGTAAATGACGCACACAGCTGATAATATATGGTACCAGAACATGAAGAGTGGGAAAGGAGGGAGTACCTGAGTCATGTTACATGTGCTCCCTCATTAACCATGCCTCTGGTGTTCCTAGATCATTTATTCCTGAGGTGGTAGAAGTGTCAGATGCACGTTATCTGGTACACCTAGCCCTATGCAGGGTTCGAGGGCAGTTTCAGGGGCAATCTGTATCAGCTTCTATCCTTCCGATCGATGAGGAATGTTCAAATTCAACGGGGAAGATCGAAAAGATGTTCGTTGTATGCAAAAAGTGGAGCTTAACCTTGAGGGTCTGATACTCGCAAACAACAAATGGGAGAAAGGGGTAATGAGTTGCAAGGATGGAGGGATGGAGGGACTCTCTGAAGAAGGGGTGACACAAACTAATTTAGAATGTGGAAAGGTTTGGAGAAAATATGTGAATTTCTTGACATGGCTCAAGGAGCCTGAGAAACCTGTTAAGATCCAGTTACTTACACGTTTTCTTCTGTGTTTTAAGGGCAATGGGCTGTAGGTACGGCAGCAATTCTCAATTTATTCTGGTCATGTGGGCCCTTTTCGTAAAAACAAATACCTCTAGCCTGGAAAGGTGTGTGCAGCATCACCATTCTGCACGTGCCTCATCTGTAAACGCAAAATGGCTTCAGATAACCCGCTACGAGTAGCTATTATTGTCAATTTCTCTGTGTTGGCGTTCAGTGCCATCAAAAAAGAACTTAGGGCTTTGCGTCTTGTAGCCCCGCAGAATCGTTATATCCTGGACCTACTAACAGCTATGGAGGGTGGGGTGTGCCATAAATTGGGCAAGACTTGCTCCACATATGTGCCTCCTAATGAACTTTGGCTTGAACAATTACTGAGCTGCAAACTCGGAAGGGGGCCATGAAGAGGGAGGCAGGAGTTACTGATGATACTTTGTTTGGACTCTCTTTTCTCTTGGATGCCGTTGTGCATAAAAATAATCTTAAAAGTACTTTCACCTGTTTTGATTTTTTCTCTAGCACACTTTTGTTCTTGTCAGTTATGTCTTCAATGCTGCTCGACTGCCTAGGAGTACTGCCATATTTCTTGTAACCCCATCTAAGGCTAGGTGTAGGACCAATTCTCTTCACATGGGCACTGGAATGATTGAAGTGGGGGGTTTCCGTCCTTCCCCAGGTTGGAATGAATGTGTAGAACAATGGGTAGATTGCGGAACTAATGATGAGTCAAATTGGGGTTGTCTAGAGGAGGATAATGGAAAAAACGGTTGTGAAGATTTGTTCCATACAAATAGTGAGATTGATGATTTGAAAATTGGTTTGTTAGTTAATGGATTAACTAAGGGGGGGAATGTTGGGAAAATGGAAAAGTTCGAACTTTGCGCGCCATACATCTGACGGGGAGGGGGTGGACATGTCATCATCGTAATTTCTATCACTTTTGCAAATTGCTACAAATATTACAATATTTATGGTAAATGGATTAAGTGTTACATTTAGGTTACTTTGTGTTCTTTTGTGTAGAGGCGATACATTTGTAGATTTGAATGAGCGCAGAAACATAACAATGAAACATTGTCACAAGGAGGGCCCCTCTGCGCTCAAGTAAAGCAGGCGATCAATATGTGCACATGGAATTTAGCTGTATGCATGGTGCTCATGATAGATCATAATATGTATAAAATGCACACATAATAGTATACGTCTTTTGGAAATGTTTTTTGAATTTAGTAAAAGATATGAAATATATGAGGTGCGATTGCTCTGTGTATCATGGGTCTCTGCTTTGTGTATTAATCAGAAGAGTGTTTTCGCCATCATGGCAAAGGTTTGCAAATGCTTCGTCAGCATTTGGGGAACAGGATTTTTAAGTTGTTCAATGGGGTAGCTCCAGTCACTTTGCAGATGGCTCAAGTGCTGGTGGGCAAGGCAAGGTATGATCTCTCGTGAGCTGGAGAGCTCATTGTTGTAAGAGATGGACATCTTGTGAATTCATGTGGTTGTTTCTCCTGGCCCACTTGCGGAGACCAGTAGTAATACATTTTAGGAGAATGATTGTGTTGTCAGAGAGTGGGCAGAACTCATCTGAATAGAAAAAGGTCAGCCACGTAGAAGTCATATAAATCGTACACCGGACAGGTCTGGGAAAGGCGATTAGCAAACATGAATAGGTCAAAAGGAATCTATGTGCCTTTCTCTCGTCTTCATGTGCTTAGGTATTTTTGGGGTAGGTCTGTGTGCATCATTGATAGGAATTCTGTTGTTGTATAACAAAGAGGCAAGGCTGCCAATAGATATGGAGAGGTCATTGGGAATGGATGTGTTGAAAATGTAAACCATGTAATGATATGTTTTTAAGTGATTGTGTTATAAGCACTATGCATAGCTCTCAACCATTTCTGTTGCACAGGCGGGTGAAAACACCAGATTTTATTTTGGCGGGTGAGAGCCCTTTGAAATACACCTGCCAAAAGTGTGTGAGTTGAGAGCTATGACTATGTCCAATGAACTCTGTGGGGCTAGATTTCTCTGTACAGGACAACAACTCATGTTTGGGGATATGACTGTGACGCTATCTGGGGGCTATCTGGGGGAGTGTATTAACTGTTGCAAATTGTATATAATGTGTGTTCTTTGTGTGGTTCGGAGAGAACAGGGTTAGTTTGTCTCTTAGATGCCATCTAAGCCCCCTCCCGCCTGCTGTACAATAAACTTGCATCATGAACAAAAGACACACTTCCTAATTTTAGAGGTGGGCCTAATTTGGGTAAAGGGGCAGAGCTAAAGGTCCACACCTACAGTGGGCATTGTACAATCAATCCAAGTTGTGCCCAAGATACTTTGAATAACACTGGGGAGAGACACCAATGTATTTTGTAGCAAAAATCTTTCAAGAGCAAGAAGACTTTTTGGGTTTGCCTGGTTTGCCCTCTGACTGATATTATGTTTGACACAAAAAAATTAAAAAAAGATTGTAAAGACAAATAAAGCACAAAAAAAACAAAGAACCAATCGATACCTAATCATTGCAAATTGAACCAGAGTAAAACATTTATTAAAAACATAACACTCCCAATCTCTGATCACCAAATGAAAACGCCAATGATCAATTTGCATTCCATTGACTCGCACCAAGAATTAAAACAAATTGACCAGACCCCGACTTCTGTCACGACACCACCTATTGATCTTCTGCATTTTTCCACATACTTCATTAAATCTTCTGATGGGGACGATTCAGAGGCAATATGCAATGAAGACTCCTTGTGTGAGCCTCTATCATCATATTCAGAAGATGAGTTTGATCCAATGAGGAAACCACGTTGGACAAAATAGGCTCAAGGCCCAGCTATTGCCCAACAACAACCACAACGTGGGTCTATACATTTTGTATTTAATACAATGGATAATCCGATGCAAGAAAATAATCGTCAACAAAAAAAACACCAGGTATCATCAACTCTTCCAAAGTTATTAACCATTATACAAGAATAAGCTGAATCAACTCCATCAGCCATTCATTCAGAGTTACAAAACAAAGAATTTCTAGACAAGCTTACAATAAATTCTCAAATTACACACCAATCAAAACCTGATCTAAAGTTTAAGGACAATTACATAATATCTCCTTTGAGAATTACAAAAAGAAAATAAATTAAAAAGAATATCGAAGAAGAAACAAATAATAGATCTCAACCAAAATTGCCATCAAAACAATCCAATACTTTGGCTCGCATACTAGTGGAACGTATTACCACAGAGGACGATGGCCTACCTTTAAACAGAGTCAATGTCATCTGGTTATTTCACCATCTCCCTGCTCTAAGACCACTAAATACCTGGGATATGACCACAATTGAATTTGCTGATGAAGAACGACAAGACAAAATCATCATTCACTTAAACAGCACATTAATAAAACATATTCTGATACAAGAGGCCCCGAACTTGCGACCTAGGCGATTTGATTTAACAGAATTAAATGAGTCAGAATTAATTACTTCTTCAACATCAAATACAAATTCAAAGCCGGAGTTGGTTTACTCCAGGAAAGAATTTAAACATCAAAAAGACTCATCTAATCGATCATAGTCGAGACCTCACTCGCAAAAACCAAATGTGGAATTCAATCGACCAGTAGAGAGCCAGAAAGGACCATGTCAATTAGAGACTCCAGACCTTGGAACAGAAGAGAATTGGACATGGCTCGCCAGCTTGTTTGCTACAAAAATGAACAATGCATAGACTTTAAATCAAAACAGAGCCACAGGGTTGACGTTAGCGAGCTGGAACACACAAGGGTTTAGTCACTTAACCAATATTAGCACAGCATCTAGCCTAACCCAGGATATCATTTGTTTACAAGAAATGTGGCTACTAACTACCCCGATCATCAATGGATATTCAGTATTCTTAAACCCGGCTGTTAAAGGCCCTCGTGGCAGACCATCATCGGGCCTTTTGATTGCAATCAAAATACATTAAGTTTCAACTTAATCCAATCAAACAACGTGAATCCATATATCCAGTGCGTAGCTGGCACGTTGTCTGACAAGGATTCAATTCATTCCATAATCCTAATTATTCTTAACATATACTGGAACCCTGCCATAAAAGATCTTAAGAATTTTCCAGAAATTATTTAATTATATGTAGACAAACTCAGAGCACAATGGATAAATCCCCACATAGTCATCTGTGGTGATCTGAACGCTTTGTGTTGGAATAAAGAAGGATATGAAACTGACGATGACCCTGCATATACATCCGCAGCAAGGCAGAGAGGTATATCCTGGAGAAGACTAATGACGCAAAGAAACATAAGCATTCTCAGGGACAACCCCACTAACGACAAACCAGGCTCTGCAACATGGAGAGGAATGAAAAGCACTAGAATCATTGATTACATTTGCATCTCAGAGAATGTCTTGCAATACCAAATTACTATTCAAGTAATTAAGACACCTAGGAGTCTTCACAACCTTCTGCAGATGAGCTGGTCACGTCAAATTGAATGAACATCGAACGACTATAGCACTTCATTGGATGTGACGCCGGGACGCAACAGATTACGTATTTCTTCTGCTCAATTAACTAACTTTCAAATGAAATAAAAAATGTTAATTTCAGATAGTTTGCCACTTCGATCAGTTGAGTTATCTGCCTTCACAGCGCTGTTGCAAATTTTTGAAACGAAAAATGACACCTCCAATAAACCAAAACACAAGCACAAACCACTGTTATGATCATGTAATAGCAGATCATAAAAGAAAAGTAAATAAGGAAATACATGCTTTAACAAAGGGAGACTTGTTACATTGCAAAGTCTTGGTTAAAACATTTTTTAAAAAATTTGCAACTGGAGGAAAGGACATGTGAGAACAATAATCCTAAATGACGCAGAACAAATGTTAAGTCTTGTCAAGAATAAAAACTCTTCCCGAATATGTTCACTGATCAATAACCTTGATACCCCCAAAATGCTTTACAATTAAATCCAATTTCATGAACTGCATGGATTACACATTTTTCAAAATGTTTTGATCAGACCTCACAGCAGCAATTTGATTGCAAAGAGATTTGCAGTGATTGGGATATATCTGATATTGACAATCTAACTGTACAACAGTTTAAGTTGAATGAATCACGCGTGGCAGGCCCCGATGGTCTGACAAATGCTCTCTTGAAAGACAATGTCGCAGAATGGACTGCAATCTTAACATCATTATTTCTGATAATACTAAAAAAACAAGAAATTCCTCCATCCTGGAAAAAAGCCATCATAATTCCGATTTTTAAAAAGGGACTGAGATCTATGCCATCCAACTATCGACCCACCGCATTGCTTGATGTGGTAGGGAAGATATTTGCCTCCTTTGTCCGTAAATCATTGAATTTATGGAGTATTGAATCGAATCACTGTGACATCTGGCAAAGCGGTTTTGTGAAAGGCATAGGCACAGTCCTAAATCTTTTCATATTGAACATCCTGAAGGCCCAGACGAAACGTATCAAAGGGAAAAAGATCTACCTTGCATTCATCGACCTAACTGAGGCGTTTGATTTAGTTGACAGGCACAAACTCTGGTACAAATTGAAATTGTGGAATTGCCCGTTACCAAATCGCCAAATAATTAAGGAATTATATTTGAACACCTCAATTCAGCTACATCTAGAACACCAAGCAATTCTGACTAAATCGATTGCAAAAAATAAGGGGTTAAAACAAGGTTGCCCCTTTGCGGCTGAATTGTTCAACTTGTTCATAGCAGATATCGAGCAAGCATTCTCCGACATCAGATGCTTTCCACCTAAAATGGGCAGTACATCAATAAGCCGCCTCTTGTATGCAGACAACATCATTCTAATAGATCAAACGCTGATAGGTCTGCCAGGTCAACTGAATGCATTCTATCAATACATTCAAACTAATGGGCTAAAAATAAATTTAACAAAATCAAGAGTGATGACGTTTGGTGAAAAAAGTATTAGCTCGAGGAAAAACAGTAATACCTCATCAATCAACGGTGAAAGAATTCCACAAGTAATTGCATTCACTTATCTGGGAGTCTGCCCGAACAGAAGCTGGAGCGACAAACCAAGAGTCGACATTTTAAGAGCAAAAGCAATAAATTTGGCCAGCCAAGGCAGTGTCCTTTTGAAATGCTACTGCGAATTCTCCCTCAGACCATTGATAACTTTTTATCGATTAAGAGTTATTCACATTTTGACATACGGTGCCGAAACTGTTTTCACCTTCAATAGCCACAATTGGACAATGCTTAAAGGCATTTTTTTGGAACAGTGTACTTTCGAATCCCACTTGGAACACCAATTCAAGCTCTACGAATGGAACTTGGCCTAACGTCCCTCCAATTAATTGTCACATGGAAATCTTTAGTCCTCTGTCGAAAAATGCGTCGATCCACCAAAAAAAGGGGTTTTACATTCATCAATGAGGCTTTAACCAAAAACCATGACCAGACAATACAAGAATGGCAAACCACATGCCAAGAAATCCTCAAAGATCTGAATGAAACAGACAAATAATTTTGCGAAAATCCAGATAAAATTAAAAAGAAACTTTAGATAAGAGACTGGATTAACACACAAAGTGACAGACAGAAGTTAACACAATATGAAAGACCCTTTCCTAAAAGTCAAAAACTAAACACAATTCCAAAATACCTGGCAATCTTTCCAAATGCTCTATTTAGAGATCAATTTCTGAGATTTCGTCTGAATCTTTTCCCAACTGGCGATATTGTCAAATCAAGATCGAACACTACTTCACTATGCAGATTATGTCATATACCAGAGACAGAAGAATCACTCAAACATTTGGTTTTACATTGTCCTACAGTTTCTATCATCAGAGTCTGACTAATGACCTAGATTACTTCCAGTTACGTGGGCAGAACGACAGAGGACTGGTGGTTACTTTTACTCAGAGGCCAATGTGTATGCACTTCATTAGCGTTGGTGAAACTTTTGCAGGCAATATTCAAGAAAATTGACAATCACAAAACAAACCCACCATAAACTGAACACACTGTTCGCTTGACTGTATAATAACCTTAACGGAGTACTGTTCAGAAAATTGCACCAGCTTGTGTGTGGGTTGGAACATTCTATGAGGTTGTCTCTATTACTTGCACTTATTCTCAAAATGTTGTTGCTTGTAGATGTCTTTTATTTGCCATGCTTTTCTGTTGTATGTATTTATTTTAATTGTAGTTTGAGTTTAAAGTCTTGTATAAAGTCCCAAATAAAAACTTTCAAACAGATCACTGAGTTGTGTCCTCTGTGGAGTCCCTGGCACCTTGAAAAATGGTGTTAGTGGTGGGATCAATAGAACTTCCCTATAATCTCCAGACACAACTCTCAAAAGATAGAAAGCGGAAACTGCGAGACCAGACGGTGCTGGGTCTGCAGATGCATTTTCCAGCACGCACAGCATTGCGCAAATAATGACTCACTTAGTCAGCATAAAATAAGGGGAAAAACATATGCAGATTGGTCTTGGTCCCTAACCAAAAGAGGTCGTTGAATTAACCCCTGGAACATCCCCATGACCACAAACAAATCCAGGCAGGTTTCGATTTCAATGGGCATCATCACTGAGATGCAATATATGACCTGTGGGCCAGCAAACACAGAACCCACATGTGGCTATGCCTTTGCCAGCAAGCATGATAGAAGCGAAAGATGGGTGATGGATGGTATATTTTGAGTTATTCATGCCCACTGTACATTTTTCTGGGTAGCTTACTAGTCTGTTGTTTTTCAGGCTGACTAAGCCATTAGAGAAGCGGAAAAACTATGCAAATTTGTCTTGCCTCTCCTCCCCCAAAAGGGGAAATCTAGAGCAAACTGCTTTTTGTTTCACTTTTAAAAACCAACCTCCAGTTTACTCAAACTGCGATCACATTAATTTGCACACAGATTCACTGAATATAAAAACCAGGGAGTTCAGCATAGCTTTTAGGTAGGACATGATGCAACTTGTAGTCCTTGGGCAGCTATGTCCATACTAATGGCATAGTGGACTGGAATTCCTAATACAGAGCCTATATTCCCTAGCACATTAAACACACAAAGGTCGGGGGTGTGGCTAAGAAAGCCATGTGAAGAGACGTGTTCTGGAGGAGCTCCTGAGATCCTGCAATGCTCCTTATAAATGGTGCGTACACGGACACTCATAAGCGCTGAAAAATTACAGGCCTGCTTATGAATGCAGAGCACACGCCTGCTGGACTTCTGGAGCCTGTGAGATGCATGCAGACGAAGTTATGCACTTCGAAGAGGTCGTAGACATCTAAGAGGGGCAACACAAAATGGCGGCCAGAACGTAAGGACAAAGGATCATCCGGCGGCAAGGGGCCAGTGCAATACCAACAAAGCGCAGACACTGTGGAGAGGGTCAGCACACCGGGACCCCCTCGTCACTGCCACGGGTGCAGTGGAGCCAGAACTCGGGCTGTAAGCACCATCTTGGTCCGCCAACCTGGTGGGCCTGGATCTGCATGATCCGTGTCTGCTGAGTGGACGGCAAGCGCGACGGCGCTGCTGGGTCCGTGAGGCTGGAAACTCCTGTGCGGGCTGATCCCCGATCCTGCCACCGCCGGGACTGCTGCTGGAACCGAGATCCTGACTTTCTGTGCTACTGCGGGGGCGGGGGCTGCCCGGTGTCCCCATGCGCTGCTCCGAGGCTGTGGACCTGACGCCGCTGGCCTGCTACGGATGTCGAGCGCCTTAGGCTGCGGTGATCCTTCATGGCCACTTGATCTATTTACTATGGGGTACTGCCCTGCTGCGTGGCGGGGAACTGCATCTGCAGGGCACTTTTGGGAGCCGACCCCATTACAGCGGAGGTGCAGCAGCGACGTGGCTTCTTCGGTAGGTGCATTCCTGCCCCACTCTGAGACCCCCCCTCCTCCCTGGAACTGTGCAGGTGTCACCCCGGCGGCTCCGCGATCGGTGGGCTGTCTGCCCATTTACATGTTAGTGCTACGCCGGAGCTGGAGCTGTGGGCACTGGATCTCCCCCCATCAACCACGGACTGCCTGTCTTTTTCACTGTCACGGCCCGGACCTCTGGGGTTGTGGACTACATCAGCGACGCTGCGGACCACTACGCTCCCTGGAGCTTTCTGGGATTGAAATCATCCGGCAGCGAGGGGCCAGTGCGACACCAATAAGGCGCAGACACTGTGGAGAGGGGCAGTACATCAGGACCCCCTCGTCGCTGCCACGGGTGCAGTGGAGCCAGAACTCAGAGCCAGACGAGCGGGCACTGGGCCCGGCACATAGCAGTGGGACTCCCCCAAACGAGCCCCCCTTTCGAGGTTCGCTGGCAGCGGGGAACAGCAGCCTACTGCGGTTGCTGGGGTCGCGAGAGAGGGAGGGCACAGGCGGTCGGGAACGACCCGATTGAACATCCCTGGCCCCAGCACCCGCACCGCACTAAGTGTGCAACAAAGTGGTCGGCAAAAAGGAAGCAGCCCCACGGAAAGCCGCCTCTGGCAAGACATTGTAGCCTCTGAAGTATTTTGATTGGAACGGACGACTGAGGAGCGCACAAGAGCCGTACGGTGTCGACACCGGGATGCCTGTTGCGTGCTGAATCGGAGCGGAGCGAAACTCCCCCACTGGGAGTGTGCCACTGTGGGCCCTGAGGGCTGGAGGTACCCGCTGCGGAATTAACGATGCACAGGTCGCAGTGTCTGGCAAGCGACACATAGTGGCAGCGGTTCGGAGGGTAACGGACCCTACTCAAACAACGGCACCAGACTGCGTGCACAAGCTTGGGGAGACCGTGTTGGATCGCATGGCAAGCGCGTCCTATGGCGTTCGCCCAGACATGCATATGCGGCAGGCACGGCCCTGCCTGGGGGAGAATGGCCCAGGTCACACTGTTGCGCCGTGCGCCTAAGCGCGAACGCCAAGCACATAGGGGGACACATACAGTGCGCACGCCCACGTGAAGGCAGCAGTGACTGCTCCCCATGAGGCTGATGGCCCCAGAGAAGATCTCGCGGCCTGCAACGCAGGGAAGTCGGCGATCTCTAGTCAGGCTGCGTGGTGCATGCTGGAAGTAATGGAGATCCAACCTAGGGTACATCCTGGACTGGGATACTCGCTGCAGCCCGAACCCTAAAATTAGTGGACAGGTGGGAAGATCACAGGAGCCCGACGTATAAGGCAACTACAAGCCCACGAGGGGACAAAAGGAGGTCGCGCAAGGCATACCGGAAAGCGCCATTGAGGATCCCACAAACAAATAGGCAGCACCAGCGGCCAAATGACGCTTGCTGCTGGCGATTGCTGGGCCTGAAGGAACACCCAAACAGGTCCACACGCCCTTGGGAGTGCTGACAGTGCGATATATCACCGGGAGCCGAGGCATAGTGATGCCAAGAATCAGTACCGACCAGGTACGTGGGAGGACATAACCCATTCTTGTCACCAAACAAACAGGACGTGTGGACTCCCACAGTAGGCCCCCACCCCCTGAGCGCCAGAGTCGAGCACGGACTAACCCTGAGGCGCCATAAGACCACAGCCCAGAGAGAAACCCACAGCAACATCAAGATGGCAAATAAACAGAACAAGGTAAAGGGCAAACAACCCACACTGGAGGAATATGCCAGAACGCCGCAAACGACAGAAGGGGCCAGGAGCAAGGAGAGGACCCCCACCACGGACACCACTACGGGGAGTAAAGATCAGCAAATCCTGGAAGCGATTGCAGACTTGAAACTGGCGTGGGAAACTAAATTGGAATCGGCTATGGTCGAATTGAAGGCCGCGCTGGAACTTAAAGTAGGTGCAGTGCAAGAAGAGGTGAATCCCCTCAGGCAGGACATTAGAATGCTAGCAGAACGCACACGGGACTTGGAAAAGGAAATGGCCCCGAACACAGCGGCATGCGCTTCTCCAAATCAGAGATCCACATCCGAGAACAATGCGTGAGCAACTTGGAAAATAGAGCAGAAGAAGCGGAGGGACGCGCCCGGAGAAATAATGTGCGCATGGTGGGATTGTCGGAAGGAGCAGAGGGATGAAACCCCACGAATTATATCGAAACGATGCTGTTGCAAGAAATAACCGGGGGGGGGGTGGTGCTGACCCAAGTATTTGCGGTGGAACGGGCGCACAGGGCCCTGATGAGGAGGCCACCGCCAGGAGCCCCGCCGAGGCCAATAATCGCCAAGATCTTGAACTATCGAGACAGGGAAAAAATCCTAGAGCATTTCCGGAAGGGAGGGATGATCCAAAGGGCATCAGCGAACATCACGGCATACCCGGATTACACACTGATGGTACAAAGACGCCGCATGAACTATGGAGCAGTGAAAAGAAGATTCCGGGAAGCAGGCTACAAGTACATGTTAATATACCCGGCGAAACTGAAGGTGTACCACAAAAACAGATAATTGTTCTTCGACACTCCAGAGGATGCGTCAGAATGGCTTGACACACAGAACTGCCCATCGGAAACGGGTGTCCAGAAGCAGGATGGCGCGGATAAGTAAAACAGAGTCTGCGGTACTCACGGTGCTGCAGACTCAGACACTGGGACTAGAATATAAGACAGGGCAAAGATAGTTGGGACAGGCGCTATACGGGCTGAATAAATAGGATCCCTCAAGCACGGAAATATAGTGCGTATGTTAGGAGCCTACGGAACCAGATCTCACACCCCCGTGAACAGACTAGCTAGGCTGCCGATATTACGGCAACACCCTGTTGGGTTCCTGATCTAGGTATTCCTAGACAGGACCAAATGCGGGGGAGCCTGAGATCCAGGGATGGAGCTGGGCATCAGTTGGGGACGGGTAGGGAGGAGGGAGGTGAGGGAATGTGTGCAGTGAACATAGTTGGGGAAGAAGGGGGGGAGGGGACTAGTTGGGGAGTTAATGTTAAAATTAGATGGGGAACGAGCCCACATTCATGCCAAACCAGATAGGAGGGAGGAACGAAATGGGAGGGAGGGGGGACAAAATATGGATGGCAATGGGAGGTCTTAAAATTGTAACTTGGAACGTGAGAGGCCTAAATAGTTACCTGAAAAGGAACCAAGTAATTATGTACTTGAGAAGGCTGAAAGCAGACATAGCATTACTGCAGGACACCCACCTTACTAAGGAGAAATTAGAAGTGGTAAAAAAAAAAGTGGAGCGGGACCACCGTGGGAGCGACATACTCGACTTATGCTAGAGGGGTGGTCATATGGGTGGCACCTCACGTGCCGTTTCAGATGCTTCAGACCACGGTGGAACCAGATGGGAGGATGGTAACGATGCGAGGGCTGTTGGAGAATAGGGAACTGAGTATCATAAATACATACGCTCCCAACCAAGACACAGCGGCGTACTTTAGGACTCTTTATGGTAAGATCAGCCCCCTCCTGGAAGGTGCGATTATGTGGGGAGGGGATTTTAACTGCAGACTACACCCCAAAATGGACAGGTCAGATACAAAACTGGATAAACCCACCCCTGCTGCAAAAGTATTACAGGCCCTGCTGAGAGATTTCGGACTAGCGGATATATGGAGACAGCAGCACCCGAGGGATAGGCACTATTCACACTACGCTGCCCCACACAATCTGTATACGAGACTGGATCATATGTTTGTTGCCTCCGACCATGTGGGGGAAATGACAGGCTCAGAATATAATGCTAGAATATTATCGGACCACTCCCCCCCCTGGTTTTGGAGTGGAGGCATCAGCCCCACAGAGCAAGAATCCCGACATGGAGGCTTAGAGCCGAGGCCCTACAGGATTCGGTATTCCGAGAGGATCTAAAGGAGGAGATTAGTGAGTACTTCGACATTAACGCAGGGAGCGTGCAATCAGAAGAAACCTTGTGGGAGGCGTTTAAAGTGGTAGTAAGAGATGCAGCCATATCCAAGTCGAGAGGGCTCCACGGGGGCATAGAGCGAGAGCTACAAGAGACAGAGAATAAACTGGAAGAATTGATGCAGAGGGAGGGCACCCCACACGAGGATGCGGAACAGGTGAACGTATTACAACAGACCAGTAAGGAGCAATGGGAAAGGCTATGTAAACTAAGCTATAAGAAATATATTGAAAGGCAACATGCAGGTGGAGACAAACCAGGGAGGCTGCTAGCATGGTTATATAAAAATGAGACACCGAGACCAGTAGTCAGAGAGATAAGGGGAGAAGAAGGCCAGACCTGGAATACCCAAGAGGGAGTGAACGAGGGGTTCCTTAGATTCTACAAACACCTCTACGAAGATACAGGGGAGGAGGCAGGCCAGGAGACTCAGGAAGCATTGGAAGACATAGGATTACCCAAATTAAATGATGAAGAACGGGAGAACCTGGAGGCTCCAATTACAATAGAGGAACTAGAGATGGTGGTACAGCACCTACCCACATGTAAAGCCCGGGGGTCAGATGGGCTCCCTAGCGAATTTTACAAAACATATAGGCAGGAAGTACTCCCCCCGCAGCTGGCCATGCTAAATGAGGCGTTTGAGAGGGGAAGGCTGCCAGAGTCTCTGAGGGAGGCGCTGATTAGTCCGCTCCTAAAACCGGGTAAGCCAAGCATAGACTGCGGGTCATACAGTCTATGTTAAATCAAGATAGCAAAATTCTCACGGCAGTGCTAGCAAATAGACTCAAAAGGGTTATTAGCAAACTCATACACCCTGATCAAACAGGCTATGTCCCGGGCAGAAATATAACCGATAACCATAGGAGACTCCACCATATCATAGAACAGACAGAGAGCGACCTCCGCGAAATGGCTATAGTCTTGTTGGATGCAATAAAAGCTTTCGATTCCGTGAGATGGCCGTGGATGTTGGCGGCCTTGAAAGAATATGGGATGGGTCCAGGGTATTTGAGGTGGGTCAAGATGGTATACAGCTCCCCTATGGCCAGAGTCAAGACAGGCGCGATAATCTCAGATAAATGGCAACGAGGCAGGGGCACGAGACAGGGCTGTCCCTGGTCCCCCATGCTATACATCCTAGCATTAGAACCTCTGGCGATCTGCCTTAGACAACAGTACGGAGAGATTGGGATTCACACGATGGGGGGACCGCACCTGATATCATTTTACGCCGACGACATGTTGTTGTACCTGCGCTTTCCAGAAGAAAACTTGCAGTATGTCCTGGAAGTGATGGAACGCTATGCGGCCCTTTCCGGCATATTGGTCAACCCCAAAAAGTCAAGCATGTTTCCCTTGTGGAGATACAGGGGGGACCCGCATGGGAACCTACCCATCTTGCCGATACCCTGGCAGACCAGAACATTCAGATATTTGGGTATTGACATATATCACACGGCCGCGGAAGAATATAGATATAACACAGAGAGGGCGGTGGAAGGCATCAAGCATAGCATGGGGTTCTGGGCGAAGCTCCCCCTGGCCATGATGGGAAGGGCGTCCTTGCTCAAGATGGTGGTTCTGCCCAGGCTGTTACACTTCTTCACGAACATCCCGCACTTGCCCCCCAAACGCTTTTTTACGAAACTCCATAGCCTATGCAGGGACTTTATATGGCACAATTCCAGAAACAGGTGGGCCCTATGGAAGCTGCAGAACCCGTATGACAGAGAGGGCATACACTTACCGGATTTCGAGATATACCACCTGGCAGGGCAGCTTCAGTACGTGGCCAGATGGTTGTCCAAAGAAGAGACGGTTGAGGCCAGATTACTGAAAAGGGATTGCGCCCCATTCTTTCTAAAAGAAATAGAATGGCTATCCAAACTGGAGATGCAAGGAAGAGCGAGATTGCTGGAACTAGGTCGGAATGTGTGGCGCAAAGCATGCCAAATAGTGGGTAACTTGGCCCAAGCTCCCTGCCGGTGCCACTCATGGCGCTATGCGGAGAGGACACGCAAATGATAAAGGGGATCCGCAAATTCTGGGAACCGATAGGCCTCGCGACCCTTGGGGACATATGGCAGGAGGGCGGGGTGCTGGACTTCCAAAAGATAATGGAGGACACGGGGGTACATAGAGGACAATATATTACATATACCAGAATCATTAAACAAGTGGGTGAAAAGTGGTACGAGGCAGTACTAGCGGAACAACCCGACACAGTCATAGAAACGATGTATGATGTCTCGGAGGGTGGGCACGAGATATCCCGAATCTATGAACTGCTGATGTCTAGGGTGGGCGGGGAGGTGCTCCAACTGAGACGAGATTGGGAGGAGGAGGTGGGGGAACCCATGCAAGATGGACAATGGGAGAGGGCCCAAAGGTATCATAAGAAGTTGTCCCATAACGCGAGGCTACAGCAGATCCAGCTATACATCACCCATAGGGCATATATAACCCCCAGCAAGATTGACAGGTTTGGAGGTTCGGTGACACAGAAATGCCCCAAGTGTGGGGAGGTGGAGGCCGGGACGATTCACATGTTTTGGGCGTGCCCTGAGGTGGGAGGATTCTGGACGGAGGTCCAACAAAGACTGTCCCAAAAAGGGATTAAGTTGGAGGTGGATTCAGTTTGGGCATGCATGCTGGGGAGTTTTGTTAGACCACGCAACCTAAAGCACATTAGCAAACTGAAAGACCTAGCCTACATCTTGGCCAAACGGAGAATCGCTATGGGTTGGAAAGCAGCCCAAAGACCTAGAGTAGAGGTGTGGTGGACCGACCTCCTGAAGTGGGCAGAGGCTGAGACAGTAGCATGGTACGAAGCAGTCAGTAGGGGAGGGGAGGAGGAAGCGGGACCCCTGGTAGCATGGAGACAAATGGTGGCTGCGTTGTCGGGAACTTCCCATGCCGAACTTAGTGAAGATGACACGTTGGGAAACACTGCAGGTGATGAGCCCCAAGCAACGAATTCGGAGGTATTGAAGTAGGTGCTCGAGTTAAGGGGATGGGAGGGGGAGGACTGTAATGTGTAACATGTAAAAGTAATGATGAGAAGCAGATATGTGGAAATGTCCTATGTGTTGGTTAAGTTTGGTGTGTGGTTAAAAAAAATAAAAATTGTTTAAAAAACAAAAAAAACACACAAAGGTCACTTGCACCGTCCAGTTGTCCAGAAGAAGGGGGAGAGCATCTTGTCCGCTTAGAAATCCAAGTGGCTCATTGAAGAACCACAGAATTATATTGGAATGTGTTGAGAGTTGTCTAGTGGCCCACCCACCAGTATCCTTCAAGCACAGACTTCATTTTTACTTACCATATACATTCCCACGTGTACACCCACTGAGTGAATGGTCTAGGAACTATTCAGCCCCAGTGTCATCTTCATTCAGGTCGAACCTAAAGAAAGTTTGTCAAGTGGTTCACAAAACAATCATTCTCTGTCTGGAGTTCAGAGGCTGGCACACAGATAGAAATGTGCATTGCTTGCCTCCCTTACAGGTCATTGCACATGTTTCCACTTGCACACATTCCAGGGAAGAAACATTGCTGTATGAAGCCTGTATCTGCAGTTAGTGTGTATCCACAGGTTATCTCTTTGGAGGACTTGTAAAAGAGGTGCAAAGAGCCCAAAGCCCAAGCCCTTAGAGCAGAGCCTATAGCTATGCTTCAGAGCACACAACATGTCCAGTGAGCATGTAGTTCCACAAATCACTATATAGTCTGCGGTTATGAGTCCGTGCTAACACACATGTTTGGACGACGTGAGGCATATCAGCGGTCCCTGAACAATAGTACTTACCATTAATAATGTGTGCTCGTATGTTGTCAAGCAACCTGAAACAGAAGACTCGTTGAAAGTTTTCAGAATTCCTGAGTGATAGAACCATCCAGAGACAGTTGCTGCTTCCTCATGGAAAGGGCAGCAATGCACAGATTTCCGTTAACATTTTTAAAGCACGTTTCTATTTGACATGAGTTACTCCATGACCCCAATTTGTTACTGAATAGAGGGCCTGGCACCCTCTGCTGCAACCCATGTACATACAATAGGCACCAAGGTGCAAGCATGTCTATGGCCTTCACACACAACACCTCACATTATGCCCACAACTGGGACAAACCTGTTCAATGGAGCATTTTTTGGGTATCAAGAGATTGTTTATTTATTTATTTAATTGCTTATGGTTACAAAAAACTTTGCAATACAAATACCATATCAGTGTTAAGAAACAAAGCTAAAATATTACAGATTACACTGGTAGACATATTACAAATTGCACAAAGTATTCAACTGTACGCAGATAAAATATTACAGATTAAATCTTCATTAATTCATGTGGTTGATTTAACAATTCATTACAATTAAAAATAAGCCAATTTATTTGGGGGGGAGGGTACAGTGGTGATAAATCTCTGAATTGATATACCTAATAAAGAGCATCGTACACATAATGATTAAAAAGATTATATCGAAGTTCAGCAAAATCCTTACATTCAATTTCAAGGTGTTTGATAGTTTCCACGTTCATCGCATAGTACCTACATATACGCTCAGAACTGGGAATGCCCTGTCTAGAACCCAAAACTTCTTTGGTCGGAAGCAGATTCAATTTAAAACGCAGCATGTCAAATCTATGTTTTCTGGAAGGGCGCTGTTTGAGGTAAAAAGGTAAGGTATTTAGAGCTCTTACTTCGTACCTTAAATGATAAAAAAGATGGTACTTCAAGGCTGAGTCTCTATTCCAAGAGATTGACACAATATTTTAAAGCCCATTACATGACGATTATAGCTGGTCTGAAAGCATTTATTGCATCCAAATTGACGAACCAAAATTTCACAAGAGGTTGAATAATCTTAACTTTCTTCAGACAATGGCCCTCATCACGAGTTGGGCGGTTTCCCGGCGGTATTAGCGCCGGGATACCGCCCGCGCTAATAGCGTTAACGCCACCCGGTCAGGCGCTATTAGCGCCGGATCAAGGGTTGGCCAGTAATGGGTATTCCCCATTGGCTTCATTGGACCCAATGGGGCATTTTCGGCAAAATTAGCGCGCGCTAATAGTGCACGCTAATTGCACCCGAAAATGGACGTTAAATTGGCGCATTTACCCCCAGCATAGAGCTGGGGGTAAATGTCAGCAGACATGTGATTGGGCCAACCCTTAAATGTGGCAGTAATAGCGTTACTGCCGCATTTAAGGGCTACCGCCCAACTCGTGATGCGACTGAATGTGTTTGACAGTCTCTCAGTAAACGTTTGGGAATAGCACAAGCTTTCGTAAAAAAAAAAAAGAGAGACGTCTACTAGCCTAGTCTCTGCCTCTCTAAAGCCTTTGATCCACCCTGGACTGGCTGTCCTTGTTGTTTCTGAAGTTCCCAGTTAGACTGGATGGACAGTACTACCTGCTTGTTCTAGAAAACTGTGTGCTTTACCTAGTTATTAGGGTTCAGTTAGCTAGGGTGAATAGCTATTGCCTAATCCCGCCATAAAACAATCCTTCTAGGTAGATGATAATGTTTGAAGAGTCACATTGTTTCGAGACACAGACAACCATCTAACGCCTCAGCAATGCCCTCGCCATTGCCCACTGGCAGGTGCTGTGTTGGTACAGGCAACGGGGATGGAGCAACATTCTCAGCTATATAGAAACACCAGGAATTTCTTTTGACTGTGCCAACAGCCATATAGCAATGCATGGCGTCATGCATGTTGCCCAAATACTCCTATCAAACTTCAGGCAATGCACCTACTGATTCAGTGGTTCCATCTGATGGCATATAATTTATACGTGAAGGCAATATACCTCTGCTCTCAGGTCCACGCTTTGGTCATCAGTTGTTGCATGAACATGCTGCATGTGAGTGGCAATGTTATGAAGTAATCCAATGGTCATGGTCACAGGAAGACAATTCACGCAACTAGCGTTAAATAGCAAGTAGGAGTGGGGAGGCCAGAATGAAGGACTAGGACATGAGACTAGCATTAGGGACTACGACGAGGGACTACTATTTATTTATTTATGTGTGTATATATTTATAACGCGCCGAAGCTCGCAAGCATCAGGGCGCAACAAACACAAAGACTGAGGAAACACGGGACTACACAGAACAAAGAAGAAATGGACTCAGTATGAGTCCGGAGCTAAGTATGTGTCGGATTACCGAAAGAGTAATGTTTTCAGCTGCTTTCTGAAGGAAAGACAAGGACGAGGGACTGGGGCTAGATGAGACACTGGGACGAGCAGCTTTGACGAGAGAATCAGACAAGGGTCTAGGTCTAAAATGAGGTACCAGTATAAGGGGTTTGGGTATATTTGACCGAAAAAAAATCGGTTGCAGGAAATCGATTGAAAAAAAGCAGACCGCATGCATCATCATATCGTATGATGTACGGCATGGCTTTGCGATATTAAAAAAATACGGTTTGGTTCCACACCCCCCATCCACGACTTACCTGTTATCTTGCTGCCTGGTCCACTTCAGCCCTGCAGTGTCAGATCCGTCCCTCCAACGCAGGTCGGATCTGACGCCGCAGGGTCCCTTTTTCTTTTTTTTCTTCTTTATTTTTTTTTTGGTCCCCCGCCTCCAATATTGAGGAAGCGGGGAACACCCCTGCAACCCCCCACGGCTAATACATACCGATCATAGGGAGCGAGAGACACCCCCGCAACCCCGCTCCACATGTTTAGTATGTATTAGCTTAATTGTTTTTTGTTTTCTTTATCGAATAGTACCAACCAAATTTGGTCAAATGTATCATTCGATCAAAAAAAACGAACAATTATGCTAATACCGTACAAAGGACTCATGATGACGAACTAGGATAAGGGACTAGGAGGAGAGACAAGGACTAGGGACTGGGGGACTGAGGGACTATGACAAGGACGCAAGACTAGCTCTAGGACGAAAGAACAGAATGAGGGATTAAGACACAAGACTAGGACTGGATTTGGGTGAGAGACTAGGACAAGAGAATTAGAGATTAGGACAAGGAACTAGGATTAGATACTGGGACTATGACTAGGTGAGAAATAGGGTTAGGATGAGAGACTATAATGAGGTACTAGGCTTATGTTAATGTTAATGTTAAAGGATATTTATACCGTGCACTATCACCACCGGAGTGGTCCCCTGGCGCTCTGGCGACTCTGAAAGAGGGGGGGTGAGTTAGTGGGAATGAGCTGGAAAAGTGCAAGATAGCAGTGATGTGCTGTTGGCAGCCTCAGCCCGGTGGGTCAGTTGGCTGGGCTTGGGGTGTTTTACGGTCGGTAGTCGTTGTGTGCTGTTGTGCAAGTCTATGTGCGGTTTGTTTTGTTGTTGCAGTGTAGTGAAGTTTGTGCGATTGCTGCGTTTTAGGTTTGTGGTTGTGTTTGGTTAGAGTTTGAGAGGTGTATGCAGAGTGATTAAATTGTTAGTGGATTGGTTAGTTGCATTGTGGCGCTGTTACTTGTAGGGGAACTTAGTTACAGGTACAGGTACAGGTTGTGCCATGGGTTACAGTAAGGCAAGATCCTGTGTTAAGCGATAAGGAGTATCATACACCATAATACATCATACACCATAGTACATCATACATGTTAGTCATGAGAGTTTAAACATATGGGGTTGGTTAGGTGAACAAGGTAGTTTTCATGGCTTTGCGGAAAGCAATTAATGAGGGTTCAGCTCGCAGAGAGGTGGGAAGGGTGTTCCAATGTAAAGCAGCAAGGTAGGGGAAGCTGGCGCCACCTGCTCTAGCTCTTTTTACCCTGGGTAGAGAGAGCATATTGGCATAGGGTGTCCTGGTGGGTCTTGTAGAGCCGGCCGGGTGGATTCTCTGGGATAGGTACGCTGGGGCTGAGAGGTGGATGCATTTGTGGGTGATGCTTAACGCTTTGAATAAAATCCTTTCCTTTATGGGGAGCCAGTGGGACGCTTTTCTGGTAGCAGTGATGTGCTCTCTCTTGGCAATGCCTTGTGCAGCACGCAGGGCGCTGTTCTGGATTACTTGCAGCTTCTCGAGGTTTTTGTTAGAGGTCCCTAGGAAGAGAACATTACAGTAGTCTAGCCGGGAACCAGTTATGGCTCTGGCTATGTTGGTGCAAGTGTCTTTTGACAGAAACGGCCTGATTGCGTTAAGGAGTTTTGCATGGTAAGCCGCAGAGGAGGCGATTGCATTTACTTGTCTGGTCAAAGGTCATGTTAAAGGACTTTTCTGCTTGCTCAAATGATGGGCCTTTGAACAGTACACCCGTGACCGCAGTGGGCTGCGACTTGATTATCATGTACACAATCAATATTTGTGCGCTATTGTGGAAGCCCTGTTGTGCAAGGGCTGTTTTGTGGCTGTTCCTCTGAGAAATTCTTCTGCTGATTTACAACAGTGGTTGTTACTGTGACCACATTTTTTCTAAGTGTCCAAACCCCACCCACCCTTCCCACAATTCCATATCACCTACAGCACACGCGCCATTGCGCGCGTGCTATTGTGGAAGCCCTGTTGTGCAGGGCTGTTTAGTGCTGAGGAGGGCAAGGTGAGCTGGGGCGCTAGCATATTAGCGAGTTTGAAATATCTCTGGTCGCTTATTATTGATTAGCAATCTGTGTTATATCACTCTGATGGTAGGTACGAACATCGGCACCCACGTCTAACTCTGACTGCAGTAGAACTATTAGCCGACATTGTAAACCCTCCTCTGCATGCAGAGTGCCCATCGAGCTGCCCTGTACACACTGAAGACTGATATGCCGTCTAACTTAGAAATGCTCAAGTTAGTAGAGCGATTAAAACGCACTACGCTTAAAGACAAGCACACACCATGCCGCTTCAAAGATTATACTTTCATAGCGAGAAATAGGGCGTATTCGGCGTCTTCCGACATTCGCTCATTTTACTCAGTAGAATCAAACAGAACATATTTGAACAATACAAACATGAATGCGCAGTCCAATGCGGATAAACAGGTACATGTGGGTCTCTGCAATAGTAATCAAGCTCTTGAAGCACGCACAGATGTTAGCGATTATACAATGGCGCTCGTAACAGCTACGGCATGTGTCGGTAATCAGCCTATAGCAAAGGCAGTGTGCGTATGTGCCGATAGCACATTGTCTGATTTAGCCAAATCAGTAATCAACACTGCTCTACATGCAGCCAGGTCGACACCTCCCAGCACCAATGACTTAGTAATTCTGGAATCACCTAGACCGAATCAGGGCAATCAGGTTAAAAACACTCTGAATTGCCAGCTGTTGAACCAACATTACGCCCCAATTCTCATCAGAGAATAGATAAGACCAATCAGATTGCAATTCAACACACCAAACTAACAGCTGTGGAATCAGCATCATGGCTTGAATTGCAACATACCCCGATGAAACCTAAATCTAATGATCTAAAATCAGTCCATTGCTCTACACTGTCGCAATCCCCAATGTTTGCGACAGCGGTTCCAAAGTCCTCTCCTCTCTCAATAACGTTTTCTGAATTCTCATTTCAAAGAGAGCCCATTACAAATAAAACTCAAATGATCTCAACACTAGTAAACTCTCTATTACAGTCTACTCTAGCATCCATGAATTTAACGTTGACAACAATGGTCAAACTTTATGAGACTATTGATGCAAAACTAAACACACATTCGGATCTTCTGAATAACATATTAAAACAACAATCTGAAGCTACTCTAATTTTACATAACCGAAACAATACACTTTTCAGGAACTACAAAATTGAATCATCATCAACGTTCTCTGCACCCTTGATTGTGGAGCCGTGCATATTCTTTTGTTTACCGCGCAGTGCACACCTTCTGCCTTCCCTCCCTTCATTATTCATCACTGTGTGCCTGATCCTGCCTTTCTGACCTCTCCTGCGCCTGATTGGAGCAGAGATCCCACCAGCAACAGAGGCCTAAAGCAGCCATGCCAGACCCCGACTCCCGAATGAAATGCTTTCAAACCCGATTGGTTTTCCTTTCCTTCAGATGAAGTCAAGGAAAGCCAATCGGGATTGTACAGCAAATGATGGACAGCACTCAGAACAATCTCATATGCTTGAGGGGGCGGAACAATAACCTAATTCAACTGGCTTCGCTGCTCCTCCCCCTCAAGCATCTGATTGGCTGAAAGATGCTTGTCTTGTGCGTCACTGACAGAAGTGCACGTGTTGAGCTTCGGTTCTCACATGCTTGACTGTGCGATTTAAGCCTAACCACGCTTCACTGCCCAAGGCCATTTCAGCTGAGGCGATTCCTCAGGCCTAGGCCCATCTGCCCAAGCCCGGGAAGCCCCTCTCGTCGAGTGAGCTGCAGATCGTCGATCATCGACATAGGAGGTTAGTTTAAATAAAATGGCACATAAAAAAATAGATTTTATTCATTTTGGGCAGGGCACTAACTTGTTGTATGTATGTGCGTAAATTCATGCACGCCCTGCTCTGCATCCCATCATAGTGTTGTCCCCAACTCACCGCATGGCGAGCGCCCCTTCTCCAGTAACCATCGAGTACATTTGCAGAATGCCAAAGTCAGCAGCATGTATGTGCTTGGAGGGTTGTGATGTGGAGGACTAGGAGCCGGGAGTCGGACCCTAGCAGTTCTGTAAGTGTTGGATGAGCAGGTGGGGCGTACTCCGGCAGGGACCTTTCAGGCCCAGCTTTCAGACGCCTTCAGGTGCCAGCCCCGGTATTATAAATGTGGTGGTGAGGTGACGAGATGAACTGACGCAGTATTTTTAGGCTGCGTCCTGCGGGCGTGGCTCACTGCTGTCGTGTAGTGTAGTCTGTAGGTTATTTATGTGGCAGGAGGACCACTGGGAACTGGTGGCGTGTCTTTAAACAAAGGCCGGCAGAAGTCATGTGCCGGTGGCGGTGGCAGCATTCTGCCAAAAACCCAAAATAGAGGGCGCCAAGCGAGGGGTGGTTGCCCGCGCCGGCGCCCAGTGTCTAAAACAAATAATTGTCAGCAAGCATATTAAAATGAGTGCACCGACGCACGCACTATTAAAGTGAGTTGTTAAGCCTACCAGCCTCTCACATAATGCTAAGGGTACAGTACGTTCAAACGGGCTCTGAACAAAAGCACAGCCCCCCGGCAACACCAGAAACGGAGCGCAGCCATAGCATCCTGCACTGCACTAGCAAAGAGAGGGAGGCGGCCGAGAGACCACAGCGCAGCCCCTGACTAGATCCACTGCCACAGCAGTCACAAGCAGCGGCGTGCTACCATAGAACTGCGATCAACCGAGGGCATGGCCCCCGGGGCTGCCAGGAAAATGACATCTCGCACCCCGCCTGCAAGGAGACGGGGGGGCACCCAGGGGACACTGGTCCAGCCTGGCGGCAGCAAAGACAGTGAGAGGGAAGCAGGCCCCCTATTAACGGTGCACAGCCTGCCAGACAAGAGGAACACACATAGCGGCGGGGTGCCTGGCTTGGGGCACCTGACACAGACCCAACCTGCCTCCCGGCAGAGGCATTCAACCAGAAAAGGAAGCAGCAACTATCTAGGTGGGCCTGCGCGGGGAGGGGGGAAGCACTGGTGGGGGCCTCGGCCGCATCCAGGATCTGCAACTGCACTAACTACAGTATCGCTGACGCTAGCAGAGGCCCCCCAGCAGGACCAAAAGGCGCCTCACCCCCAGCTCAGCGCGGGCGGGGTACCCCCGCAACCCAGCTGCCCCAGACAGTATCCACCCAACCCCGCGGGGCCTCTCTCAGGGGTGCAGAAGCTTAAAGACTCACGACCAATGAGTCCAGCAGTGACTCCAGTTCACTAGGAGCAGGGCATGGAGCGATTTCGTATACGCCAGTGCACCACCGTATATGTGCAGCACGCTGCATCCCCTCCATTCTGTCATCCGCCAATTGTGCACGTGTAAGAACAGAAGTGATGCCCAACCTAGTACATGTGCCTTCAGACAGCCAAGCCGTTGGCACTGGGGTTTCAAAATGTGCATTTATGTGATACATTACATGTTTGGGGGGTCTTGTGTGCTACAATACTGTTTACTGTGCGTGTGAATGTTTGTGTGCACGACAAGCACTGGACTTGAAATCAAGCCATTGGAGTGCTGTTTTTCACACCATGTTCAATCTCATGCTTTTTTGGAGTTGGTTGGCACTGGGGTTTCAAAATATGCATTTATGTGATACATTACATGTTTGGGGGGTTTTGTGGGCTATATTACTGTTTTTGTGCAGTGTGCTTTGTCTGACTGGGTCTCGGAGTGGTTCTTTTCATGACAGAGATTAGTGGCATAACCAGCTTGAGGGCTTGCAGCCTCTGTTTATTTTGCCAAGAATGTGAGGACGCAACATTGAAATGCTTCCATTGGGAAAGAACAATACAGTGCTACAGACATGAGGCATAATATTTCATTTTGGTAAGGTCCTCCGAAATGAAAAAACAGTCCGGGTGGCCCAGCTTCCCCTTGATATATCCGGGTTGCTGTTTAATAGTAGGCACCGAGTAGCTCAGCAGGTTGAGAGACCGGCGGTGAGTTATGTTCAAAACACGTTGTTAATCGTATGATTTTATGCAATTCCTTATGAAAAAACAAGTGCTATAAAATGTGGTTGGCCAGGGGATGGGTTGGGCTGGTTGTTTGCTTATATTCATGGCAGAGGTGGGGTGGCAGTATTTCTGCCCCTATAGTGAAAATCAAAAGTTGGGGCACCCATGAACCCACAGTTTAATTTCCTAATAACTGCTGTCGGCACAACAGAAGTATTTATTTGTGATTAACCAGTTTGACAAGCATATAAATAAACGATCATATCATATCATACCATCTTTATAAATATAACCTGTGATTCAGCTGTGATACAAAGGTCCAGAGACTTGCTCTTCCTGTGTCGCAGACATTTGCCACTTATCATTACAACTAAGCTAGGTGGTTTCTCTTTCATGATGACTAGCAAAGTTGTAGCAAGGTCAAATACTGATGATGAAGGACTGTGACTGGAACTCAGATTCCATAAATTGCATGGTTTTGCAGTGTTCTTTTCTTTAAGTGTGCCTGCGCCTGTACCAATAGTAAAACACCTAAACTGAATATTTAATTTCTTGGAGGTATTTCAAATACCCTTACATGTGTTTGTTTTGTTACTACCGGTTGTGTTGACTTTAACATTTCGTTGTATTACTTTTAGCCATTCCATTCTCCTGGGACTTCTGTGTGTCTAAACATTCGATCTATGTATAAAACATAATATACCGAGAAACGCGACTTTACACGGCAGGGTAATGCAGGGTAAACAGAATGCAGGCAGGGCACAGGATCTAGTGAGGGCTCTCTGTGCTACACATGCAGGCCAGCAGGAAGATGACTGTCGCGTGGGCAGCTTTGACTTGAAGTTACAATGTACGATTCAAAACCCCACAGGCAATAGGATTTAATTAAGTAATGCCCAGCACTGCGCACTCAGCCGTACAATCACTCAGTTGTCTTCACACACAACATCAAAGTCGCACAACTATTTGTACCTTCTCAGAGTTTTTCAGAACGGTCACTTATTAGTTGCCTTCTGGCAAGCTGGCTTTATCGCTTCCCCCCACAAGCAATGGAAAACGACCTTACCTCAGCCAGACACTTCAGACACTTCAGTAAAAAAAAGAAATGCAAGCAAGATTTATATGCAACGTGGAGCAAAACCAGCAACCAGCAGAGTCCTTGGCGGAAAGCATCCATCACAACATAGCAACCAGCCTCTGTCAAACCGGCCACTCTGGAAAAGAACAAAAATACATCATAACTCCAACAACAAACCGGTGGTAGAATGGAAAGCTGGTCGAGTTGATAAGACGTGACTTCGACTTGAAATGCCAACGGTGTAAATCACTGACCAACTCCAACAGGATTCAGTGCAAAAGATGTAAAAGGAGCCACCAAATGCGTGAAAACAGAGCAAAAAGGCCTAAACCATTTGTGACAAAGACTCCTGCTTGGCTGTGGGGTTGTGTCTGTGGGCAACTCAGGGTGCCGGCCTCACCACCTACCAGCTTAGTGATGTAGGGCCGGGGGTGGATCCCATGGTCCCCTCCACAACACCAGGGGCTTTGGGTGGGGGATCATCACAGTAGTTCTAGTTCATGTGCTGACCCATTAATGAATCCAGATTCTGCGGCCTGTGTCCACGAGGACCAGTGGGAGTTAGCCATTGAGAGTGAGAGAGCAAGAAGAACCAATTTTAGTTTTTCAGGTGATTTCGTATCCGCAGACGCAGCAGCTAGTAGGCAGATCACAGAGCAGTTGTTGTCCTGCTGCTGCCACTCCTTACATGCGATGGAGCGGCAAAGAAAACATTGAACTCACTTCAGTTTTAACTGTGTAACCAAGCCCAGTCGCACAACAATTGACAATCACTTGTGAAACCTGGAAGACAACTGTCCAAGGGGAGGGATCAATCGAGGCTATGAAAGCTAAGGCAAATATATAGTCAACTGCGGCGCGGCTTGACAGTCTTCCTGTCGCTTTGCGAGGTTCTTTCTTCTAGTCCTCCAGCCCTCAGAGTGTGGCGCGTAAACTGGGCGCGTAAGATGGGTGCCTGAGCACTGCCTGAGCTGCCTGAACGCTGCCTGGAACTGGGGAACCCTGTTTGAGAGGCAGGAACACGCCACGCCACGACAAGGGAGCCGCGGGGGCTACTGCTGGCGGTCGGCTCTGCTATTCGCGCTTGTAAACCCCGAATCGGGTGTCGCGAGCCTGCGCTCCTCCCGGGGGCCCTGTTAAGGAGGTAGGAGCTCGTTACATCACGGGAGGAAGTCGCGGGTGTCATAGCTGGGACCACAGAACCTAAAGTAAGTGTAGCGGACTTTCTGTCGGGTGCCTATTGGTGTCCCTGTTCCCCCTTTGGCGCATTACAGTAAGCTGCACCTGTGGTGCAGGGGAGGCTTCGGGACTTGCGGAGAGGGGCGGCTGATTCTCCCTTTGTGCCATAGACAATCACTCTGCTTGGGGTGGTGCTGGAAGTATTCCTAGTGGAAGTGGCCCATTGGACCCACCCCCTCTTTTTTCCTCTCCCCCCCTCTTTTGTTTGTATTTTACCTGGGGGTGTGATAGGCAGGCGGCTTTATAAGAACAGTAATACCACCCTCCCTCTAATCATTTACTCAGTGAAACAACTTAAAATGCCTCCGGGGCAAAAGACAGCACAAAATAAATATAATTTACGGAAGACGAAGAAAGCTCGAGAAGCAGAGGCACTGCGGAGTGAGGAGATGGGAAGTCCCAAGGAAATCTCCATGAAGAAGCTCAAAAAGACCACCCTCCCAGGCCAAGGGGTGATTACTGGTTTCTTCCCTCCAAATCCTATACCTGAAATTAATTCTACGATTATAGAGGAACCAGCATACACTGGAGGGGGAGGGGGGGACTGTTTGAGTACTACTAATTTCGATTATATCGACAACAACTCTCTACTTGATTTATGCCTGAGTATTCAACGAGGGATGACCCCCCTGATACCTAGGATGCAGGATGATAAAGATCTGACACAGGGAACGAATCCTGCGGCCTCTCCTGTCATTACCTCGGGCCACTCGGAGCAGATGGGCAGATTATCTGCCTCCCCTAATTTGGTAATGGTGTCGATGGAGGACGTCCCGGACAATGAGGAAATGGACTTATCTGTCCCGTTTCCTGGAGCAAATGAATTAGCAGAGATACAATCTTCTGTAACTTCTCTTCAGTTTGCCCTAAAAATTCTGCTCCAAATGACCGGGCGTATTTTAGCCAATACCACCGCGCTGACTACTCCCCGGACGTATGAAAATCCTGTGGAAGCTGAGGCAGAAATCAACTTAGCGGAGGCCATTGACATAGCTGAGGAGATAAATGCTATGTCAACTAAAGAAGCCTCTGTAATCATGGATCAGAGTGAGATGGTCTTTTTCTCTCGCAAACAGCGCAAATTGGCTAAGAAGGCTCAACAAAACAGGAAAAAACTGTTAGTGTGTTCCTCAGTAGAAGAATTTGTGAACATCGGTGGCCGCTCAAAAAAAGCAAAGAAAAGGGCTGCCCGAGCTAAGAAAAAGAACAGAACTGGAGGTGGCTGTCTGACTAGCTGGGTGATTACGGACCAAGATCAGAACAAGGAACAGTCGAAGGAGCTGCTAATGCCAGCAAGGGAGGAAGAGTGTGCTGAGGCCAAAGGTACATTGACCTTGGATGAACTGGAGGAGCAGGACGTAGAGTGGGAACAACTTGAAATCGATGCCCGTTGATGGAGGAAAGGTTATGTGGGACCCCGGAGAAATCGTCCCAGCCTCTGCTGCCTCAGGCTAAAATTGTCCATCCTCCTACCAAATCAACGGAGGTTGGATCAGGCAAGTCATTCAGTAGGATATGCCGGATCAAGAACCTTTATAACAACGGCGATCGCAGATGGTTGTCTCGGTCGGAGCTCCTAATTCGACTATACTCCGTCCCAGAACTGCGCGTGTTGCAATCTGATGACTTCCAGTTTGTGGAGCCATTGAAGGGGCGGAACCCGTGTGTATCTGCCCTGCATTGCAAGTTTTTATCTACCGCACAGCTGATCAGGAAATACCGAGACGAGTTATGGGCAGTTGACGTGGAGATAGATGCAGACTTGGATGAACTTGATCCCTGTGTCGATAACAGTGAAACAAGTGGGCCGGCTGATCTCGATGTTTGTCCGATTGTACCTAAGGGAAAGAAAGTGGAAGTGGCTGACATACAACACGTGTTAAAATGGTTGGCCGAATCGCTTCCCGAAGTTCTATCCAATCATTGAACCTGGTCATTATTATCGTGGAATTGCAGAGGTTTTGCGCATCTGCTGTCCTCTGAGGGATCAGTAAACTTTGTCGCCAAACATGAGCTAATATGTTTACAAGAGACCTGGGCGATGGACCCATTATTACTGGATGGATATGTGACTTATCAATCTTTCGCGAAAAGGGGAGAGAAGGGAAGACCATTCGGTGGGCTGCTCACTGGGGTGGCCAGCTTTCTGCCCTCGAAACATATACCCTGTAGCCAAGATAATAATCTGTTGGCAGTGGAAGTTGAATATGGGCCCAAGGGCAAAGGAGAAAATGTATTGCTGATAAATTTATATAATCCTCCTCATGCCCGGATAAGTGAGCCACTCCAAGCAGCCCTTCACAAGCTGTTGGCATCCTGGTCAGCCACTCTGGGAAACGGAGCGGTAATGGTACTCGGTGACTTCAATTGCCAAATACCGGGGGGGGGGGAGGGCTACAGCCACAAAATCCGAGGTTAAGAAACAAGCGGTTACTTACGCATATTAAAAAGGATACTGAAGGCCCGCAGTGGCGTCACTTGTTCAATGACTGGGATTTGGAGATGTTGAATGGTTACACTGCTAGTGACCATCCAGGGAAACAAACGTGGGCTAATGGGTCTTCTTCCAGTATAATTGACTACATATTTGTGTGCCCTAATATGTTGCTGTGTGTTGTTGACCTGACGGTTTCTTTAAATGAATGGAGTGACCACGCTGCACTCCAGTGTGTATTAAATATTTCCCATACTACTCCAGACAAGAGTAATATGGGTACAATTCGGGTAAACAAAGCGGGCACTAGTATTAGGTGGACTGCTAAGAATATACACTTGGAATCAGAAGCACTAAATATTGAAAACTGGCCCCAAATACCCAATTTCAACGATATGTCTATTGAAGCCATAGAAACTTGGATCAGTGTTTTCTCTAATACTCATGCCTCAGCCCCCAATTGGAGTATGACTAGACCAGAGGGTGGGATACTCCCGTTTAATAAAAAGATCAGAGACACTAAGAGGGAATTGAGAAGGGAGCTACGCACGATCAAGCAAAGGTGTGAACCTATAGAAAATCTCAGGGTGGCTGTTAGGAAAAGCAAAAATAAATATAGAGCCAATATCAAAAAGCTACGGCTCGCTGAAAGATCTCTGGCATATCAGAAATTGATACACACCATTTGTTCGAAAAACACACGTAGCATTTGGGCACTTCTGGGTGAAGCTAGGGAAACAGTCAAGGGGCAATTGGTAAATCCCATCGGTGCAAAGGAATGGGAGGACTTCCTGCAGAATCGTAATGCCATCTTGCAGACAGAGGAGAGGTCTCCACCGCTACCTCCAAGATCCAGTGTATCATTTGATATGTCATACACTGCGATATTCTGTAAGATAAAAACTCTAAAATCCTCTAGAGCCCCCGGCCCTAATGGCCTAGCCAATATAGTTATCAAAGCCCAGCCCGAGTTTTGGGCAGGATTGTTGGCAATTATGTTTGAGAAAATTTTGAACCAGGGGGCGATACCTAAGTCGTGGCAAACAGCCGTGTTGATTCCGGTATTTAAAAAGGGGAACCGGCTAGATCTGAATAATTATAGACTCCTTTCTATGCTGGATACGACAGGCAAATTGTTTGCCGCCCTGTTGCTCAAGGATCTTCAGACATGGGTAGACGAGGCCCATATACTATCTAAATTCCAATGTGGCTTTAGAAAAGGCTACTCCACCGGGTATAATCTGATGGTAATGAACCTATTGAGAGCTAGAGCCCGTAAAAGAAATGAGCCACCACTGTATGCACTTTACATCGATTTTAAAGCAGCTTTTGACCTGGTACCTAGAGAACGCCTATGGTCTAAACTTGCTGCCCTAGGCTGCCCTGCTGGCATACTGTATTTTCTTAGATTGTTACATCATAATACCTCAGTCAGGTTAAAATTAGACCAGGAGGGACATCTGACTAGTAAGGTACATCAAAACAGGGGGGTCAAACAGGGCTGCGTGACTGCCCCCCTAGTTTATAATCTTTATGTGCATGATGTTCCGCTTGCTCTAACTTCTGCCCGCAATTGCCCCCCTAAAATCGGGGACTCTGTTTGCACCGTTATGGCATATGCAGATGATTTGGTCATCTTTGATCATACTATTGGTGGCTTACGTAGATCAGCCACAGCATTATGGGAGTACGCCGAATCCAATGGTCACATCATTAACCTAGATAAAACTAAGGTATTGAGATTTTCCAGCAAAAGAGTGTCCCGTGTGAACCTCACGGTGAATAATAACTTGATCCCATACGCCCCACTCTATCGCTATCTAGGTATTGATTTTGAGCCCAATGGGGAATATGTGGCACTTAAGCTCTCACGTACAATGCGAGCGGCGCAAGTAACATCTCTTATAGCCAACTTTACCAATAAGCAAGGAGGATTTACGCTTTGGGGTACGCGCCAATTGTATACGCAGGTATTTATCCCTATGATGACTTATGGCCTAGAATCACTTCTAGACTTAGATCTTAGTTGGCTTCAAGTCATCGAGGGGAAATTCTGGCGTTGTATACTTGGCCTGGGTCCGGGAGTTCCGATGGCAATTATTCGATTGGAATTGGGACTACCCTCTATGAAGGCTATCGTCATGAAAAGGAGATTGGGGCACTTCTTGAAAATGCGTAGTGTAACATCTAACCTTCTCCTGACCACTATCTACCAAGAACTGTGCAAGAAACAAAATCTTCAGTCTCCATCTGCGAGGATGATAAAACATCTTGCTATTATTGGTTGGACCTGGCGAGAAGGGCCATATTCTAAGCAAGTTCAAAATGCACTTGACAAGCGGGTAGAAATGTGGGATTGGTTAGAGAATTTCGCTCACCTTAGCTTGTTGAAAAGCTACGCATTTGTACAATACAGGTTGTACTCATTCATGCAACCACAAGGGTATCTCAATCTCTGCCCTTCTAAAAAACTGCGATGATTTATTCTTCTATTAAGGCTCGACCAACTCCCTATCCTGTTGGTCACGGGCAGAAGACTGCAGTTGCCAGTGGAACAACGCACTTGTCGGTTGTGTAAAGGAAGCAATGTATTAGAGTCAGCAAGACATGTTTTGACAGAATGTGGTACTATGATCAATGTAATCCAATGTCACATTGGGAAGTTCTCCCATAATCTGGCATCAATCGGAACGTCATTATTCTGGCATCACTGCATGAACTCTGCGAGTATGCAAGTGATGTTAGCTCTCTTCAACATCTGGACTAGGATAGAAGAAATATTGGATATTCAGATCTGAAATTAGTACTCATATCCTAAAATAGTCACTGCTCCTGCCTTGGGACGAGGTAATCGGCTGTGCTGTGAGTTCCCTTGGCACTGTAGTTGTGAGAAATGGACTAAGTCCAGTTTACCTCCTTGAATTGCTGTCCGTATATCATAGTGGGCATTGTGGGTGTTATTGTGTAAATTTGTACTGTTTCTTTTTCTTTCTTTTTACATGCTACTTGAGCTTTTAGATTGATTTTATATTTGTAAATGGCTTATTCTTTATCATATTGCTATATTGCTACTATTTTGTTTGTTTGAAGCTTATTTTATATATGTGTTTAGCTATCAATATGTGTAAAGTTTATTAAATAGACTGTATCACATTAATTAATTAAATAAATAAATAGTCAATGTGGGTGTTTGGAGTAGCAAAGCCACCAGGCGTGCAGAGGAGAAGGTGTGAAGACAGCTGAAGTTACTAGGGAAGGAAGAGGGAGTGTGGAGAGTTCCATATGCAGGAAGAGGAGGAGGCATGGAAAGATTCGAAAATGCAGAAGGAGGTGGAGGTGTGGGATCAGTAGAAGGTGTGGAACGAGATGAGGTGCAGGAGGAGCTGGAAGTGTGGAGAGTGCTGAGTAACTAAGAGGAGGTGGATATGCAGAGAGAGCTGAGTCTGCAGGAGGGAAGAGGACAGGAGAACTTGAAGGAGGTATAAGGATTTACGTGATTGACTAACCTTAGGCTTTGTCCAGGGGTTGAGTGGTTTTGTCCTGTGAGACGTAGTAAAGCCAAGCCCAAAAGGCATCCACTTTGCCTGATGGTACAAAGGGCAAAAGTGTGCACCTTATGGGCTAAGCCCAAGGGGAAAAAAACCTGTAGGGGAAAAACCCAGTAGAGCGAAGAGGTAATGCTGGGAAGGTTTGAATGCAGCTGCAAGGAAGAGAACTCTCCAATGAAGATTTCCAGAGGACGGGGAGGCTCCAAGAATACGAACAGCCAGAGAGAGGAGAAGGGGTGCCGCCTGACTCACGAGAGCAAGAGGAAGCAGAACAAGGCAAGGGGAATTGCAGCCGGTGAAGAGGCTAGGAAGCAATGAGCGCAGGAAAGGCAAGCTCAGGAGGACCAAAGGCAAGGAGCAAGCAAGGAAGGAACACTAAACAGCATCAATGCTAGGATAAGTTTGAAGCAACTCAGAGCGCTCACCTTGGTGAGTCCAGGGCTGCAGTGCGTAACTAATACTGGAGCCCTGTAAAGCTTGGGTTCTCCATAGATAACTCTGACATCTTGTGATGTTCAAGTTGCTTCTTTATTGAAGTTCCAGTACATTATATGAAGTTTAACTTGTCAAGTACATCTGAGCTTAAGGCAACATGCACCGGCATCCTCTCAGGTAAGCTACATCTCTCCAACTGACCTCACTCAGAACTCTCAACCATACATCAACATTCTCACAGGCTGCATTCCATGTCACTCACCCAACATTCCATACAAACTAACAAAGGCAGCAGGGAAACCAGGTCACTACATATCTTCCTTCCTTAAAGAACACAAATGACACCTACCAGAACAAGGCACACACTGACCACACACACACACACCATCCCCAGAGCGTGCAACACAACCAAAAACTACAACCACCACATCTGCACACCCTGAAACCGTCCACACAGTAGTGGTACCAAAACCCACTCCAACAATGCCCTTCCCCTTTTCTACATAGTGGGGAAAGGACACCAAACAACTGAAAAATGCACCACAACAAATCCTCACGACCTCAGGCACTCCAACCTCTCTCCACATCAGCACACCCTGCGCTGCACAGAAACTACAACTTCTAAAGCACTACTTCCCTCACAGCCACACCAACACACAACATCAAGCTGTGCCCTACACACTTCCCTAAGAACCAGACTGGGCATTCCAAACACCCGGGTGAACGACACCCAACAACATTACACCCAAGGTGCTATGTCACCACCCCCAACAGTTACCTGTGTCCCAAGGACCACCATACTAATCAACACACCAGCTGTGAGCTGTAAACTGACTCCCTTTCTTTGCTGGTGGCATTGACCCACTTCCAAAAGCTGACGGTATGCCCTTAATTGCCTCAAACTTGTCATGAAACACTTCCATATCCACACTTTCCTCGCAAAAGACGCTGCACCTTCCTCTCATTATCACGGCAACGCTTAAACCTTGTCGCTGCCCGCCTCCATACTCGCCACACCTTCCGGATATAAAAAAACGTCTGAACTCCGCCGTAACGTTGTGACGTTGAACACGTCGCAGGGTTCTCTCATTTCACCAGAGGATTCCTCTCAAACGAACGCCTCCTACGTCGGATGACGTGCTTCGCATTACATATGAACTGCAGGTCGCCGACTCCCTCAGCCAACCACCTGACGTCACCAGTACTGGCAGGCAGTCCAAGGGAACAGAGCTCCCCACTCAAACTGATGTCGCAGCCACTGTTGAACCCTCGCTGCACATCGTCGCCGCCGCAGCCCTCACAGAATTCTCCAGCCAACACTGACTGTCAAATCTTCGCCTCCTCGCTGCTAACAGCTGCCAAAACCTCAGGGAATGGAATGACCCTGCTGCTCCACTCACGAAGGGCACCGTGATTCTCACAGATCCCCACAGCTCTTCCTGCAGGGCTGCTGCCACACTGAGGTAAGTCTTCAGCTTTGACCAACTCCTTAATCTTTACAGTACTTAATCACAAGCTCTCCCAAAGCTCTGCACCTGGGCTATACTTAAAAGGGCTCCAAACCCCTGCGCGGCACAGCAATGGCTTCCAAATTCCTGCTAAGCGCAGCTACAGGCACCAAGCCCCCTCGGATGCTGCTGCCATGGGATCCAAGCCCCTCTATGCCGCAGCCTTGGGTTCCAAACCCCTTCAATTCAGTCATTGGGCCCTTAGCCCCACCAAAGTTCAATTGCCAGACACTAAGCTCACTGTCCTTTGCTTGCCGCCTGCTGGCAGGCCCACTTGCCCCAGGCCCTGGCGCTGCTCCCTACTTCCTGTGCCTCTGCATCCCGTGCTGGGCCCCTCTGCACCTTATGGCGCTCTGCGCTGCCACTCCCTGAGAGGATCTTCTTCTTCGGTTGGGGGGCGGTGCATGTCCCATCCGTTGTGCTGTCCCCCCAGCATTGCTAGCATCCTCGTCGCCATTGTAAAGCTCGGGTTCTCCATAGATAACTCTGACAGATAGTGATGTTCAAGTTGCTTCTTTATTGAAGTTCCAGTACATTATATTAAGTTTAACTTGTCAAGTACAACTGAGGTTAAGGCAACATGCACCTGCATCCTCTCAGGTAAGCTACATCTCTCCAACTGACTCACTCAGAACTCTCAACCATACATCAACATTCTCACAGGCTGCATTCCATGTCACTCACCCAACATTCCATACATACTAACAAAGGCAGCAGGGAAACCAGGTCACTACACGCCCATCTTGAAAAAGGCTGAAATGTTGCTGCGACTTCGATGTCGTGAACCTATCCGCCGCCATCTTGCAGGGCTAAAAACTCTGTGAGGGTGCTGTCTTCTCCACTGCTGCCACAGAGAGCAAGTAGAACTGAAAATCGTAACAGTATGCCCCCTCCGAGGAGGCAATGGACTGGGCTTCCAGGGATGCAATCTGTAGATTCTCCTGAGAAGACATGGTACGTGCAGGGCAGATGCCGGTTCCCAAGAATGATCGAAGGACCGTATCCCTTCCAATCCAACAAATACTTCAGTTGACCTTGACGGCACCAGGACTCACATATGGATTGCACTTCAAATTCTGGTCCAGAAGTGGTGGCCACTGGGGCCGGAGGCTTGCAGGATCCTCTACGGAACCGGTCCAGTACAGCTGAGATATATGAAACACCGGATGGATGCGACCCCAAGAAACAGGTAATTGGAGTTTAAAGGCGACCAAACCAATAAGTTCAATGATTTTGAAGGGCCCAAAAAAGTGTGGAGCTAGTTTAGAAGGAACCAGGTGTTTTGGCAGATAGCAGGAGGAAAGCCAAACATGATCTCCAACCGACAAAGTAGGTGATTTTAAGCATTTGCGATCGGCATGTCTCTTGCTGACCACTCTAGAGTCTGTTAAGGCCTGGAGAGCCATGGTATGAACTGCTCTTAGGTTGTCTGTTTAGGCATGGTAGTTTGGTGTCAGATGGTGTAACCATGGGTACACATGTAGGATGAAATCCATAGGTACAGATGAAGGGACTAAGACCAGTGGCAGTATGGACTGAGTTATTGTAAGCATATTCTGCAAATGGGAGTAGAAATGACCAGTTATCATATGAAGCTGAAGAAAAACAGCATAAGTACTGCTCAATTGTTTGATTAAGTCTTGCAGTCTGACCATTCGATTGTGGATGATAGCCTGATGTAAGTGCTCTTTGTATTCCTAGTTTCTTGCAAAGTAGCTTCCAGAATGCAGAGGCATACTGAGGTCCCTGGTCGGACAAAATGGTGGTGGGTAAACCGTGGAGATGAAAAATTGTCTGAATGAAGACGTCTGTCATATGTTGGGCGGTTGGAACTTGAGGAAGAGCAATACAGTGTGCAGAGTTTGGTAGAGGTTTGCAGTCTCTGCAGTCATCCCTGAGAAGCAGTCTGTCTACGGTGTCAGTTGGAGGAGGAGCAAACCTACAAAGAGTGCTCCGCAATGCAGAGCGTTCGCGGAGCTTTGGCAGACGTTTGCAGTCTCTGCAGTCATCCGTGAGAGGCAGTCTGTCTATGGTGTCGGTTGGAGAGGAGAAAAACTAGAAAGAGTGTTCCGCAACGTGGAGCATTCGGGAAGCTTTGGCAGAGGTTTGTAGTCTCTGCAGTCTGTGTCAGGCAGAATCTGGCGCCGAGGAGAACAACCAAGTAGCAACAACCATGGACAGGGACGTTCAGAGCGAGCCCAAGGCATCATCAGTGACTGTTGTGGAGCTCACTGGAAGTGGGAGTAACCAGACGCTTTCCTGCCCTGAGGTGAGTGTGGCTTCTAATATGAATAGCAGGCACAACAATAACTGTCAGCCATTCACTAACAAGCAACACATGATGGGTGAGACTGTCTGCCTGTTTCACATTCAAGTGAATATTGGAGCTAGTAGAGCACTGTTCATTGATAATTTGAATGCTTCCCGCCATACCAAGGAGCGCGCCCTACCGAACAATCACAACAGCAGCATCTGCAGCAGTGAGGGCCACTTCGACGATTCTAACTTTAAGCCATCCACTATGAATGTTTTGGAATGCAATGCAAACTTACCTGTGGGGGCTCACTCGTTCCTGATAACATGTGCTACCTCACACATGGCGAGTGGCTCACATTCTTACACTCAACCAACGGCTACAGCCAGCTTGGAGCCCTCTTCCAACTCTGAAACACTCTCATCAAATTCTGAGTGCACACCCTTACGTAATATAGCTCAAGACTTGGGGGCAGAGGGTGTGGAAGGTGTGAGCCTAGTAGGCTCAAAGAAAGTAGAACTACATTGACACATCCCCCCATGGTTTATCTATTTAATTCAGCAAACAGAGGTAATAACACCTCAGAAACCCGCTTGATACAGAGTAATCGCCTGGATCCTAAGGACCCCTCTGAAAGGCCACTACTGCAGAAAACCCTGAAGTGCCAATGCACGCCTCCTCAACTGCTGATCAATTCGAAGCAGACGGGGGGCAGCCGGGGCAGGGCGAGGCAACAAAAAACCCCAAGCATACAATCATTCAAGAACATTTGGTAACCGACGGGCCTGATGTCCATGAGCTTGCTAGACAATCAGCGTTTCTTCTACAGGAAATTGACATTGAGCCATTACCAGGATCATCCTGCTCAACCTAATTGCACAAGTGAAGACCCGGGACCCCGGGGCAAGGCCTCAGACTGAGCCCTACTGGAGAGCACCATCTCCATTGAACCTGGAATTGTCTCCCCCAAGGACACAAGCTTCATACAGTGCAATATAATTGCCCAGGCACACTCCGAGGCAACAGGGGCAACACAGCCTGCCGATATCATTGGGGAGGTTGAGAGCCAAAGTGTGAATAGTGCATCTGGGAAAGCACTGCAAGGTACCTCCAATAGGACACAAGAATCCCTGGAGGCATGGGCATCTGACATGGCCTCATCTGACTACAGGATCCCTGTGCCAGACAGATACAATGAGCCGCTAGTCGGCAGCTCAACATGGCATGAAAACAACAAGATGACTACAACCCCGAACAGCTGTATCAAGCCAAAAGGACCTACTTGGTTCTCAATGGACCTAACAATTTCTCACCAGGGGCAGTGGACTGTGCCACCTGTACCGATCCCATGATGCCACTCAACCCCGTTCCAGTTCAAACATCTGATTTTCCCCCTCCCGACAGGGAATTGATGCCAACACAATTGCTTGCTTATCTACCCCCACGGCGCCATTTATGAAGTTATACGGGAACATAGGCGATCAATTAAAAGATCAAACCACAATCATTGCCATGATGCATGCTAAAATGCTGTTTGTGGAAGGATTCATCACTGGTATCCGGAACAACTTGGACAACAGTTTGGCCCGGGTCTCCAATTTACTCCACAGTATACTAGTCCCCATCATTAAGGATAAAATAAAAAAAAGAGAGTCTAAGTTGCATCAGGGCCGTTCAAACTCCTCAATTGACCACCCAGAAGACTCTGTTGTAAGTAGCAACATCTCAAAGCTTGATATGGTGCCGTCGGCTAACATAAACAAGGAAGATCACTCTACCCCAAGTTCGCCGTAGTCAAGCCAGTCTGCAAAGACCCAATCTATAGTATTGAGTCCAGTGATGGTCTCAAATACGAAGGAACTAAGATGCACGCAAGAGCAACAGACAGCAGCCGGCAGACTTGAAAGTTCATTATCGCAATAAAATGGTGCTGACAAACTACAGGAGGAAGCCGTCGAATGTCAGACCACGAAGACGGGTGAGCAGAAGAAGGGAACCCCCAGCCAGAGTAATAAGATCAAAGCATCTTTAAGAGAAACCAAGAAGGGACAAGAACTATACCAGCACAGAATTTGAAGAAGCCTGCGAAGAAACATCCAAAGATAGTACAAATTAAAGTGTTCTTCAGAAAAAAACTAAAACCATATGCACACCACCCAAGACGAGTTCCAATAGGAGCTGCTCTTTTATCAGAAACCTAACCCTTCCAAAGCATAACGAACCCTTGCAGACTGGAAATCAAATGCACCGGCCTTCACCCCGCAAATCTAAGGAGCCTAGCTTCCACCACACTCTGCACCTGATAATTGGTGTAAGATCAAGACCAGAGGAAGCTGATGAGGACTTGTTGGAGCTCACCATGTATACAGTGACCGAAGGTGAGGAGACCAACGACCCACTCAATCAGGAGGATGCTCTAACTATGATTGATTTGGACTCTACCGTGGATGAGGATGGAGTGGCAAAGGAAGGTGAGACTTGCCGCGAGGTAATCCTAGAAGCCTTCACTCATCCCCCACATCTATCCCGAGACCAGAGTAGGGAAAACTTGATACTGGAGATGAGATCTGCAAGACTTTACCCAACTTCCTTCTGGGAGGGAACCAGTAAAGTAGGGCCTCGGATGAACTTGAGGGCTGCATCCAAAGATGCACCTTATAACTTGGAATTGGGCCCCAGTAACATCAGGCCAACTTGGGCTAATACAAAAGAGACAAAGAGATCAAGGGAAACAGATGAGAGAACCATCGAAGTTTATGAGGTTCTCAATCAATCCAGGCTAGTGTGTGAAGAAGGATGTGGCCCGGAAGTTCGGGATGCAACCACCTCCTCATGTCTAAGCGGCAAAGTTTTGGCGAACCTGAGGAGTGCCACCGAAAAGGAATCAAGAGGAATTCAATCCCCTCCCTTTAAAACGATGGAACAAAGAAGGAAGGAAGTTCTATTGAGAGGTAAAAGTGTGATACCTGTTGAAAGCCATGAGACAAAGAACTGAAGCTCACCAAGACCATATACAGTCCCCCAGTGGAGCCACCACCTGTCACTCACCATTACGGTGACGAGTTGGTGTGGGACGGCAAGGCTTCAGAATCCTATGCTTCCGACTTGATAGTTGAGCCGTAGGTTATGAAACCTAGGCCTCCTCTCTGGAGGGATAAACGCGTTTCTGTGATATGCCCCTTTGTTGAATGAAGTAAGCAGACAAAGGAACTAATCGCCTAAAAGAGCGGGGGGAAACGCACCGCCATGATACCAGCTGAAAAGGAAAAAACACAGGTCAATGGTTGTAAGGTGTACAATATTAAACCGAAAAGAAAAAGTGAGATAAAACCACCTGTTTCCTCTCCCTCCTAGAGATGATGGTGTGGCACTATCACAGGGTCTTATCCCTAAAAGAACAGAACAAGAGATTCAGCTAAGTATCAGGTTGATTCACAATAATGTAAGATCAGGCCAATGGAGAATTGAGTTCCTTACCGTTCCTTGTCAAGTGTCTAGGATGATGATGGGAGTGCGTGATATAGTAGAAAATGATGGGAGAAAACAAAAAAAGGTAGGTTAGTAAGGGAGACTGACCCGGGTGGCATGAGGGACGCACTGGAGTCGGGAGGGTGCACCGGCTGCAGAGCGTTCTGAGGTGCACAGTGATCAATGCTGAGATCCAATACAGGTGAGTTCCCAGCCAGTACATGGGTATTCAGAAAAGGAGCAAGGAGTAACTAGGAAGTCTGTATCACGTATCAGGAGTTTGTACAGAGGAAACCAGAATGGAGCAAGGCGAAAGTCCAAAGCAATCCGTATAATGTAGCAGGAGTCGGTACACAGGCAATCAGAATGGAGTAAGGTGAAATTCCAAAGCAGTCCGTGTAACGTAGCAGGAGTCGGTACACGGGAAACAAGATTGGAGCAAGGCGTAGCTAGGTCAGGAACTACAGAAGACAAAAGAGTCAAACTTCAAACAGAGCAGCATTTAGAGTATGAATAACGCTTAAGTTTGTGCCGGGAATGAGGCACAGTGCGGCCACCTGACACAATGCCGGACGGGGAAGCCGTGGAGGCGTTACCCTGGTAACTGCTGGCTGTAACGCCCATTTCCAGGGCAACCTCCAATGCCAACGCCGGAGGAAGGGGGTGGCAAAACGTTGTGTACTCCGTCGAATGGCTGGATAAACCTGGCATTTAGCCAGCCTACAAGTAACATGCCTTCCATGATTGTTGCTCCGGGTATGGGAAGCATGCACAGCCTTCCAAGCTGTGACACCACCCAATTAAGTAACAGCTTGCTATTGGAGAGAAAACTACACTTGAATGATGGCTTGAATCGAGTGAACCTTTCACCTCTGTTTTGCCACCTGCCAAGTCAAAGGCTTTTAACAACTAATCACCTGGCCATTATCGAGTTTCCAGAAGAAGAGAGGTTAGACAAGGTGATTGTCTACCTTGATACGTCAATAGTTAAACAAACTGTTGCTGGAAGAGGCCCCTCATTTGCTACCAACTGGATTTGACTTTGAGAAAATGTGAACATTTACCAGCATTGATCCAGGAAGTTCCGAACCAAAGCCATGCAGGATCGGGGACCAGAGTCAAAACCCGGAATGGTAGTGGCCAACAACAGGACCTTAACAGAGCCAACCATCGAACAATGACAATTACGGTGGGGGGCCACAGGACGGAGATGGAACGAAACGCTGACATAAGAACATGGATTCAGAAGAGAGACGAAGAAAATTGGAAATGGCTGGCAGGGATTCTGGCAGACAAAACCAAAAGGTCATAACGCCAGGAATCCATTGCTCCTAACGACTTTACATTTGACAACTGGAACACCACAGGCTACCCTCACATTAGTTTAGCCGAGGTGAACTACATTTGAAAACCTTTGACATAATCTGTTTACAGGAAACCTGGCTCCAGAACACCCTGTTACTAGAAGGTAGGCCCATGTCAGGTCAGCTAATTGCCCTAAAACTGGGATTAATCTTACACCCCCGTCGACAGAGAACCCCCAACCCCTACATCCAAATGATAACGCTAGAGGTGGGACAAGATGACGTGGCAAGTAGAAGAGTTATGATTGTATTCAATTTATAGAGGAACCCTGAAGCACTTGAAAACACGCCACCTACCGGAAACAATAACAAACACACTTGATCAGCAGACAGAGCAATGGCAAGATCCCTGGATCATTATCAGTGGTGACTTGAACATCTATTGCTTCGACCAAAATCAACTTCTTATTCAGAGTGCTGCCTTATCGTCTAGTTCGACGGAAATAAGAGGTCTTGACTGGCAACATAATCTTGCCCTAAGAAACATTGACATCATGAACGGACACAGTGAGGGTGACATTCCAGCTCAAATTACCCGGATAGGAAGAAAATACAGGCAAATCTTGGATTATATCTTTGAGTCCCGAAATATGACCTCTCTTGTAAGTCTGGTGGAAGTGAAGTCATGACTACAGACAATCATAACCTGCAAAGACTAACCTGTGTAGCATTGAGTAAAAACCAAAAGGAGATTCATCCTGGTGTGCTGGTAGTTGTGTGCGGGAAGAAACAGGTTGATCATCTACCCCAAAAAGATGGGCCACTTGACCACTAAACTAAGATCTGAAATAGCATGTGCAAGTGGGGGGTCTGATGAGCAACCTATCGATTACTCCATCATGCTGAAGGACTTTGAAGAACACAAGAACTTCAGCAACAAAAACAGCATCTGTTACCACCACAAATATGATTTGGAGCTGGCCACAAAGAAGAAGACCCTTAAATACACAATTTTGAAAAGGATTTCACAGTGGAAGCTCAGCTATTAATAAAAAAACTTTGCTTCAACAAGACTCCGAAGCCATGCTAAACAAGATCGCATCTAAAAACAATGCAGAAATCTGGCAAATAATCAACTCAATGTACGCCCCACAAGATGCCTTAATTATAAATGCAGTAGCAGCTAGCACCTGGGTAGCCCACTTCGAAACTGCTCTTTGAGTGTAAAGAAGAGGACCTGAGCCGAGCTACACCATTGAAAAATACTCTGTGGAGCTTCGCCACGGAAATGGGAGACATCTACATTTTTATGTGATCTCTTTGCCCACATCAAAAAATCAAGATGACCTCCGCTGTCATGGAAATCCGCAGTGGTGGTCCCCATTTACAAGAAAGGGGATAGATCAGACCCCAAGAACTATCGGCCTATCGCCCTTCTGGACGTGGCAGGCAAATAATTTGCATTGCTAATCTTAAAGGCTTTGTCATCGTGGAGCGTCTCCACTGGCCCTCGAAACAAAGGACAATCTGGCTTTCATCAAAGGTGTCTGCACCTCCCTCAATGTCATCCTGATTAATATCTTAAAGGTTTGAACAGAGAGGGAGAAAGAGATGAAGATCTATATGGCATTCATCGACTTGGCCCAAGCATTTGATACTATAAGTTTGCCCAAGCTATGGAGGAAACTTGATGGATGGGGATCCCCTTGTGATATCAGTGAGACACTGAAAGATCTTTATTCCGGGCGAACTTTAAGTGTCAGGCTGGACAGGAGTGGCCTTCTCTCGGACCCAATTGCAAACGGCAAAGGGCTAAAGCAAGGTTGCTTCCTTGCACCAGAGCCTTTGAACTTGTACATTTCGGGCGCAAAAGAAGCTTTTGCCAACATTAGATGTTTCCCCCTAAATTAGCCAATTAATCCATTGGCCGATTGTTATATGTGGATGATGTTGTACTAATAGATCAAACAGTGATAGGCCTACAACGACAGCTTGACAGTCTGCAAGACTACGTGGAGAAAAATGGACTCAAAATCAACCCCAAACAATCTCGGATTATGACTTTCAGTGGAAAGTGTGGGGGCAAGCAGAGAAAAAAGAATGTGTGGTATCTTAGTGGTGAAAAAGGAACCGAGGATAGTTCCATCACTTACCTGGGTGTGTGTCTGAACACCAGAATCAGAGATGCCCCAAGAGAAATCATCCTAAGAAGTAAAGCCAAAAATCTTGCTGTACAGGGAAGGCTCCTTCTCAACAAATGTTGTGGCTTCTCATTGGTGCCCTTGATCTCCTTCTATCGCATGAAGATGATACCAATCCTTATGTATGGAGCGGAAGCATCCTTTGCATTACAAGCGGAGACCTGGCCAAAAATAGAGGGGCTGTTCTGGAAGAGGGTCTTGGGGTTACCGAAAAGCACTTCCGTCCAAGCAATCAGGATGGAACTCGGCTTAACATCAATGTACATGATAGTGTTGTGGAAATCTCTTTCCTTATACCATACGTGTATATCGCCAAACCCAGTGGGAGGCTTCTCTGTGATAAACAAAGCCTTGCATGAGAACCCCAAAAGAATCCTGGATGAACGGAGGAGCATCTGCCAGGTAATTCTCGCAGACCTGGAACAATCAGAAAAATGCCTGATTAGCAACCCAAATAGAACCAAACAGATGTGATACATGCAAGAATGGATGAACATACAGCAAGAGAGCCAGTCATTCAAACTATATGGAAAGTCCTTACAAGAGGCTAGAAAACTAAATACGTTATCAAAGTATCTGCTGAAGTGCCCCAATCGTCATTTTAAAGCCCAGTTCGAGTGCTTTCGTTTTCATCTGTTTCCCACAAAAGAAATCTTGAGCCCAAGAGTGCGTGATAGTGGGTTTGATACATCATGCAGGCTGTGTTTGAACAAAGACTCGAAGGAAACTCTCAGACATTTGACACTATTTTGTCCAGCCTTAAGAGATGTAAGGACCAACATCCTGAGCATATTTCATCTTCTCCACCTGCGGTGTCCCCCAGGGATCTAATCTCTCTCCCTGGCTGTTCAACCAGTATCTGGCACTCCTTGCCCACCGCATCGCCACTCTCTGCCCCAACTTTCAGTGCTATGCGGATGATACCCAGCTCATTTTCAGGCTACCCTCGGCCTCCTCCTCTCCTTCCCTCATCTCCGACTGTCTGTCTGCTATCCAGGAATGGTGTGCCGCCAATGACCTCTGCCTTAATGCCAGTAAGACTGTGATTCTACTCATCGGCACACCCACTTCCTCCTTCCCTGCAGCGCTCTGGCCAGCCTCTCTTGGCCAGCTTCCTGCTCCTACTTGCAAGGCAAAAAACCTCGGGGTCATCTTCGACTCCACACTCTCCTTCTCTCCTCATATTACTGACGTCTCTAAGAAGTCTCACTACCAGCTGCACCTCCTCAGAGGTATTCTTCCCTTCCTCTCCTTCCCCCAGAAGCTCACGGTCTCCAGAGCCCTGGTTCTCTCGAAGCTGGACTACTGTAACAGCCTCTATCTTAATCTGCCTGCCTCTACTCTCCGCCCTCTGCAACTCATCCAGAACAGGACTGCAAGACTTGTCCTTGGCCTCAAGCCCAGGGACCGTATCTCTCCAGGACTGAAATCTCTACACTGGCTCCCTGTGGCTGCGAGGATTAAGTTCAAAACCCTCTACATTGTCCACAAGGCCTTCTGGGGCCTGGGGCCTAAATACCTTCAACTCTCTCTTCCTAAATATCTTCCTTCCCGAGCCCTTCGCTCATCTGTCTCCAACTCCCTCAGGGTCAGCCGCTTCTCGAAGCAACGAGCTGGGGGTAGATCTCTCTCTGCGGCAGGGGCCTCCCTCTGGAACAGCCTTCCTGCTTCCCTGAAACTTGAGGAGAACCATCTTCGGTTCCGGAAGCACCTCAAAACCTTCCTCTTTGCTTCTGCTTTCTCTCTCCCTCTCCCCTGCTAATTCTTCACTGAAACTGCACCTGGGCCACTCTCACCGACCTCGGTCCTTGGCCCAGCCACTCTCCACTTGCACTGCCTCCCTGGCAACCCCAGCACTGCGGGACTGTCTCTGCATCCCTTACAGCCCCCCCCTCCCAGCACTTGTCTGCACTTACCTTGCACTTGCCACCAGCTGGCCCTATTTATTATTTATTTTTTATTCTACTTACCCTGTTCAGCACTTCCCCCTCTCCCCTTCCCCTTGCACTTTTCCCTTCCCCCTACCCCTGCACTTGCGCGATCTGAATGACACCCGGCCTAGTAGGATCGTTGTCTGTCTTCCCCCCTGTTCCCCCCTCCCTGCCTCGTCGCGCCTTGAAACACTTGTGTATAGGCGCGTTACAAATGCCATATCATATCATATCATATCAATACGGTTCGAGGACGGCTGATGACTGGTGGTTGGCGTTTACGCAGGGAGAAAGGATATCTGTGACCATAGCCCTTGTCAGGGTATTGAAAGAGATTTTTATTAGGATTGAAGGGTGTAAGCCCAAGAATGTGATGACATCTATTATCAACTGACATTGGCTTCTATTTAAAAATGAGTCGTGTTAAGAAGGGCATAGGTGGGAAAACTCGTTTTTACTAAAGATTTTGTGCAACCTTCAGGTATAAGGTTTTCTTTTTTGTAAAACCAAAACACCTAAATAAAATAATTTTAAAAAATGTGCCAGCTTCGTGAGAGAATCAATGGTCATCATTATCGCAGTATGGTTGTTGGAAAAAGGTAATTTGCCAATTAAATTGGTGCTGATGTGTTGCCAAGCATGGGAAGTTAAGGGAGGTTGTGTCAGCCTGCATGGGTTCTTGCTTTGTTGGCAGATTAAACAAGCAGAAACGAAATCTTGAGCTTCATTGGGAAGTTTAGGCCACCAGAAATGTCTGTTGATGTTTTCCAGGGTAACTCGAATACCTATATGTCCCGCAGTTTTGGTGTCATGACACATGCAGAGAATGTCTTTCTGCGAGTCCGAGGTGGGTACGTAGAGGGCTTCATAAAAAAACAGAAGACCTTGCTCCACAAGCAAGGTGTATTTCTCTATGATGGAAATCTTTGCAGGATCCATAGGGTTAGTTGCTTGTCGTACCTGCTGCAGGAAGGAAGAAACCATGAACAGAAAAGAAGCCTTGGGTAGTAGTCTTTCTACAGGGATCAGATTTTTGTTTTCGGAATCAGTGGGGGAGAGTGCATCTGCCATTTGGTTCTCTATCCCTGAGAGAAATGTGAACAAAAGGTCATAACTGGAGAAAAAATAAGCCCAGCGGGCTTGCCTGCTGTTTTGGCATTCATGTTGTTGCAAGACCCTTAGATTACGATGGTCAGTCCTAACAGTGACCTGATGTTTTGACCCCAGAAGCAGATGTCACCATTCTGTGCAGGCTTTCTTGATAGCAAGGAGTTCCTTTTCCAGAACCGTATAATTCTGTTCCAAGGAGGCCAAAGTCTTGGATAGGTAGGCAATAGGCAGGGTTGGACTGGGCCTATCGGTCATTCGGCCATGGGCCGAATCACTTGGAGGACCTGGGGGCCGGTTTCTCAAGCCACCATGCCTGGGCCGGTTTGGGTTTACTATTTTTGAATTGTAGCCTACGTTACTTTAAGTAACATAAGTTACATTGCTTTGCGGCCCAGCAGCCAGCTAGCGGATGCATTCATCATCAAAGAAAGGTAAAACCTAAGTGTTACCTTGTTTTGATGAATGCATGCATCAGCATTAGAGTAGGCCCAGGCCCGGCCAACCGTGCGCAGAGTGCCCTGCAGCCCAACTGCCAAGTAGGCGACACCATGGCGCCACAGCAGTGGCTGAGGCACTATACTGAAGACAACAAGTGTACTATTTTACAATTCACACTGGGAGCGGCTGGGCTGGTTGGGGCCAGGGTTACCTTGGCAGCCTGTCCCGCTCCCAGTAAATTGTAAGTAACATGAGTCCTGTCTGCATTTGCAAGTTGCAAATTGCTTCAGTACCTTCCAAGTGCATTAAGGTTCTGGGCGGTGGAGTAGGACTGGGGGCGGTCGGATCCTGAGACTGAGTGAGGTGTGAGCAGCTGAGTCTGGGTCACCTCAAGTGAAGGAGGAAAAAATCATACCATCTCGTTCAAACATTTCCACTTTCAGTCCCATGACGCACACTGCACGTCTGGATACATGGAGGCAGGTAAGAAGCTTTACTACTTTCAGAAGTGTCCAACTTTCCATGCATATTTTACGGGCTAACTGTTGTCTGCACAGCTTCATGCTCAGGGATTTATTGTTGGTTATATGTTGGCGGGTTCCTGGAGCTGCACCCAGTATGGGTACACTATGCTGTTACATTGAGGTCAGTTGGGGGTCTAGACTTTTCATTTTCTATCTGATCTGTGCATTGTCTGCAAGTCTTGCTTCTGACGTGGGTGTGTGGTCCGAGCTCTGCCTCAAGATGTATTGGGTTAATGCATCTGTTTATATGTGTGTATCATGGTGCAAATTCGTAGCAACAGCACCAAGATACTTTGACCTGCTGCTGCAGAGAGCTGTGTACACCTGGCTAGAGCTGTGTGTAACTTTCGGGCAACAGGTTCCAGTTTCAGAGTTGGATAACTGAGTGCGTTCATTCTGCTTATGCAGGGATTTGTGCACGACTGTGGGAAGTGGGTTCCCGTAGAGTTCAACCTTCCACGCCCTGCCCATCCCATGTATCTCTGCCCTGCACTGGATAGGGAGATACAGACAGAGGGGCTGCAGTTAAAGCAGATCCAATGGCTGCGCAGTGTTTCACTCTATGCCTATCAAGTGGACCTTGTGGTGATTAGAGAGTAAAATATAAACAGGGGTGCTGCAGGCAATGGAGATACAATGGTAGTGCAACCTTTCACAATCTGCCCATCCAGTGTTAGGTCGAGAGAGAAATAGAATCTGAGGGGATACCGGTAAAGCAGATGCAATCAAATGTGTTTCTACTCGACCCATTCAATGTGTCACACATTTTCTCCGTAGGACCAGCTTGTGCTGGTTAGAGTGGAACTCTACCTGTATTGTTTTGTGTTGATTTGTGGTTTTTATGTGGCACCGCGTGCAGGCGGAACTATTTTTGCATGGACATGTCTGGCAAATCCTCCCTTGCAAGTGAGAAGACATTTTTCCTCTTGTAAATGTTAATTGATGTTCGCAGAGCCTTAGTCTCACATATCTCAGATTTGTTCCCGATCTCGTCGGCTTTTAAATTAAGTGTCTGCTGAGACAGTAACACTTTGCTCCAGAGAGTAGGGCCTTGCTCCCCCAGTCCTTTGTGAATTGTGTGAGTGTGGTAACTCATTGTGTATCTGAACTGTTGTTGCTTTCTTTGTATTGTTTTGTTTATCCATCTACAAGTGCTCGATAATGGGACATATGAGCATTCTGCCTTTGCCTAGCTGCAGAGACAAAGCTAAATCGTTAGAACCATAAAAAATTCAAACAAAATCTAAAGAGGAGCCCACACAATAAATAGTATTCTCGCAACAAAGGTATATCTGTAAGAAGAGGGTGTCATTTTTGCGAGCGCAATGAAAATGCGAAATTCACAGCACTATGGGCCTCATTAGGACCCAGGCGGAGTGGGTTTCCGCCAGCGCTAATCGCGGCGGACCCGTCCGCCGTACTACGAGTTCCCTTAGCGCCATGGAGGTTTTCTCCGCCTGGTTTTACCAGGCGGAGAAAACCATGGCGCTACGGGACCTCGTTGTTAATTACGCCACCGTATTTTACGGTGGCGTAATTAACTCCTTCCCCACTCCCATTATACCCTATGGGGCAAGAATGGGAATGGGGAAGGGCAGAATGGGGATTGGGGATTTACCGCTCCGCCGAGGTCGGAATGGGGCGGTAAATCCGCCAACCCCCATGGCGCTATCGACGGCTTTCCGCCGTGCTTCGCGGTGCATTTAGCACCGCGAAATCCGCCTGGGTCCTAATGAGGCCCTATGTCTGCTTCGGCATCTTTCGGCGATAACTGCGACTTCCACTCTTTTTCACGGTTGTGAATTTCTGTGTATTTCATGCGCCGTTTTGCCGGTTTGCCCCCAAATTCCCCCCAAAAATGTGTTACTGTGGCCAATACACATAAACGTATTGCCTATCACAACCGAATAAACAAATCGTTATTTTGCATGGACATTCGCAGCCATTCATGTAGAGGTACAGAAACATGTGCTTTGCAAGGCCATTAGGACTCAGTGAGTCTTGCAAATCACAAATGTTTCTGCGACTGCCCAGTCACTGTAGAGTTGCGTGTAAAGACCCACCCTCAGTACTAGAAATGTGGGCGGTAGGGATGCCTACTCCACAGTGGATCACTTCTGTGGCACATGTGGCCCAACTTTCAAGAGGGGTGCCAGCCATTGCGCATTGCTTCTGATGTGGGTGGGCGCTATCAGGCCTTCATTTCTCCTGTGTGCACGGTCCCTTCTGCCCTGAGTCTTGTCTCGATGTGTGCATATATAACCCCCTTGCTTCCAATCTATGCCTTGAACGCACGCCATGGCTTCTGTTTATAAATGGCAATAGATTTATCTAGCCCATTTCCCGCGTATTTGCCATTTCCCTGGAATGTAAAAGACAGGTGTCGCTATATCACATCAGTGGCACTCCTTTGTCCACTCGCACAGATGAAAAGCTCAGTTTACCCTGTTGCAGCTGAAAGCTGTGGCTTTATGCCCAGATATCCAAAGCAGATGCATTGCCCAGTGAGCTTCTTACCGACCACACGACCTGCAGCTTGAACCCAGACCCATGTAACCGGTCCATTAACCCACTGAGCTATCTCTACAGCTGAAGCTGAGTGTCAGGAACATAGTTGCCGATAGGGGATTGGTGGTGTCACCTGGTGGCTTGTGGTTGTGCTGCTGGGAAGTGTCCGTGTGGCCGGCAGGTTACACACGGTTCTCTGGAGTGAGCACATTTGTGGCCGGCTCTCACCCAAGAGCTGGCCTAACTACAGCACTCTGGAAGTGAGACTGAGACTGTGTTTGAACCGGAAAACCTTGCTGGGATGGGGTCAGTTAATACTGCAGGCAGAAGCTGCCTCGTGTCACCATCATCCTGGCCTTGGCTGTGACTTAGTAGATATGGCCCACACACCTTCTCCAGGCTACATACGTCAGACCTAAGACTTGTGCCTGCACATGTGACTCAGTAAGCGTGTGTGTTTTACTTCCATCGCATTGTGTGAGTGCGCTTCTGAATGGCAGATGGCACAGGCTTGAGATGAAAATGCAGTTGGGATTTGTGATGTGCCCTCATGTACTTCGATGAGGTGGCAGCTGGAGGTCTGTTTGCTGCTCAATAGGAAAGAGCAGTTGAGCTCCTTGCTAAGGAGGGGGTTGATGTTGCAGGGACTGAGAGCATGTGTTTGGAGGTGGGCTGGTGGTCCCGCCTCTGAAGCCTCCTCCTGCTGAAGCATCTGCTCCACAGGGAAGGCTTCTTCGAGGCATCTCATTGCTCACTCTCTCTGCTGTGTCTAAAGTGCATAAATGCCACTGTGTTGTAAGATTGGACTGAGGTGGCTCTCGGCCATTGCAACATATCACTATTGTGAAGGTTGTTGTTGCCCTTCAAGGTGAGTGGAGTGCTGTATTTGTTTGCTTAAAGAATGGGTTCTGAGGTTTTGCAAGATTTCAAGAACTGTGAAAACTGTAAAAACATGCATCCCTAATCGCTAACAACAGCGCGTCTAATGTTCAGCGCACCCGGGAATTACACCGGCCACGGGGCATTGAAACACCGAGACAATCCACAGTACGGACCATCGAAATTATGGACGTGCCTTTCAACACTGCTTTTGAACAAGCAAGAAGTTCTGCAAAACCAGACCGTGGAACGTTTCAAGCAGAATCCACGTCACAGACGCTTCCACCGGAAACGGTCACAAGCAATATTCCAGCTTCAATTATTGATAATGTAGCTCCAATATTATTCCCGATTTTCAACAAGGAAGAAGCAACATCTCTAAGTAGAGACACGGAAAAACCACCCAAAGCCTAGCAAAGTAAGAAATCTAAAAACTTACCTGCAAGGAAAGGGAATAAATTAAAGGGTGCACGGAAATTCCTTAGAAAAATCAAAGTTGTGCATGTATTAGCAAAGGAAAACAATAAACAACGGTCTAATACAGCAACTAAACAAGTTGCCCCAAGTTTGGTACCTACTGAAATAAGTGAGGTTGCGAATGTACATGGAGTGGCGGAACACGAAATTCAATCTGATTTGCTCAACATGTCAACTTATGATGACATTGAATATGTGGACATTGACGAGGCTGCTAGAAGTACTGGCAAACAACAACAACCTAGTACCAATATATCGATGGACAAAACAGGGTCGTGGGAAATGCCAGGGCGTAGAGTCGTAGTGATGGGAAATAAAACAGCTGCACGAGCCATAGTATGATCTGGTTTGGCTACTGCACGACCATCATTGGAATCGCCCAGTGCTACCAACGACAAAAGAAGTGGCGCGGTCCCTGCCAGACTGCAACTGGAGACCCTGATCTTTCAAACAATGCAAGACAAACGACAAAAGATACACAGTGGAGAACGAGCACAATCCTTAAAGAAGACCTACAATGATCAGAGTGAGAGTGATCCGTGGGTAAGTCAGCGCCAATGTGGTGAGGAAGGGGTCACACCATGCCACTCAAAAGTATCCGATAAACACGAGAAGAGTTATCCAACAAGAGATCAGAAAGCAGTTTGCTCTCTGCCGAAGAGGAGGCAAACCAAGGGCAGAATGCAACACTTTCGGGTCAGACTAACGATTGACAGGCTTCAATCGCGTGACAATCTGATTTTAAACCGCAGTAACATCATTAAATTATTAGACCTGGTGCCAGGTCTACGTTCTATCAAAACCGACGACCTGCAGATTGTTGAATTTCCAGATGAGCGGCGAAACGATAAAGCGGTGCTCCACATAGTCTCGCCTTTAATAGCCAAATCCATTCTGGAGGCGAGCGTCTCTCTGTTTTCTCTGGGTTTTGATGTGTATAAGCTAGAAGACGACCCCTCAACAGTACAATCTAACAAACAAGAGACGGTAGCTCACTTTCCAGTGGGTGCTCGTACCTTAAATCAATCGGCAACAGGACTGGCCAAGGTGGGCCCAATTTGTACTGAAGAACCAAGCTCGTCAGTTTACAACAATTCTGGAGACATTGGGCCTCATCACGACTTCGGCGGTAACCCTTAAATCCGGCGGTAGCGCTATTACCGCCGGATTTAAGGGTCCGCCGAATCAGGGCTTCGGCAGATTTCACCACAGCTCTGAGCTGGGGGGAAATCCGCCGAAAATTCGTGCTATTACCGCCGGCGGGAAATCCGCCAGCGGTATTAGCGCGAAGATTCCCCATTGAGCCCAATGGGGAATGGGGCATTCCCGAATGGGCTCAGTGGGGAATGGGGACTTACATTACTGCCGAACTTGTGATCCGGCGCTATTAGCGCTGGGGAGTTCGGCGGTAGGGCTAATATCGTCCGCGCTAATAGCGTTACCGTTACCGCCCAAGTCGTGATGAGGCCCATTGTGTCGAAGCAAATAATGGAAGCTCCTGCCAAGAAACAAGTTTCGTTTGCCGAAGACCAAAGTCCAAAATCTGTAGAAGCATTGGAAAAAATAAAAATAACAATGCTAGGCCAAATGCAAACAGAGGGGCTCATGGTCAACTCTAATCAGGAAACTGAGCAAAACTGGCAATGGTTGGCCGCAACGTTAAACAACAATCGACCGCAATAACGTCAGAAGGACCAAGTCCAGCAGTATCTTACCTTAGGGTCATGGAACACGCAAGGCTTTGGCCACCTATTTAACAGTGAGTGGCTGGGAGACTTGTCCATTGCTTGCTTGCAGGAGACCTGGTTGCGTGTAATTCCAACCACACCAGACTTCCAGATTGCTGTAAATCCAGCCATACAACCTGAAAAAGGGCGTCCTACTGCGGGCCTGATAACTTTGGTAAAACGCTCCACAGGATTCGACATCCTCAATTCAGTAAACCACTCACCTTTCATCCAAGAGTCAACGTTGGTAAAATTGGATGATGGCTCTCAAATAACAGAACAAATGACAATAATAAATGTGTATTGGAACCATGGGAGAGCAGGTAAACACGATTTCATCGATACAGTATCAACTATTATCGATCGCCTACTTGTAGAACAAAAGGGTTCCAACATAATACTCTGTGGTGACTTAAATATCGATCACTTCAACTTGAAGTCACCGCAGATTAAAAATCTATCGTCACAATGGATGAAGGAAATGAGAGCGAGAAATGTACAAATGCTGAACGGATGCACCCAAGGAGACATACCACCGGCTCTGACTTGGAACCGAGAGAACCATGGTTCCACAATTGACTACATTTTTGTATCAGCGAATTTCCATCAACGAGTGAAAACACTAAAAGTGTACCAAAGGAAAAACAGCGACCATGACATGTTAATCATGGAATTCATAAACACCGGGGGAAAGGATCAAACAAAATGGCCACAGAAGATTAAAGTGGGAGCTAGTCGAGTGAGACTAAGACTAGCTGAAGAAGAGGTAATCCAGATATCTAATCAATATTGTGACAGCCGAACATCGCTTGAATATGCACATTTATTGACCAACTTCAAGACCCATATGGCGGTTCTAAACATGCGAATATGACACGTTTTCACTGTTTTGACTTAGAAATATTAACTCAAAAGCGACTGAAGAGACGGTCAATTCGCCATGCTCGTGCAGTGGATAAAGATACATGTGGTTTAAAGATAAAGGCAGCCAAACAAAGATACAGAAACTGGATCAGATCGCACAGAAGCTTAATGTTACAAAAAGATTCAGAGCGAATGTTAGAATGTTTCCAAAACAAGAACTTTTGAGCCTTTTGGAACTTAATCAATGACACACAAGCTCCCCAAATGGCCCTGCACGCAGCAATGGTATCGGAGACAGCATGGACAGCCCACTTTAAAGAGGTATACCAAGAAAACGCAGGGCTACGAAAGTTGGACTTGCCAACTACCAAAAAATGGGCGTTAACCTTCCCTAAAGCCGAGATTGTAAGGATAATCAGGAAAGCAAACAATTTGCGTGCCCCTGGTCCAGACGGCTTAACAACATTCACGATCAAGCAACAGCCAGAGCCATGGGCAGACGTCTGTGTGGTTCTCTTTCAGAGAGCGAATGAGCAGTGCCAGACACCAAAGTCATGGAAATCGGCCATGATTGTACCGGTGTTTAAAAAGGGAGCAGAACTTGCCTGAAAAACTACCGGCCGGTGGCTCTCCTCGATGTTTTGGGGAAGATTTATGCAACTATGTTACAATCTAAACTAGTAACATGGGCCACGACCTCTAACCACATAGACGTCAGACAGACAGGATTTGTTAAACAAGTTGGTTGTTCTTTGAACTTGCTGCTGCTGAACCTATTGAAAATGGAAGCAATACGATCTGAAAAATCAATATATCTTGCCTTTATTGATTTATCTTACGCCTTTGATACGATCGACCGAGATTTGCTATGGACTAAAATGCGTATGTGGGGCTGCCCGGAAGATCTAATGGCGGCAGTAAAAGAACTGCACACTGACACTTCGATCAGGATACGCATGGATCAATCCGGTACTCTATCAGCTCTTGTCCGAACCTTCAAGGTAGTGAAGCAGGGCTGTTCCTTGGCAGCTGCAATATTCAGTCTCTTTATATCAGACATTGGAAGTGCCATCGAGGAGGTAAGATAATTTCCCCAAAAATTACACAGATCGCACCTAAATAAGCTGCTATACGCGGACGACCTCATATTGCTAGACTTAACACCTATTGGGCTGCAAAGAAAAATCGACGCAGTGCAGCAATATGTGATCAAAAACCGTCTGATTATCAACACTCAGAAATGCGAGATTCTTGTCCTTAAAAACCTTAAAGGGGGCAAGGAAAGACAGAAAACTCAACATTCTTGGTCCATGGGAAATGCAAAGCTGCAGATAGTATCAGGAGTCAAATATCTCAGCATGACCATCAGTGCTTGTCTTAACCACGATCCATGGACCTTGGCGACAAATCACAAATGTAAACAACTGGCGATCCAGGCCCTCGTGCTAAAAAAGAAATTTGGCAAGTTCTCCTTGAAAGCAGTGCTATGAATTTACCAACAAAAGGTAATACCAGTTTTAACGTACAGGGTGGAAAATGCCCTGAGTTGTTCATGGGAGGTGTGGTCCACGCTTGAAAACATCTATTGGACCAAAGTGTTAGGATTACCGAGAGGAATAGCAACTGCTGCGATCCAATACGAACTAGCGTTAATATCCATCCATGCACGAGTTTGTTGGAACCTCTTATCGTTATATCGGAAAAGAAAAGCGTGCAAACAAATTCCGCAATTTAAAATCTTCCACAACGCAACCTCATCGGCCCCAGGAGTACTGGCTATGTGGCTGAAACGATGTGAAAGCTTGATGGCAGAATACGACATGACGCCAGAGATGCTTCATGGCAACCCTGATGCAGCAAAAACGAAAATCTGGCGGATGGATTGCAAGTTGACCTCCGCCAAAAGGGGAGCTTTGAAACTAATGAGCGAAGTCCCTATGGAAGTTCGTGCATACAACAAATTGCAAAAATACATTGAACTGTTTCCAGATCCAAATGCCAGATGATTATTCATGAGCTTCCGACTCAATATGTTCAAAACAATATGTTCAAAACGAAAGAACGCTTAAGAGCGTGGTCGGTCACCGAGAACCTGGATCCAATGTGTCGTTGTTGCACACAACAAACAGAAACGCTAAAGCATTTAGGGCCTCATCACGAGTTCGGGGGTAATGCCGGCGGTATTAGCCCTACCGCCAAACCCCCCGGCGCTTTCAGCGCCGGATCACGTGTTTGGCGGTAACAGAATTCCCCATTCCCCACTGAGCCCATTCGGGAATGCTCCATTCCCCATTGGGCTCAATGGGGAATTTTTCGCGCTCTTACCGCCGGTGGATTTCCTGCCGGCGGTAATAGCGCAAATTCTCGGCGGATTTCCCCCCAGCTTAGAGCTGGGGAGAAATCCGCTGAAGCCCTGATTTGGCGGACCCTTAAATCCGGTGGTAATAGCGCGACCGCCGGATTTAAGGATTACCGCCAAACTCGTGATCAGGCCTTTAGTGTTATTTTGTACCAACTTGCGAACTGAAAGAACTCGACACTTGGGCCGCTGGAATGAAGCTCATCCGTTGCTTAACGCAGATGATTGGTGGCAACAAATGTTCAATGGAACAGACAAGAAATTGATACTGCCACTGACACTCTTTTTGGCGACAATTGAAAAACGTCTAGCGGAGTAACCATACATATTCGTGGTAGGCACGCAAATCCGTGACGCAGAGCAGTGTACCTCCGCGAGATGAACATTTGAGGAAACTTGTTGTATGGTGTATGGAGGGAGGAACACATGGTAAAGAGATGTAATGAGTATGAATGTTATTTTAAAGGTTTGTATGTAAACCCATAAAATTAATTTAAAAAAAAAAACAATGTGCCCCCCCACCAAAATCTTTAGATCATTGCAATGTAAATAACATTTCATTGACTTGTACTTAAAATTAATAATTAGACAACATGTAAAGCAATATTGCAAACAGGAATTCATTTTCATTAACCCATGGGCCATGTTCATATTCATTGTCTTAAAGAAGATACTCCCCTCGATGTTGCTGCCGCAAACGCATTTTTTGCTGCTGTGTAATCTATTTTTCCCAAAATGTCACTCTCATTTGAAAGTGTAGGCTGTATATGAACATATCCTGGCAAAAGTGATGCTAACTTGGACATGGGATTTCAACACTAGGCAAGTCATGGGGGTGTATGATATGATATGATCGTTTATTTATATAGCGCCTAAACACAATGTGTTTCAAAGGACATGTAATCTCCATACCTACAGTAGTAACAAAGAAAACATTTTTATTGTACTCAAGCCAAAACTGTTGTCTTTTCTAGCACTTGTTTTCTAGCTTTGCACATACAATTTTCTCTTCTGGCCACATACGACACCAAAGGAAGCAATCCCCTTAAGCATATTCCCATACCTTCAAACCTTCCATTTTCCAACTTCTTTCCCCTTTGCTAAAACTTAAAGTGCAGCAACAAACATACTAGGTAACAATATTGTTTTTCCCCCCATACTTACTTCCTTTTGCCATTTACTCCGGTCTTCCACCTCTGCCAACACAACCTCCTGCTTCTGCAGGAAATCTCTGGGCCTTTTGATTAGCCTGAAAACAAAAAAAACCCTTATACTCTACCATCCACCCCAACCCTTCATTTGGCCACGACAGTGCTGTGGAGCAATTATCCCACTGCAGAGAGATGATAATTTGGGAGATGGGAGCATTCTTAAACAAACATTGGCAATGCCAACAGTTTGGGCTTTTGTGTAGGTGTGGAAAAGGCCCTGTCGTAGTGGTATTAACTGGCCGTTGATGGTACCAGCTGCAAAATGGTGCGACATGGGCATATAATAGCAGTGCCTGGCAAAAGCCCAAAGTAACACGTTACCACTTACCAGAGCCACATGCAGCCACTACTGTGCATGTTTAGTAGCTATGTGCAGCCTTGCTAAATCTCCTGCATGTGTACATGTATGTGAACAGCCACAAGCAGCAGTTTTTGATTTGTGCACTAATTTTAACACTCTCTTTCAGCATTTGAACATCGCCTACAACACCTCCCGGCACAACGAAATTGCAGGAGACAAGGGACACTCTGGGCGACAACTAACCGTGGGCATTATTATAATTTCTGAAAAGAGCCATGCATTTTAGAAAGGGGCTGTTAACCTAATTGATTTTAAAAGAATAGCACGTTATTATAAATTCAGATGTAGTATTGGCTCTAATGACCAAGGGGCATCTTGTCATTCTTTCTCTCCGTTAACTATTGCTTCTATAAATGTTTACAATCGAGGAACTCGCCATTATGCACTTTACCTAAATGAATTTGTATGGGATTTTATGAACTGTATGTTTTATGTCACAGTATTCTATATTTCTCTTCTAGTGAGTTGTACGTAGATTGATATTTTATCTGGGATTTTGGATCTTATGAATTGTTTGTTTATTGTTACCATCTTTTCATTTTTGACTGTGAATTGTGTTTTGATTGGTTTTCTTAATATAGGATTTTAAGAGGCAACAGCAATTTTATCATGCTTTGTGTTTTTGTATCTTGTATTTGTTTGATGGATTATTGGATCTGAATAAATATACTGTCTGACTGACACTCTGGGCGACAACTAACCTAAGCTGAGTGCTGCACTACCTCATGTGTGTTTATTATGCTGCTGTGCCTTTGTATACTGTGATAGTGATATTGTATGTATGTGTGTGTAGAGTCAGAAGCACGGACGTATGTTTGTATGAGTGCTGCGTAACAGCTCACTGGAAGCGTGCGCAGTGGTCAAAACCTTACCTTAACATCCCCAACCCACCCATAACCTCTCCCTAAACCTCATTCCGGTTTCCCTGCTTCCCCCCCTTCCTATCCAACCATTGGCACCCTAACCCTCCTGCCTGCTGGGATTGCAGAGCCCTGTATAAGCATTGACTTGCAGATCCGAAATCCGCAGTGGGGGTGGTTGGTTCATGCCACTCCTGCGCGTCTGAGCTGTGGACCCTGTCACATAACTGTATGTAAAGTTATGTTATTTTATGAATTGTGTTGTAATGTAATATATGAGCATACATACAACTGGCAAGGTACTTTCCAGTGTCATCATTTTGCTGTGCTGTTTATTAAATTACATTACTGTGGCAACGAGTAGACATGCCTTGAGTCTGGTTCTGCAAAATAAGTATTTACCTATGTGATGATGTTGTTTTAAAAAAAAAGAACAATAGGAATGTTATCACTTTCTCGAGCGTTTACACAAAACATAACATGAAACAAAAACATTAACCCTCCATAAGTAGCATTTTCTGTAAAGTCGTGAATTAGCAAGATTCACGGATGATGGTTTGAAGGCCAGGGGTAGGCCACTTTATTTTGGGTGTACAGACCTATTTCTTGTCCCAGTCCGACCCAGGCAATAGGGTTCTCACAGTCATCTCAGTAGTTAAGGGAGGGACCCTTTTTTCCAATGTAATATTTTTGACAGGTGGGAACGCCCCCTGGTTGTCCTTATTCACGCCCCCTTTTGATATGGGTTTGATTTCTTTTTTATATGGAATTTGATACCAATTAATTTTTTACATCAAAATCTTTTGATATCAAATTTTATATCGATTTGATATTCATTTTTATATAAATGGATATATAAAGTTTGTGTACTTTGATACGGTTTGATATAAAGTTTATATCAAAATGATATAAAGTGTTTATGAAAATGTTTTTAATATGGGAGAGTGCGTGTCTGGTGTTGCTTGGTCAAGGGCAAAGTGAGTTGCAAGGAGTTAGACGGCGAGTGTTAGGGTTTGGTGACGCGGCGATGACTCAGGAGTGGCTGATATAGATGCAATATAAAGCTAGGCAGATTGGGGTGATGTCACGCAGTGCTAAGAGTTTTATTAATATAAAACTAGGCACGCTAAATGACGCCACGACTTGAAAGGGGTTTTAGAGAGTTTGAATATAATTCTAGGGGGATCGCTGACATGATTTTATATGGATTCAATATAAAAAGGAGGGTTTTAGGCATGCCATTGTTGGGGGTGCGGCAGGGGCAGACATGCCCAGGCATGAATGTTTCTAAGGACCATGGAACCATTGAAAATAGAAGCTGGCAAAACAAGTGTAATGTTCCAGCGCCAATGGGAAATGTGAAAGTGTGGACAGCGCGGGCGCAATTGTGCGCCTTTGTTATAACCTTATAGGTAGGGGGTGGGTGTGTGCGTGTGTGTGTGTGTATATATATATATATATAAAAAACACATGCAACAGTCTAAATGAATTCAATACATTATTTTGCTACACTGGCGAGCAATACAATCATGTAGCTGGCAGGGCTTACACATACACACACACTGATTAGGAGATTTTAAACCAAACTGTTAACAAAATACAAATATATATTTCCCCATTTCTTGAACACAAATGAAATTAAAGGCCTATGTGCGGCTGCGGGCAATGCTTTCCCTCATAAAAAAAAGCTCCAAGTGTTTTGTAAAAGGCTTAAATAAATGCATTTGTGCTGAGCTGAAAGGCAGCGCTCTGCTCCCTCCAGAGTTTGAGCTTCGACGACAGGGGACAGCCCGTGGATCGGTGCTCTTGTTATGCCTGGGGGGTTTCACCAAGTATTTTAGTTAGGTGTGATGAAATGACACTGTCAGGACACACATGGTTGACTATCGCGGGCTCACACAATTTAAAGAGAGAACATCAAACATTTAAAATGATGGGGCATTCATGATAATGCCCCCGGCTCCCGCACGTGCACATCTCCTGATTAACTCAGAACTTTAAATAGCTATTAGAATAGGCAGGACAAATTGGCAATGTCAAGAGATCCAGGGCTGAGAGGACAGCCTGTGGATCTGGACTCTTGTTATACCGGGAGGTTTAGACAAGTATTTTAATTAGGTATGACAAAATGACACTGTTAAGAGACCCAGCGTTGAGTATCAAGGGCTCACACAATCTAAAGAGATAATATCAAACATTTAAAATGATGGGGCATTCATGATAATGCCCCAGGCCCTTGCACATGCACATTTCATAATTAGCCCAGAACTTCAAATAGCTACTAGACTAGGCGTGACAAATTGGCAGTGTCAAGAGATCCAGAACTGAGTTTCGCGTGCTCACACAATTTAAGAAGACAATGTGGGACATTCAAAATGACATAGCGCTAATGGTGTCAGCTGAGTGTCACGAGGGGGAAAAGAACTACAAAGCCCTTTATACAAAAATGTGTAAATTGTTCTATAAAAGAGGTGTCACCTGAACCATTGTTACAGCGCTGGGCTTGGACAACTGGATGTGTGAGGTGCAGCCACCCATGCGAAGGTGAATAGCTAACACGGACAGCTCCCTCCAGGTGCAGGGCTCAGTGGGAGATGGCTTAACGGGCCAGAGGTGAGCAGGAACGGTCTGGCGCCGGAGATCTTTGGAAACCTACTCTGAAGGCAGATATCTCGCCTGGAGCAGGAAAACACTGCCCCAGGCCCAGTTTATTTTATCTTGACTTCGAGGCATTGAACAACTAGTGTGAATAAGGTAAGCAACATTTCCTGGGGGGGGGGGTTGCATATATTTTTCAAACTATGTTTCTGACAGCAAGGCATTGTGCTTTTAAAATGTGAAAAAGCAGTATAAGGTCTATTAAATCTGTGTTAGGAGGTATTGACAGCCCCCCAGTGTGTGAAAGACAGCTACAGATTACACGAGTGACATTTGTAATGTAAAGACATGTGTTTCTTTGCAGGCCGTACAATGTTTTAGGATCTTAAAGTTTTTTGTGTGGGGACAGAGTTAATTATTACCAACCACTAACCAAATACCTTGTATTTTGTTACAAGCTACAGGTGTGAGAATGTTTTTTTAAATATCTGCAAGGTAGTTTACAGTGCTCTTTTTCAGTTAAGCGATGCAGTATTTGAAAGCTTGGCTTTTGAGAGCTTTAGCAATCTCTGGTATGGGGTGTTTAAACTAAGTGTGCGCTAAAGATGTCGGTTTGCATTGTTCACCCAATTTAAATAGCATACAGCTGGATAATTTACTGCTAGCCGCCAAAGCTCTAACAATATCCTGCGGCTGCTGTTGTCAATTAAGGGCTGAGCAAGCAAGCCCAACTCACATTTATCCGGGCTGTATTGAACATTTACATTAGCCAAAGTTGAAATACATTTTGATAAACTTAGGCGCTGTTGCGATTCAGAAGATAGCTCAGCATCTTGAACACATACCACATTGAACATTTACAATAGTCAAAGTTGAAATACATTTTGCTACACTTAGGTGCAGTGATGGTTCAGTGGATAGCTCAGCATATTAAGCACATACTGCAGAAAGTTGTGTTCATGTGTATTATTACAATCACAAATTCCAGCAATGGGTGTGTGTTTGTGTGTGTGTGTGTGTGTGGTGTGGTGGAGAGCACAGTTGACCATCAGGGACAGTGCAGCCATTTGGACCGTTAGGGACAGTGCGGCCATTTGGATCGTTAGGGACAGGGTAGCCATTTGGACCGCTAGGGACAGGGTAGCCATTTGGACCGCTAGGGACAGCCGCGGTATTGCAGCGGCGATCCCGGTGCTGTCCCTAGCGGTCCAAATGGCTGCACTGTGCCTGATGGTTACATAGTCGCTATTGTGTTGTTTTCATAACTTGCGTCATGGCTTTAAAATATAATTGTGCCTTTTAAAAAAGAATGTCCGATTTGTAAATGTGTCATAGATCACACAAGCGGCTGACATTTTTAAAGCCGCTGAGATTCAGGATCTTATATTCTGACTCAGGTACACATATTAACATTATAACAGCTGATTCTATATTTCTCTGTTTTTATATTAATGGCTACAACACCCGGATGGCACAGGCGTTGAAATCTCTGGATGTGAATTGTAGAGCGACGGATTCAGCAAATTATGGATGGCTGGGTGGAGCGGGCGATGGTGCTTTTGGTAGCCGGTTCAGCAAATCATGGATGTCCCGAGGTGAATAGAATGATGCAACCGGTTTCTACTGGGTCTTTTGAGGGCACTGGGACGGGGTCTGTTCTGCACGGGTCAACAAATTTGGAATGTTTCGACAACACCGGAATGGGGTACCCTCTTTTGTTACAGCATCAGCAAGGCTTGTGGGATTTGGGGAACCCAACGCAGCAGAGTTCTTTTGTAAATTCAACACCGGGCCCGCTTGGGTCTGGCGTGTTTGTTACGCCCGATGGAGTGTCTGTAGGGCAGATACCGCAGAGTTCATTTGTAAATTCAACACCAGGCTCACTTGGGTCTAGCGTGTTTGCTAGGACTGATGGAGTGTCTGTGGGGCAGACACTGCAGAGTTCATTTGTAAATTCAACACCGGGCCCGCTTGGGTCTGGTGTGTTTGCTACGCCCGATGGAGTGTCTGTAGGGCTATTGAGCGGTAAAGACTCTAAGGCTGTTGCGCTGTTTCAGCACTGAACCGTATGAATGAAGTACTTGAAAATGGGCAGACACATGCTTCTCCAACCAGGGATCCAGTCTTGGCCGCTATCCCAAAGGGTTCTACCTGCTCAAGCCAGCGTTTAGGATGGCAGCGCCTCTCGGGTAAAATAGGGAATGCTCCAGCTCTAAACCCTGATTATGGCGTTGTTCCCTGCGCGCTGCGGGGCTTGAGGGCTCTGACGGATATTACCACCCATTTAAATATTCAAACACCTGGTTGCAATGCGCCAGTGGGCGTTCATTCATTTTCAGACAGACCGCGACAGATCGCGCACCTGCCCCGAGCGACAAGCCTCCAATCACAAGACACTACTGCTGTGAAACGGGTTCATGGGGTTGATGGTGTCAATTCTGCATGTTTTAAGCTGCAAAATGCAAAGCATAATGGTGAGAACGATCTGGATGGGGTGAGACAGCCACTGGGGCGCTTGGGTAAACGGCGACTAAAGAAAAATAATGGCAAGAGGGTGGGGTGTGTTAACAGATCTGCACAGCTGGGGGTTGTCACGAGCGATATGATTATGATGACCATCGACAAGACAAATGTATCAGAATATGCGCTGCAGATGTAGATGTTGTTAAAGATGTAAATAACGCAACCAGCATGGATGGCGTTCAAAATGTAGATGCCCAATCTAATGCAGCAGTAGGCTCCAATGACATTTCAGTTTTGGGGCTTTCACACGATGAGCTGATAGTAGTTCTAAGGTTTATACATAAAAACATAGTGCTGTTGGTGATCACAGGCAATCGCGTATATGCCGGATGGCGCTACAGCCACTATTTTGGATGACACAATATCTGAATTGCAAGTGTGAATATTCAATATGCAGAGGAATCCAGAGTATACCAATGGCCCTATATCTCTGGAGGCACTGCTAGCGGATGCGGGCATTGTTAGTACAGTTGATGAAGCAGGTATACATACCAATACATACCAATACATACCAATGTGGCTATGAGTCAAAATATTGGGGGTATTAATACACCGCCCCTTGATAATCAAGATTTCTGTGTGTACCGGGATTGAAGGGAATACAGTGTTGGCCCTGATAATATTTCTGTTGATGTTCATGGAGGGTTAACGCACAATGTTAATATTTCCAGTCATGTTGCTGATGATGTTCAGGGCGTGTTGTTTTAAAATATTCTTGTTGACGCTAAAGCGAGAGTGTGCACAGGGTGGGGGATGGAGCCTCTGTCTGTGTTCAGGAGGGATGTGTGAATAATGATGGGGACATTGTTAATATTTCTGATAATGATCAAGTGGGTGGTGTACACAATGATGATGGGTTCTACAATGCAGATGTTGTTTATATTTCAAATGTTCAGGTGCAGAGTGTTCAAACACAGCTCGCTACTCCCCCAGCGCGTCCATCAACATCATACACTAACACCAATACACCTGCTGAAACATTGAGCATAGAGCCCATTCTAATTCTGGATAGTGCTACAGACACTCAAGATGAGGTTGACCACGGTGTGGGGGATGGTTATAGGAACATGAAAGTTTCAAGCTTTGCCTACCCCGATAATACTTCTCCGGCGACATGTGAGCGTATAGTGGTTATTCAAAAGAACAAACAAAAAAAAGCCCACTTTAAAAAGAATTATAAAAAATTACTGAACATCGTCAAAAGTTTAAAACCCCACTGTAAAAAGAAGCGGGTTGTGCAGGCTATCATTCAAAGCGTTTTGAAAATGCAGAGGCGACTGTTTTGATGCTAGTAAAAGATATTAAGGTCTTGACGGCGCTGTCATGTGGGGCAGTCACCAGGCTACCGGTCAGTATTACGCTGGATGATTGCCCCGTTGTTCAAAACACCGCAATAGTCGGGGAAGGGTCTAGCGATGCAGCTTGTGAAACACTCACAGACTTTCACCCCTCAACAGCCGTAGACAAAACCCAGGGTCTTACACACAATGCACTAACCGCCTGTCTAGCCAGGTTTCCACAAGCATTTGTGGGACCTAGTATATACGTGTCTCTACCAGCGTCCGCTCCTGAAACACCCCGAATATCAAACGTGTCAAGCGCACTCCAAAAGTTATAAGCACCCCTATTAAAAATAAAAACATGCACAAACAAACCCCCACAGACATCTGCTCTGAGAGATCGATTAAAATTAAAAACACAGACAATGGTGCAGACAGGGTAGTTGTTTAAAGTGGTGACGGCCAGCTGTTTCAACAGAACCAACCCTAAATAAAGAAATCAACACTTAAAATGGGCCAGATCTCGAGCGCAGACATGTCGACTATTTAAAATCTTCAAAAAGGCCTGATTGGTTGTAGCCCGACATGATCAAACCACCACACCTTTGCTGTCGCCGCCCCAGATACCCGATCCACTGGTGTATTTGGAAAGGGTGCAGGCTTATCAAAGAAGTTATAAAACATTCACGGCCGTGGATCATTATGAAGAACTTCGATTCGTAAACCTGAACCACTTACGATCCCTAGGACACGGAATAACTGTAATAACGGAGGAGGTGGAAACTGTCGGCCCAGTGATTTCGTAAAAATAAGAATGGAGGCAGAGGGTTTAAACAGACCCTTGTTTACAAGGTGATCACATTATGATACTTTTTTGCGGTTTTCAGTTTTTGGAGAATTTCAGAGACTTCTCCAGAGTAAGAAAATCTTGGTGCTAGTTATCAGACCAAGCTCCGGCGGTGCTTATAAGCCTTTGCGCCAGGTTCTGCACAGCCACATCATACAATTTAAAGCCTGGTGGTTATAAAATTTTGATGACAGGACTTTAAATCTCTTCCTGGCATCTAGTCTTATAGTTTTAATCGAACCGCGCAGCATAACAGATGCCAATATACGTGCAAAAACTTTGCAAGTGCATAAAGAGTTAAAACTACCAACAGACACGCCAATAGGGTTTGCACAACTGAGTCTCTTTGAGGAATATTTTAATAGACCTGTCAAGATAGCAGGATGAACACAATGATGGGCATTAACATCTTCACGATTGCTGCTAGCCAAGATGGAGCCCACTTAAAAGTCATCCTCAGCAAATCATTGTCCTGAATTCCTGCCTCCTACTTCATATGAACACCTAGGCCAGACAGCTAGAATGATGTTGGCTAATGATGCATTTTCTGAGTCTTCCGGAGGTACGAACGTAAAAAAACGAATCGCTAAATTGTTTGCAAACCCCGACTTCCATTGCTGTTAACATATCGAGCATGCATCTATTCTGCATATGTCTTAATGCTCGCAACTCAACCTTGATCATGTTGAACCCATTCTTTGTGTCGTTTGCGAGCTGGACCAGTTCCCACCCCACTATCTGCAGCCATTTGGCATTGGCTGCCGCCTGCATCCCCGGCAAGACTAGAGAAGCGAAGAAGGATTCTTCTGAGCTGAAAAGTCGATACTCTTCTGGTATTTCAGCAAGCAAGGTGGAAGAGTCTTTAGAAATGTAATTCAATATTTTTATTCTCTGAGGTTGCTGCAACTGTCCTTTCACTAGCCGAATGTGAGGCTCCTGCGTGGGCACCACCCTCTTATCTTCAGGTTGCACTACCCCCTTCAGGTGTTCTTAAGGGATTACCAATAGCGCTGAATGCAATGTGGCCAGCGAACAACAGTCCCTCCATGATGCTGGGAGGTGCAAGTAAGCTTGTGGGCCACAGATCCAGTAGTAATCCATCAGTGCTGCCATTCCCTTCTTCATGTAGCGATCAAGAGAATATTACAATGTTCGTTTGTAACAACAAAGACTGTACCTTTGCTGCAGAAACAGAGCTGATATTCTTCTTCCTTGTGCACTTGCATCGGCTTTTCCATCGTTGCAATCCACGTCAGCTTTATGATATGCTCTGTCCAGATTTGCGCACAGAAGTTGACCACTCATGCTATTCTTTCCTTGCTAAATGTTGCCAGTCCTTCTCCCAAGAAAGGTAGTGTGCTGTCCTACCAGTTATTATTAACATACTTCTGTCCCTTCACCATCAGATAAGGTAACTCCACACACTTGATGCTTCTCTGGTCGTCAGAACGTTTTACAAAATCTGGGCCTACCATTTGCAATTCCACACTGTGTGCCTGGAACGTCCCTTTTATTCTGCATAGCACAAGGTGAACCATGCATTGTGCATTTATAATTGGGGACGCTTGTGGCACTAACACCTTGGGAGCCCCTGACGCATGCAGAATGAGTGAACACACATAACAGCTCCCATTCACAGCAGTTCTCCCCACATCACTCATATCAGAGTACCAGGAATTAGAGAATACGGGGTGATGAAACACAAGCACAGACACACAAGACAATGAAAAAAAGGGGGCAACGTACAAGACGTACACTGTACAAGGTAAAAAAGAAGACGGGATGGAACAAGAGGGGGAGAGAGAAAAGAGAACGAAAGAGAGAGAAAAAGAGAGAGAGAAGAGAATAGAGAAAGAGAGTGAGAGAGAAAGAGGAAAGAGGAAAAGAGAAAAAGCGCTCCCAGAAAAAGAAAAGTGTGGAGCTTGCAGCTGATCCTTGGCCTGCCAATCGGACACGCGACTGCGCCTGTATCTCCTCTGGACAGGCCGGGAAGGTGCTCGGGGTACAGGTGCTGTTACCCCTGTTCTCAAGACAACTGATGCACCACTGTACTTCTGGAGGTGCCCTACGAACATCAGAGAGGTGGACCCAGTAACGCAACTCCTTGACTTTAACCGTGAGGGGGGTACAAAACACCACCTTGTACGGTCCTTGAAACCGAGGATTGTTCCACCGGGGCACAAAGTTGCGAACGTAGACATAATCCCCCGGCAGCAGTGGTCTAGTCATTATGTGCTTGGATCTGTCCCTGGTGTCTGTGTAGCATCGGGAGTCTCTGTAGTCATGATCCTGGTAGGTACAATCTGTCGGTCAGTGTCGTCAAATATTCCCTGAATTCCTCTCCTAACACCGCTGCAGTCCTATGTGCAACTGAAATCCTTCTCATAGGGGATACGGAGGTGTGCATGCGTCGACCAGTGACCACCTTGTTAGGTGACAGATGATGGTCTATACTTGGCTGCGTGCGTAGACTAAATAGGGCCAGGGGCAGACCATACACCCAGTTTGTCTTTAATGTGAAGCAAAATTTGGATAACTTGCTCTTAAGGAGGCCATTTATTCTCTCCACAACACCATTGTCCTGTGGGTGATAAATGGAACACATCTGATGGTTGATACCAAGTAGTGCTGTAACATGTTGTAATAATGCAGGGAAAAAATGTGTGTCATTATCTGACCTCAAAACCTCGCAGACACCCCAGCGTGGGAAAACTTCCAGCACTAGAAACCTTGCAGCACACTTGGCATCCGGGTGCACACATAGCCCTGCTGCCACCCACCTTGAAAAGGGACAGACCACCACAATGAGGTACCTAGATCCATTCCAATGCTCCCGAATATCAGCGTAGTCTATATGGAACTCTCGGAACAGCCCAGTAGGGTGGGGCAAAGTACCCTGTAATCTTAATAGTATCATTTCTGTGCTAAAAATTTCGGCATGTGGTGCATCGGACAACCATATCAGTGATGCTCTCCTGAATATTTGGTGTGAACCAGTCCTCCTGCATGTCTATGGCTATGTGTTGTTTCGAGCTATGGGATGGGTAGTGCAATTGTTCAAATGCTACTGCTAGCAATTCCTGGGGCATCACTGCCTTCCCAGAGCTCTCCTGTCTCCATACCAGATCTGTCAGAGACTGCTTACATCCTCTCTGTAACCACAACTCCTTTTCCCTCTCAGGCACCCTTCCTTGCAGCTCAATAATCTGGGAGATGGGTAATGCGGTAAAAGGTACTGGATGCTCATATGTCGGTGGGACAGTCACACCATATTCAGTGGATACTTCATTTGACTGGTACAATGTCGCACTCAGATTTCACAAGTAACAACTAGCCTATTCCTATTGGCCATCTAGATTGTATGTAAAACTGTCTCTGCAATTTGCCTGACTGCCTATCATAATGCCTGCGCCAATCTATTTCTGCTCACATCAGCAAATTCGTATTTAGATTGCCTGTGACTCTGCCTATTTTTGCCTATAGTACAAAAATTGCATCTAGATTGTATGAAAAACTGTTCTAGTGTGAGATTGCCGGTGACTTTGCCTTAGCAACTAGCCTTAGCCATCTCATTTTCGCCTATAGTACAAAGTTGCACCTAGATTGCGCGAAAACCTGTTTTAGTGTGAGAATTTGCTCTAGCAACCAACCACTGCCAATCCCCTCCTGCTTAGACCAACAAAGTTGCATCTAGACTGCTTGTGATTCTACCTCAGCATTGAGGTGATTATCATGACCAGCTTCGCCTAGCCTTACCTTCCTAGCACTCCCGCCACCTATACAAACCCACTATGTATTTGCCATCACTCTATACTGTTCTACTCAGAACCATCCTCAACTTGATTACCCTACAAAACTTCAACATGTCCCAGTCTCAGAACCAATCAACACATATAAGTGTACCTCTCGAGTCTGCCGGCATGACCACTAACAGGGTCGGATTGGGGCGTCAGCCAATCGGCCCGTGGCCGATGTAAACTCATGGCGAGAGACCTGGGGGCCGGTTCCTGAAGCCCACGCGGGCCGGTTTCGGCCCAGGCGTGGGCTTCACACTTCAGGAACCAACCCCCAGGGCCTCTGCCTTGCCGCACAGATGCAAGTTGCAAGGGATCTGTAAGTAAGTAACTTACAGATCCTTTGCAATTGCAGCCCCGCGCCCGCCGCAGCCGGCCCACCGCAGATGCAGAGAAAGGTAACACTGAAGTGTTACCTTTCTTTGATAAATGCGGCGGGCCGGCGGCCAACTGCCGCGGCTCGCGACACCCTGGCGCCAGCAGCAGTCAGTGTTATAAAACACTGGGAGGGAGCAGCAGGGCTGGGCGGGGCTGCCTCAGCCTGGCCTGCTCCCTCCCAGTGTTTTATATTACACAGACTCTGCTCTCCGCGACCGCCTCCAGTGCCCGCCACAAGTTGCAGCAGTGAGCTGCGTGGTGGACCAGGATCCAAGGCTTCCCAGCTGGGTCCGCTACATCTCGCTTGATGGAGCGCTGGTCGAGCCTTCAGCCCAGGGATCCTGGACCCAGGAGCCCAGGGTCTGGCCTCGCTCCTTCCCATGTGCAGAGAGTCAGCCTTCAGATGATGCCTGCCTGGGCTGGGCTGGGCTGGGGGCCTCAGCTGCTGTTCCTGGGCCTGCTTCTTTCCTGGAAATGTAGGCTACCGGCCAGGAGAAGGTAAGGGCCTCAAATAACAATGCCCTCCGCCTTCCAAAGAGTCGAGGAGACCGGAGCAGGAAAATTGTGTGTGTGTTTGTTTATTATTTTTTAGAGGTGCTTTTTATTTTTGTAAGGAACTGACGCTAGGGTGAGTGCTAGTGTGGCTTGAGCTGAATTTACAGGCAGCTTCTTTGCATACTTTGACAAAACCAACTTGGAGCAGCACTGGGGTAGTAGTCAGCCTTCAGCTGATGCCTGCCTTCAAGGCGGGGGTCCGCTGGTATATTCCTAGCTCCTGTAAATCACTGCAGAGTGTGGGAAGCTTCGAGTCCCCTCAGAATCACTGGGACGAGTGAGCGCAGCTATGAGGCACTCTGGCACTACTGTGGAAGGTGAGGGAGGGGGCACTAGTGTGAGTATTTGTGGGTTACTTCTGTTTTAGTGGTTTGATCAGCTGTGACTTCAGTCAGCCAGTGAGTTTGCAGTTATCCATCCAGTCCCATTTTTTCCCCATTGAGTTCTGGAACTTTTCGTTTTTTATTTCTGATTTCAAAGATGGAAAACTTCAATCCCCAGAATTCCAGGTAAAAACAGGTCTGGACTGCCTTCTCACGCATGACTATGGAAAACCTGAGCGCTCTGAGTAAATGCGCCTGTGAATCACCCCTGTATCATGGTGTGGATGCAGCTATTAGTCACTTTGGTATCATTGTAGTGAGTGTACCTGTGTGTTACTCGGGTACCACTGTGGTGAGTGCAGATCTGAGCAATTCAGGTATCACTGAAGTGAGTACAGCTGTGAATCAATCGAGTGAGTGCAGCTGTTTGTTACTTGGGTATTAATGGACTGAATGCAGCTGTGAGTCACTCTGGTATCATTGGAGTGAGTGCAGCTGTGTGTCACTCGGGTGCCACTGTAGTGAGTGCAGTTGTGAGCCACTCACTATCAATAGAGGGAATGCAGCTTGTAGTCACCCTGGTATCACTGGAGTAAGTGCAGCTGTGTGTGCTGAAAATCCCTCGCTGTATTTGTTTATTGTAGATTTATACAAGCGTTGTGTGGGGTGACGCGCTTGTGTGGAGAACGTGCAGAGGTAGGGTGGGTGCAGCAGTTGTGGCAAAAGGCAGGTGGCATGGATCGTTGTACAGTGGAGGTGATGGGGGGGAAATGACGGGACACCAAGTTGGTCATTGGGTGCCAGTGGTTGCTACCATTGGTGCCTTGGGACGTGCTAGCAGTGAAAAGATAACATGAGAATAAAGTGGTTGGATCGGACAAAAATACTTACTCAGACCCCATTGACAAATATAGTCATTTTAAAGGCAAAGCTTCTGTCCTTGTGATATTCTGAAGGAGATGTGGTCGGATTCTGTGACCTAGGGGGCAGGAGGGTTCTCCCTTTCCTGTGGCCCACGGGGTGTTGCTTCTTTGAATTTGTAAAGTTGTTTTATGCGGTTGCCAATCGCATTCATAAGGGTTTCAGCCAGTAAAGTAACAAGTCTTGGATTTGAGTGAAATGTTCAAAGGCCTTTTGAAGGATGGGAGTAGTCCTGGGCCGCATTCTGTATGCAAGTGTAAGACATTGGCAATGCCAACAGTTTGGGCTTTTGTGTAGGCATGGCCAAGGCACTTGCCAGGCGCGGTTGTAGTGGTATTACCTGCCCATTGATGGCAGCAGGTGCAAAATGGTGCGAGCGAGTACTTGGGCATATAATAGCAGTGCCTGAGAAATGCCACTTGTGCACAGGTCAGTGCTGTTGGCTTTGCCAGTGTTTGTTTTTGACAGGACTTCAGAGCAGGTCACACAGAATGCCTATGGGTCAAGTGGCGCTGGGATGACCTGGTTAAGACATTTTTATTGTACCAGTAGCGGTTTGCAACTCCAATTGAGCTATTGGGTCTCAGAGGATGGCTTTGAGGAACTGGCTGGCGGGGGAACTTTGCGTGCAAGGTTTGTTGATGGGGCCTGATTGGGTGAGCTCGGGGAGTTCCCATGAGCGGGCGCGTTGCTGGTGGGTGGGGTATCTGGGGAGGCTGTAGCCCTGGGTCTTCTTTTGTTATGGCCCTGGATGGAGGCTCAGGGAGCTGTGGCCCTGTCACAGAACTGTATGCAAAGCTATGTTATTTTATGAGTTGTGTTGTAATGTAACAGACACATGAACCCTCTATAAGTAGCATTTTCTGTAAAGTTGTGAATTGACGCCATTCACGGATGATGGATTGCGGGCCACTTTTTTGGAGCGACAGGTGGGCCACTTTTTTGAGGCGAGGGGTGGGCCACCTTTTGTGGCGAGGTGTGGGCCACTTTTATTTGGGTGTCCGGGCTGATTTCTAGTCCCAGTCCGACCCTGACCACTAAACCTTGCAGCCTCCAACAGAGAAACCTTAAACTTCGCGCCAGACTCCCAAGAATCTATGATCCCCTTACCAATGCCCACCTCACCACTAACCGCCCAAGGGACACTCCATCTACTACCAAGGACAACAACGGCCAACACCCACTGCAGCTTAACCACCGACTCTTTAGAGACCCTATTTCCTCTTTAAACGGCCAACATAAGGAAGAGCTACTACCTACTCCATCCACCCAAAATGGTATAAAAGGAGCATTAATAAATGCCCGCTCCATGGTAGCCCATGCCACGGATATAGCAGACATAATCCTAAATGAAAACATAGACCTCCTAGCCATTACCGAATCCTGGCTCCACCCTGCAGCAGGCCCAGCACTCATGCTAGCCACTCCAGACAACTATATTCTTATAAGACTGGATCGCACCACCTCCAGAGGCGGGGGTCTTGCTATAATTATTAAGAACAACCTAACGCTTAGACTATCCACACCCTATAACACAAATTCCTGTGAATGTCTCACGGCCGAACTCACCATTGCCAATAATCAAACTACTACCATTCATCTGATATACCGTCCACCAGGCCCCCTAGGTTCCTTTGAGGAAGACCTCATGAACTTACTATCTGACAACCTAAAAAATTCCTCACATTGCCTTATCCTAGCGACTTCAACCTCGGATTCAGTGACCCACTTGACCCTAACGCCCTACAAATCAACAATGACCTTGAGGAACTAGGATTCACCCAAAAGATCACAGAACCTACGCATATTAAAGGTAGGACCCTCGACTGGATCGCTGAACACAACTGCTCAATTACTATCACTTTTATAATGTCTCAGTCTTGGTCCAATCACTATCAGATATCCTTCACCCTAAAAGTCACACCACACATGAACACTAGTAACATAGTGCCTGCCGCTCCCACCAGAAATAAAAGAAATATTACTCCTGAAAGTCTCATCCTCCCCACATTAAACTCTATCTCAGACCAGACTGACCCAGACACCATGGTAGAAATGTACAACTAAATAATGCTCACATCTTTAGATGTCATTGCACCACTAAAAATCAGAAAGAGCAAACCCCGCCAACATCTAAACACCTGGATTACGCCTCATCTGAAAGCTATCAGACAAGAGAAACATCTAAGCGAAAAGATCTGGAGATCAGACCCCTCAGAGCTCAACAAAAACAACTTGAATAAATTAGCCACCCTCTACAAAAAAGAAATCATCTTAGCTAAACAAACATCCTATAACTCCCGAATCTCTCAAGCTAAATCAAACACCAAAGAATTGTTCGCCATCCTGAAAGAGGTAGAATCCCCTATCCAAGTTCCTGACTCCTGTCTTAAAGACAAGAACTGGTGCACAAGTGTACAAATTGCTTTGGCCAACAAGATAACAACGCTCCAAATGAAGATTAACAATAAAAAAGATACCATCAGTGCATCCAAGACTGATATCAATGGTACCACCCCTAAGACTGCCACAGATATCTTACCACCACCGTATTCTACTTTAACTCCTCCCTTAGCACAAACCCCCAACTTCCACTTTCGCAAAGTATCTACCAAAGAAGTTGAGAAAGTTATCCTCACCCTCAAACCTTCCAACTGTCAAGGCGACCCATGTCCAGCCCAAATTATAAAAGACGCGGCCCGTGAACTTTCCCCTTTTATCACAAAACTTATAAACGCCTCATTCACATCAGGCACCATACCCAACAACCTGAAACATTACTGGGTCCTCCCTCTCCTCAAAAAGCAAACCCTCGACCCCTCCATCCCAACCAATTACTGCCCCATAACTACAGTGCCATTCCTACTTAAAATCCTGGATAAAGTAGCATACTTACAAATCCAGCACCATCTGGAACAAAACCACCTCCTAGGTGTTTGTCAGTCGGGCTTTAGCACGGTACCGAGACCGCACTCCTAGACCTTAAGACACAAATAGACACCTTAAGAGACAAAGGTAAGACGGCACTCCTACTACTACTCGACCTTTCAGCCGCGTTCGATTTGGTGGACCACTCAATACTCTGCAACCACCTGGTCTCCGCAGCCTGCTTTTCCCAGGAGGCAGTCGCCTGGATCCAGTCCTTCCTTGGCAAAAGGACAATGCGAGTTTTCTCTCCTCTAGCAGCTGCGGACCCCATACCCATATCATGCAGTGTATCCCAAGGCTCCTGCGTATTGCCCACCCTGTATAACATCTTCACAAAGCCCCTTTTCGATGATCTAGATGGTCTAGGTATCACCTACATTAATTATGCCGATGATACACAGATCCTCATCCCGTTGACGGGAGATTATGACATGGATTTGGCCTTTGTGAACAGAGTTTACCTCATCATCCAGGCATGGATGGCCTCTCACGGTCTATGCCTGAATGATGACAAAACAGAACTCCTCATTCTAGGTACACCATCCAACATTAAAAAAACTAGGTCCTAACTACGCCTCCCTCATAATCGACAACAATAACATCACCGTGGACAAGGTAGTAAAACTCTTGGCTTCTACATAGACTCCACGCTCACCTTTGGCAAACAAGTAAATGATAAGGCCTCAGCCACATCCTATACTTGTAAGCTAATAAGAGCAGCCAAGCCATTCCTGTCACCTAATAACTCCATTACCATAGCGAGAGCCCTAATCCTGTCCAAACTGGATTATTGCAATGCCTTATATTCAGGTAGCAACACATACGTTACATCCAAAATTCAGACTCTTCAAAACAATGCCCCGAGAGCTGCCTTGAGTGTTCCCAAAAATGGCCATATATCTGATCTCAGGAGATCCGTCAATTGGCTCTCCACAACAGATAAAATCCTCCTGAAAACTGCATCTCTGACGCATAAATGCCTTAATCACGCTGCCCCACAATACCTCACAGACAGATTCATCAGACAAACAGCCTCTCGTCCCCTAAGAAAAGTTAACTCGAACCTCCTACTAGTACCTAGATTTAAGCTCACCAAATCTGGTGGTAGCAGTTTCCCTGTCAAAGCAGCTCAATTTTGGAACTCCCTTCCCCCTGCTTTAAGGGAAGATATACCCTACCTACAATTTAGATCTAGTCTCATTCACTGGATAAAGGAACATGACGTCTGACCGCACCTGACCTGCATCCTCCTAGGATCTATTGTATATACGCAACCTTACTGTTTTGCTATATTTATGTGACTCATACTTTCTTGTTACTTATTGTATTTACCTGCTCGCTCTACCTGTTGTCTTACGCATACAGCACTGTAACCTTAGCTGTATTCTTCCTGTCCACTATGTAACTTAAGCTTAACAACCCTCTTTATGCTTTCGCGCCCAAATACCTCTGGGTCTGGTGCGCAATATAAATAATAAAACAAACAAACAACGCCATTTTCGCTGCCGCATCAGCGGCTGCTTTCCCCCTGGAAATTTCGTGTGTACCGAGAGTATGGGCGGTGCACTTGACAACTGCTACGACAGATGGCTGTGATAACGCTCCTATCAACATCTCTAATAGTGCCGCGTGTTGCACTGGGGACCCGTCTGCCCTCTGAAACCCCCTCCTCTTCCAACGGGAGAGACCGGCATGTAGCGTTGTTGTAACGTACACTGAGTCCGAATATATTGTGACTTGACGCCCTTGTGACGCTCTCAGTGCTTCGATAAGCGCCACAAGTTCTGTCGCATGTGTAGAATAGTGTATAGGCAACCTTTTCATATCTGTCTTGTATTCCCCTCCTTCAAGTCGTACTACTGCTGCCCCTGTCCGTCTCTGTCCATCCTCCTGATAAATTGTGGATGACCCGTCAATGAAAAGTACCTCACCCTCTGTCAATACACAAATTGCTTTGGGGGTATCATCTTCCTCCCCCTCGTATGTTGTGCAATCGTGTGCTATCAAGTCTTCAGTCGTAGGCATGTCTGTTAAAAAGGTGTCAGAATTCACTGTCTTACACCTAACCACGTGAATGTGGGGTTTCAAGATGATAATCTCATTTGTTGATGACCTTTGCGTAGTCAGGGTGGACTTTGACTGTTCCAGGATGGCAAATAGAGAATGTTCTACGTACAACGTGACTGAACACCCCATTACGATGGTAGAGCTTTTCTCTATAGCAAAAGCAGCAGCTGCTAATGCTTGTTCGCACGTGAACTGCACTTGCATCACTGCATCCAGCGTGCCACTATAATAGGCCAATGGCTTTTGGCCCATAGTACTTTTTTTTGCGTCAACACTGCTGTCATAAGCTGACCATCAGAATGCGAAAACAAATAAAACTCCTGTGTATAGTGCAGGGTAGCCAGTACAGGTGCCGAACTGGTGACTTCTTTCAAATTGTCAAATTGTCTAATAATTTCTGTTGTCCACAGTAACTTGTTGTCCTTTGTCTTCTGTGCTTCCCTCAGGCCTTGCAAAAGTGGCTGTGTGTATGCCGCGTAATCGAGGATCCAGGCCCTGCAGTAGTTACACAGACCCAGAAACTTCTGCATCTTCTTAAATGAGGCGGGTCTCGGGATGGAACGTACTAACCCTGCCCTGGTAGTATCCTTTTCCCATTTACTGATATGAACTGCCCCAAATAGATTACTTGCTGCTGGCAATATTGCATTTAGCTGTGTCAACCCTGTACCCCTTACAGGCCAGTAATTGTAGCAGTATAACAGAGTCTTTTTGACTGTTCACTGTCACTACACACTAGCAGATTGTCCACATACTCGATAATCGTGCTGGGTACCTGAATGTTCCCTAGATCAGCATGCAGTACTCTGTTAAATATACTCGGGCTCTCGCAGTGCCCCTGAGGTAACCTGGTATTTTTCAAACTGCATCTGGCCCTGTGTGAACGTCGTCAGATACCTTGACTCATGGTGGAGTGGAATCGAAAATAATGCATTTTTCAGATCCACTACAGTGAAATGTGTGGCTTCTTTGGGTATGCTACATAAAATTGTTGCAGGATTCAGAACTACTGAAAAATCTTTCTGTACGGCATCATTTACGGGGCGCAAGTCCTGGATCATTCTCTTGTTGTGCGAGCCTTGCCCTGGACATGGGCAAGACACCCCTCCCTTCCCATCTTGTCTCTGCGATCCACTGGTTATGATATTTCTCCACCCTGTCACGATACAATGGCAGGGCCATATACATGTGCTCTATTGGTGATCCTCCCCCATGCCAGTGACGTCTATCTCCTACTAACTCTGCAAAAACCCCTAGTGCGCCACGCACACTGACGCTTTCTTATGACAAAAAACAAGAGAATCAACCCACACCCTTTCCTCTCACCCTTCCATATGCACACACGCCACTCCAAAAGATCGGTCAGCACAACACCACACTGCGACTCACACAATTACCGCCTACTTTTTCACCCACAAAACACAACTACCATAAACTAAACCAACACACTACCCTAACAACCTCTACTTGTTCCAGAGCTACTACTTATATGAGACCACTACTTTGTATTTCCATAGACCTCCTTTAAATATTATTCTGCCTTGTGGTACCACCTTCCCTCCCCTTCCGAGGAGGGGACCCCTACCTTACCTTTGCCTTACCTTATAATGCCTTACCTTATAATACCTTGCAGAACCAATCAACTAATAATACACATTTTCATCAGCAACAACCCTAGCCTCATCCACGTTACATCAATGACCTTACTCTCCACGTACTCACACCTTTCACACTTCGTCCCTACTTGTTAACTCTTACAAGAGTCTACTCACATGTGCATGCTCACCCGAAATCCTCCGTCAGAGGGTTTCAACACCAGCCTGCACTCTCCTCGGAGCCGCGGCCTGCTTCAAAGAGCAGAGAGGACTTTTCTTAAAATGGCTCCTACTTAACCACTCGGAACACGTGTTTTTTTCGGGGCCGGTCGCTGTAGGTGGGCGCGGCTCCTTCTTGAGAAGCGGCCTGGAAGCCTCTGCATGTACGGGGGGCTAGGATCACGTCAGGGTCACTAATTGAAAGCAAGCCCCCGAACACTCACACCAGAGAGAATACAACCCGGTAGGGAAGAAAGGCCCAAGTCGATCTTGTAAGGATAACAAGTTTAATCTCATGCGCAGATGAGAGCAACAGCAAAGAACTCTGCTGCTAAGAACATCATTCTGCCAAAAAGAGGTACAAGCAGAAAGATTTCAAGTAAAAAAATTGTCATAAGTGACGCATTACATACAGTGACAACCTGCGCAGCTGGTTGGATGGACCCTATACAGGTGCTGCCTTTATCCATATTGGATGACATTTTATTGGCCCCAGCCCAGTCCGTCCATATTCCATCACGTGGGTGCTGCAGGGCATATCTTCTCACTTTGAAGGTCAGACAACACATTAATTATACTCCTACAATACAGCTTGTTTATCACTCATACCGTGCACTTGGCAGGCTCAAAACAGACACACAGGAGGTTACAGGGCACTCTAACCTTCACCCGCACATTTCACTCCCTCCCTCCGCGCCATTCAGCTCCAAGGTCTCTGCCCTCATTCTGAACTATAATGTATCCCTCCCAGCACCTCGCAATACAAATCACACAATTGTCACTGCAGCGATACATCCTGTCCATCCTCTTTGAACATTTCAGGACTTGTTACTTTTGGGTTGGTGGTCAAAGGGCACCTAGTGTCATGGAATTCAGGGATCTTCGGGTTCAGTCAGTTATCTGGGCTATAAATTGGCGCTCAGGAATGGGCAGGGTTATACTTTGGCCAAAGTGAGATAACATGCACACCAGGTGCCGGCCTCTCTTCACAGCCTTGTGAGGCGCATTCCTCTTGGATGAAAGACACATCTTCACAACACTTTTTAAGAACAATGAACAAACAGTGAGGCGGGTGGGGGTGCGAACTGTCCTCATAGGAACTCGGGCATGACTGGAGATTTCTGTTGCCTCGTGGATTTGGGCCTAGTGCATGCAATGCCGCCTGTACTGCGGAAGCCTTTTCTTCTACCTATGATTGTTAAAATCTATGCAAAATAGTGATGCTGCCCGTGCCTTGGGCCACACCATATGGTTACATTATAATTGTCTATATTAGCATGGGGTCCTACTGGCCGGGAAGGCATCCCTTTCACTGACCACCCTCCCCCCTGCCTCATCACAGCGCCTCAAATGCATCTCGTCTTACCTTAAAGTGCCTGGGGGGTAGGGTGGGTGGCCTCCTTCCCAACATCCTCATGCACTCCCTTTTGCACCCTTTCCTCAAAAATCCTTCTTCTGACCCCTCCTATCCGGCTAACTACCGCCCTATCTCCATTACCATTACCCCCTTCCCGAGCAAACTCTTTGAGAAGCTGGCCATCTCCCAGCTTATCCACCACACTGGATCTGTTGGATGTCTCCACGACCACCAGTCTAGCTTCAGAGCTGCCAGAGGCATGGAAACTGCTCTCCTGTGAAGACTTGCTCTCTAATCTTGATTCCAACTCTTCTTCCACTCTCTTCCTTCCTGACCTTTCCTCTGCCTTTGATACGGTCAATTATGCCACCCTTATAAATTGGCTCTGTGATACCCTTGGCATCACGGACCTGGCTCTGCACTGGTTGACCTCCTTCCTCTCTGACCAACCTTCCCAGGTTCAACTGGGCCCTGTTCTCTCCTCCATCTCACTCTCTGCGTGTGGTTTCCCTCAGGCCTCTATCCTCTCGCCTTGGCTTTTCAACATTCTGCCTGACCCCACTAGCCCATTTGATCTCCGCCTTCTCTGCTAACTTTCAGTGTTATGCAGACGACATGCAGCTCTCCTTCAAGCTTCCCTCCACTGCCTCCTCCTCTTCCTCTCTCATTTCTGATGGTCTGTCTTCTATTCAGGCATGGTTCACTGCTGACCATCTCTGCCTTAATGCCAGTAAGACTAAGATCCTTCTCATTGGGCCCCAAGCTCCCTCCTTCCGTTCTACACTCTGGCTGACCTCCATGGGTCCCCTCCCTTGACCCGCCTGTGAAGCAAAACACCTTGGTTTCATCTTTGACTCCTCTCTCTCCTTCTCTCCTCACATTACAGACATTGCCAAGAAGGCCCACTTTCAGCTGCAGCACCTCAGAGGTATTCTCCCTTTCCTCACCTTCCCCCAGAAACTCAATGTCTCCAGAGCACTGGTCCTCGCCAGGCTGGACTACTGCAACAGCCTCTTCATCAATCTGCCTAACTCCTCACTTCGCCCCTTCAACTAATCCAGAATAGGACTGCAGGACTTATCCTTGGCCTCAACTCCAGGGACCACATCTCTCCAGCCCCAAAATCCCTCCACTGGCTACCAGTTGCTGCAAGGATCAAGCCCAAGACCCTCTGCACCATCCACAAGGCTTTCTGAGGCCTGGGACCCCACTACATCCAACTCTCTCTCCCTAAATACCTCCCTGCTAGAGCCCTTCGGTCTTCTAGCTCTAACTCTCTGCAGATCAGATGCTTTTCCAAGCAGAGAGCAGGGCAGATGTCTCTCCTCTGCAGATGCCCCCTCTGGAATGGCCTCACTGCCCCTCTTAGACTTGAGCCGGATCTCCTTAAGTTCCAGAAGCTTCTCAAGACCCTAATTTTCTCTTCCTCCTTCCCTCTTACCCTCCCCTGCTAATGTCCCCCTATGCCTCCCTCGACCAGTCTACTCCTGCACTTGGGCTCCACTAACCCCCCGCACCCTCAAACCTGCCCTTGCCCTTCCGGGCTCCCTCCCCCTGCACTAGCCTGGCTTGGCCTGCCCACCCCTGTGAGCCCTTCCAGTCCCGACCCTCGCACTTAGCACGTGGTCCTTCTTTCCCCTGCACTCTCTGATTTCCCCTGGCACTTGTCCACCTGGCCTCCCCTTTGCACTTGCATAACCCATGGGCCCTTCTGCCCTGTTTGCCACTTCCCCCTCCCATCTCCCCCGCACTTCTTGTTACTGCACTTTCATGATCCGAATGACACAAGGCCTAGTATGATCGTTTTTTGTCTTTTTTTGTTTTCTTCATCCCTGACCCCCTCCTGTCTTGTTGTGCGTTGAAACACCTTTTGCTGTATAGGCGCATTATAAATACCCAATAAATAAATATAAATAAATACTGGCAGTTCTCATCCATCAGTGCCAGTAGATGCGCCCCATTTGGGTATGTACAGAAGTCAGCATTCACAACCTCCCATGGTCCTCACAAACTGGCTCTGTCTGGATAGTGCTGGAGGATCTCCAACTCCAGTTATCTGCCATTCCCAGCATTCTCTGACTACATCAAGTCCCGTAAACCACATTTTGTCCCTGATGCAGGCTTTGGTCTGTACCATTCCCTGCAGGCCCACATGGTTGTAGTGTTTAGTCCTTACTCATAGAGCTTGCAGTATTACAGGGCAACAATCCTGCAGAACCAGTCCCTCAGGAAATACTGAGACGTTGTGGTGGGCGTTCTTGAGGGCCTTTAATGCAGCTCTAACTTGGGAGTTTCTACAATAGTTTCTGCTAGAATAGTCTTACAACTTCCTGACTGATGAGCCTGTATTCCCTCCTGGAGTAGTGCGTCTTCCTTGGTGGTATCTTCAATTTCACCCAGGGAAACAACTACAGGCTTGGATCTGTAGATATTCTTCTGCCAGCCTAGCTATCTCTATTTCTTCCACCCTTGCACCCTGGGGATGGCGAGAAAGATAGTCTGTGGGATTTGTTATTGTGGGCCAATACTCAAATGTGTAGTGGTACCATTGAAGTTGCAGGGCCCAGTTTTCAAACCATGCGTGAGGGTCAAGTGCCAATCCTGTGAATAGGGGCAAGATAGGCTTGTGGTTAGTTATTACAAAGGGATCTTCATATACGTACAGATGGAACCAAAGATATCCCCACAGGTTGGCTATTGCATTCTTTTCTATGTGATACTTTTGTTCCATTGGGGTTAGCGCCCTGCTCTCATAGGCAATGGGATTCACGTGGCCATATGTGTCCTTCTATGTGAGTACTGCCCCCAATCTGCACAGATTTACATCGATAACTAGCTCTGTGATCTTGGTTGCATTAAAGAAGTGCTAGTGGGTAAGGCCTCTTTAAGGTCCTGGAAGGTTAGTTGTTGCTTCTCATTCCAGGCCCATTCCATCACTCTTCAACAGCTCTCATGTTGATGCCGTAAGCATAGCCATGTTGGGAATAATCCTGCTCCAGTAGGTGATAATTCCCAGAAAGCTCTAAATCTCATTGCTGGGGGCTTTTTGTATGTCTTGCACCTTTTTTCGGGCCGACAGACACACCCATCGCCTAGAGAGAAAATGTGGCTAAAACATGTAACCGTGTCTCAGAAGAACTCACATTTGTTCTTGTGTAGTATGAGGTCACTATCTTGTAGTGTTTGCAATTTGTCTCTCAGCCTCTCATAATTTAGTTTGTGAATTTGGGCATATTAATGTGTCATCAATAATTTTAAGAGTCCCAGGGAGGGCTCTCATTGCCTCCCTTATGGCATTCTGGAAACCTTCTTCTCAGAGGACATTCCGAAGCTCAGCCAATTATATCTTCTCATGCCAAGATGTCTGATGAAGGTTACTTTGTGTTGAGATTCAGGATGCACAGTCATTTGATGGTAACATAATTTCACATCTAGCTTTGAAAAGCATTTTGCTTCACTGAATTCAGCAACAATGTCATGCATGTAGGCATGACAAGTCTTTCCCGATTGGCTACACAGTTTGGCAGCAGCATGTTTCCACGAATGTGGACTTCTCCAGGTTGTTTTACCTTTTTTTGTGACAACTATGGGAGATATCCAGGGTGTGGCCCCTGTACCTTCTCGATGATTCCTAGTTCTGGCCTCCACTTTCTTTTGAACATGAAAAGGTATCCTGTGTTGTTGGAGGGCTACCGATTGCGCTGATTTGTCAAAGTGGAGTTTTAACATTTTGGGCCTGATCACGACTTTGGCGGTAACCCTTAAATCCGGCAGTAGCGCTATTACCGCCTGATTTAAGGGTCCACCAAATCAGGACTTCGGTGGATTTTGCCCCAGCTCTGAGCTGGGCGGAAATCCGCTGAAAATTCGTGCTATTACCGCCGGCGGGAAATCTGCCTGCGGTAAGAGCGCGAAAATTCCCCAATGAGCCCAATGGGGAATGGGGCATTCCCGAATGGGCTCAATGGGGAATTACATTACCGCCGAACTCGTGATCCGGCGCTAGTTATCAGGCCCTTTGTCCTCCTAGAATATTCATTTGAAAGCATATCAAGGTTCCAGGAAAATATCACAGTCTGAGCATTTTATTTCACATGTCCCTAGGCCCCTTGTGATTGTGAGTCGTCCCGTGCCCCAGCTACAGCATTCTGGAGATTCCATATCGGCATACCAGGTATCACTAAAGTACCATTCATGTTTATTGCCTGTCTGCAAAGTCTGCATCTGAGCTCCCCAGACATGTAAGATACCTGCCTGTCAATTGTCCAGTTCCAATTACAGTGCATGCCTATACCGTACACCCCAATATATTTGCTTCATAGTACAAGTGGTGCATGCCCCCTGTAGCAAAGCCTATACTTAGACTCCAAAATGTGCATAAATAGGTTTGGGAGTCCCTCTACCGGCTCGAATACAGCCCATTGACCTGTTCTTGGGTGGATGGCCACCGGGAGAGTCTCAACCATGCTTTAGCTCACTGTGCTTTTCACAGAGGAAAAATGTCCATAAGCATATCAGTCTTTGTCCCACCCGAAGGTAGTCCAGCACCAAAATGCTAGGAAAGTCTCCTCTGAACAAGAGTACCCAGAGGCGTGTTTCGGCCTAGTCGGGCCTCATCAGTGAGGTGGGGCTGTGCCTCTCTGAGCACAGTGAGCAAGGAGTCCTCGTCTGTATTACCCTGGTAACTTAGGTGGAGAACCCAACCTACCCCAAAATGTGCATACATAGGTCTGGGAGTCCCTCTACCGGCACAAACACAGCCCATTGACTTGTTCTTGGGTGGATGGCCACCGAAAGAGTCTCAACCATACTTTAGCTCACTGGGCTTTTCACAGAGGAGACATTTCCATAGGCATATCAGTCTTTGTCCCACCCAAAGGTAGTCCAGCACCAAAATACTCGGCAAATCTACTCAGACTCCAACAGCTGCCCAAGACACCTTCCTCATCAGACACCAGATTCCCCTGGAAGGCACCTGCCCCATTCCTGGGAAAGAATGTGAATGGCCCAGGCATTCGCGTCTGTACCGATCAGGTAATTGGATACATGCACACCACGGCCAACCTGTAAGTAAACATCCCTGCAAGATAGCAGAAGGTGCTGGAAAGAATTGCCCATCTGCCCCGTTACTGATGAAGTCTGAAAGGGAGACCCTGTCTGCATGGCATCTGCAGGACCCAGCGTTGTTCTTTTCTGATCCATCTAGATTCAACATGAGCCTGTGGCTGCCACCTCGCACTACCCATGGCCCTCAGACAGAGGGAGAAAGACACCACATAGCAGCAGCCCAATCACAGGCAGCTTGGTCTGCAGACACTCTTCTTCTTGCACCCTCGCTACCTTAAAGGCTCAGATTCCTGGGGAAGATTCCAACATACCCTTACGTTGAGGGCTGCCCGAAGATGAAAGGGTAGGATGGGACAGACACGGTTTGGACAGCCCTTACTACCAATGGCCTGGTAACCATGTTTGCTGTCTCTCTGTCGTTATGCCATGGATACGGCGGCCAGAAGGGATCAGTAAGGTCATGGTCTTAGTAACTGCCTGCACAGGAAGGGAAACGGAATGGACAGGAAATGCAGTTTACAACCTGCCAGCCTAAACGGCCTACACATACCTAAGCAACTGCTGGGTGTAGGCAAATGGTCCCGACATCACCAACAAGGGCTCCCCCTTCCAGCCCGCCCCACAAAACTCTAGCAGCAGGTATTCCGGGACAACGTGAACACCTGCTGAGAGAGCCACACCCCTTTGTGAATGCAGCAATACCACTGACACCAGAGCCACTCAGGTGCAACATTATCTGCTGTGCAAGTATGCACTGATTCATAGAAATGCCACCCTGTCTTCTGCCTGAATATTACCCACTGGGGTGACGCGGAATGACACTGGTGGAACAGCCACAGACCAGGAAGGTCTCAAAGTGGCTCTGATTGGGAGCGGAGGGTATGGCTCCTTAGGCACTCTTAGTAACACCAACGACCTATGCTTCTCAGAACTTGTTGGACTTTCCTGGTTCATTGTCGGCTGCCATGCTGATGGAAAGCATCTTTTTGCCTGGAACTTTGCCGTTCCTACCTTGCCCAGGGTTCTATTGGTTGTGTGGGCAGAGCACATACAAGACACTGCCTCTGAACTGGATAGGCACTTGCACAGTCAGGAAATTGAGCCATTTCTCACACATCTGTTAATGATGCCCGTAGCAGATCAAGACAGTGGGCTAGCTGAAAATCCTCAGGCAACCCACCTTAATTGGTATGATGCCCTCTTTCGTGTATACCTGCCGACCTGGGAGCTTGTGGAGCACCAAAGAGCAATGGTCACTGTATCTGCTTCACTGTTCTTCCTCTATCTCATTGTTCCCTGTTACTCTCTCGTTCTCCCGCAACACTCTTTAACTACTCTTGTTGGTATTTCTCTTTATAGTTTTCTACTTCTAAATCCGTTTTGCAATTAGACATTGTGCTTATAGTACTCCCTACTCCTCCTTGGTGTTCTCACAGCAACCATGAAAGCTTTGATAATGCTCACAGGGCTCGAAAACCTGGCTTTACTCTTATCCACCTTGACACCCCTTCCCATATCACCCATGTTAAATTCTTCTTGCAAATCAAGGTGCTTTATTTAACTTAGGATGCACGTCTTAAAGGTTCTCTTTGAGTTTCATTCATGTAGCCCTCCATTGTCACCTTATTGCTCACACATGATCTAACAAGTTTCTCTACCTCCCATGAGTTTAAATGGTGACACTGACATGGTGGTATTGACGAAGTCTGGACTCACCTGGGATCTTGCACACTGTTGAGAGGAATCTGTAACGTGGCTTGCCTGACGTCGATGTAGATGAGAGTCCTGGAGATAGGGGTGATCCTCTCTTGGTGCCACCCTGCCTGTGCTGTGGAACAGCAGCGGGGGTGATGTCTGTAGAGAACCTCCAATTGACAGAGAAAAACCTAGTAGAGGTGAAAAAAAAAACCTCTGTCCAGATAAAAAGCAAAGAGGAAGATCATGAATTCCACAGGACCACCGGTCTGACAGGGGGCTGAGGTCATGAAGAACCAAACAAGAAGGAAGATGCCAGGTTATAACAAGCACGAGCAGAACTGGAGAGGGGGAACTGGAGAGGCAAGGACTAGGAAAGTATACAGAAATGGAGATACGGAACGTGGCAACAAACAGAAGTGTACCTTTAGCGTTGCGGGGCAAGGCTCTGCTGCCGATTCCTCTTGATATAGATGGGAGAACAGATGTGAGTGCAGCATTCGAATGCTGGTGCCGCCATCTTGGAAGGGGTGCCCTGGCACGTCAGTGCGGCGCTCCATAGCAAGTGTTTCCGTGGATGCCACATTGACCGGCTGCATCCACGGCTTGTCCTGACAATATGCCCCCTTCCAAAAGCCAGGCTGCCCGGTTTTCCAGGATGAAGACGGTGAAAGGCTCAAAGGAGTCTGAGTGCATGGATGTGATGAACCAGTTTGCATGATCCGTCACAGGAGTTGTAGCTCTTCCAATCGACCAAGTATTGGAGATGACCACATCGATATCTAGAATCACATATTATCACTACTTCATATTCAGATTCCTGGTCGCATAGGAAAGGTGAAGGAGGGGGGAATGGTTTCAAGAACGACACATGGAACACAGGATGGTTTAGTTTCCATGTCAGAGGGAGCTGCAAACGATCTTCCACTGGAGTAATTCTCTTAAGATTGCGAAACAGCGCTTACTAGTGAAAGTGGATTCATGCAATGCATCTAGAGGTTGGGCTTGCTTAGGTACCAGGACTTCTTTCCCCAAGAATAATTCATTACCTTGAATAAGTTTAAAGCACTTCGTCCTTGGACATATTTTTATATTTTAGACTCAGAAACACATTAAAGGCATTATTTGCCTACTTCCCAAACCCCCATACATTGCACCACTTCTCCACTCTACGTAATAGTGGAAAGAACTGGAAAATTGGTCTCCAGTTTGTATGCAAAAATGATGTAAAACGAGGTGGGTTGGTCTGAGGCTGCACACTTGAAGTGGAAAGATTTGTTGGGCTATCCGATACCTGATGAATCTGGCAATGCTGCTGAACGCAGACTAGGAAAATTGCTCTCAATAGTCGCTACAAAGTATTACTCTTCAAATATCTACATAAAACGTATTACAGTCTTGCAACTCTCCACGGATTCTTCTTGAATAGTTTGGATGAATAAATGAGATGTGCACATTCGCCGGCTACCTTCATACATCTGGTATGACATTGTCTGCCAGCCATGGGTTTATGGACCTAGGAGTTTCATACATTGGGGGACATATCACGAGAAGAGGTGGAAATCTCACCATTAGTGCCAGTCCTGGGATATACACATAACCTTCTAGGGCATATAAGACGCCCAGTGAGGTTACTATTGGATCTGGCAAAGCGACCAGTAGCAATGGCATGGGGAAGAGGGCCTCCACCTACAGGTGGTAACTGAATGAAAGATGCAATGTATTGTCACGACATAGAATCAGACTACAGACTCATGACTCACACGAGTGTTGTGCCAACCTGATACCTCAAAAAGTCATTCCTTGTAGAGACAGACGCTTCAGAATCCGCACTGGGGGCCTTTTAACTGCCATGGGTTTTCCCCCCCAGTGCCAAGGCCTTTTTTGGTGATTTCAGTATTTCACCATACAATGCCTTCTAACATGTTGTCGTCCATTAACCCCTTAAGTGCCAAGGACGAGCTATCTCGTCCTTTGCACTGGGGAGGTAATCCCAAGGACGAGATACCTCGTCCTTGGCACTTAACGGCCCCCAGTGCAAACCCGCATCCCCTGCACACTGTCAATGGCCTAAGCCTTCTGATATTTTAAAGCCAATGTTCTGTCTTCTTATATCAAGAAAGACAGAGATGGCTGGTGTCTAAAAGTGGTATGTAGATGACTTTTATGTAGTTTAACAAGACATGCAATTCATATATCCACAAAAATATTCGATATAGACAGTAAAAGGAAAAATTAACAATGATTTATTCGACAAGTAGCCCAACGCGTTTCGAGTTAATTCCACTCTTCATCAGGGGCAAAATACAGGTTTCAACAATTTCTACAAAATAAGAAAAACATTAAAGAGGTGTTTTTAGTAAGTGCATCAAGTGGTGTGTATAATTCATGTATGATTTAGACCATAGACATTGATATTGCCATTATATGAGTCCTCGTTAGATCATGACAGTGTGCAGGGGACGTGGGTTTCCTATTATATCCAAGTGTCACCATAGTTAGAAGGTAAAGAGGGGTGCATTTTTCTCCCCTGCACGCTAAATTAAATGGTTCTATGTTCATTCATCGACAGTCTTTTTTGAATCGTTATTTTTATTATTTGGGCTTCCTCTATGCCCCCTCTCCCTATTAATGTTATGCTATTCTCTACTCCCCACCCCTTATTTACCATTGCCCACACACCCATATATTTTTCGATTCGTTTTTTTGAGAAAAAAATTCAAAAAAAACGACTGATGATGAATAATAAAAACATGGTCTTAAATTCTTTAATTTGAACACTGCAAATCATCACATCAAGAGATATGTGTGGGCACTGTAACACTATTTTTGTACTGAATACAGGTCACGAGCAAACTACACGAGAGGCAAGACCATGGTTTGAAAATGAGAGACACAAAAGGGCAAAATGACAGAATAACAGAATCCCATATGTTTCTCCCTGATTACGTTAATGGTTCTCCTCACAAGATTCAAGTATAAAGAAAAAGGGCCATAGACCAGGAGAGAACCCGACGAAGTTGCCACAAACGGAAACCTGAGCAAGAAGTTCCAAAGTTCATAGGGACCTCACCACAATGGCACAGGGACGCCTTTAAGAAAATGGGAGAAACAAACAATCAGAGGAGCAAGCAGCAGTGTAAAATTCTGAATAAGGCTGATGATCCTTTTCCACAAATTTCACAGAATGACAAGGGCAGTCAGGATTTGAGGATGTTATGAGGAGGAACAGTATATTAGGTATTTTCCCAAAAAAGATTCCAGGCATAGCACTCAAACGAAAACAGCAGCTCATAGGACGGAGGATTGCAGAGGCAGGCACAAGCTCCAGAAAGAACAGACAAAAACCAATATGTCAGGCCAGACAATTTTAGGGACATTCAGAGGTCAAACACTGAGTTCCACAAGACCGGGTACCGATGGAAGTTAGGCAAGACAAATCTAGGGACAGGCTGCAGTCAATCCAAAAAGTACTGGTACAGAAAAAAGAACACAAGGAAATCTGGGTTGCTACTCACAGAGAGACGTTGAGGAGCATGGTGCTGTTGAAAACTATGACTTTTCACTTCCTTCTTCACGGGTGTTCTGTGAGCTGGAATCGAGGTTGCAGGCGTGCATGCTGCTGTGTCACATTGTGCACAGCTTTCTGGGAAGTGTAGTACCTGCCGCCAGCGTGTTGAAACCTCCACAGCAAACTCCACCATACCACCTTCGATGAGGTAATAGAGGCGGCCTCAGCATATATCAGAGTCCAGGATAACTGCAACCTCTATTACTTCGAACCCTCCACTGGAATAGGGGTAGAACATTCAGGATACCTGGAGGACGCAGGACAGGGGTGAAGCAGGGACATGTGGAAAACCATGTGAATACGCCAGGTGTTGGGTAACCCATAAGCAACTGGGTTAATCACCCGTTCCATAACATAAGGTCCAACAAAATGCAGCAACAGTTTGCAAGACCCCTGAAGCAAGAGGTGTTTAGTCGAGAGTCAGACTCTATCCCCGATTGGTTGATCAGGGAGGGTTGATGGTGAGCATTTGCCTGACAGTTCATCCTGCCTTGTGTTACTAGCAGATGACAGAAGACGGCTGTACGAACTTGTTGAAAGTGTTGGAAAAAATAATTTGCAGCCAGGGCTGTAGTGCGGTAGACCTTCTTCAAGTACAATCCTTGTGTGTTGTCCATACAAGGCAAAGAATGGAGCTACCTGGGTGGAGGAATACACTGAGTTGTTATAGGCAAATTCCGCAAAAGGAAGTAATGTAACCCAAGGGTCTTGGTACTGTAAAAAGAGGCATGATAAGTATTGAGTCAGCATTTGGTTGACTCATTAAGCCTAACTGTTTGCGTGCAGATATTATGTAGACGAATACTGGGTATCTAGGTCCAACAGCTCCATGAGAGCCCTTCAGAAACATGAAGTGAATATTGTGATCCTCTGTCTGAGATGATTTTCGAGGGGAGGGGAGGCGAGGCCGAAGAGACACAATACATGTCAGAAAGAATTATCGGCCAAGATGGGAGAGGTGGGCAATCCCTTGCAGGGAATAAACCGAGTAATTTTGGTGAATTTATCCACCACTAACCACATTTTGGCCTCATTGCAAGTTGGGTTGTAATACAGTGGTAATTCCAATGGGCGGAATTAATGTTACCGTTGTGGTGTCCAGCAGAATTACGGCTGCATTACAAGTAGTCAGGAGCGTGCACACAACATTGTCGGTAACAGTAATTCCATCCAGCAGAAATTCCACCACCGGAGGTGGCACCTTGGAACTACCCACCCTGACTCCATGGGAGGAAAAGGCCAGCTCAATCCTCCACATGGAAGGAGTAGAAGGGATTGGCACTGCCAAAGTTGGATCAAGCAGTCCAGGAGATGTCGGTGAGTCTTTAAGTTCGCACTCTTATGTGAATGCGCTGGCCAAAAGCATGTGTCCCCCAGCATAGATGAGCCCAATGGTCAGGGGAATGGGCAACCACATGGAAATCTATACAAAGCCACAGAAACTACATGCATGAGCAAGGGAAGTTGGGATACTGTTGTGATACACATGCACCATGGGGGAAATGTGCATTTGAAGTCATGGAACTAAGAAAAGCACCCATGTCTGCTCTGAAAGTCCATGTTGCAAAGTGGACTCCCTGCACCACCACAACAAGCCATATTGTCAGGCCAACAGGCAATGTGCCCATGCATGTGACGTGTTCACCCTCAGCAGACAATACTCCCAATACTCCCACCTTGCATTAGCTGTACGCATTGCCCGGCAACCAACATTGCCCATCAAGCAAAATGTTTGTAGGATAACCATTCTTCAAATTGCATGATTGTCTTGCTAGCCCACTTACTAGTGTCTGTGATGACTGACAGCATGTCATTATCCACCCAACAGGTTCACAGACAACTCAGGCTGATAAGCGGGGCCCTCGACTGCTGGGAGACCGCCACCACTGGCATCACACCTATCGCCACCCCTGCACAGGCCAGCGATGAGAGTAGTGGGAGGAAGACCAGGAGGAAGGCACCAAGGCCACATCACAGCAGCCCCATTTCAGCTGAGCCAAGTGTGCCTAGTGGCCACTCCACCAGCACTGCAGATGGCATAGATGACACTGCAAATGCAGCTGCAGGTGCAGCACCTCCAGCAGCTGCGAGTGCCACACCACAGCCGGTCCCTGTGGTGATCGCTGAGGAGTAACATGGAGCCAGTGTCACACGTGAAACAACACCTGCACCCACCAGCTCGTCACCTAAGGCAGTCAGCCATTTCCAGCACCGGGCTGAGCCGGACACAGCGATAGATGGCAGTCATACACATGAGGAGGAATGCACTGCCTTCAGCTCCCTCCACTTCAGCCCTGTCCCTCTCCACAGCCTGTTCCTCATCATTCACTGGCTGCAATCTGGGGGAGGCTGGACGTCATGGAGCAGCGCTGGTCACCACCAAAACGTGGCAGAGATGCAGCATCTGCGGGCCATTCGCGACCGTGTAGATCAATAAACACCATGACTAACAGGCCTCTATTCAGCTTGATATATTTCGTTCTAATAAGATCAAATGAGGAAACAATGCTTAATGGTGCCGACACCCTTCTCTCAACTCTCACTCTGCACATAAGAGGAGAACTTGCAAAGTCCCCATTCCAGTCCCTCTCGCACCCTATGTGTCCCCTGTTGGGAAAGGATAAACTCTTCTTTGAGGTTTGAAAAATAAATGTTTTCTAAATGTTTCCCAATTTTTCTCTTTTTTCAGACACCAGATTGCGCTCATTTTAATTCAGGGAGAGTTATAGATTGCTACATGGTTGGACTCAGAAACTCCTTCATTAGAATGATCTAATCTGCCCATTCCTATTATTTTCTGGAACTACCTCTACAAGGACCCCTGGTTGAAAATTCCATATAACTGGTTACAAATGGTTTCTATTGGTTCCTGCTGCGGCATATGGATTATCAACATGAAACTATCTATATGCAGTCGGTAAAACAGCACAAATCCTACTGTTTAAATAAAAATCCCAATTTACACCAGTAATATGCTCCATTTGACACTTATAAGCGCAACAAACTTGCCTTTAGAATTGATTGGATTTTTTTCCATAAAATATCAGTACATGGCCATAATCCCAGATTTACGCAACTGGAAACCGTACAAACCATTTCTAAGTGGTCCACTGGAATTCCCAACAGTGAAGAGCATATATATTTTTTAAAACAACAGGAACAAACAACATATGTTCTTGCAGGGATGATGCTTTAATTTGCTAAATTCATATGCATTTCCTGCTCACGCAACTGCATATCGCCCATTCCCTGCTCGCCGCCACGGAGAAGAAAACTCCCAGGGCTTGAGCAGCCCTTACCTGGTACTTACATTTTTGGGGGCATTTCTGAATGGAATTAGTACTTCCCAGCGCTTACGGATCCTGAGACAAAGACCGCCTCCCCCCTCCCACTGTCCGCCCTTGCCTCATCTGATTGGTGCTCAAGGTCACGAGACCCAGAACACCATATTTGAAGCTCTCCCTCAGGACAGCCAGCAAAGGGCACAGGCAAAGGGTGCCTTCATGTGGGTAATCACCATCCCTGGTTGTCTGTTCGTCCTGGCGCCCCAGCCCTGCCAGATACCATACATAAGAGCTACTCTCACATAAGGGGTGTCTAATTTGTATCACGCTGCTGTTTGTATTTTAGCACATTTGCATTCTGCCCCCAAGGTGTCCCAAATGTAGGTTTCCCTGCTCTGTTATCTTGCCACTACTTGCATTTTTCGACCAGTGTCCCAAATGTAGGCTTTGCTGCCTTGTTATCTCTGCATGGTTTGTGTATTGCCACACTTGCATTCTGTCCCCAAAGTGTCCCAAATGTAGGTTTTGCTGCCTTATTATCTCGGCACAGTTTGTGTATTGCCACACTTGCATTCTGCCCCCAAAGTGTCCCAAATATAGGTATTGCTGCTGTGTTATCTCACCACTGTTTGTATTTTGCCACTACTTGCCTTTTGCCCCCAGGGTGTCCCAAATGTAGACTTTGCTGCCTTGTTATCTCCCCACTGTTTGTATATTGCCACACTTGTGTTTTGCCCCCAAAGTGTTCCAAAGGTAGGGTTTGCTGCTCTGTTATCACACCACTGTTTTTGTTTTGCCACTACTTACCATTTGCCCCCAGGGTGCCCCAAATGTAGGTTTTGCTGCTCTGTTATCTCCCCACTGTTTGTATTTTGCCACTGTATTTAGCTCCTAAAGTTTCTCAAATGTATGTTTTGTTGCCTTGTCATTTCACCAATGTTGTGTAATGCCACACTCGTGTTTTGCCCCCCAAAGTGTTCCAAATGTAGATTTTCCTGCTTTGTCATCATGCCTCTAATTATGTTTTTCAAGGTCACGAGACCCAGAACACCATATCTGAGGTTCTCCCCCAGGACAGCCAGCGAAGGGCACAAAGGGTTCCTTCATGTGGGTAATCACAATCCCTGTTTGCCTGTTCGTCCTGGTGTCCCAACTCTGCCAGATGCCATTCGTTAGAGCTACTCTCAGATAAGGGGTGCCTAATTTGTATCACGCCGCTGTTTGTATTTTAGCACACTTAAATTCTGCCCCCAAGTTGTCCCAAATGTAGGTTTTGCTGCTCTGTTATCTTGCCACTACTTGCATTTTTCAACCAGTGTCCCAAATGTTGGCTTTGCTGCCTTGTTATCTCTGCATGGTTTGTGTATTGCCACACTTGCATTCTGTCCCCAAAGTGTCCCAAATGTAGGTTTTGCTGCCTTGTTATCTTGGCGCGGTTTGTGTATTGCCACACTTGCATTCTGCCCCAAAGTGTCCCCAATGTAGGTTTTGCTGCTCTGTTATCTCGCCACTGTTTGTTTCGCCACTGTATTTAGCTCCCAAAGTTTCCCAAATGTAGGTTTTGTTGCCTTGTCATTTCACCACTGTTTGTCTATTGCCACACTCGTGTTTTGCCCCCCAGAGTGTTCAAAGGGTAGGTTTTTCTGCCTTCTTATCTCACCCCTGTTGTGTATTGCCACACTCGTATTCAACCCCTCAACAAGTGCCAAATGGAGTGTTCAAAGGGTAGGTTTTTCTGCCTTCTTATCTCACCCCTGTTGTGTATTGCCACACTCGTATTCAACCCCTCAACAAGTGCCAAATGTAGGTTTTGCTGCTCTGTTATCTCGCCACTGTTTGTATTTTACCACTACTTGCATTTTGCTCCAAGTGTGTTGCAAAGGTAGGTTTTGAGCTTTGTTATCTCACCGCTGTTTGTATTTTGCCATTACTTTCCTTTTGCCCCCAGAGTGTTCCAAATTGAGGTTTTGCTGCTTTGTTATCTCACCACTGTTCGTGTTTGGCCACAACTTGCATTTTCCCCCAGAGTCTCCCCAATATAGGTTCTGCTGCTTTGTTATTGTGCCAATTTTTGTTTTGTTTTGCCACAAATCACACCTTTGCCCCCCTGAGTGCTCCAAAGGTAGATTTGCTGCGCTGGTATCTTGCCACTGATTGTTTTTACAACACTTGCATTCTACACCAGAGTGTTCCAAATGTACGTGTGCTGCTCTGTTATCTCACCACTGATGGTGTTTTGCCACTACCTACATTTTGCCCCCAGAGTGTCCCAAATGTAGGCTTTGCTGCTTTGTTATCTCTCCTCTATTAGTTTTTTTGACACACTTGCATTCTGCCCCCAGAGTGTTCCAATGGTAAGTTTGCCACTTTGAGTCGCGCCACGGTTTGTGTTTTGCCACACCTTGCCGTTTGCCCCAAGAGTGTTCCAAATCTAGGTTTTGCTGCTCTGTTTGTCCCAACTGTTCGTTTTTTGCCACACTTGCATTCTGCCCCCAGAGTGTTCAAAGGTGGATTTGTCACGTTGAGTCTCGCCACTGTATGTGCTCTGCCACACTTGCACTCTGTCCCGGGGATTGTTCCAAAAGTAGGTTTTGCTACATTGGGTCTCACAGCCGTTTGTGCATTGCCACAACTTTTCCGCCGAAAGTGTTCCAAATGTAGGTTTGCTACTTGTACATCGCAAGTGTTTTGTCAATCAATCAATCGTCTTTAATTCGACATTGGCCATTTGGCAAATAGCACAATAACTGAATAACATTGATTGACACAGAAAATGTAAGAGAGTATCGTTAAAAACACACCTAATATGTAAATCATGCAGTATTAACTAAAAAAACATATGACATTACACTATCTTGCCATACATATAAAAACATTTAATAAAACATCATGCTGGAATAAACAAAACATCATGCCAAAAAACTTCAGTCAATTCAAATATTGTGCTCTACAGAGCCACGCCTGATGAACACATTTTGCAAAAACATAATTTGCATCCAACGTAGATTTATAGTGCATTTTGGCCTGCTCAACACTACGAATATTTGCAAGACTAAACAATGGTTTTAAGTATCTGGCTCGCAGCTTTTATAGCCCTCAGAAAAAAGAATAAATGTTCAATGGTTTGTCTCGTATCCACAAACCGGACAGAAGGTTGCGTTTATGCTGCTCCATTGTGAAACTGGCAACAATGAGGGCATTAGCCCTTAATTCCATTTAAAGTGCTCCAGCAACTTGAAACACTTGTGTATAGGCGCGCTATAAATAAAATATCATATCATATCAAAGGGAGGCTGTAAAATGTCCATGGTCTTTTCATAACCCGGGTTCATTTTTGCTAGAAAGATACTCTGACCCGCATCTAAGTCTATTGCATCCCTCTGTCAGGCGCCTTTCCGATCCAACCATAGCGGCACTCTTGACTCTGGCAATGCTTGCCTTATCAATGAGTGATGAATTGGACCAGTAGGCGCTCAAATCTAAATCTTCGAGCAGATTCCTAACATCCATATCCCACGGTAGAGCCCTTCCTCCTTCCAAGCTCATTACATCAATGACTGCATCCCTAAACGTTTCGACTTGTTCCAAATTGCTGCCATATACAGGAACGTTTATCTTTTGAGGTTTGGAGAACTTTGACCTGAATACCAGAAGGTCCTCACACTTGCTGACAAAACTACTAAGAAAACTACTCAGAAAACAAGGCCTTATTACAACTTTTCCGGCCCGGGAAAAAATGCTGGTAATTCCACCACCAGCATTTTTCCAGACCGGCTAAGCACACGTCTGCCGGTGCAGGCCACTGATCTCCCAGCAGGCCTACCCTGCCAGTAGATCAGGCCCCCACTGGCAGATAAATGCCTGTATTGGCAATGCCGGTGCCAATGATTCAGTACATCCCATCCCATCAAGTCCTATAGGACTCCATGGGAACTTACTGACTCTCAGCCACCCGTAATATCCCGGTTATACAGAGACAGTAAGTGGAGTTTGCTAGTATCCCACCAGAATTACAGTTGGGATACTGGCAAACTCCTAATGAGGGCCACAGTCTTTCTTAGGCCCAGAGAGGTGGTAACCAGGATGATCGCAAACTGGGCATGGAGCGATTCCTTCCCCAATTTTGGTTGGTCTAAGCAGTTCTGCCTAAGATCTATAATCAGTTCATATATATATATATATATATATATATATATATATATATATATATATATATTCAGTAAAAAAACTTTGTTAAAGGGACGTCATGGTTAAGTTGCGCTACTAAAAAACCTATGAAATTCAGCAAAAAAAACTTTGTTAAAGGGACGTTATGGTTACAAGTAAAACCGAAAACCCCCTGAAATTCGCTAGTTATGGTAAGCTAAGCAACCATAACTCGCGCCACCACCAGCATTGCTAAGACTAACACCCAGGACATCAAAGATGACATCTCAAATGTCATTGATGACATCACTGATGACATCACATGTCTGGCTCCCTCGAACAGTTCGCGGACATCTAAAATTTTGGGGTGCTGCCCTATCAAAACCATTGGACTTTTCTCTGGGATGAAGTGGTGGCTCTGAAAATAGCCTTTTGGTGGTGTTTTTTTGTGTTTCAAAAACTTCAAATGGTCAACATCTATTGCAAAATGGATTGCTGTAATACCAAAAAAGGTCGCAATGCATTTTGTACATTTCTCAGAAAAATCTGATTGCCATAAGTAAGAAGGACTCCATCTCTGTGAAAAATGTATGTGCTACGAAACATAATATTTTCCTTGTGAAAAGAGGACATGCCAACATCTTTTAAAAAGGCACAAACAGCCTTATTGACATTGCGCCTGGCTTTCTCCAGTTGTGGACCAAATGAAGAAGAACGCAGCCACATTTGTCTGCGCAATACGAGAAAGAATTACTTGGGAATTTGGAAACATGTCCATGACCTTCCCAACTCCTTCTTTCATTGCAAATTGCAAAGAAATTCCAGACACATGTCCTAAACTGTTTCCTCCACAATGAATTATAATTATGTCTGGATGATGCTGTGTCTCCAAAGTAACACAGAGAGGTACCAAGTTCAGCCACTTCATTCCACGCACTCCATGCCATTGCAATTCCACATGAGGGAATCCAAGATGTGCAGCTACTCCACAGCATTCTACATGCACCTCCAACCAATGTATCCATGAGTCTCCCAAAATCCAGATAATCTATTTTCTGAAACACACAGCCATAGCTATCTGTTGTTCTCTCAGGAAAAAGACTTTCTGACAAACTCTCTCCTTACACAACACACCCAGTAAACTTTAATTGACCAATCCCTTGCTCTACACATTCTCATTTGCATGCCTCTCCACCCCAAAATCCCTCTATGTAATACGCTCTGTCCGCAGACAACCACCATGTCCTTGGAAATATCGAAAATATGAGCGTGATGAATTTAAATTTAAATAATGTACCACATTTCCCCTTTGAGGTTGCCTCTGAAAAGAGCCGTTTTTTGGGGGTTTTTTGCAGATGCTTGACAGACACCTGTGATTTTGTATTTTTTGGGGGTTTTTTTTCTTACTTTACTCCTAAAATCTTCACATAAGCTTCTCCAAAGCAACCATTACGTTCCAAAACAGCATGGCATTTCCCATAAAAGATAAAGAAATGCCATCTTCTTTAAAATAAACAGCATTACTTGAATCAATATTCTCATTATTACAGAAGAACATACCAGCTCTAAGCATGAAAGCAAACATGCCTCGGTTGATTGCACACCCAGAAATGTTTTGCTGAGGACAAAAAACAGAACTATTGTCCCATATTGCCCTAGGCACTAAACCAGAAAAAATAACTTTGGCATTTGGAAGGACATTCATTACTGCTTGAACCAAGTGTTCCAAATCTGCCAACAAAGTAGGGGCACTGACATAGCCCAAATGCAAAGCACCACAGTGCAGAACTACCACATGGGGACTGTTCATCCTTCACAAACTTGTACAATTCCCTGTACATTGCAATTAGGCAGAGTGCTCCACACCACCTCCACTCCTTTAACATAAACATTGTTTTCCACATTCCTGAATTGAGCATTCTGCTGTAAACCATGCACAAACATATCTCCAACCTCCAACACCTTGACTTTCTCCAACTCTGCCATCCTCACTACACACAGCCTCTTTCAACACAAATCCACAACCTCAACACCTGATTGGCTAATCCCTACAGTCCCCTTGTTACGCTCACCTAACTCCCACGGAGGCGCTGGCCTGGTTCGCGCTGCTGTGACCTCTTCTAAGGTGATGCGCAGGGTTCGGAAGACGGACTGGACCGGGCCCCAAATCTGGCTTGTCTGGCTCGCAGAAGTATCCTTCTGTAGGCGAAAATAGGGGATTAACTGTCTGCGGGGTAATGCAATCGGCCTCCCACTTTCCCCTCTCACCCTCCTTGAAACCCTTCTGTGATTTCTCGTAATGTCTCACCTTAGGGTCTGGAAGAACGAGCTCTCCATCCTGCTTCTGATGCAGGGGCGCGTTGGTATCCAGTTACTTCACTGGATTCTCGGATTGGTGAGAACCAAACTTGCTTGGCTTCCAGGTAAGTTTTTGGATAAGAGGTCCCCCTTGTGTCCATGCATTAATGTACTAATGCTAGTGTCTTTTTCCCCATAGGGGCCGGGGTACGGAATGCCGGGGAACAGGCACCGACCCGAGATGAGAGGTGAAATCCTTGTAGAAATCAGGTAAGTCTTTAATGAGCGTTTTTTGGTAATGTCTTTTCATTCGCTCATTAACGCTGATTTCTCTTTTTCCCCTTAGGGGCCTGGGTCCGGAAATGCCAGGATGCGGCGCGGACCCGAAATGAAGAGGGAATGAATCAACAGGTAAGTCTTAACATGGAGATTTAGCTTTCCTTATTCCCTTCTCTCTCTCACCTTTCGTTCTGGTCTTTTTCTCCATAGGCGCTGGGGCGCGACTGCGAATCCGGATGATCGCTGCTGAACATGGAGGCGCCCTATAAAGGTGAGTGGAATGCGGTGCTGCAGCGATCGACGCGATGAGCTTTTAAATTAAAGTCTTCCTTTTCAGGATTGTCGGCGAGATGTCTCCGGGATGCGGATTTAGCAGGTAAGGACTTTTCCTTCTTCTGTTCTCTTCTTCTCTTCCTTTGCAGGTGATCCAGGATGCTTGCAGGCGTGGCAGAAGTCAGGATGCAGGAGCAGACACGGTGAGCGTCCAGCTGCTAGATGCAGAACAACGCGAAGCACGTGTGGCTGTTCGGGTGGGGTTTAAATAGCCTTGGAAGAAGATCCAGGTATGTATCCTTCCTCCAATCAGGTATGTATCCTTCCCCGACCACGCCCGGATGGTAAATTAGTCCCACAGGTAAAGTAGTTCCTTTCAGACCTCAAGGAGGCCGGGATCCTGCAGCATGGTCTGCATCAGGTAAGTGCACCCAAGCATTCCCATAATGAGCCTGGCGCGACTGATGTCTTTTATGAGCCTGGCGCCATAGGCGCCAGGACACTGTCCAAAGGGCACCTATATGGGGTTGCTGGGTCCTTCCTTGGGGACTGGATGTCCGCTTTCGGGGACGCCGGGCTTGAACCGGCTCCCCGGGAGCGGGCATCATGACAGCACTCCCCCCCCAAGGCCCCTCCCAAGGTTGTTCCCTCCGGGGGTTTTGGTTTGTCTGAGAAGAGTGGGTGGAATTTCCTAACTAATCGAGGTGCATGCACATGGTCGCTGGGTTCCCACGACCTCTCCTGAGGTCCGTACCCCCTTCCAATCAATTAGGTAGAACAGTTTTGACCTAAAAATTTTTTAGTCTAAAATGTTCTTCACTTCGAATTCGGGCTCCCCATCTATTAGAATAGGTTCAGGAGGTTTGAGTAATCGGGTTCCGGGTACCACTGGTTTCAGAAGTGACACATGAAAAACAGGGTGAATTCGCATACTAGCTGGTAAATCAAGTTTAACAGCCACTGGGTTAATTATTGCCGTAATAGAATAAGGTCCCAGATATTTTGGGTTAAAAGTTCGAGGCCCTTTGAGTGGTAAATGTCTGGTAGCTAACCACACTTGATCCCCAATCTGATACGCCTTCACTCCGATGTAGATCAGCATTCTCCTTTTATTTTCTCTTGGCTTGTTGTAAATGCGTAGTTGCCTCTTTGAAGGCTTGGGTAATTATAGAATGCAGATGTTCTACTGCAGGCATTCCGAGGTTCTGAGGTGAGTCAAGGTTTGAGGTTCGAGGGTGATGCCCAAACAAAGTATAAAAAGGACTGTGGCCAGTTCCAGAGTGTACCAAATTATTATATGCGTATTCGGCTATCCAAAGAATGTCTTTCCAGTTGCTTTCAGATTGTGTCACGCTCACCTGATTCCCACGGAGGCGCAGGTCTGGCTTCGAGTGCTGATGCTTCTTCAATGGTGAAGCGCAGGACTCTGATGATGGACAGGTAGGGCCCCTCTACTCTGGCTTCTCTGGCTCGCAGGAATATTCCCCTGTGCGTGAAAAGGGAGTATTACCTACTGACGGAATAATGCTCAAGCCTCCCACTCCCTTCCAACCCTTCACGATACCCTTCCACGATTCCCTGTGAAGTCTCACCTTAGGGTCTGGAAGGATGAGTTCTCCATCCTGCTTCTGATGCAGGGGCGCGTTGAAACCCAGTTACTTCACTGGATTGAGGTTTGATGTGAGTTCAAATAAGCTTGACTATTCAGGTAAGGCGCTGTAAGAGTTCTGTAGCACGTTCAAAAGTTCAAGCTTAATAATAATGTTCATTGTCTTATTGCAGCAAGCGCTAACGCTTATGTCTTTTTCCCCTTAGGGGCCGGGGTTCGAAATGCCGGAGATATGGCGCCGACCCGAAGTGAAACGTGCAGTTCCAGTAAATGACAGGTAAGTTCTGGACGAGCGTTCGGGTAATGTCTTTGCATTCGCCCATTCAATGTCTTTGTCTTTTTTCCCCATAGGGGCCGGGGGCCGGAATGCCAGGACGCGGCAGGACCCGAAATGAAATGGGAATGACCCAACAGGTAAGTATTAGAAGGAAACTGAGCTTTCCTATTCCCTTCCTTCTCTCACCTTGTGTTCTTGTCTTTTCTCTCTAGGCTCTGGGAAGTGGCTGCAGATCCGGATGATCGCTGCTGAAGATGGAAGTGCACAGGAAAGGTGAGTGAAATGCAGCGCTGCAGCGATCGAAGCGAAATGCTTTTAAAATTATGTCTTCCCTTTCAGGATCGTCGGTGTGATGTCTCTGTGATGCAGCTTTAGCAGGTAAGGTCTTCTTTCTCTCCAATTCTCTCTTATCTCCCTTTGCAGGAGACCCAGGATGCTGACAGGCGTGGCTGAAGTCCAGATGCAGGAGCTGACACGGTGAGCGTCCAGCTGCGAGGAGCAGAACAACGCGAAGCATGAGTTGCTGATCGGGCGTGGTTTAAATAGCTTTGGAGGAAGTTCCAGGTATGTATCCTTCCACCGATCAAGTATGTATCCTTCCCCGACCACAACCAGGTGGAAAGTAGTCCCACAGGTAAAGTAGTTCCATTCAGGCCTCAAGAGGGCCTGGATGTAGCAGCATGGTCTGCATCAGGTAAGTGCACATTAAAACACTTGAACACATGTCTAGCTTTATGAGCCTGGCGCCTAAGGCGCCAGGACAGGGGTCCAACATGAGCCTGGCGCCTAAGGCGCCAGGACTGTGTCCAAAGGCCCCAGCTTGGGCCCGCTGGCACTTCCCTGGGGGAAATGATCCCTGCCTCTGGGGTTGCTGGGTCAGACCTGGCTCCTTGGAGGTAGGCATCATGACAGTACCCCCCCTCAAGGCCCCTCCCAAGGTTGTTCCCTCCGGGGGTTTTGGCTTGTTCGGAAATCTCCGGTGGAACCTTTGTATTAATAGAGGTGCGTGAACATGGTTACTAGGCTCCCACGATCTCTCCTGAGGTCCATATCCCTTCCAGTCAACAAGATAGAAGAGTTTTGACTTTAACACCTTGGAGTCTAAAATGTCTTTAACTTCGAATTCTAATTCCCCTTCAATTTGAACTGGGTCTGGAGGCTTGGACAGTCGGGTCCCTGGTTGTACTGGCTTCAAAAGTGATGCATGAAAAACTGGATGAATACGCATGTTAGACGGTAAATCCAGTTTAAAGGCCACGGGATTGATTATAGCCTTGATGGGATAAGGTCCTATGAATCTGGGATTGAAGGTTTGCGGGCCCTTGGGGGGTAAATGTTTCGTTGCTAGCCATACCTGGTCTCCTACTTGGTAAGGAGGAGTTTTACTTCGGTGCAAATCAGCGTTTTCTTTATACTTTTTCTTGGCTTGCTGTAAATGAGTTGCAGCTTCTTTGAAGGCTCGGGTTATTGTGAATGCAGATGATTTACTGCGGGCATTTCCAGGGTCAGAGGTGGCTCTAGGTCAGAGGTCCGAGGATGGTGACCATACAAAGTATAAAAATGAGTTTGTCCGGTTCCAGAATGCACTGAATTGTTGTATGCCTATTCTGCGATCCAAAGGATGTCTCTTTCCAATTTAACTTGGATTGGTGTAACATGCACCGAAGATATTGCTCGAGAGTCTGATTGGTTCTCTCGGTTTGTCCGTCGGTCTGGGGGTGGTGGCTGGTGGATAACCGCACATCTATTTGTGCTAGTTGGCAACACTTCTTCCAAAAATGGGAGATAAATTGACTTCCACGATCCGAGACTAATATGGAAGGGAAACCATGTATGCAAACTATATTCTCCAGAAATTCCTTGGCCAAGGTGGAAGCTGAAGGCAAACCTTTTAAAGGGATAAAGTGGGCCATTTTGGAGAATAGATCCACAATTACAAGGATAGTGTTGTAACCAGCACAAGGAGGCAGGTCAGTTATAAAGTCCATTGACAAGGTGTGCCATGGTGCCGGTGGAATATCCAAGGGTTGAAGTAGGCCGGCTGGCCTTTTCTTTTGACCCTTGTTTTGGGCGCAAATTCCGCAAGACAATACAAAAGACTTTATGTCTTTTCTCCAAGAAGGCCACCAGAAGTGGCGTTTGATTTTTTCCTCAGTTTTAGCGATACCAGGGTGTCCTTCCATTAATGATTCATGATGATGGGCAATAACAAGTTCTTGCAATTCTTTACTTGGCAGAAACAACCGCTCCTGGAAGTAGGGTAAATCATCCTTAACGGTGTAATGAGGACCCTTTCGACTCCATTCCAGTAAGGTTGAAGAGTCTAGAAGTTATTTTACTTGCGTTTGGATGTCCTCAATAGTTTGCAATGAAGTTAGTCCTAAGATTCTTTGTTCAGGTATGATTGGCTCAGGTTCTAAACTCGAATTGGGTTTTTCCATGCCAATCCGGGATAAGGCGTCCGCTTTACCATTCTTGCAGCCAGGGCGATAGGTAATTACAAAATCAAATTCCGCAAAGAATAGAGCCCATCGGAGTTGTCGTGAAGATTGAGCTTTGGCCGTCTTTAAATACTGTAAATTTCTGTGGTCCGTAATTACGGTGATGGTGTGTCTTGCCCCGAGAAGGTAGTGATGCCAAGCCTTGAAAGCAGATTTAATAGCCAGTAACTCTTTGTCGGTAATTGCGTAGTTGATTTCAGGAGGAGAAAATTTCCTGGACCAAAAGGCCACAGGGTGTAGATGGTTAGTTTCTGGGTCTCTTTGCGACAGGACAGCTCCCATGGCCGAACTGGATGTGTCGGTTTCCACAATGTAAGGGAGATCTGGGTGCGGGTGCTTCAATACAGGTGCAGTGGTGAATTTGGTTTTCAGGTCCTGAAAAGCTTGTTCGGCCTCAAGAGTCCATTCAAAGCGTTTGTTTTTCTTTAGGAGAGCTGTGATGGGTTGGACTGTTCGGGAAAATTCCGGGATGAATCTTCCATAGAAATTGGCGAAGCCGAGCATGCTCTGAACCCCCTTCACCGAGTTAGGAGATGGCCATTTGAGGATGGCGTCCACCTTTCACGAGTCCATTCGGACTCCTTGAGGTGTCAGGATGAATCCGAGAAACTCAACTTCTGTGGTATGAAAAACGCATTTTTCGAGCTTTGCAAATAGTCTGTGCTGGCGCAATTTCTCAAGAACTGCCCTAACATGTTTTCTGTGATCGGATTCTGAAGAAGAGTACACCAGGATGTCGTCAACATAAACAATGACACAGACATCGATAAGTTCCCGAAGAACATCATTCATAAAGTACTGAAATGCGGCAGGTGCATTGCACAAACCGAAGGGCATCACCTGATATTCGAAGAGCCCAAATTTGGTGCGAAATGCAGTCTTCCATTCGTCGCCTTCTTTTATACGCACGAAGAACAGAGCTGAGGAGACAGGAGACTTGGACGGGCGAATAAAACCATTGGCTAGGTACTGATCTAAACACTGACGCAAATGCAGGTTCTCAGGTTCCGTAAGAGCATAAATCCTACTACAAGGTAGTTGAGCATTGGGTACCAGATCGATTTGGCAATCATAAGACCGATGGGGAGGTAACGTGTTAGCCTGTTCCTTCTGAAAAACGTCTTGGAATTCTTGGTATTCTGACGGTAGCTGTACAGGGGTGGAAGTTGCTGAGGCTAGACCCATAACTGGATTTCTTGGATAACAAGTTGGTTCACAATCAGGAAAACTTATCTTCTTTGCTCGCCAGTCAATTCTGGGATTATGTGTTTCTAACCAAGGAATTCCAAGAATTACTTGAAATTGTGGGGCCTTGATCACATCAAACACGATTGCTTCCCGATGTCCATCCTGACCCACCAGTGTCATTTCAACAGTGGAATGTGTTACAGGCCCTGAGGCTATTTCGGTTCCATCTACTGTAGTAATGACATCTTGGGTTACTTTCAGGCGGAGAGGGAGCTTAATCCTGGAAGCCAATTCACGGTCTATGTAATTTCCAATAGCTCGACTGTCGATGTATGCTTTTATAGCATGCAACTGCTGAGGCTGTTCTGGGTCCACGAGCACCATTGGCATGACAAAATGCGAGGTCAAAGAGTTTGTTTTCAAGCTCGGCAAGCGCACCCCTACGCTTGTCGGGCTAGGTCGTTTCCCGAATCAGGTGTCAATAAATCGTTATCAGTGGCTCTAACCATCTTCTTAGGTGGTTTAACCGGACAATTTCGAAGAAAGTGACCGGAAGTCCCGCAATACAGACAAAGTTGCATTTGCCACCTTCTCTCTCGTTCCTTCTGCGTTAATGGTCCTTTAACACCGCCGATTTGCATAGGTTCGGATACGTCGGTACTCTTGGAGTTAGCGTGGGTTTTGATCGGTACTCGGGTTTCGTACTTTCGATCTGCTTTTCTATTTTGAAGTCTGTGATCAAGTTGAACCACCAAGTCTATGTAGTCTGCGCAGACCTGGGGTGGATCTAATATCTGAGCTAGAACATCCTTAAGCTCTCTGCGCAGGCCTCGATGAAACAATGTGATCCTTTTGTTTTCTGGCCATCCAGTTTCCACAACCAGTCTATTAAAGGTGGCAACGTAGGACAGGAGATCCTGATTACCTTGTTGTAAGGATAGCAGTTCGTTATCAAGGGCCTGTCCTTGAGAGTGTTGAGCAAACAATCTCTCCATGCTGGCCTGGAAACCCTGAAAATTCTGGAGAATGGGATCATCCTGATTTACCAATGGAATAGACCAATCGGCAGCACTGCCACTGAGGTAAGATAGTATAAAGGCTACCTTGGTCTGGTCGTTAGGGAAGGCCCCGGGTCTGCATAGAAAGTGTAAACGACATTGGTTCATAAAGACGGGATATTATTTGGGATCCCCCGCAAAACGTTCAGGCGGGGCCAAAGGCATGTGTCCAGGTAGATTGATTTGTACCGGGTTATTCAAACCCATTGATGTGGAAGTACCTCCGGAATTAGATAAAGGAGTGTGCCCTTCCTGGGCCTGCAATAGCCTTTTGGCCAGGTCATCTGTTCTTTCCTTGGATAGGATAAGTTCTCTTTTGAGAGCGTTAGTCTCCTGGCAGGCTGAGTGCACTTCTGCCCGTAATTCCCCCAAAAGCTGGGCCAGCTGATCTGTCTCGGAAGTCTCCATAGCGCCCGGGTGGGAAATTGTGGGTAGGCTTCGCGTTCTGTCACGCTCACCTGATTCCCACGGAGGCGCAGGTCTGGTTTCGAGTGCTGGCAGGAATATTCCCCTGTGCGTGAAAAGGGAGTATTACCTACTGACGGAATAATGCTCAAGCCTCCCACTCCCTTCCAACCCTTCACGATACCCTTCCACGATTCCCCGTGAAGTCTCACCTTAGGGTCTGGAAGGATGAGTTCTCCATCCTGCTTCTGATGCAGGGGCGCGTTGAAACCCAGTTACTTCACTGGATTGAGGTTTGATGGGAGTTCAAATAAGCTTGACTATTCAGGTAAGGCGCTGTAAGAGTTCTGTAGCAAGTTCAAAAGTTCAAGCTTAATAATAATGTTCATTGTCTTATTGCAGCAAGCGCTAACGCTTATGTCTTTTTCCCCTTAGGGGCAGGGGTTCGGAATGCCGGATATATGGCGCCGACCCGAAGTGAAACGTGCAGTTCCAGTAAATGACAGGCAAGTTCTGGACGAGCGTTCGGGTAATGTCTTTGCATTCGCCCATTCAATGTCTTTGTCTTTTTTCCCCATAGGGGCCGGGGTCCGGAATGGCAGGAAGCGGCAGGACCCGAAATGAAATGGGAATGACCCAACAGGTAAGTCTTAGAAGGAAACTGAGCTTTCCTATTCCCTTCCTTCTCTCACCTTGTGTTCTTGTCTTTTCTCTCTAGGCTCTGGGAAGTGGCAGCAGATCCGGATGATTGCTGCTGAAGATGAAAGTGCCCAGGAAAGGTGAGTGAAATGCAGCGCTGCAGCGATCGAAGCGAAATGCTTTTAAAATGATGTCTTCCCTTTCAGGATCGTCGATGTGATGTCTCCGTGATGCAGCTTTAGCAGGTAAGGTCTTTAATTCTCTCTTATCTCCCTTTGCAGGAGACCCAGGATGCTGACAGGCGTGGCTGAAGTCCAGATGCAGGAGCTGACACGGTGAGCGTCCAGCTGCGAGGAGCAGAACAACGCGAAGCGTGAGTTGCTGATCGGGCGTGGTTTAAATAGCTTTGGAAGAAGTTCCAGGTATGTATCCTTCCACCGATCAGGTATGTATCCGTCCCCGACCACAACCAGGTGGAAAGTAGTCCCACAGGTAAAGTAGTTCCATTCAGGCCTCAAGAGGGCCTGGATGTAGCAGCATGGTCTGCATCAGGTAAGTGCACATTAAAACACTTGAACACATGTCTAGCTTTATGAGCCTGGCGCCTAAGGCGCCAGGACAGGGTCCAACATGAGCCTGGCGCCTAAGGCGCCAGGACTGTGTCCAAAGGGCCCCAGCTTGGGCCCGCTGACACTTCCCTGGGGGAAATGATGCATGCCTCTGGGGTTGCTGGGTCGGACCTAGCTCCTTGGAGGTAGGCATCATGACAGTTTGCTGTAACATACACCGTAAGGTGGTCGGTCAAAAGGGGGAAAAAAAAATCTCGAATAACAAAAATCTCGAAAAAAAAGGCCGAAAAAGAAAATATCGAATTTTTGTTTTTTTTATATATATGTATTTTTTGGGTCAGGTAAGTAAAAAAAAGGGTTAAAAAAAAAAAATAGAAAAAAGGGGGGTTTCGAAAAAAAAACGTCATAAAAAAATTCGATATTTTTTTTTCTGCCTTTTTTTTCGAGATTTTGTTTTTCGAGATTTACAAGTTCGGTATTATGACTATAAACCACACCGTAAGTACTGTTCAAGGGTCTGATTTGTCCTCTCGGTCTGACCATCGGTCTGAGGGTGGTGACTGGTTGATAATCTTACGTCGATCTGCGCCATTTGACAACATTTGCGCCAGAAGTGGGAAATGAATTGGCTTCCCCAGTCAGAGATTAGTATAGATGAGAATCCATGTAGCCGAACAATATTTTCGAGGAATTCTTTGGCTAGGACAGAAGCTGAAGGTAAACCTTTCAAAGGAATAAAGTGAGCCATTTTGGAAAACAAATCCACAATTACCAGAATAGTATTGTACCCCGAACAAGGAGGCAGGTCCGTAATAAAATCCATTGATAGGGTGTGCCATGGTGCTGGTGGTATGTCTAGAGGTTGAAGGAGACCGGCTGGTCTTTTCTTTTGACTTTTATTTTGGGCGCAAACACCACAGGGCATCACAAAAGATTTAACATCTTTTCGCCAAGAGGGCCACCAAAATTGTCGTTTCACCTTTTCCTCTGTCTTGGCAATACCGGGGTGTCCCTCTATTAATGTATCATGATAACCGGAAATAACTAGTTTGTGTAATTCCTTATGTGGCAGGAATAAGCGTCCTTGGAAATAAGGTAAACCATTAATTATGGTAAAGTCTGATCCCTTTTGTATCCATTCCTGTAAGATTGTAGGGTCCAGGAGTTGTTTCACTCTGGCTTGAATGTCTTCAAGCGTCTGTAACAAAGTGATGCCTAGAATCCTCTGTTCGGGAATTATTGGTACTCGTTCTGAGTTTGTATCAGATTCTCCCATTCCAATTTGGGATAAGGCGTCTGCTTTGCCATTCTTGCAGCCAGGTCGATAGGTAATCACGAAATCAAATTCAGCGAAAAACAAAGCCCATTGGAGCTGCCGTGATGACTGAGCCTTGGCGGTTTTCAAATACTGTAAATTCTGGGGATCAGTGATCACTGTGATGGTATGTTGAGCGCCAAGCAGATAATGCCGCCAGGCTTTAAAAGCGGACTTAATGGCTAACAGTTCTTTGTCCGTGATTGCATAATTAACCTCGGGTGCCGAGAATTTTCTGGACCAAAATGCTACAGGATGCAGTTGGTTGGTTTTGGGATCTCTTTGGGACAGGACAGCTCCCATGGCTAGGCTGGATGCGTCAGTCTCGACGACATAAGGGAGATCTGGACGCGGGTGTTTCAATATAGGTGCAGAGGTAAACTTAGCTTTTAAATCCTGAAAGGCCTGCTCGGCTTCTTCAGACCATTCAAAACGTTTATTTTTCCTCAAGAGTGCAGTAATGGGTTGTACCACGCGTGAAAATTCCGGGATAAACCTGCGATAGAAATTGGCAAAGCCGAGCATGCTTTGAACCCCTTTTACGGAGCTAGGTGATGGCCATTTGAGGATGGCATCCACTTTTCTTGAGTCCATTCGGACTCCTTTGGGTGTCAGTATGAAACCTAGAAACTCGACTTCTGTGGTATGGAAAACGCACTTTTCCAGCTTTGCAAACAGTTTGTGCTGGCACAATTTCTCAAGAACGGCCCTGACATGCTTTCTGTGATCAGATTCCGAAGAGGAGTACACAAGAATCTCATCGATATATACGACAACACAAACATCGATGAGTTCCCGAAGGACATCGTTCATAAAGAATTGGAAGGCAGCAGGCGCGTTGCACAACCCGAAAGGCATCACCTGGTATTCGAATAATCCATATTTTGTACGGAAGGCCGTTTTCCATTCGTCGCCTTCTTTTACTCGCACCAGATGATAAGCCCCCCGGAGATCTAACCTGGTGTATACGCAAGCGTCCTTCACCTGGTCAAGGAGTTCAGGGATCAGAGGCAGAGGGTAACGGTTTTTAACAGTTATCTGGTTCAATGCGCGGTAGTCGATACAAGTTCTAAGGTCGCCTTCTTTTTTGGGCACGAAGAACAAAGCCGAGGATACCGGAGACTTTGATGGGCGAATGAAACCATTGGCTAGGTATTGATCTAAATATTGTCTCAAATGCAGATTCTCAGGTTCAGTAAGGGCATACATCCTGCTACAAGGGGGTTGTGCACCGGGCACCAGATCGATTTGGCAATCGTACGATCTGTGGGGAGGTAACGTGTTGGCCTGTTCCTTTTGGAAGACGTCCTGAAAGTCTTGGTATTCCGGTGGTAGTTGCATGGAGACAGAGGTTACAGACGCTAGACTAATCTTCAGATTTTCTGGGTAGCAGGTTTGTGTACAATCCGGGAAGGTTATTCTCTTAGCTCGCCAATCAATTCGAGGATTATGTGTCTCTAAGCAAGGGATTCCAAGAATAACCTGAAACTGTGGAGCCTTGATTACATCAAACACAACACCCTCCCGATGGCCCTCGGGACCAATAAGAGTCACCTCAGTAGTGGAATGTGTTACCGGTCCAGTGGCAATTTCAGTTCCATCTACTGTGGTTATGACATCTTTGCTGGTTTTAGGACGGAGAGGGAGGTTAATCCTAGAGACCAATTCACGATCCACATAGTTTCCAATAGCCCCACTATAGATGTATGCCTTTATTGCATGCAACCGCTTAGGCTGTTCTGGATCTACGCGAACCATTGGCACAATGAAATGCGAGGTCTGAGAGTTAGTTTTCAAGCTCGGCAAGCGGACCCCTACACTTGTCGGACGGAGTCGTTTCCCAAAACAGAGTCTTCATGGTTTTTATCAGCGGCTCCTATCGCTTTTCGGGGCGGTTTTGCTGGGCAATCTCGTAGAAAATGTACAGAATTCCCACAATAAAGACATAATTTTAACTGCCGCCTCCTTTCACGTTCCTTTCGAGTTAAGGGTCCTTTAACCCCTCCAATTTGCATAGGCTCAGAGACATCAACTCCCTTGGGATTAGCATGGGTCTTGACCAACACCCGGGTCTCAAACCTGGACCGATCTGCTTTTCTGTTTTGAAGTCTGTGATCCAATTGGACCACTAAGTCTATATACTCTGTGCATTCTTGGGGCGGATTTACAACTTGGGCCAAGAAATCTTTAAGTTCTCCGCAAAGGCCTCGATAAAACAACGTGACCCTTTTATCCTCTGGCCATCCCGTTTCCACAATTAGTCTATTAAAGGTTGCAATATAGGATAGAAGGTCCTGATACCCTGTCGCAGGGATAGAAGTTCGTCATCCAGAGCCTGCCCCTGAGAGTGTCGAGCAAATAACCTTTCCATGCTTGCTTGAAACCTTTGAAAATCACGGAGAATCGGGTCATCTTGAGTAACCAGTGGAACTGACCAATCGGCAGCGCAGCCGCTGAGATATGACAATACAAAGGCTACCTTGGTCTGATCATTAGGGAAGGCCCCAGGTCTGCATAGGAAGTGCAAACGACACTGATTCATGAATACGGCGAATTGTTTGGGGTCCCCAGCAAAGCGTTCGGTTGGGGCCAGCGGCATGTTTCCAGGTAGATTAATTTGCACAGGGTTACTGGAAACCACAGGAGCGGGATTCCCTCCGGAACCGGGTAGAGGAGTTTGCCCAGCTTGACCTTGCAAAAGCTGTCTGGCCAGGTCATCAGTTCTTTCCTTTGATATTATTAATTCCCTCCTGAGGGCATTAGTCTCTTGACGAGCGGCATGTACTTCGGCCCGTAATTCCCCCAGTAATTGGGCCAACTGATCAGTCTCAGAACTTTCCATAGCGCCTGGGTGGAAATTTGTAGGAAGTCTTCGCGTTCTGTTAGGCTCACCTGACTCCCACAGAGGCGCTGGCCTGGTTTGCGCTGCTGTGATCTCTTCTAAGGTGATGCGCAGGGTTTGGAAGACGGACTGGACCGGGCCCCCAAATCTGGCTTGTCTGGCTCGCAGAAGTATCCTTCTGTAGGCGAAAATAGGGGATTAACTGTCTGCGGGGTAATGCAATCGGCCTCCCACTTTCCCCTCTCACCCTCCTTGAAACCCTTCTGTGATTTCTCGTAGCGTCTCACCTTAGGGTCTGGAAGGACGAGCTCTCCATCCTGCTTCTGATGCAGGGGCACGTTGGTATCCAGTTACTTCACTGGATTCACGGATTGGTGAGAACCAAACTTGCTTGGCTTCCAGGTAAGTTTTTTGATAAGAGGTTCCCCTTCTGTCCATGCATTAATGTACTAATGCTAGTGTCTTTTTCCCCATAGGGGCCGGGGTACGGAATGCCGGGGAACAGGCACCGACCCAAGATGAGAGGTGAAATCCTTGTAGAAATCAGGTAAGTCTTTAATGAGCGTTTTTTGGTAATGTCTTTTCATTCGCTCATTAACGCTGATATCTCTTTTTCCCCTTAGGGGCCGGGGTCCGGAAATGCCAGGATGCGGCGCGGACCCGAAATGAAGAGGGAATGAATCAACAGGTAAGTCTTAACATGGAGATTTAGCTTTCCTTATTCCCTTCTCTCTCTCACCTTTTGTTCTGGTCTTTTTCTCCCTAGGCGCTGGGGCATGACTGCAAATACGGATGATCGCTGCTGAACATGGAGGCGCCCTGTAAAGGTGAGTGGAATGCGGCGCTGCAGCGATCGACGCGATGAGCTCTTAAATTAAAGTCTTCCTTTTCAGGATTGTCGGCGAGATGTCTCCGAGATGCGGTTTTAGCAGGTAAGGACTTTTCCTTCTTCTGTTCTCTTCTTCTCTTCCTTTGCAGGTGATCCAGGATGCTGGCAGGCGTGGCAGAAGTCAGGATGCAGGAGCAGACACGGTGAGCGTCCAGCTGCTAGATGCAGAACAACGCGAAGCACTTGTGGCTGTTTGGGTGGGGTTTAAATAGCCTTGGAAGAAGTTCCAGGTATGTATCCTTCCTCCAATCAGGTATGTATCCTTCCCCGACCACGCCCGGATGGTAAATTAGTCCCACAGGTAAAGTAGTTCCTTTCAGGCCTCAAGGAGGCCGGGATCCTGCAGCATGGTCTGCATCAGGTAAGTGCACCCAAGCATTCCCATGATGAGCCAGGACTGATGTCTTTTATGAGCCTGGCGCCATAGGTGCCAGGACACTGTCCAAAGGGCCCCTATATGGGGTTGCTGGGTCCTTCCTTGGGGACTGGATGTCCGCTTTCGGGGACGCCGGGCTTGAACCGGCTCCCCGGGAGCGGGCATCATGACACCCCTTTCCATGCTGGATTTGCTGGAAAACCCGGATGTGGCACGCCCTGTCCACGGACAGCCGCGGTGTCCACGGAGCAGGTAACTCTTAGACAGCCCTTCTACCCTTTCCACTTCACTCTCTGTGCCATTCCCTTATTGGATACAGCTAAGCAGTCACACAACCATCCACCAATCACATCCAAGACCTCCACATCTAACTCCATCATCACAGTTCAGCACTTCAAATGTACTGTTGATCACTCTTAGTAAAAGTCTCATATCATTTGAAAGCACCTACTACAAAAACTACTGTACAAGTCTCCAAGATTTCTACTTGCAGCTGCATGTATATCCACATGCATGAATACAAACTACAGGTATGCATATTTTATGCATAGTACATGTAAAACTCTTATAAATGCATATAAACAGAGTAACTGCCACTTAACCTGTATAACCTATAAAATGAACGTACTGTTATTTTTCCCATCTGCTATAATGAACTGTCACTTCTAAACCTGATCCTATTTAAAAACATTTTTTTACACACACAGCTATCTAAAAAAAATCTAATTTAATATTAAAAGATGGGAGAAATAACAGTATAATTGTAGAAAAACACTTAGTAGTGTATTATAAAATTACACACAGCCAGGATAAGTTCATGCATCTTTATACACTCACACAGATAGACACTATCAATGAAAAGCTCCCAGCTGAAATAACACAACTGCCTGTACATCAAACCCTTCTGCTTTATTACGCACACCTTCACAAATGCATACATTCCATGCTTTTCTACACAGTTTCTGCCATTTACTCTATGCAAATAGCTAAATAAGTATATCATTATTTCTTCTATCTCCTAACATCCAATAACACAGCCTTAAGAAACCAAGTGAGTTTCATACGCTTAGTATTATACTCATTTGCAAAGCATGTTGAACTAACAGATTGTAAGTAAAATATAAAGACTGCACATAGTCAAAGGAAACTGCATGCACACACTTTGTTCAGTTATCAAACAACAATACTACTACAAAAACATAAAAATCAATGTCTAAATTAACAACAGTGCTATAAACACACAAAATTACTAACTTCTTTCTTTTACAATTTCAGTGAAGACCACTCTCCTGAAAAGCAGCAGCATCTGAAGTACAAACAACAACCCAAAAGAAACCTGCCCATTCCAACAATATTAGTAAGTACAGTACAACCATAATGTTCTAACTGTTACTCAAACACACTGTGGGGTTGATTCATGGAATTTGTGCGCTGAAAAACGGGGATTTGTGCGCCATTCTGCCCACGAATCCCCATTTGTTAAGCAGAGATTTGCGGGCAGAATGGCACACAAATCCCTGTTTTTCGGCGCACAAATTCATTCCATAAATCAGCCCCTAGAATGTTAGTATTGCAGAACAAAGAACTGTTTTAATTCTATACCATTAGATTTAGTATTAGTGCTTCTCCTCACCAGTAGCTTACTTTGTACTGTCATCTGAACCACAGTAAAGGAACACGCAAATACAAGAATAGCCTTCCCAACTAGTTGTAGCTGCCCATTGCACAATCACACACCTCCACATACATCCTTACCATCATACTCAGACACTCATGCATACAACACACATACATTGCAGAACAGCAAAACCCATACCTTCTTTTTTTTTTCAACAGACCCCAAAGAATGCCTACCAAAAAACAAGTCCGTAGAAAGCAACGCAGAAGTAGAGCAAATGAACATAAAAGTGTCCAAAATAAGCATCCATCTCTAGCAGAATTTGTACAAAAAGTTCAAACAAAAGATCTAATAGAGTCATTAAGTGAAACAAAACAAGCCTCCAGTACAAAAACTTTGCCTCCTCTTTCAAAATGTAAAACAAAACAGAAAGTGATTAACAAGAATTCAGCTACCACTACTGCTAACACTGCTCCTATAAATCTTGATGTAGTGGCAAGTAACCATACCAAAAAAAGTATTTTACAAAAAATGTTCCGCCACAGAGTCCTTCAGAATCTTATAAAAACAGGAGAGAAATCATGCACAACCCTTAAAACCTACCGTAGAAAATTCATCTTAGAAGCTCTCATGGACAGTGCAATACTTCTCAAAAGGAAGTTATTTATTTTAGTGTTAAACAGAATGAAACCACTAACAAAACTAACTACTAAACTACAAAAAAGACTTCTCAATTAAGGAATGTCAACAAAAATAACTTCTTAAATATCTGTGAAGGTGAATGGAGTCACACCACGAGCACAGAACCATATTTCAATGAAGAAGCATACAAACAAAAGCAAACAAACACAATTGCCATACATAGCAGTGGACTAGGGTATGAAAAACTTAATAATACCATAATGGAACAAGAAATGCTGCCTACAAAAATGTCGCCAGAAACCTCAGTATCACCTCTCCATCCGACTGAACCAAAACGTCCAGTGTACAAATGGCCATGCACGTCAATGTGTAACATTGACAAAAAATCTTTCAAATCTTTACGACAGTTCCTCAATCAGTATGTGAAAGGCAAAGACAAATTCAAAATGAAACTACTACAAAATATGGATACCTGTCCAGTGCGCAAATACACAGGACTACAAGGACATTCACTAGCCTGCATTTCAGGACCTATTTGCAAAAGCACCTTCCATCATATCAAAATGATATCAGCACATCATTCAACTATAAGAATTCTAGTCCATAAATGGTACTATGCTAAAAGTCCAGCTTTAGCATTAGGCAATTTAAATAACAATCTTCTACATGGTTGTAGGCCAAAGGCCTACTCGAAGAAATAGAGCATATCCTGAGAAAATATTTTGGAACTGAAAGCCACTTACAAAATGCAATAGCTTTACAACAGACTAGGAACAATTCTACAAATGGCAACCTTCTACTACACACATACAAAAAAGAAATACTAACATTTAAAAGTACATCCGCTGAAGTACCAAACCATGTGTGTGTGTGTTGCCGCAGAACTTTTTATAAAAGAGGCACAAAAACTGTAGACATAACATACAAAATAGAACACAATGAAGATTCCAAATGGTTTGAATTAGCTCTCTACCTTATAGCAGAAAACAAATACGAAATAAATGACCCCTTAATACTTTGCAGTTACTGCACTGCAAAACTTGACAACAACCAAGCTCCTTCCCGTGCTATCACAAATAACTTGGAATTATTCCCACTACCAAAACCCCTCCAACAACTCAATTTATATGAGAGCATCATAATTCAAACAGTGCACCCATTTCAAGCAATAATACGTATTCAACCAAAAACAGCAAAATTACCTCCCTCTGAATTAGTGAAAGGCATTTGTGGCAAAGTAGTTTATTTACCATTAGATCTGAAAGAAAATGTACACATTCTGAGAGTGCAAGGTCCAATAGATCAATCCTTAATTGTCTTAGTAACTCGTGTATCCACAAAAGACAAATAAATTTGGCAACAACTCGTAGACTTACATAAAGTTAGACAAGCCTTGCAATATCTAAAAGACAATAATGAATACTACAAAGAAATTAATATTGAAGAAAACCTGAGGGAAACTTGTCAATTTGAACTTCTAGATCCTGCTACAGTATCCAATATTTGAGACCAGTATACAATTCATTCATTACACTCTAAAGACACCATGGATGATGCACTAGAAACGCACCAAATGCGACAAACCAAAGGATCACCAATCAGCCTATGGGAAAAAAGTATAGAAGCACATGCTTTTCCTATACTCTTTCTACTGGGAAAGGAGGAAGATATGATGATAGACCCACTCAGATAACAGCATCAGAATACCGCTCGTTACAAATGTATTCTGAAGATCCCAGATTTAGACAAAATATGGAATACATATTCCACCGACTACAGAGTTGCACACACATTGAAATCAGGTACCCATTTTCAAAAAATGTCAGCTATGCAATTAGTACAAACAGTGCAAGAAAAAGATGAGGTTCAACAATCAAGCATTACAAATCTGTTAGCAAACATGCGTGGTACAAAAGAATACTGGTTCTTACGTCACGGAGATGAACGTTGTATGATAAGAAACCTTGGCCCACCCACTTGGTTTGTTACATTATGTCGTGCAGAATATTTATGGGAAGATTTACATGATTTCCTACGCATTTCAAACAAAAACAAAACAAACATAGATATACTAACACCTGGAGAACTCTGCTCTCTAGATCCTGTTAATGTTTCAAGATATTTCCATCATCGCTTCATTGGTATGCTACACTTTATTTGTAATAAAACTGTTCCTCCCCTCGGAGAAGTGCAACACTTCTTTTGGAGAAAAGAATACCAAGCCAGAGGAGCACCACATATCCACATGCTTTTATGGATTAAAGATGCTCCTAAATTTGGTAAAGACAGTGATGCCACTGTTTTACAGTTTATCGAAAAATATGTCACTTGTGAAATTCCTTCACAAACAACAAATAGTGATCTTCATGCACAAATTTTACAATTTCAAAGACACAAATGTGGGAAATATTGTTGTCGCAAATACAAAAACAGAGGGAAATACTACACCAAATGCTGCTTTGGTTTCACTAGACCAGTTACAGCAACAGGTCAAGTAAACAACTTCATGTCTTCAGTTAGACATAGTGTTAAAGGTAAATCACCTAAGAACACATATTACATAAAAAGAACAGAAGAAGCAAAATATATCAATGATTACAATGCAATCATAGCCCTCTTATGGAATCCAAACATAGATGTGCAGTACATTGCAGACAATTCCACTGAAGTTGCACGATATGTTACAGCCTACTTAATCAAAGCAGAAAAAAACAGAGCTTCAAGACCTCTGGAATGACCTATCATCGGACAAAACACTGTCTCAGAAATTGTACAGCTTAGGCATAAAAATGCTTTCTCACAGAGAATGTGGCTGCTATGAAGCTGCAGACTGTTTAACCGGTACTGCTTTGTATGGAACATCTGAAAATATAGTATGGCTAAGTCTTGGTCCTGCTAAATCTAGAAAAAGAGTTCTCAAATCATACGAGGACATAGAAACAATAGCCAAAAATGATCCCAAAAGCTGAGACATTTTGAAAAACAATTTACTAGACACATACTACCCAAACAGGAGTACCACTTTGGAAACCATGTATCTATAGCACATAGCCCAAAACTTCACATACAAAAATAATATAAAACCAGATGAAAACAAAGGTAGACACAGAGTGACAAATTGTGAAGGCAGCTTAGTGAAATTTACCAAACGAAGCTTAATTAATCATATCAAATTGTCATTAAAAACTCCTCAACATAAAGAACTATATTACATGTCCCTGCTACAACTTTTTAAACCATGGAGAAAAGAAGAAGAGTTACTAGATATCTATGACTCCTATGAAGATGTTTTGAAACTCATGAAAGCAGTATAACAGATGTAAACTTTACACAGTACAAAACAATGTTGCACAATGAACAGCAACACGAAGAAGAACTCCAGGCTCAACTAGATAAAGACACTCCCGACAGTAGTCAACCTTCTGTAACAGGAAGCCAAGAACCAATGGGACAACCACTAGTAGCAAATGAGGCAGAATTAGCTATGACAGAAGTAGAAAACACCATGGGCCTGATTCACAGAGCATTTTCCTATGGGATTGCACCATTATAACACACTTCTGTGAATCAGGCCCCATGTGTCACTATGAAGAAGATACAGAAGACTTAACTGTACTGAAATCAAAACTGAACAATGAGCAGCGTAGCATTTTTCAAGAAGTAACAAAAGAAATTGCACATGGTGTACAACATGAAAATAAAAAGTGTACCTGCCAGAATTACAAACCTATACTACTATACATCAGTGGTCAAACTGGTTCAGGAAAAACATTCTTAATCAAAATCATCAGCAAGTTCCTTCAACAATTGACAAACAACAAACTGTCAGCTGTTGAAGCACAATCAATATTAAAAACCCAGCACATCCATGCACTCTATGGCCATAACTCATGTGCTACTGATGTCATGGAAAAATGTGCACGCAAAAATGTCAATTGTATGTCCTTGATGCCAACACTTGCAAGCTGTTCAAAATTCAATGAAACAATGTTGAAAAAAGAAATGCAACTAATAATTGAATTTTGCTCCACAGACAAACTGGACGTACATGGTATGACACTACCCATGTGTCAACAAGCCACAACAAGAATAAATACCTTAGAAATCTCTATCTCCAACACAGCTGGTTTGGAGAAAATATTAAAATTATCTTTAAACTGTAGAGTAATGCTTAAACGTAACCTTGACGTGGAGCAAGGACTAGTTAATGGAGCACTTGGTACAGTTGTTGGCTTTCAAACATACCCACGTGACACCATTCAGTTTGTCAATATTCTCTTTGACAATCTATCAGAAGTTAAAAGGATAGCACGCTCAACAGCCCGATTCCTTCTTTTCAAAGACATTTATGTCTGCAGAGAACAATTTTCTCTAACTCTAGCATACACAGTCACCATCCACATATCTCAAGGTCTTACCCTAGATAAAGCATTGATAGATATTGGGAACACAGTCTTTAAAGAAGGCATGAGCTACATAGCACTATCACGCTTACCTACACTTGGCAGTCTATATCTAATCAACTTTGATGCAAGTAAAGTAAATGCTGATATTCCTTGCATTTTAGAATACAATAGACTACGTTCACTGTACAGCCCCCATCTAAAAACCTATCCTGTTCCAGAAAAAGCAAAACGTTGTAAAAGAAAACTACTTCAAACAGAAATGCAACAGGATCTCACTGCAAATCCTCCAAAGAGAGTAAAAGAAGCTAATACTTCATCAATTACTACAACCAAAGAAGAATCTACTACTCAAAGTAACTCTGGTACTTCTTCAAAGAAGCAACACACACTCTGAAGAAATGACTAGGTCACAGAACTATCGGGTCCATTCAAATTTTCAAATATAACTGGTATAAATTGCTACGCAAATGTAGCAATACATATCTATTCCAATTGCCACCAATTATTGACAACATTTACTTACACAATACAGACCAATTGTGTTTGCAAATGTTAGTCCTTCATATAAATGCAACCAACAATCCTGACAACACATACAGTGTTCATGGAATAAGACAAGAATTGGACTACGGTGCTGGAATGGTGAAATTCACTATAAACTCACAAGAAGATCCACAAGCATTTCTAATGTACTTACTACAAGTACTGGAAAACAAAAACATACCTATAAATGAAATCTTCCAGATTTCATACATGTGGAAACATACATGCACTCTCTGCAACCATGTGGCACAGGAACAAATCCCTAATGAACACTTTGTGTATGTATCAATACCTAACTGTGAATCCATTACATTTCAGCAACTTGTACAAAATGTAGACCATGGCAGATTATGTACTACCTGCAATTCAGATAATCGCTCCACCTTACAAATACAAACACATAGTAAATACGTAATACTAATGCTTTTACGTTACAATGCAGATGGTACCAGAAACAACTGCAAGCTGACTGGATTCACACATGGTCAAGTATCACTTGGTAAGAAAACCTTCACAACAATAGGTATAATCTACCACGCAGGAGCCACAACCAATGCAGGTCACTACACTGCATATATAAAAAAGAATTGTAGATGGTTCGAATGTAATGATAGTGCCATCACTCTAAAGCAGAGATTACCAGCAAATCTTATAAACGCTTATTTAATATTCTTAAAACCAATATTTAATAACTAATCTGTGCATAAACATTAACAAAACTTCAATTAGAAAACTATAAACAGTTAGAATACGCCAACAGGTATCTAACTGCCCCAAGATTCTGCAACAACAAAACAGATAAATCAATACCACTAAAATATAAGAAGAAATACACAGTTAGAATACGCCAACAGGTATCTAACTGCCCCAAAAATCTGCAACAACCCAACAGATAGATGAGTAACTTGAAAATATAAATAAAAAACTATAACCAGTTAGAATACACGAACAGGTATCTAACTGCCCCAAAAAATCTGCTACAAGCCAACAGATAGAGGATTAGCATAATATTATAAGTAAACAATTAGAATACACCAAGTATGAAACTGCCCCAAAAATCTGTAACAAGCCAACAAATAGAACATTAGCCAGAAACAACCAATATGCAATGAAAACAAAGAAAGAAATATTTTGTACCATAACAATATATTTTTTTTAATCCAGCATGGATTTTCTTTCCCACAGACCCAATGATTTAATAAACAAACACAGAAACTGAGCAATTGCACAGTACATTCCTTTGTAAACTACTAAATATGAGGGTCGAAATAATGCAGTAATGTCTATTATACAATGCAATAACACATTATGAACTACCTACACTAACTTGATCTTTTCTTTTATCACAGAAATTGAAAAAGAATATCTGCTCCAGTTACCCAAGTCATGAAAAAAATATATCCAATCACAAAAAATCAAACAGTAAGTATATATAATAATTGAACTCACAAATACTGCTCCAGAACACAAACATTCAAGCACAATCCAAAATGTTTACTTCCATGGATATGTTATACTGCAGTGCTTGTTACCAAACTCTACAATCTTAATTGCATGACTTAGCCAAAACTTCACATACAAACTATACAAATCAAACAGTACACAAACTTTAGATGTGTGCATATTGGATGGATATTTGATTCTATGGATGTGTTATGCTGCAGTGGTTGTGGCCAGGGCCTAGAGTCTTGGGTGCATGACCTACGGCCTACGGCCTTCGGCCATGCACCCAAGACTCTAGGCCCTGGCCACAACCATTGCAGCATAAAACACCCATAGAATCAAACATTTTAACTGTGCTATATAGGCTACTTATACAGGATATTAATTACAATCAACGCTGTACTAAGTAAAATAGCCAGAAGTGCACACGGACATGACGAACACATCAAGGGCACCTGCCACCTAAACAAATACAGCATTTGACCCATCTCTCACTCCCCCACCCTCCCCAAGCACTCTTGTACACCAATATCCTCCCCAAAGTTGTATTTTTCCCCCATTCGTCGTTGCGCTGTCCACGGATGTCCGCGGATCCAAGATGGGGGACGCATCGAAACAATATGACGCACCTCACGCTTCAACCCAGCCAATCAGCGAACACGTCGTGTGTCCGCGGAAATGGCGCAAGGCGATTAGCCAATCGGTGTCCTGTCTGCGGAGCGAACAGGGAAATGTGTCAGCGGAACATAGATATCACTCATTTTTTTAGACCTACTTTTTGGTCGTTTTAAAAAAAAATACTGGACGAATTTCCACCAAATTTACAAAAGCACGCTTTCGGAACCAAGCCAATGCTCCTGCCGCAAATTTGGTGCAAATCCGTCCAGCGGTTTGACCTGTAGGCGTGAGCAAAGTTTTTTCCCCATTCACTCTATGGGAAAAAAAATAATTTTGGGACCCCCCTATCATTTTGCCCCCCCCTGAACCAAACTTTGCAAAAAAAATTCAGAGTGGGCCATATACTTCTTTTGCAAAGTTTGGTGAGGATTCGTCCAGGGGGAGCGAAGTTATAATCCGCCCAAAAAGTGCTCTTCCTATGGGATTAGCAACTTAACCATAACTACACGGCCGCTACCACAGGCCGTGTAATATATATATATATATATATACACATTTCAAATGTTCTGCTGCGGGAGCAACAAGAAAGTGGAGGAGCACTCTTCAAAGTAGGCAGGATATAGTAGAATGCAGCAGCATCAAAGATCCGAGTCCACCACAGTAAAAAGTCCAAGTAGCTTTATTTTATTCGTGCATCATGCACATTAAAATCCCATGAACATAACGTGGTCCCAAGAAAAGAAATGCTGAAAATAGCAATGGCACAAGGACACAACCCGGTCTCACTCCTTTAGCTACATTAAATACCTTGGTTGTTTAACCCACCAGGCTTCAGTGGACACCCAACAACTGTCCGAATACAATTGCTGCATTGTAGATAATAATTGGGGCGGGATTCCCCTTTTACGCAGGACCAGCCATAGATTATTCCTTGGCACCCCTTCAAAGGCTGTCTTAAAATCAATGAAAACTACATCAAGTTTTGTTTCTGCACCAGTAGCGATAAACGGACACACTGATCGATTGTGATTTCTCCCGTTTGGAAGTCCACTTGTAGGTGATCTATAATTCCATTAGTGCCAGACCAATCTTGTAGGTGCATCAGTATTGCAATGGCAAAAACCTTCCCTGCACTGTCTAGTAGAGATATCAGGCTTAAATTTGTGGGGTTCTCTCTCCCCCTTGTTTATAGATTGGAACAATTACAGCTGATTACTAGGATGATGGAACTATATTTAAACCAATAACTGCATTAAACAGCTGGCACAAAACCGGCGCCAAAATAATAAGGCCCCCCCTCCCTTGAATAAATCAACAGGTGCATAATCTGGTCTGGGTGCCTTTGCTCCCTTTTGGGACTGTTTTGCTTCCTTGACCACCTCTAGGCTAAAACAGAATGCTTGCTCGCTGACAGGCAACTCAGAACTATGATCTGCCACGTTCTCCATCATGGCATGTGTCCAACTTTATCTTCCCCATACAGGTCCCCAAAGTGAGTACGCCAGGCCTCTGATGTAATTCAACATTGGATATATGCATCACCAGCTAGATCTTTGCTACTTACAAACTTCCAAAAGGAACATGAATCGTTACCTTCCGAAACTTGCAGGAATCTGTCCCACTCAGCCCTTACATAAGCCTCTGTGAGGTACCAGAGGTTAGGCTCGGACACAAGGGTGGCATGTTTTTGGGTGTGCACTTTTATTGATCTAGAAAGGTTAGGAAAAAGGCTTCTCTTTCCCTAAATCTAAGAGGGGTTTCCCTGGCTCAAAAGAACTACCGGTAATGAAAACAGCTAGGATGTCCAAAGTCAAACGTCTGTCCCAGTCACATCCCCAAAACCTATTTCTGTCCCTCACTCTATAAACTAACAAGGATGATCTTTCTCTAAAGAAATTCTGTTCATTAAGCATAAATGTTCTGAGCCAGTCGGGCTTCAAAAGGATTTTTAAAAAAATCAAGAAATAATGTTCCAATATTAAGGAGTTGCTGCTTTCCCCTAGACTTCAAAAGGAACACATGTCTTTTAGGTCTCTTCTCATGAAACACAATGGATCTTCCAAGAGAACTTCTACAAAATGTTTTCAGCCTTGGGTTTCAAACCCCTTTGGTTCCAGCTTTCTATTTTTGGGTGTGAATCCCAGACTCGCAATACTTGAGGGGGTCTTTGTATACTCTCCTGCATGACCAAGTTATTTTGTATATCCTCTTTCTTTCTCGTGTAGGGCTCCAGCCCTTGTTATTTCTGATTATCTTTGGGGCCTCAGACCATTTTATCCTTAGTCTCTCTTTTGGGTGCGAGTCCCAACTTCAGGCTTGCTTGGTTTACTCAGCTGCCAAATAACAGCATTCTTTGTTTTCAAACTTGTTTTCATGCAGAGCCCCTAACTCCCTTATGTGCTCTAATTCAATTGAGTGCAGGGGTCCCAGACTTGCAATGACTCTCCACAATGGTTCACTCTCCTGTCAAGCTTATCTTTCTTTTATCTTTAGTTTACTTGTCATGCATTAATTTGTCATATATTCATCCCTAGTTGTCTGTATTTCTCTCAGGGTGTTAGACCAAAATGTTCTGAGTCCCTTTTCTGGTCCTTTCTGTGTTTGTCTAGGCTCCCCCAGACCTCCTGTTACATCCCACGAGCCTGCGTACCTTCAGTCTCAGTTTGCGTCCTCTGGGCTGTAGGATTCCTTCCTGAGGCTCCGGTATCTATTGGTCTTGTTTCCACTTCAGTTTCTGGTTCACAGCATTCTGCATCATAGTGATCGGCTCTCATCTTGGCGTTGCTGTGGACACGGTAAGGCGCTCCTGCATCTATTCAGTAAGTGAGCTTCTGGGTAACCGTCCGCCGGGATAGGTTTGTTCTCTCTCCTTCCCCAGCAGACTGTGTCTTGTCTCTGTGTCGGTCTCGCTTCTTGCGTCGCCGCCTTCAGCTCTCCAGCTGACAACTTTATTTCTCTGGTCACAGCTAAACAGAGGGATTCTTCCTTGGCTCTCAGCTGTTCTACATTTAAACTCCTTCGTTAGGAAAGGGAGTTCTTTCGAACCAATCCAATCTGGTGAGGAACTAGACTGCTCACTTCAGTTTACCCGAGTGATCCTCATCCTCGCAGTTCTCTTCATCGTCTCAGTACATGGTTTTAGATGTAACAGTTCAACTTTAATATTGTTAAGCTTTTAACTCTGCATATCTGAACTAGTTGGATTGGTGTCACAGAACAACATCTTAGTCTTATCAGGAAAGATGAGAGGGAAATGTAACTCCTGAAAAGGGGTTGAAGGACTTTCAGCAGGGTTGTACCACGTCTCCTGAAGATGATCGTCCATAATCCCATAAGGGGCATCTCTTCCCAGGTGATCCTTCCGCTGTGCACCACCCCCAGGGGGATTATTTTACTGTGGATGCACCACCCTGGCCCCCTGGGAAAGGCCTCCCTCTAGGCGAGAAGGGACATGTGAGGGATCAGTAATGCGAGGCGGACAACTGTTTGATGATTTATCAAAATATGCTATTATATTCTCAACAGAAATATGTTCAAAGATGTTTCACTATACCTACTCTGCTGAGGCATTCCCTGCCTAAACAAAACTAAGAGAACACACTAACACAGGATAGCTGACCCTCACACTATGCAACAAATACAAAAAGAAAATATATGGCAATACAATATGACATGAACAACATTCACGGTTTCTGGGGTAATTTCCCTTCCCCAGAATTCAAAGTCAATTCTGAAAATGTTCAACCAAAGAAAGAAATATCTCAAAACAGTTCTTGATTTTTCAAAGTCAAAATATAAGTTCATTAACCAAAGTTCCACTTATAACATATCTTTTCTCGTAGGTGAAATATCCACTTTCCACTACCAGTAAATAGCACCAATGGTAATCCTGGGCACAATGCTTTATCACCTCTTCAAGAAGATTTGCCGCAGTTAAAATAAAACGCAATATCCACAGTCAGTAATATACAATTCTTGGCTAACAGTATTTCTTTAGGAACAGTTTTAGAATTCACAATGGTATATTTGTCAGGATGACTTATCAGTGCTGCTGCTTCCACTTCAACAACTACACTTCACTTGATTTACCATGAGAACAGTCACCTTTGTCTCATAGTACTCCACCTTGTTTAGAATATTGCAATGTTGCATCTACTGACAACCAGATATATCATCACAGCTTCAGTACTTTGGACTACTACCACGACTTCAGTACTTTGGACTTCTAGACAGGCTTCAACAAGATATACTTTAAAGCACTTCACCCTCTTCAGGTAGGCAAGGCATTTTTCTTCAAAAAATCTCTCTACAGAAGGAGCAGCCTCTTTGCCTCTCTTGTCTGTCTGCCACAATGACAATCTGGATTTGCCTTTAAGACTCATGTTTCTCTGGCTTCCGCAGTCTCTGGCACTACAAGTTGTGTCCACTTTAAAATAGTCTTTACAAGCAGCCAGTTTCCCTTCCACAACTTCACCTACACCTTTCTGCCAGCTATCAACCCAAGTAATTAACCAGAAGCCTTGGCGCCACGTTCTTGGTTTCAGGTACTGCTTGTGCACTTGTACCTTAGGCCAATTAACTGTTAATAACTTCACATTATAGTTAGATTGCTTTTTAACTTTGAGAAGGGCTGGTTTCACTGTTAATCTGGGGAGACTCCTGGTTTAGGCAATGCGTGTTCCCTTCTTCTGTAATTTATTCACTTTAACTTCTTATTTGTGCACAGTAAGCCATGTTAAAGGTAATAATAGAATGCAGTCTTTCCTCAGAGACCACAATGAAGCGCACGCAACCCCTCTTAAAGTAGTTTTCAAGGTTGAAAGATTGGTATATAATTGTATTTCCATGTGAAAGTGAAGGATGGAGTTTAGTCCTCCTTTGGGAATCACAATTAGACACATGCAATCGCTCCTTAATGTATTTTTCAAAACTTAAAGGTTTCCGACAATTGTTTTGTCAATGTTAGGTATTCGTTAATGCTCTTTGCAGCATTCACTCCTCTTTATTAGTGACACGTGACCACGCCTTTATGTAGCAACAGTCTTGCAAAGATAACATTAGCTAAGTAGCATTAGCTTCTCACATGAGTAAAAATTACTTTCATTGTACGCAAGTGCTACATTTCCATTGTGCAGGTATTTCAGCTTCAACTAACAATTTCTACTCACTTTAAATCTTACCCAAGTTAACATGGAGCTAGATACTGTTGCCAGAAATTCTCAAGCAAGGTGTCAGAATGCTGTACTTCACTCACCAGCTTCTTTGACACTGCTTTCCAGACTCCTGCCACAACTTCAACTGCTTCTGGCTTCATAAAGACCCACGCCTTTCCTCAGTGAGGCTGTCTCCAGTCATATCACAAGTTTCTGGAGCCCCTCTCGCTTCCGAGACCCAAAGCTTGACAACTGCTCCTCGCCTCGGTCTGCAGCACGTTCTCTCTGTGGCAACCACAGCAATCAGTCTCACATGGGGGAAGATCACTCTCCTGCATGCCTTCCGCTGTGCAGGCTCTGCACATCAGAGTTTGGGGTAACAGGACATTCTGAGAACAAGAAAGTGAAATCTGCTGTCTCCACATTCTGATGTCCCTCTTGTTCTCCCACTTCTGCTTGGTTTGCCAGCCTCATGCCTTCTTCCTTCCTATTACTGCTACAGCTCGAATTCTAGTCACAGTTCCAGTTCCCTTCTCTCCTTCTAAATGCCTGCACCTGAGGGGGCCTTTTATTCATCCTAGGTTCCATCAGGTGTGGACTGTTAGGCTTATTTGTCGGACTACTGCAACTGCATGCCTCTTCAGTCCTCTTCCTCGTCCCATTGCTCATGGGATCCTGGGACCTGTAGTGCCCTTCTATAAAGTTGTTTCTTTTAACAATTGAGTTACTTTTAAGGGTGGATTTATTTCTCTTAACCCCATTAAAAGATGGACTGTTAGAATTAGTTGTTACAGAGGAAGGTAATTTATTTAGGACATTTCCAGATTCCTTTAGATTATACCCTTGGGAGTAAGGAGGGTGTTTAGCTTGGGACACCCAAACAGTTCTTTGCATTATTAAGGCTTGTTCAGATTTTACATTACTTATGTCCACAAACCTAGCTCTAATAACAGGGGGGCAGGGACATTATAATAACAATAAGCCATTGCCTCTTTTGGTTCCTTAGAAAGGTTCTTCCTTTCAGAGGAAATATACTGTGTCTCATCCAACGGAATCTCCTTGCCACCCTGGTTCTTGCCTCCTCCCTGAATTCTCCTATTTGATAGCCAAACTACGGAACTCTGTGCCGAAGGAAATACGAATGACGGAAGACCACCTAACTTTCAGAAAATGACTGAAAACCTGGCTATTGAATTCATTGAGACAAGCATAAAAAATGTGCACCCCCACAAACCATACTCTGGGACCAAAGCAAACATGCGACAATACGGATTGAAGAACCAACAATAAAACCACCACAGACACAGAGCCAAACAGAAACCAACTAAGCACCCCTGTCCTTTTTTTCCACACACTCCTACTTCTCACGTACTAAACACGCCCAAATTGTGCCAGCAAAACTACACACAAAAACACACAAACCCACACCCACCACTAACCACGACACAAAACCAAACAGTTGCAAACAACAAACAACCCAGAGTACACTGGACACTACCCCTCCAGACACAACCAGCCCAGTGTGCACAACACAGCACACCCAGAAAGCTCACACGCAGAGCCGCCAATTCCTCCTGGTTCTGCAAGCATCAAGAGAAGAGCACAACCTCTATCCTATCTCTCTTCCCTCACTCGTCAACCTCGCCCATCTTTCTTACAGAGCCACGTGAGCGGCTGCAGAACATGCAAATAGAAGCGGTCTGTGGTATCATCATAACATTACATATGTTTAAATTGTGGGTTTCCCTATGTGGGCACCGGGAAAAGACCAGCATTTAATGGTGTGTCTCAGGGGCCCATCTACACAACAGCTCCCAAATGAATGAATACCCTTCACACTTGGGGGCCACCTAAATGAACATCAACAAGGTACTGTAAAGGATTTCCCGAAACAAAACGGTTAAAAAAAAAAAAAAAAAAAAGTGTCCCGCAATCAAATAAAGAAATCCAAATGGTTGGTCGATAAACATCCAACGATGAAACATGAAGATGATAAAGTGAAGCAGCACTTGAGACTGGTAGGCAGTAGGGAACGGTGCAGCTTTTTAAAAACGGAATTCTTCTATTATCACAAGCACACACGACTCTCACACCACGAAACAATTGATAAATTATAGCATCCAACAAACTCCAAATGAACTCTATTTTAACTAGCATGTTGCCACTGGTGCCTCTCACAGGGCAGCAACGTTTGCTATGTTTTATATTTTCTCAATCATCTTAATTTAAAGTCTGGGACCAGCTTTGTATCCTGGCTAAATCATCATACAGAGGGCAAGAGAATGCACAAGCAAGTAAGATACCAGAAACATTCAAAGGGTTAGGTTCTTGATGAAAGATAGATTATCTTGCATTCAACAAAGCCAGAAGTATCGAGAAGGTTCTGACCCATGTATTGGCCATTGGGAATTCAGGCACCTTGAGTAACAGGAAAATCCCTTAGCAAAGGGCGGGAATCAGCCCATGGGGTATTTATGGTATCGTATTTATTGAACAATAAGAATGTTATTTTGAACAGGAATGACTTCCATAGAATATGTTTACAGATGGCAGAAGCAATTCGTGGGCGGGTTGTCTATAACAAGTAATGGTCATGGGTGGAGGGATCACCAAGTGATGATAGGGTATTAAAAATGAGGCCTCCCCTGAAGCACCCCATCAGTTAATAAGTTAGGTTTGTTCCTACTCTTATTTTGTGACTTTAATGTTATTGTTTAAAGCACGGATCCAGCTTGAGAGCAGCGGAGCGCTGTACAGAGTGTGGTCTGGCATCTCTTAACAGCAGCACAGTACTGTTGAACGATTCCATTGATGGGCTAGCTTTCATGGCTGAGGCAAGAGCCTTCTGCTGGCTGGGGGTGCAGGGGGAGGCGCAAGTAGAGAGGAGGAGAGGAAACCAGAGCTGCCATGGCAGGAGGGAAGCAATTGTTGCCTTCACCTCAACAAGGGAGACACGACTGTGCCAGTGCAGAATGAAGAAGTGTGGGGTTGGATGGCAAAGTGGTTGGAGTTATTGATAAGGCTAGAAGCAGTCTTCTAAATCAACCCGGAATTTGCTACAGCAGAAAGAAAGTCTGGTTGGGTCAGTTGTTAACACTTCTCCATGGTCCTATGATCACAGACCATGTAATCCTGTAGATTCATACACCAGGCTCTTCTGTGCACTCTTTCCTCTCTGATAGTTTAACTATCCTTTCATTCGCAAGTGCACCATAGCTCCACCTGCACAGCCGGATGAGAACATATCGTGATACGGAGACAACCCATCATGTCTGAAACTTGCTGACCCATCTGCTTGATTTCTCCGGTGTCCAGTCAAAGGGTCGAGTACATTGTTTCGAATTACAATAGTTTCGAAACAAAAGGACCGATTAAAAAAAGGTCGAATGCCTTTTTTAAAATGTATTTTTATCTTTTGGCTTCCGTATACGAATAAAAAGTGTTTTTTACACCAAAAACAGGGGTTTGGGGAGGGGGGGAACATTCGACCTTTTTTTCGGTCCTTTTGACTCGAAACTATTGCATTCGAATCAATTGCAATCGACCCTTTCACCTACAACCATTTCTCCACCCTACTCACTTGCACATGCTCCTGTGTCTCAATATGTGTGCATAAATTCATCTGACATGAACCTTTTTGCAGCCCTCCTGAGATTGCCATACACAATTTCACTTCAGAAGAAGGAAGCCATGTGAACAGCACGAGAATCCGAGGGAGCTTTGCGGCCTCTCCTGAGCTCTATTACACTGTGAGCTTTCCAAGGGTAGAGTCTAAGAATTGTATGGCCCCACAATGGGCCAACACAGCATCGAGGCAAGAGGCTCTACACTGCTATGATGTCCTCCTCGTGACCCTGTCCATGGCGTGATATTCCGTACAATTGCATAGCACGCCTCTAAAGAAGGAAGCCATATATCTGCGCACTTCTATACACAGTAGCCTTTTCTAGTGGACATGCCACACTCTGCAATGCCATTGAGGAGGGGGTCTAAATGGTAGCATGCTGCATCATGATAGATTGTCCCACTTAGGGAGTGGACCAACCCCTCTTGGGGTTTTGATCACCCAGAAAGCTTTACTAATAGAAGCGCCTGGTGTCCCTTTGAGGGAAATGTGTACTGCTCAGGAAAAACACAGACTCCATTTTGCAGTTGAGTGGATTCTTATAACCAACCCTGTGTAGCCCAGAACATAAAATAAGCCAATGGGCTTAGAGAACAGCATTACCTTCAAAGCATTCTGGAGTATCGGCCATTACTTTTGCAGGTTTCTCACTGTGGTGGGCTCGCTTGGAGAAATTCAACATCGAGTGGGGGGTACAGCATCTCACCTGCCAAAGTTCTGAAATACCCCATTGGAATGATCCAGAAAACGTCCGAGCTTCCAAACGGCTTTAATGCCTGGCCCAATGGCTTGTATGCTAAATAGGGTTTTTGGCGTCTCTGCATGTTGATTCAACTCTGCACTCCGAGTACAGCAATATATTTCACATGGACACAAACATATTTAAAGACAACTAACAGAACACAGTAACTAATGAGGCCCATGTGATGTGTCTCAAACATTCAATTTGTCTCCAATAGTCTAAATATATTAAATCAGGTTAGATCCCACATATTTCTGCAGTTTCCTAACATGCATTTTGGCGCGAGATCAGTTAACGGGATTCTTCCTCTGCAGAGGAGGTGCACTAAAAAGCTCTTTCTGACATCCCTGAGCAGTATTCTAAGAACAGCGATCCCAGGGAGGCGCCTCTTTCTAACTACCCCGCCCACCGCCGGCGGCCTTCCTGCTTCCTTATCACGGCACGAGCGCATTCTTCAGACTCCACAGCCGGCGAGGTCACGCACTGGTCGACACACCTGCACTATCTCGAATCCAGATTGAGTTTCCACATTTTTGGCACTGACATCTTTGTTTACACCACAATCTTCGTTTCACTTCCAGAGCTAATCTAATCTCTGAGGATTAGCTGATAATTGATGATTTAGAATCCACCCTCTGACGGGCAATGGGGGTTCTTCGCAAACATGGAATTCTCATTTGCCAGAGCATATAGTAAGTAAGGTAATCGGCCGAAAAAATGAAAAGATGTGGAATTTACAAAGGCGCTTTTGGGTGCAGATCTCAGTGCGCTCATTTGCATGCTTAGAAATGTGTTTGCATGAGGGCATCCTCAGTAGCATTGACTGGATACCCCTTTCAACTGCACCATCATAGAGGCATGGTTGTGAGGGTGGCATGCCTCAAGAGCCATGACTAGCAGTTGGGTGCTGCCCCCTCTCCAACTCAGGGTTGGATCTAGTGAAAGCTCACTCCAGTTTATGCTCAATGGTGCTGCCTGTGGAGCTTTTCGCGGAGTTGCGGGCGACCACTAATGCACGTCATGAAGCCTTGTCAACAATACCTATTTTTACCCTTTTTAAGCAAGCACAACCAAACATCACTTCCATCAATGAAATACTGAGGACCGGATCTCGATCCTGCAAGGGAAAGGAGCCACCAGCGGCACCATGCACCGAAGGGGGCACTAAAGAAACTTCAAGGAATCAGCACACACCTGGCTCCTGAATATTCACTTGGTGATTGGGAGACCAAACAAACTATCCTCGCCCTCTCATGTTGCACATGCAACTGTTGTGTATCTGATACTTCAGAATAATGCAATGTCAATGCAGCTTGTTCAGATCTCTGCAGGGCTTTGTGGTTCAGTCCAGCTATTTAGGCTTAGAACAGACTACGCCCAGATACAACCATCCCCACCACTATAAAAAAAGACAAACTCACCATAAACCCATGCAATCGTGGAGCCTTTATGTTCCAGGCCAAACAATCAACCTTAGTTACCCTCGATGAAAGACCACCCAAACGTATCAGAGGATTTAAGGACAGTATGATCCTCCAGCTCTGACCCTTAACCTTCAAAGCCCTTTACTCCTAATCAACCCAGGAAATCAACCAATGGCAGCAACCCGGGGAAACTCCCAGAACACTGCTCCAAGGAGGAATGCACATTACAAGAAAGGCTACTAAAGTTCAGGGCCCTTCAAAATGTCAGGCTAGCTTATACAAGACCCTCCTCCAGCTGTTGCTCTAAACCTCCACCAACTCACAATCTCTCCCCCACCCGAGAAATTAGAAATCACATCTCTAAAAATAGGCAGAGTTAAAGGTTAATCAGTTATCAAAAATAGGAACAATGTCGGCCAATGCGTGGACATATTGTACACCAGTTCCCTCTCACACATTCCCTTGGCCCTCTAACATGAGATCAGCTCATATTTTGCACACTTTTCTGCAGTCGAGATTTACTAAAAAAGCTCTTTCTAACAAGCCCAAGCACTATTCTAAGAGACACCATCCCAGGGAGGTGGCCCGTTCTCTCTCCTGATATCTTCCTGCTTCCATGGCACAGAAGGAGCACCCTTCACACTCCAGAGCCAGCGATGTCTCCCATTGGTAGACACTTGTTTGTGTCCCCTGCACTCACTAGCGTAACGGGGGCCCCCGCAACCCCTGTGGTGTGGGGGGCAGGGAGGCCTGCAACCACAGGTCCTGGGAGGGGGAGCCCCTGGCCCCTTGGACTTTAAAATAAACGAATTATACATTTTTGATGTGATTCTGCCTTCTTAAAGAAATTATTTCTGCTACATCGTAACAGAAATAATTTCTTTATGAAGGTAGAGTGACTACAAAAATAAACTATTTCTGAAGTCCGAGGGCTCCCCCACCCCATGCCATGGAAGCATCGGCCTCCATGTCATGGGGTGGTGGGGCTCTATGACTTAAAAAAGAAATAGCTCAGGGGCAACGCGTTTGTCTTGGAAGCAAGGCAATGCAGCACAACACAGATATGATCACGTGCTTAGAAACCACTCGTTGGTATGAAGCACGTTATAAATGAACAATTATCAAAAAAATGTGTTTACAAAATTATGGTTCGATGCTTAACGGAAATAATTCCTTAATGAAGTTGGAGAGACTGCAAAAAGAAACCATTTTTTTTAATTAATAGGGCTTCCCTCAACCCCATGACGTGTGCGTGTGTGAGTGTATGGTGAAAGGGTGCACACTTAAATGTATAGGTCGCTGCCTGTGTGAGTGCATGGTGAAAGGGCGCACACTTAAATGTATGGGTGGCTGCCCGTGTGCATGTATGGCGAAAGGGTGCACACTTAAGTGTATAGGTGGCTGCCTGTGTGAGTGCATGGTAAAAGGGTGCACAATTACATGTGTGGGTGGCTGGGTGTGCGTGACGAGTGTATGATGAAAGAGTGCAAACTGAAATGTATGGGTGGCTGCCTGGGTGTGCCTGAATGATGAAACGGTATACACTTAAATGTAAAGGTGGCTGCCAGTGTGAGTGTATGGTGAAAGGGTGCACACTCAAATGTATGGGTGGCTACCTGCTTGCGTGTGCCTGTATGGTGAAAGGGTGCACACTTAAATGTATGGGTGGCTGCCTGGGTGTGCCTGTATGCATCTGAATGCAGGTACTAACAGTGAAATGCTTTACGTTAGTAATTGCCTCACCTTTGTTAACAGCGAAACCCAGTTGCCGTTTAACATCTGTGTCCTGTTCTGTTTGGTAATGGCTCTGTAGGTCAGCCAGGTCGAATCAACATAGCCCACAATTTCAGGAGGGCTGTGGGGAGGGTTGAAGCCCAGCCAGCACAATGGTGTTTCGCCACTTGTGTTTAATCCCTTGGCTACTTATTGATCATTTCATTACTCATATCCCTATTCTTCCTCGTCCCAGTACTTGTGAATGAGCACTTTGCTCATTCACAAGTACTGGGATGAGGTAGAGGGACATGGAGGTAATGCCTGGCTTAGTTACCTGTAATCTTCATTACTCCTTGTCCCACTCTTCCTAATCCCATTACTTACCTACATAAACACTGAGACAAGGAAAAGGGATGTGAAGCTGATTTTGAGAGTTGGGCAGCGGGTGCAAGGGAAAGGGAATGTGCGGGGGGTGGGACAGGTATTGATATGATATGATATGGCATTTATAACACACCTATACACAAGTGCGATAAATCGTAGTTGTCATCCATGTCCAGGCTAAGCAGGCATGATATGTGGTATTAGTGGCTAGAGCAGCATTTTGGTGCAGCCAGTCTAGTCATGCCTTTTTGTTTAACTGGGCATCTCTGATAAAGCAGTCCTGCTAAGTGTAATTACCTGGCTAGACTGGCATTTGGGTGCTGCCAGTCTAGGCATTTCTTACTGCAGCTTTGTATATTTTTCTGGGCATCTGTGATCAAATAACCATGATAAGTGTTATTGCTTCGACTGGCATTTTGGTGCAACCAGTCTAGGTATGTCTAAATGTGGCCTGACATGCTTTACTGTAATATGTTATTACGTGTCCAGACCGGTCTACATTGTGCAGCCAGTTGGACCTGTTTTCATTGTGGCATGGCATTTTAATAGCAAAGCATTATATTAATTAAAGCATCAATGTTCCTGTGCACTGTTGGTGACTTGCATGTATTGGATTTTTCGATTGGTGTTACCTACAAAACAATTGCAAACGCTCTGGCCTTTTAGCCAATTATTCTCAGCAAGTGTGCTGTATAATGCATTAAAACACATATTTATACCTTTCTCCTAGTGCAGTGTGCGGTGTGCCCCTGCAGCAGCACGTTTGTGCGTATTGCACAAGCGTGCTAATCTAGGCCGGCCCTGAGTGCGGTGCGAGTTAGGGGGGCCTCAGCATGGCTCGCATAGGGGCCCCCAGATTTTGTGTTACGCCACTGCCTGCACTATCTCAAGCGATAGAGCAGGCAAGAGAGTTGGCCTGTTACTTTGAGGGTTTGTGTTGATTACTAGCTTCATCTTAGGCTCTGTGGTACCGTTGGTGCTCCATGGTTTTTGGAGGCGCAAATCCCTCACTTCACTTTAATGATGCCTGGTTAGCAGAGGACTAAACTCACCATGCACTGATTACAGAAACTTTGCCACATTTACAAGTGCAATTTTCAATGAAATTAGCATCAGGGAGAAAATGTCCCTAGCGCACATTTTTTTTTTCGTTCAGTGCATGTTTGCACCAGAGCAATTCTGCCCCAGCTCTAAAATGGGTACTATTAGCAATGGGGCAAACTTTCCACTTTACACAAAACAGGAATTTGTAATCGGGCAGTTTTCGCCATACCATGCAAAAGTGCACATGCACAGTTCTATATAGGGTCCCTGGTGCATGACTCAATTTCTTTGTGCCACTCTCATCTGGCTTGACTGCATTATGCCGACTTTCCAAAGGCCTCGTTTTCTAGGATTCTGTGGCTAATCTGGCATTGAGAATCCCGAGTCAAAGTAAGACAAGCATTTGCAAAGCCAACAGTTTAGGCTTCTGTGTGGGTATGTAATAGGCATTTGCTATGCACTGATAGAAAGGCACTACATGGCCACAAGATTGCAACAGCTGAAAAACTGAGTGATTATCTGGGCATATGTTTTCAGTAACAGGCAAATGCCTATCTAATATCTCAAGCTAAAACTGTTGGCTTTGTCATTTCTTGTTTTTAACAGGACTTCAGTGCAAAGGACAGCTATAAATCAAATTGCTAAATGCACACTTGGTGAATAATTTTTTTATTATACCAGTAGCCATTTGCAGCTGCAACTAAGCCATTAACTCTCAACAGACTGCTTAGAAAGAAACTGTCTGATTTAAGCCTTTATGTTACTACTTGATAGAGCAAGCTCAAAGAGATCTCAAGTGGATGAATTTTGGGAGGGGCAAAGAATGGGTGAGAATGGCCATAGGGATTAGCATGGCCATGGGCAGTCAATGGGTGGGTAAATAACCAAACAACACCCACAAGCGAAGTGTCTCTCCTCACATGTCATCATCCTCCTACTTGTAATCCAATGCAATAGTTTCTGCTTATATGTAGTACTTAAGCATCACCTAATAGCCCAAACTAAAAAAGGTGGGTGGCAAGGATTGCTGAGATGGACCTTACTTGTGGCATCATCCATGTTCCAAACAATTCAACCTGAATGAAACTTAGAATCACAGTTGTGAATTGGCTTGAGAGATTGTTAGGACTGATTTTCTGTACTCTGGCCTGGTGGACAGATGTATAGAAGGCCACCCTAGTATTGAGACAGGGACAGCTCTGGGAGCTGTAGCCAAACCAGTTCAAGGTAGCTCGGCGTGTGGTCTAGGCTAAGTCTCAAGAGGTTGTGAGCTTTGAAAAACAGGTATAAAAAAAAGTGTTACTTATGGCCAAATAACACAGTGAAAAATGACTACTAACAGGTAATCATATCACACAACACTAAGACTATGATACATATACGCAATAACTAAGGTAGGGCAAAATACTTATCAAACCCTTAAAAAGGAAGGTATAGATTAGTATAAACACTACAGGTCCACAGAGATTTAATCCTAACTTCAGAAGTCCATCCCTAAAATGTATGTGGCCTTTGTGCCCAAAAGTTCAGCAAAGTTCCGTACAGTTTTGTGAAGCTGGAAAAAATGAAGGTAGGGTCTCTGGGGTCCAGTGAACAGTTCCAATGGTTAGGGGATAAGTTAATCTGACTAACAAACATGTTCCCAACTTTCGAAGTGCTTGTGTGAACAAGCAGTCGCAAAGCAAAAGTAATACAACCGTTTCTAAAAGTTACCAAAAGGGAGTTAGGGGTTCAGGCAAGTATTGCTACAACTCACCCCCCCCCCCGCACCCCCTCCCTCGTACTCTGATTTTTCACAGGACTTGGCAGGTCGGTAGAAGAGAGTCCAATGTCGTTTTTCCCACTTTCAGCCTCAGCCCTTGATTCCCAGGTGTTGCAGGTTTTTGCATTTCTCTGGCCAGTGTCTAATTCTGGTGCAAGGTCTCCCAGATGAAAAATGCAGCAGAACTCGATGCACGGCCCCTCTCAAGATAGGACTAGACACAGGTAAGCAGTTTCGGATGACGGCCACTGATGCACGGTGACACAAAGGGATTCACTTGCCACGGTCAAACCTTCCCTCTTATCTCGGGTCCCCTTGATGCTAAAACCACAAAATTCCACAGAGGTAAGTCTTGTTGAACAAGCTGAAGATCCCCCAAGTTCCAGGCCTCGTCTCGGAATGGCGAAGTCTGCAGTACAGTAGTCCAAACTCAGAGCTAGTCAGCCACTTGGCGGCCCAGGGGCACTTCTGAAGGCTCTTTTTCGTAGGACTCTGAGCTGACATCGAGAATGGATGGTTTCTCCACTCTAAGGGTCAAAGCTCCCTCACATGACGGCTGAAGATCACCTCCGAGACAGGGCTCTCCAGCACAGCAGCAGAAGTTGGTCACCAGGCCTTCTTCGAATGGGTCTCCGGTCTCCTCGTGGGTCTTGCAACTGGACAGGAATCTTGGCTCTTTCATTTTCTTCCAGGATCACTCTAGAGTGGGTGCAGGAATCCTCTTCTTATCCTAAAAGTCACGTAAGACCAGAAACTCCCACTAGGCAATCGCAGATCTGGCCCACACACACAACCCAGCAGTGGTCCAGTCAGGACCACTGGTGGCAAAACTCATGCATACCACTCAGACACACTGCCCCCAGTTTCTGGATTGGGACCAGACAGCCCCAGACAACTTCCTGACAGCAAACACACATAGCCCTCCATTAGCCTGCTAAAAGCCTCTACTTTCGCGGGCACTGGAAGTCCATATAAGGATTTTCCTGAAGTCCACGAAGAAGGCTAAAAGACAAAATAGCCAAAGGACAAGTGAAAAACTTTGTGGCATGGCCATGTTTCACCATTAGCCACAGTTAGTAACCAAATGCAGTAAACGCGGTAAGGCTAAAACAAAATGCACCAAGAAATGGTAAAAAGTCACTGGTGCCACTAGCTCGTCCATTTAGCACACCTAGAGTAACCAAAAATCCTCTGAGTGTTAGTCTAGGGCAAAGCAAAAAGCTTACCCCATTGTACTGCAGTGTAAATGTGCATTGTACAATGATAAAAATTACCACGAGTGGTGAAAAGTTACTGAAAGTAGTAACTAAGTAACTAGACTAAGGGAAACAATGTTTCCCAGTACTGACAGCCTGAATGACATGTCAGTTTCACCATAACAGATGAGCAAAATACAGTGTAGGGAAGCTTAAGGCTTCACTCCACTGTAGAAAGAGCAGGTCAGATACAAAAATAAAAGCAACAAGTTTGCGGGTCCATAGAAGTGGAAGGAAAGGTGCAATAAAGAGGAAACTTTCCTAACACTTGCCCCTCCCACACTAGGGACAGGGGGAACTAATGCAGCCCTTGATGGGTACTCTGTTTCAGTCGGTTATCCCAGTTGGACAGCCCATTAACATTGCTACATTTGATCATAACAGAGATCTAGTGTAACAAAGTTGCATTTGATTACTTTCGTTTCTAGGCTTTTTCCTGGGCCATACACATGGATAACCCTTCTCTGTAGCCACTGTGCCAGCTCTGTAGACAAACGAGAGGAAAACAGAATGCCCACTGCAATGGAACACCATGCAGGAAGATGAACAACGAAAATAGAAAATCAGACTGATGCTTAAGGGTGCAGCACAAGAATATCTAATTGGCAAGTAGTCTGACAATAACTTTGGAGGCGAGAAGATAATGGACTCATCTCCTTACGTTCATCGGTTGCTTAAGAAGGAAGCCAAGTGATAGGAACAGGTCTTTCACGGCACCAGCCTCTTTTTTAATATATTTATTGAACACAGTTGGAAAAGAAGTACAGGGCAATGAAAGCGAATAGCTCATTCGCTCTATTTGAATCCATGCCTCCTACAGCAAATCTAGAAGCTGGAAAAGCATGAAATGTTAGCCAGGCTACACGGTCTAATAACGGATAGTATCATGTGGGATAAACAAACTGGGTCACCTTTGCAAAGCATGCAACAGTGTCAATTTGACCCCTGCCACCTGCATGGTGCATTTACACACAATAGACGCGCCAAGAACAGTTCATGTTGTGTCTATTGTGTGTATAACACCAACCCTCTTATAACAAGGATGAAACACTTAACTTCAACCCACATCTCCTCCCATAATCAAGTGTGATATGATATCTTAAAGATGAATCTGTAACTCCAAGGACTGACCAGCACAAAGACCAGTCACAGCACAGATGGTGCTGTGGGCCAGGAATGCGATACTGGGCCTAACGCTTGAACCCGTCTAATGAATGCAGAACCAACTGCTGCCTTAGAGCTCTGATGACACTGGCCCCCAAGCTGATCCCAACGCCCCCGGTCAACAAGATGATGCCAACAAACAAGCATAAGTCTGGGTTGATGGTGCTTTCTACAGTTTGCAAACAGAGTGTGTGCATGCCATTGAATACATGGATTTGCATATTGTATGTGGGTTAGAGAACATAGTCATAGCCAAATTCTCTTTATTCAGTGGAATAACAGTAAAGAATAATATATTTTCTTTTCCCCTTGTATATTTATAATACAACAATCCATTCTGAGGCGAAAGTACTTTTGCACCCTTCTGGATCTGCCCTGAAAATCATTAAGAACTAATGTTTCTACAGTGCTGTGATGACAAGTCCATGCTCCGCCATTCATGAAAGTGTTGACTCGAACAATTGTGTTCTGGACATCACCAGCAGTTTTCACACAACAGACCTGCTCAGGCTACTATGGGGAAGTGATGAATTTCGAGAACGAAGGCCCTGGCACTACAATGACAGAAATGGTAACCTATTTGCACAAACCCCAGCTCAATGCAAAATAAGCAGAGAGCATACAAATGGATATATTTATGTATTTATTTGATTTAATATACATACAACCATGTAGGTTTTGTATATACAACACATATTTAAAACCCATTACAGAATATAAGTACATAAAAACATACATAGTATAAACAGGATACATCAAACACATCTTCCTAATATCGTGTTACAACCTCCATTATAAAGTCACTCTATATCTCATTTCATGGCAACATTAAACATGTAACCCAAAAAAAAATTAATGTCAAAAACTCTGCTCCTAAAAATACTTTTAAAACAACCCTTCCGATAGTTGGTTTAAAATTTCTATACACTTCCAATAAAACTTCATAAAATTCATTTCATTTCCCTCTAAAAACAAATTCCAACAAAATGACATATTATTGCTATCAAGCTGGTTATTGTAACACTTTAAAAAAATCATTCTTAATCTGTTTAAACTTTCACATTCTATTAACAGGTACTTAAGTGTTTCTTGCTGAAAGTTACCACATAGCAGACACCACCTCACTGATTGTGGAATGCCAAGTTGCGCTCCTTTTATCTCAAGTGTTTCGCTGCAATTAAATTTTAAAAGATGGTATTGCCGAATCATTTTCGGCAAGGGAAAAGCCTGTATATAAATTGGTACAGACAGGCGATGTATTCGATATTGTAGATACATACCGCTATTATTTAAAGTTGCTAATTGAACAATATTTGTTTCAATGCAATTTTCTCTAACCTTCTTTCTCAACCATGTTTTAAATCTTAATGCATTGCTGTCAGTATTTCTTAACTCATATTTATCATGCCACATTATGTGAATCAACATCATTTTCCCCAATGAACCAATCTTCTTACACTTATCAGTGTTCTTGAAAGCTGTTAGAACCCTGATCGTATTGTTATTCAAAGATAACATTTTATCACAACATTTTATCACAACTCATTGTTGCTCTGTAATTCATATCAACATCAATACTGTTTATATTAAATTCTAATAAAATGTACTCAATAGAGACACACTGTGGTAACCTTAGTAGTTTATGAACAATCAAGGCTTCGAATTATCGAACAAGTGCAATATAATTGTATCCCCAAATCTCAATACCATAGAGGAGAATCGACTTTACTCTTGATGTATAGAACAGTAAGACTGTTTGTATAGAAAAGCCCATATTTCTTCCAATGAAGCTACTAATCATGTTAACAACTTTTAAGCATTTGCTTTTGAGCTATGACCAATGAAAGCCCCAATTTAAATGCTCATCTACATAGAGTCTCAGATATGTGTCCATATATATTTTTTCTGTCTCACTCGATTCTTCGCAAACACCATGGTCTTACTCTTCTCTACATTTATCTTAAGATGATTGGTTCTGGCAAATGTACTCAAGGCATTTATAGTCTGCTGTTGTCCATGCGGAGTATGATCTTATAAGATCAGATCATCCGCATATGCCAACCAGTTAAATGACAGCGCGCCTACTTTAGCAGGACATATATGATCATTTGGCAGCTATTCAGGGAGATCCGCTAGGTACAAGTTGAAAAGGGTTGCTGCCACTATAAACCCTTGCTTTACACCAAGGAATGTAGAAAATGAGTGAGACAGTTTCAGTTTTGCCTCCAGTTAAACCTGTACTGAGTTCTCTGAATGAAGCAGCATGATATTTTTGAGCAACCCAGAAGGAATATTCCATTTAATTAGCTTTGCCCAAAGTAAATTCCTATTCACTGAGTCGAAAGCTCTGCTAAAATCTATATATGCGCAATACAAATTTGTGTTCCTGCATTTCCAGGAATATTCGACTGTAGTGGTCAATATTATCAGATTATGTGTTGTATTTGAGTGTTCAATAAAAACCAGTCTGGTTCGGTGGAAGTATTTTTTCCTGAATCCATGCCTTTAATTCTACTAGCAAATAGATATAAAGTTGACCATTCTTTGCATCAACAAAGACAATCAATGGCACCAGCGGAATTGACGAGACTAGACCCTTCCATCCTACACTTCAGTAATGATCTGAAGACCCTACACTACAAAAAACATTTCACCAATCCCTACAATCAGCCCCAATTTTCCCCTTCTGGTGCTCCCCCATCCCCTGCTCCTCCTGTCTCTCGTAATTCTCTGCTACAACCACCCCTTTACTTTTAACTCCCTGTTTGTGTCCCCTTTGTGCAGTGCTCTGCTGCTTTCCAGCTATGTTATTACTTTTAAAATCCCATACGTACATACATACATACACACACGCGCTCATGGTGCTGAGAGCTTCTGGAATATCAGTCGACTGATTAATCCAGATGGTACATTCATTAGAGTTACAATGTCTCCGGAGTCATTCACATATTCCCAGCAGTATTTTCTCAATGAAAACAATTGCATCCAATATGTGATCTGCCTAACAACTGACCTATGCATGATGGCATATGTAGTTCAGACCATGGCACGAATAACCAGGAACACCTGCAATTGAGTACCCTATATATCTTGCCTCCTCATTAAATATTTCAAGACAGGGCTCTCGGTTGTGGCCACATCACTCAACACCAATTTTCTGTAAGCATTCGCCCCAATGGCTTCAAAGAAGTCTTCTGTTCACATGCTCCTAAATATGTCTTGGATGGATATTTACACTTTGTACAACTGACCACCATATTTAGGAGACATCTCAGAGAGGAGGGTCACATTCCAATTAGAGAGCTGCCTCATGCATACCGGGCTCTTCGATGGCATGCTGTCAGGCGTTAGTGCCTAAAACTGTGCACATTGGATTGTGAAATGGACAATCTATTCCAGGTCTTACACAGGGGTTGCATCTTTTTCTTTGTGGTCTTTGAGAAAATATGCAACCTTAAAAGCAATAGAAAATTAGGTGCTCTTTTGTTGCTTGCGTGGATGAAGATGCTGGTTAAAATCATGAGAAGAGCTTTGGAAGGGGTAGCCTGGTTCCGGTAGGAAAGATTCCGAAGGTGCCTGTGGCTTTCTTTATTCTCTGGTGGCCCCGTACAGAAGCTTGTTTCTATTTCTACTTTTGATCAGTACTTATGGAAAGCTTCTGGAACATCTTGATCCATGTCTCATGATAACCTTGATACAGGGATAGAAGGCAGCTCTAGATTTCTGATTCAGGTAACCAGGAGTTGTTCTTACACATTTGTTGTGCTGCACGGCAGAGGTGGCTATTCTAATAAAGGTGGACTTGCAGAGCTAGTAGAGTTATTAATTGTGGTTTCCAAATGTTGCCAGAGTTCATGACAGTGTGAGTTTGGGTGTCCACTAATTACTCATGTGTGCCCTCCCTCAAACTGTACTACTCAATATAGGAGTGTATTCTATCTGGTGCTGGCGGCAATAGTGTTCTTTTATTCCAGGTTACATTCTCCCCTTAAGTGTTTTGGCTTCTCCCCTTGTCACCCGGTCCACCATGCACAATCCACCTCACCTGAATGCACTGTCCTTTCCCCCTCGACACTTCCAGCCCGTGAGCTTAATGTGCTTCCCACCACATCGCTCATTCTCACATAAGAATTCTGGATCTCTGGGCACGCACCTGGGGGGCAGTTGCTGGGAGAAGGTGCTGAGGGAGAGACATATAATTGTGGTGTAGCTGGGGCTGTCTTGCCAACTTCTGTACTCATGTTGGTGCAAATAAATGATTCTGACAATGCATTGAGCATTGAGAGTTGGCATCTTTATAATACTGGCAATAAGCGCAACAGTGTTCTGCCACTGGACCTGCAGCAAGACAGTCCCGGTCATCTTGAATCAAACAGTGACCGAATAACTCCTTCATGCACAAGAAAACCTCTCACCAAGAGAAGAGCAGTTGACTTGTAACACTTAGCTGTGCAGCTAAGGCCCCATCTCCCTGCCTGACTGGAATTTACAAACAGTTGAGTAACTTAGGCCTCGGCCTAATCGTGTGACCTCACAGGCCAGGGGAGTTTAAGCGGAACAAACCCTTTATGACACTATGTCAATAGCATTCATAATATGGTACGTCATCACAATCGACAGAAACAGCAACATGGAAAGAAGACTGGCGTGTCCCTCCAGTGGAATGATTAATAAATCCTGGCACTGCCAACATTGTACGTCGTAGTGATGAAGTCCCACAAAGTAGGAGCTTTAAGTACATTTGCATCTCGAGGTAGCCTTGGGTGCAGTATTGCAATGAAGAAGGTAAAAGACAAACATAAATAGTACATGAGCCTCAAGAGGACTTGACAGCTCTATTAGATTACAATGTCAATCTGGGCCACCCAAACAAGATGAGTTAGCATGACTCCTTTCGAAAGCATAATCAATTTGTTAAATAATACCATGGCGAAGATCTCTGGTTCTACACTTTTTCTACTCGCACCTGGGGAATCTGTGATTAATTGGAAGGACTTGAAGGAAGGATGCCTTATATACATTTTAGGAATCTATGGGCACAGTTTTGCCAAGGACACGAAGGAAGCTTGTCTATTTCATTGTCTGGGACATGGAGAGCAAACCATTTTAAAAGGTTACCTGATCTTACAGTTCAAGTATTTGAAGGTCCAAATAGTTTTGATGTGAACATGTTGAAATAAGACAGTTTATAGTGAAGGAAAATAAGATCCTCGCCTGATACTACTTTCTCATGAGAGAACAAAAGAAAGGCTAGACCATGGAAGAGTTTCAAACGGCCCTAATGGGTCTGGCCATCAAGTGGGAATTTGGTCACTTACTAGAAGCACATTGAGGAGATCAGCTCATGATAAAGCGTGCCAATCATAAGGTGGGGGAGGCACTTTGGGGGAAAAAGGACCCTACTCTGGAAAAATCAGTTGAGATAGCCAAGACGACAGAGCATATGGAGACATTCAGGAGTTGGATCCTGAGACAGCTAAGACTGGGGGTGAGTCCAGTATGACAGAGGCCTACAGGAAGAAATATGTGGGTAAAGAAGGTAACAACAAAAGATTGACAAAGAACCAGACAAAGGGTGCAGGTTTAGAGAAAATTCCAACAGCTATAATCCCATGAGATGTTTTAGATGTGGCAGCTTGGAACATATTGCCAGTGACAGAGAGTTATTCCCTTTCCACATAGCTTACACAACATGTGGAAGGAAGGGCCATCTAGCAAGGTACTGCAGACAAAACAGTGAGAACAAGTCAGTCTTAGAGCTTTCTAAAGCCAGCAATAAATCCCCTACACAACAGGGAGGTCATGCCAAAGTATACATGATCAGTTCAATTCAGTCAAAGGAGTCAAACCCTATGCAATTGTAAAGATCAATGGAACAAATACCAATGTATTTATAAACCGTTAATAGAAAGACTATAACCTAAAATGTTCCTACACTTGGGAAATCAGTTTAACTTTTACATGTCAAAAGAGACTGACAAAAGTGCCAACGTTTACAGAACATTTCCATATAGTGCTTGGGGTAGTTTGCTGCAAACTTTGATTTTGAAGAACGACGATATACTGCAGTCATGCACATAACTAAAAAATGAGACAATCTTTTGCCTTACGGTGACATGCCAACCTAGGAATTGGACGTGATCTAGACCATTGTGACCAGTTGTGTCAGTGGCCTCTTGGTGCACCGGGTCTGAAAAAATATCTGGTGATGTATTGTCATGCTCCTCGGTTTTCAAGAACAAGACTAGCTGTCCCAAGTAGTTGACACACTTCATTAAGCTGAGGCCTAATGGCCAACCAATCACATCCAAGGTTAGGACCATTCCCATCACTCACAGCCAAATTGGAGAAGGAGATTAAGAGAATGATCACAGAGGGCATACTTGAATCTGCAGATGCCTCTCAATATATCAGCCCCATAGTTGTGGGGAGGAAGAGGAATTTGGCTGTTAGAATATGCATTGATTTTAGAGGGCTCAATCGGAATGTTCTGGCAGGGAAGTTTCCCCAACCTAGAATCAATGATTTGATAACAGAGATGAATGATGCAGTTGTCTTTTCGCTCACTGATTTGAAGTCAGCATATCATCAAGTGAAATGACATCTTCACTCAATGGATCTCACCACATTCATTGCTCTGTTCACATCATTGACCTGTTTAGATGCAAGCAGATGCCCTTTGGATTAATTTCAGCAGTGAGTATGTTTCAAAAGATCATGCACAAACTACTTTGTGGAATTAAGGGATTTAAGTGCTACAAGAACTACATCTTAGTGTACAGAAGTAACCTTCAAGAACCTGACGCAACCAAACTCCATCAGGTGCTCATGAAAGATTTTGGGTGAGGCTGGTCTAACAGTAACACCAGAGAAATGCACATTTAAGGAGAAGGAGGTAGTATACCTGGAAATTAACAAGGGGGGTCCTGGGAGTCCCTCTGCCAGACATTAGTCCTGGTTACGAGAGACTTACCCAGAGTCTTTAGCTCACTATCTTTCACAGAGAAGAAATATCCCAAACATATCAGTCTTTGTCCTGCCCTGGGGAAGTCCAGCACTGAAATGCTAGGCAATTCTCCTCTGAACAAGAGTACCAACAGAAACCCCAGACACGTGTTTCGGTCTGGTTGGACCTCATCAGTAGGGTGGATCTGTGCCTCTCTACGAATAGTGAGCAAGGGGTCCACGTCTGGATTCCCCTAGTAACTTAGGGTGAGACCCAAAGTTACTTAAATATGCACATTAACAAGGGGGGTCCTGCGAGTCCCTCTGCCAGACATTAGTCCTGGTTACGGGAGACTTACCCAGAGTCTTTAGCTCACTATCTTTCACAGAGAAGAAATATCCCAAACATATCAGTCTTTGTCCTGCCCTGGCGCAGTCCAGCACCGAAATGCTAGGCAATTCTCCTCTGAACAAGAGTACCAACAGAAACCGTCTCTCGTAGCCAGGACTAATGTCTGGCAGAGAGACTCCCAGGACCCCCCTTGTTAATTTGGTAGTATACCTGGGACATGAGCTGTCAGCAGGTGGCACACTTCACAAACATGAGGCAGCTGAAATTAGTGTAGCCAAACCTTAATCCAAAGAAAGGCAGAGCTGCTATCCTTTAAAGGGATGGCTGAATTATATAGAAAGAATCTTAAGAACCTATCAAACAAAACAAAAGGTCTCCAAAAATTCACACAGAAAAATACCAGGTTAAACTGGACAAGTAAATGCGACGAAGAGTTTCAAAACAATAAGAAGGAACATTTAGAAGTTCCAGTGCTTAAAGAGTTTGATGATCACCTACATCCCATACTATATAGTAATGTGAGCGAGGAGAGCTTAGGTGTTGTTATAATGCAAACAGAGGAGGATAATCAGTTTACAGTGGCTTTTGCATCAAAGGGTCCAGAACAGATATATTCTGATGTGGTTCTGGAAGTTCTAGCATACCTGTGGGGCAGACTGTTCACCAATATGAGTGATCACAAACCAATGGTATCCATTTTTAACAGGAAGGGGATGGACGGAGTGTCACAGAGAATAGTAAAGTGGATAACTGTTCTCCGAGGGCTTGACTTTGTGGCGATGTACGTTAATGGATGGAGGAATGTTGTGACTGATGCCCTGCCCGGAAATGCCCTGTCCATGACTGGAGAACAGAGAATGAGAATGAACAAGATATTAAGGAGATCTTCCAAGTTTTAGAATCACTCAAGGAGAGATAATGGGATGTCCGGTGTCGCAGGATGCAGTTTATGGTAAATTGATGCATTGTCTGTGGGAAGGTTGGCCTTTGGATAGCGTGGAGTATTGTCTCAAAGGTTATAAGAGGATTGAAAATGGGTTGGGTGTTTAAGGACAATTCACTGTGAGAGGGCATAACCTGGTAGTGCCGCTGAGAAAGCATGACAGGTGTGGTGGGTCGGAAGAAGGAGTCGGACACTTGAAGGACATTATAACTGGTGTTTATTAAAATAATAAAGATAAGGCCTATCATTCCCTACTGCTAGAGGGTTATCCCAGCCTATATAAATAACTGAGGGTGCTTGTCAGTCGTCAGGAAGTCCCAAATGAATATGCCCACTGTCCAAAACTAGTTAACTGACCATACCACTATTTTAACTAACTTAAATTATACTAGGAGATTGTCTCCCCTCTCCTAGTTATCTCTTATAGCAACATTTCTTCTTAGTCCCTAGTTCTCTTTGGTAAGATATCTTCAAATAGTTTCTTGCCACCTTCTGGATAAGATCCTGTAGCTCTTTTACAATATAGCAAAAACAAAGAGGTGATGGCTGGAACGTTTAGACTTAATCTTAACCACTGGCAATGCTCTGGGCAACCCTCCAGACCACCGTTCTTCGCCTGCCAAGCCATTACAGAAGGGAAAGACCATATGCAAATCAGGCTTGGCCCCACCCCAAAAGGGGCAGTCCAGCCCGAACTGCTAGGCCACATCCCTTCTGCACGAGACCACAAGCATCCCCAAACATGTTTCGCCCTTGTTGGGGCTCATCAGTGAGGAGTAGCTTGGGTCTCTAGGCCCAGCAGGCACGGGACCCACGTCTGGGCATACCCGTCCCACTCGGGGTGACATAGCAAAAACAAAGAGGTGATGGCTGGAAGGTTTAGACTTAATCTTAACCACTGGCAATGCTCTGGGCAACCCTCCAGACCACCGTTCTTCGCCTGCCAAGCCATTACAGAAGGGAAAGACCATATGCAAATCAGGCTTGGCCCCACCCCAAAAGGGGCAGTCCAGCCCGAACTGCTAGGCCACATCCCTTCTGCACGAGACCACAAGCATCCCCAAACATGTTTCGCCCTTGTTGGGGCTCATCAGTGAGGAGTAGCTTGGGTCTCTAGGCCCAGCAGGCACGGGACCCACGTCTGGGCATACCCGTCCCACTCGGGGTGACATAGCAAAAACAAAGAGGTGATGGCTGGAAGGTTTAGACTTAATCTTAACCACTGGCAATGCTCTGGGCAACCCTCCAGACCACCGTTCTTCGCCTGCCAAGCCATTACAGAAGGGAAAGACCATATGCAAATCAGGCTTGGCCCCACCCCAAAAGGGGCAGTCCAGCCCGAACTGCTAGGCCACATCCCTTCTGCACGAGGCCACAAGCATCCCCAAACATGTTTCGCCCTTGTTGGGGCTCATCAGTGAGGAGTAGCTTGGGTCTCTAGGCCCAGCAGGCACGGGACCCACGTCTGGGCATACCCGTCCCACTCGGGGTGACATAGCAAAAACAAAGAGGTGATGGCTGGAAGGTTTAGACTTAATCTTAACCACTGGCAATGCTCTGGGCAACCCTCCAGACCACCGTTCTTCGCCTGCCAAGCCATTACAGAAGGGAAAGACCATATGCAAATCAGGCTTGGCCCCACCCCAAAAGGGGCAGTCCAGCCCGAACTGCTAGGCCACATCCCTTCTGCGCGAGACCACAAGTCTGATTTGCATATGGTTTTTCCCCTTTTGTAATGGCTTGGCAGGCTAAGAAAGATGGTCTGGAGGGTTGCCCAGAGCAATGCCAGAGGTCAAGATTTATTCTAAACCTTCCAGCCATCAACTCTTTTGTTTTGCTATTGTCACCCCGAGTGGGAAGGGTATGCCCAGACGTGGGTCCCTTGCCTGCTGGGCCTAGAGACCCAAGCTACTCCTCACTGATGACGCCCAACAAGGCTGAAACATGTCTGAGGATGCTTGTGGTCTCGTGCAAAAGGGATGTGACCTAGCAGTTCGGGCTGGACTACCCCTTTGGGGGTGGGACCAAGCCTGATTTGCATATGGTTTTTCCCCTTTTGTAATGGCTTGGCAGGCGAAGAAAGATGGTCTGGAGGGTTGCCCAGAGCAATGCCAGAGGTCAAGATTTATTCTAAACCTTCCAGCCATCAACTCTTTTGTTTTGCTATTGTCACCCCGAGTGGGAAGGGTATGCCCAGACGTGGGTCCCTTGCCTGCTGGGCCTAGAGACCCAAGCTACTCCTCACTGATGACGCCCAACAAGGCTGAAACATGTCTGGGGATGCTTGTGGTCTCGTGCAAAAGGGATGTGACCTAGCAGTTCGGGCTGGACTACCCCTTTGGGGGTGGGACCAAGCCTGATTTGCATATGGTTTTTCCCCTTTTGTAATGGCTTGGCAGGCGAAGAAAGATGGTCTGGAGGGTTGCCCAGAGCAATGCCAGAGGTCAAGATTTATTCTAAACCTTCCAGCCATCAACTCTTTTGTTTTGCTATTGTCACCCCGAGTGGGAAGGGTATGCCCAGACGTGGGTCCCTTGCCTGCTGGGCCTAGAGACCCAAGCTACTCCTCACTGATGACGCCCAACAAGGCTGAAACATGTCTGGGGATGCTTGTGGTCTCGTGCAAAAGGGATGTGACCTAGCAGTTCGGGCTGGACTACCCCTTTGGGGGTGGGACCAAGCCTGATTTGCATATGGTTTTTCCCCTTTTGTAATGGCTTGGCAGGCGAAGAAAGATGGTCTGGAGGGTTGCCCAGAGCAATGCCAGAGGTCAAGATTTATTCTAAACCTTCCAGCCATCAACTCTTTTGTTTTGCTATTGTCACCCCGAGTGGGAAGGGTATGCCCAGACGTGGGTCCCTTGCCTGCTGGGCCTAGAGACCCAAGCTACTCCTCACTGATGACGCCCAACAAGGCTGAAACATGTCTGGGGATGCTTGTGGTCTCGTGCAAAAGGGATGTGACCTAGCAGTTCGGGCTGGACTACCCCTTTGGGGGTGGGACCAAGCCTGATTTGCATATGGTTTTTCCCCTTTTGTAATGGCTTGGCAGGCGAAGAAAGATGGTCTGGAGGGTTGCCCAGAGCAATGCCAGAGGTCAAGATTTATTCTAAACCTTCCAGCCATCAACTCTTTTGTTTTGCTATTGTCACCCCGAGTGGGAAGGGTATGCCCAGACGTGGGTCCCTTGCCTGCTGGGCCTAGAGACCCAAGCTACTCCTCACTGATGACGCCCAACAAGGCTGAAACATTTCTGGGGATGCTTGTGGTCTCGTGCAAAAGGGATGTGACCTAGCAGTTCGGGCTGGACTACCCCTTTGGGGGTGGGACCAAGCCTGATTTGCATATGGTTTTTTCCCCTTTTGTAATGGCTTGGCAGGCGAAGAAAGATGGTCTGGAGGGTTGCCCAGAGCAATGCCAGAGGTCAAGATTTATTCTAAACCTTCCAGCCATCAACTCTTTTGTTTTGCTATTGTCACCCCGAGTGGGAAGGGTATGCCCAGACGTGGGTCCCTTGCCTGCTGGGCCTAGAGACCCAAGCTACTCCTCACCGATGACGCCCAACAAGGCTGAAACATGTCTGGGGATGCTTGTGGTCTTGTGCAAAAGGGATGTGACCTAGCAGTTCGGGCTGGACTACCCCTTTGGGGGTGGGACCAAGCCTGATTTGCATATGGTTTTTTCCCCTTTTGTAATGGCTTGGCAGGCGAAGAAAGATGGTCTGGAGGGTTGCCCAGAGCAATGCCAGAGGTCAAGATTTATTCTAAACCTTCCAGCCATCAACTCTTTTGTTTTGCTATTGTCACCCCGAGTGGGAAGGGTATGCCCAGACGTGGGTCCCTTGCCTGCTGGGCCTAGAGACCCAAGCTACTCCTCACTGATGACGCCCAACAAGGCTGAAACATGTCTGGGGATGCTTGTGGTCTCGTGCAAAAGGGATGTGACCTAGCAGTTCGGGCTGGACTACCCCTTTGGGGGTGGGACCAAGCCTGATTTGCATATGGTTTTTCCCCTTTTGTAATGGCTTGGCAGGCGAAGAAAGATGGTCTGGAGGGTTGCCCAGAGCAATGCCAGAGGTCAAGATTTATTCTAAACCTTCCAGCCATCAACTCTTTTGTTTTGCTATTGTCACCCCGAGTGGGAAGGGTATGCCCAGACGTGGGTCCCTTGCCTGCTGGGCCTAGAGACCCAAGCTACTCCTCACTGATGACGCCCAACAAGGCTGAAACATGTCTGGGGATGCTTGTGGTCTCGTGCAAAAGGGATGTGACCTAGCAGTTCGGGCTGGACTACCCCTTTGGGGGTGGGACCAAGCCTGATTTGCATATGGTTTTTCCCCTTTTGTAATGGCTTGGCAGGCGAAGAAAGATGGTCTGGAGGGTTGCCCAGAGCAATGCCAGAGGTCAAGATTTATTCTAAACCTTCCAGCCATCAACTCTTTTGTTTTGCTATTGTCACCCCGAGTGGGAAGGGTATGCCCAGACGTGGGTCCCTTGCCTGCTGGGCCTAGAGACCCAAGCTACTCCTCACTGATGACGCCCAACAAGGCTGAAACATGTCTGGGGATGCTTGTGGTCTCGTGCAAAAGGGATGTGACCTAGCAGTTCGGGCTGGACTACCCCTTTGGGGGTGGGACCAAGCCTGATTTGCATATGGTTTTTCCCCTTTTGTAATGGCTTGGCAGGCGAAGAAAGATGGTCTGGAGGGTTGCCCAGAGCAATGCCAGAGGTCAAGATTTATTCTAAACCTTCCAGCCATCAACTCTTTTGTTTTGCTATTGTCACCCCGAGTGGGAAGGGTATGCCCAGACGTGGGTCCCTTGCCTGCTGGGCCTAGAGACCCAAGCTACTCCTCACTGATGACGCCCAACAAGGCTGAAACATGTCTGGGGATGCTTGTGGTCTCGTGCAAAAGGGATGTGACCTAGCAGTTCGGGCTGGACTACCCCTTTGGGGGTGGGACCAAGCCTGATTTGCATATGGTTTTTCCCCTTTTGTAATGGCTTGGCAGGCGAAGAAAGATGGTCTGGAGGGTTGCCCAGAGCAATGCCAGAGGTCAAGATTTATTCTAAACCTTCCAGCCATCAACTCTTTTGTTTTGCTCTTTTACAATATACTTAGGTTTAGTCTCCTCTTTATGCACAGGTATTCCACAAGCCTTTGTATTACTCTTATACTTTGATCCAGGCTTATATGCCTTTCTGACTCTTGCAACCTAGTCCTTCTTAGGTTGGTTATCCTTTGTAATGACTTGACATTCCCCCTATCCTTGGGTTGCTCACTTTGATTATGTTTTCTCTTATCTGCTTCACTTGATTTCGCTTTCCATTCATCTTCATAAACCTCGCTCTCTGGTTTCCTCCACTCCTTATTTCTTAAACCATGGGATACTGTCCCCTCTTCCCAGGGTCTGTGTACCCAGTTGTTAATACTTTCTCTTTCAGGCTTATTCATTATTCTTTTGATCACATTAACACAGTTCCACTTTAATGGCTTTATATTTAGTATCTCGTCAATTCCACTGGGACGAGTTTCTCCTGCTACATAACGATGCCCGCTACCTTGGTATCTGCAGGGGGACACTGTGAGGCTCAACGCTCGCTCTGGTTCTCTTCCTCTGCTCCAGATCTAGTGGTTATCCTGGCTGTTGGTGTCACACACTCAGTCCTCTCTCTCGTTGCGAACAGGTCTGGATGCAGGTCGTAGGGCACCTCTTTGACTCCCCCTCTGGGTGGTTCGATGGGCGCACAGCCCACCATGGAGTCATCATGGTCATGCCACTACCAGGATAAAGGTTCCCTTCTCCCTGGTTTCTCTCGGTTTGGAAACGACAGGCCTCCATCGTTTCCCTCTGATGCTCAATACTCCTCTGAAAGTCATGGGCTCGGCGGCTCCACCTCCTCCAGGCATCAGCTTGTCAGGGGGCTTCCGCTGCTTCCGCTCTGTCTGTGCTTTGCCGCTCCTCGGCTTGCTCTCCCTCTTCGCAGGGCGTTCGCTATCCTGTTCCAGCCTACTCGTCTCAGTTAAATGTACATCTCTCCTTAAAGAGACAGAGCCTCCTCCTTGTGCTAAATGGGGTATTTTAGTTATGTCTTCAGCCACGTCCCTGGATTTTATAATGTTCTTCATATCTGATAGTCCAATATATGCTACTATAGTGGATGGTCTAGGGGAGTTCCTGACACAAGGTGTTTAATTAGAGAGGACTTTTGGAGTCTTGAGATTGAAGCATGTATATAAACAGGACTAGCCGAGTGTTCCGAGTGTGCTGGAAGTGACAAAGTGCTATTGACTATAACGGCGCCCATGGCGATATCTTCTGCTCCCAAGACACCATGCGATGGGATTGCCATGGGTCTCCTTGGTCCGCTGAATTTCAACGGTGGCGGAATACCTAATTGTTTGTAGTAATTGACCGGCTCTCTAAGTGGCTGGAGTTATGTATCATGAGAGATGTCAGCCCCAGCATTATCATTACGTTTTTGGAGTCGATTTCCGGGCATGAGAGATTTCCCAGTAAAATTGTAACTGATAATGGCCCCCAATGTATTTCTAGGGAGATTGAGGATTTCCTTTTAGAGCATGGGATTCAGCACAATACTACATCACCACCCCAAGGAGAATGCACGTGTTGAAAGGTTCAACCACATACTTATGGATATAATTCACATTGCAGCCGGCGCTGTACATGACTGAGTTAGGGTGGTCATGGAGAGCTTCTTTCAGCACAGGTTGGCACCCCATGTTTCCAAACAGGTCATTCCGTTTGAGGTGTTGAGAAGACGCAGATCCAGTACTAAGTTGTGTCCGGGTTCAATGGGTAGAGCAGAGGTTAGGGAAGTTGATATTCAGAAAGTACATGAGAGTACACATGATGAAGATTCCAAAGCCAAGAATAGGTATGACTGATTAAACTGCATGCGCGAGATGAAACTATGCCCCGAGTGTGAGATCAAGGTACAATGCCCCTGATGGCTTCACAAAAGGCATTCCAGATTTTGAGATAAGATGCCGGTACAAGAAGATCTTGGTAGGGCTGTATGTATGCATAGTGGTGATATTTCGAATAAAGAGAGAGTTGCAATTGCTCCCCGGAGAAGATACCATATCAGTCCATCTGTCCCCACAAAGGAAACAATGTATATTGTGTATGCTTGGCAATGGTGGTCTGTTATTCCAGTTCACGTTCTCCCATAAATGTTCTGGCTTCTTTACTTACACAAGCCACCGCATCTGGATAGGACTGTCCTTCCCTCTCTAAACTTCCAACCCACGAGCAAGACTTGCTTCCTACCACATCACACATTCTCAGCTATGAATCCTGGATCTCTGGGCAGGCACCCAAGGGACAGTTGCTGGGAGATGGGGCTGAGGGAGAGACATTAATTGTGTTGACGCAGGGTCTGTCTTTCCCCCTTCTGTGTGTGAGATGATACAAATAAGTGATTTTACACCGCATTGAGAGTAGACTTCTTTCTAAAAGAGTTATTTTATAAGTACTCAATATAGAATCCTAGCTTGAGTCTAATTGAAGGGGGCATTTCGTTAGCCCTACATTGTTCTGAGGGTTCATATGAAAACCTAATGATCATCACTGTGTGTTGATTCTTTTAGGCTATCCAAATTAATGGCACTGCTCAAGTGCTTGTATGTAAACTGACTTTATAATGATACTTCATTTTGTGGCAGTATTCATAGACTACTACTGATGTTTGACTTCAAGCTGTTCCAAAGCATTCTACTAATCTTAGAGCCCTTTGGCATGGTCTGATTAGATAGCTAGCAGGCAATGGCATATGGCACAACTCAGGCAAGACTGATATACTGGAGACTAGACTTTCTTGAGATGGGCATCTGGGATTTGAAAGTCTGTGGCACTGATTTTCTAGTCCACATTTAAAGTAGAGCAGCTGTGCATTTGTGATTGACTAGTTTTCCCATTTCTGCATTTCACCAATTTTCCATAAGCTATTTGCGCTTACATAATTTTAATTTGTATTTTATTTATTGCTGAGTTACGTGTTTGCAAAATGTTTTAGGTGGCAGCAAGAGTTTATTGTTAGAAACACATGATGATACTTACACTTACTGTACATGTCCTCTTAAAGATCCTGTCCCTGTAATGACTTAAAAGTCACCAAACAAACTACTGTGATGTCTCCTGCAGAGGCATCACTGATTCCCTGGGGTAGTCTCCTCCCACATGGTCAGGGAAAGGCAGCCTCTACCTGATCCTGACCCTGGGGGTGATATCAGGAGGGAGGATCATGTGGGAGGGAATTAATATCGGGAGTAAGTGATGGTTACAATAGGAGAGATGCAATATTCTTCCCTTTTCTGTGAAGAAGTTTTTGATGGCATGTTGTCATTATTCAGAAACCTTCAATTGTAAAATCATGAAACCCCCTTCTGTCTCTTTACACTCTTCCTATGTAAATAAAACCTCTAAAACACACATTTAACAGCTAATGTGTATGATGGTTGTTATTGAAACAAAAGTGTCCAACAATTTAACCTAAAACAGTCTGAAATTCCTTTGAACTCAAAGTCCAGGAAAGCCTCAAGTACTGAGTCGAATAAGAGGTGCAAGGAGTGAATGTGAAGTGACAGTAACACCAAGTACAACAAGTGGTCTAGTTGTCAGGCTCACAATCAGCTGTGCGGGATATTTAAACTTGAAAATCACCTGCAAGTAAAGAGAGGAGAGAAGAGCTGCAGAGAGCGCAGAGCGGGAAGCGAACCAAGAGGCAGAGGCAGACTCGCAAAGACAGAAACGCTTACAGGCAGCCTGGAGGCATATCAAAACGGAGGAGGGGAACTCTGGTAAAGTCATAGTGAGTGCCCGGGAGGGACCACTAGAAGTGAGATTAACACTGAAGGAGGAGACGCGGTGCTGTGGAGTGGCAAGGGTTCCATCAGCAAAGGGGTGAAAAGCCAACGCGGGAACCGAAAGAGACTCTACCTGACAGGGGCAGCCTGCCCAACGAACAACCTTCGCCGCAGCAGCACGTTCCTCTGGTGAGTCAGCCCAAAGGAGTTGGGGGCCCCGTGACATGCCAACAAGTTAATGAACACTTGGGAAATTGTTTTGAATTCCCGACCAAGTAGAATTGAAGAACAAGGGCAAAAGTGGAACACATCTCCTTACATGAGATGTCAATTTGGGAAAATGTGGAACCCTCATTGCCATAAGCCAAGAGACATTAAAGAAGCAGTAAAGGGCAAACATTGTACAATTCTCCTCATATGAGGAGCCAATTTCGGGAAACCTGGAACAAGCATTGCCAAAAGCCAAGAGGCACTAAGAAAGAAGTTAACAGACAGAACCTGAACAGACCCCCATATGTGGGATACCAATAAGGAAGAAGTTGGAGCAAGTAATACCTGGAGTCAACAAGGTATTAAGTGAAGAAATACAACTGTGTTATACTTTAAAGGAAAGTGAACTATGTAGAAAGATCTGGTGAAAGATGCATATAAGGCAGTGAACCCTTTTTACAAAGAGATACCTGGCAGGCGGGTATAGCAGAGGAACTGAAAGAGTCAAAAAGGGGGATATTCCTGGCAGGAGAGTAAACCAGGTTATCTGAGGATATATGTGAGAAATTCCTGGCAGAAAAGGAACAATGTATGAAAAAGAAACATTTTTGTCTCAAACAATTGTTGATTTTGGCATCCTGTTAAGAAGAAAATACTTCCTTTTGCTATATTCCAACCAGTGCTATAGAAAAGACATTTGCTTTGTCATCCTGAGGAAAGTATTAGGTGAAAAAGAAATTTTTATTAACTTTATAAAACCATTGTTGGAGCAGAACATTTTGAATACTTTTCCTGAAACAGTTCAGGGGAAGGGAATCAACCCTTGGACACAAGGATTGTTCTGTTGGTGTTACACATTTCAACTTTTGCACTCTTTTGTTGAGTTGGAAACAGAGACATTTACCTTGCACCTTTTTGTTGTGTATGCTAGTGTGAGGGTCAGATATATTTCAGACACAAGGTCAGCTTGCTTTAGTTTTAGTTTCCTAGGTAGGGACACTTTCTTTAGGATAGGGACAGTTATCCAAACCACTTTTTTCTTTTAATGAAGATGACTAATGTTGAGAACATTACAACTTTGTGTCCGCCTCCCATTTCTGACCCCCCACATAAGGTGTCGTGGACCCTGATTATAGAGGATATGTAAAAGTGATGATACAAAATAATGGGGAAAAAAAACCCTACCAAGAGGATATGTAAAAGTGATGATACAAAATAAAGGAAAAAAAACCCTACCAAATCGAAGCCGGGAGAGAATAACCCAAGGGATTTTGGAGAAGGCTCTATTTCCTAAACCCCAAGAAATCAAGGGTTGTGACGATACTGGAAGAGAAACTAAAGGTTTTGGAAAGACAGACATTGTTATCTAATTATTTATTTATTTGTCATTTGTAATGTGCATTATACAGCAAAAAGTGTGTTTCAAGGCGCATCAAGACAAGGTGCGGGGGAGGGAAGAGGAAGAGGTACAAAATAAAAACAAAATGTTCTTAAAAGGTCTTGAAACATTCCGAATGTGCAAGTGCTATAGCATGAGGCAGGCGCAGGGAGTAGGTAAAAGGAATGAGCAGAAACAGAAACTCTCTGACTAGGTTGTGAGACAATTTAGAACACGCAAGTGCTGGGACATGGAAGGGGATGGGGGAAGGGGAGTGCAGGGGGGGAGGCGGGAGGCACACAATTACAAACAATTTAAAACGTGCAGGAACAAGTAGGTAGGTACATTGCATTTAGGACAACCAGAATGCAATTATGAAAAGCAGATATGAGTGCCTGCAGACTGGAAAAGCCTCACCTCATAGAATAAGGGCTGCATCAGACATGCAGGCACACAAATAAGACAAGCAGGAATGAGTGCCTGCAGACTGGAAAAGACTCACCTCATGGAATGAGGGGCCACATCAGACCTGCAGGCAGGCAAAGGTATAAGAACGACATTGAAGTGAGTGCACACATTTGGAAATCCACCATTATATCATATTTGCAAAGTACAATAGGTAGGGTGCCGTAACATTTGACTGCCAGCCTTAATATGAGGGGCTGTAACGAGTGTAAAGGTTCAGGTAAATCACATAACCAAGGTAGAGCCTTCCATGCAGGCAGAGACATATGCCACCAATAGGACAAAAAAAAGAGTCAAATGTCAATTGCTGCCAAGATAATACAGCAAATTCGAGTAGAGTCATGTTAAAGCAAGAAGGTCATTATAGTGACAAGTACAGGAACTAACGATTAGGGTGCAAAAGCAGCAGTAAAGTCAGGCAGGAGGCAAGGTGGAAATTTAGCAGTGAGTAGAGAGGGGGCAATAAAAATACATAGTGCGGTGCAGTAAGAGGAAAGATGAAATCAGCAACTGATAGTGGACTATGCCACCCATTGCCCTGAAGCTTTTCAGTTACGAAACAACACCTCACAACAAATTTTAGAACATTTAGTCCCTTTCTTTTCAAGAGTTGGTTTTCCAAAGGAGATCTTAACTGATGAAGGATCCACCTTTATGAGTAAACTTATGTCGGAGGTAAAGGAAATGCTTCAGATTACAACTTTGGATACTTCCATTTATCATCCCCAAACTGACGGTTTGGTTGAACGCTTTAATAAAACATTGAAACACATTTCAAAGAAATTAGTGGAAGTGGATGGAATTGGGATGCTATGACAAAATGGGCCCTTTTTGCTGTTAGGAAAACACCACAATTTTCCACAGGAATTTCCCCTTCTGAATTGTTATATGAGAGAGAACCAAGAGATGTGTTAGATCTGTTGAAACATGAAAAGAGCGAGAAAAACTACCATTATCACAAACTGCTCAACGGTTGAAGGAACATATGGCAGCTGTTCACTCTATAGTACAAACTAATATGTTATTTTATTGGGCATTTGTATAGTGCCTTTCACCATTGGTATGATCTCAACACGCTGTGGGTTGAATGCCCTCAGGGACCGTAGACCAGGTCAGTGGAAAAATAGGGTGGTAAGTAGTGCGTGTGTGTACTCAGTATGTGTGCAGCTATGCCAAAACGTTGTGGTGGGTAGCTGCATTCTAATGCTAGGAGTGGTATGGAGGTTGTGTCTGACCGTAGTGTGTTTGCAGCTAGGGTCTATCGTCTTGAGCAGCTGCATTCTATCAGAAGTGGTGTTTGTATGAGATTATGTGTACAGCTAGGATGATTTTTTTGTGGGGTATAGCAGCGTTCTAAAGATCTTTGAGGGTTGCATGGTGGTGTATAATTATGTGTGCAGCTAGGCTGAAGTTAATCATGGGGGATAATCACATTCTAACTGTTTTTGGAGCAGAGGAGAGAGTCAGCATATTGGTAGGTATGTGAGTATCTGTGCAGCTATCCAACTCCCCCTCTCCACTTCCAACAAATTCTGGGACGAGGAAGAGGCAACCAGGCGTAGTAATGATTTCCCATAGGAATTACATGGGGCGTGCAAGGGAAACAGACTGTAGAAAGAACTTAAGTTGTCCCATTGATACAGTCAGGCAGAGTCAGGCATTTACTAATTATCACTCACACCTGACTTCACTTGACTGTTTTTCCAACTTAAAAAGCTGTGGCTCTACACAGGTGAAAGAGCGAGCGGGGGACGTCATTTGGACCATAGAAGTAAAGGCACAGAGAGCAGCAGGATCTACGGGCCAGAGTAGAACGGTGTGCGAGATGTTGGCCCAGTGTTTGTGAGGGGCTGCAGCGTGGTAAGTGAGCCGTGTCTCCAGAGAGCCAGAGCGAAGTACCATGCAGCCTGCTGTTGGTGGTAAGAACATTGCTCGTTCCCTTGGGACCGGTGCCGGCTCCAAGCATGTCTGAGGGGCAGGTTGTAAGACCCTGACCTCAGGCCCGCACAACCAGAAGGGACCGCTTGTCACCACGCTCCTGCCCGGGTGAGTCTCGTGAAAGTAAAAGAGAGAGAGAGAGCGACTCGGGAGCATGCTGCTGAGTGTAGCGGAGTGGGCAAAAGGAATTCAGAAAGTGGCATGAAGTGGAAGAGAGGAAAGAAATGAAAGGAAACTAGTAAAGCTGTATAGCTAGGAAGAAGAGTGACAAGATCAAGAGAAAGCAAGCAAAGCAGAGCACGCAAGTGGTGCGAAGTGAAAGAACTTTAATAAAGAGGGCGCAAGCGACACCCCAAAACGAGAAAGCAGGGTGCAAGCAACCCGGCAGAGTGGAACCTCAAGGCATTAAAGATATTGGCCCTCATTACAAGGCAGGCGGTGGACCATGGTGCAATTAGCACCATGGTCCATGCCGGATTCCGCCATGGTGGATGGCGGAATTACCGCCCCATTCCAAGGTGAGTGGGGCGGTAATTCCCCATTCACCATTTGTCCTTCCCCATTCCCATTTTAGCCCCATAGGGCATAATGGGGATGGGGAAGGCGCTAATTACGGCACCGTAAATTACGGTGCCGTAATTAGCACCAAGGTCGCTTAGCGCCTTGGACTTTAACGCCTGCAAAAATCAGGCGTTAAGGGTTAAAGGCGCCGACGGGCCAATGAGGGCCATTGACATTGTTTGAACTATGGAGAAGGTCCTATGAACGGTCGCTTTTGATTGAACTCATTTTTTTGAAGCTGACCAACCTACACCTAGTGAGAAGACCACCTGAAACCAACCCTAGTTTTGTATTTTTGTTGAACCACCACTTTTTGCCTTTGAAAGCCTTCCTAACACATTTTGTCAGAAAGTGAAGCCAAGCATAGGTTTAGACACAGACATATTTTTATTTTGGACTTCCAGACTTTGATGGCCCTTAGAAACATCAGTTAAAGGAACCATCCCTTTAGTGTTAGGGCCAGTTAGGCATTACACCAACCCAGGAACTTTAGTAAATAAAGGTTTTGAAACAAACATCCTTGAGTCTGTGTCTCTCTTGATACCATGCCTGTCTCACAATCCCTATTATAGAGGATTGGTGCTCTAGTTCTCCCAAAACGTCTCAGTCTATTGTGGAGTCGATTCTGTTCCGCCAAGCATGGGTCTATCTCTCCCTGGCTTAACAATGTCAAAGTTGAATTTGGCCATTTCCCAAACCTGCTTTACCAGGTTATTAGTTTCCCTATGCTTTGGGGTGTTGAATGTTTAGGTCTAGGCATGGCGCGCAGCGAAGGGTAGTGGCCATTCTAGTGGTAACAGTCCTAATGCTTTACTGTGCCAAGCGAATTGCAGATCTATAGACCGCCATCCCTGTGTCCACTTGAGCAGGTAATTGCTTATTGGGTAACATCTTCTCGATGAGCAGTTAGATCCAGTTCTGTTCTGGTGGAAGTATGAGTACTTCTAGATACGTGTTAAGGTATTCAATGAACCTGAAAGGTCCAGCGTCAAAAACCAGGCTGTGCTGTCAGTGCTGTGCCGGTCTGACATTTCTAGGTGCAGCGGATGGCTGAGTATTCCAGGTGTAATGTATGGTTTGAGTATTAGGCAAAAGCTCATCATTGTATCTTACTAGAGCTTGCCTCGCCAGATTCCTCACCTGATTTAAGAGCATAATATATTGTCAGTAAAATTTGCCATTCCAGTCAATGTTAGAACATAATTGCTAATAGGCCCAGGGTTCTGAGTCCTGGGTATTTGTTTACTGCGGATGCTGAGTATTCCCATACTTGTTTATGGTTTGAGTGGTGAGTAACACTTCATCATTGACCCTTGCGAGAACTGAACTGACAGAGACATCACCTGATCAAAGATCATAGGACATGCCCGGTAGAAGACAAAGAGCAAGCCCAATCATTAGAACATAATTGCTACCAGGCCCTGGGTTTGATGTTCTGGGCATTAATTCCAGACAAATAAAGGGTAAGTACAGTCAACATGCTAGCGCATAGGTGCTACTGGGCATTCATTGCCGACATGTAAGGAGTCAATATGATCATAACGTTTGTGATGTCCTCTATGATGTCCTGGGTGTTAGTCTTAGCAGTGCACGGTGGTGGCGCGAGTTATGGTTGCTTATCTTACCATAAGTGGTGAATTTCTGGGGTTTTTCGATTTTACTTTTAACCATGTCTGTCCCTTTAACAAAGTTTTTCACAGAATTTCACAGGTTTTTATTAGTGCAACTTAACCATAACGTCCCTTTAACAACGTTTGTACGTTTTTTCACTGAATATGTATATATATATATATATGTGACTTGCCTGAAATCACCGTTTCCTACTGACATGCGCTATGAGTGAAGAAATGGCATTGCCCTGCGGGTGAGCCTCCATGCAAATCGAACTGTTTCTTTTAAGCTCTTCTGAACGCTCTACGTGGGTATTTACAGCAAATGCTGCTCTTTGTGAAAAACTGATTGCGTTGGCTGTGCTGAACTCAGGCTACAGATTTCGGTATGGTAGAATTATTCCATTGTATCACATCATGCATGCGCGCTGCTGAATATCCTTTAACTCGAAGAGGCCACCGGAACTCCTAATCCAGGACGCAGACACCTGGCGAAAGTAAAGGTAATCCTCATTACTCCTAGTCCTACTCTTCCTCATCACAGTACTTACTTCATGAGGCCCCTGCCTCCGACACAGGACTTTCTTCCATTTCCTTTCTTCAGTATAACTCCTCCCCTTAACCCTCAGCTTCCAGTTTAACATATTCAAGCTGGAGGATGGGACCCCACTCCCCCCCTCCCGTTGAAGGGAGGCAGAGGAGGGTCATCAGTACTGTGACAAGGAAGAGTAGGACTAGGAGTAATAAAGATTACCGGTAAGTAATCAGAGCATTACTTCCACGTCCACTCTTCCTCGTCACAGTACTTACTTCATGAGGCATACCATAGCAGCAACGGGGAGAGGTAGCAGAGACACAGAGACAGAAGTGCAGCAACAAAAAGCACACCTTTATTGACTCCAATAATCACATCGCAACAGACAAAACACCAACCCTGAAGGAACCATCCCCGGAGTGAGAGACATTCAACCGATAGTGGTTGACAAAAGTGCTCTGATCCGCCTAGGTGGCAGCCCTACAAGTCTCCTGTAGAGAAATCCCCCCAAGCATCTTTCCAGGAAGCAGCCAAACCCCTGGTAGAGCGACCCTGAACGTGGTCAGGTACAGGCAGGCCAGAAGCCACATAAGCCATGGAGACAACAGCATGGATCCACCGGCTAATGGAAACCACAGAGGCCTTCGGCCCTGCACCAGGGGGACAAAAAGTAACCAAGAGACTATCAGACTGCCAGAAAGGGGCAGTCTGAGTCAAATATTCCAGAACTGCTCGCCACACATCAATGGCATGCCAAGCCACCTCGTATGGCTTCTGGGGATCCTGAACAAATGCAGGGAGAACCAGAACTACATCCTGCGAAGTGTGAAACCGAGACACAACTTTAGGCAGAAAATTTGGATCACATTGCAAAACCACAGAGTCCGGCAGAAGAACCGGGGTTGACTGTCATGATCACTTGCCCAAACACACAAACCCTGCACCCCCAGGTGACGGAGGCAAGGAGAAATACCATACTTAATTGTCCCTTTGGGACAATCAAGCACAGGGGACCCAGCTGGACTCAGTCCTGGTGCCTTTGGCGCCAGGCTCATGAACAAATATGAGCAGAGACATTATTTTGGTGTAAAGTACTTTATTACATTCACAGGAACTATTCACATGCATTCAGTCCAGGCGTGGCTGCTGAAGAACGGAGAAGCACTCGCAGCATCATTTGAGAGTGGCAGGGTGTGGCCGGTAAGCCAATCCTAACGGGGCGTGGCCGGGGCTAGGCTATATAAGCCCACCCAGCCTTCATGCAAGCGCTTCACGTTATTCTGCTTGAAGGTAGCGTAACGCTCACCGCCGCTTGGGTGTAGATTCACCTTGGAATCCAGCTCCAGTGATTCAACTTACCTGGAATCTGTTCGCTCCTGCAACCTCGCAACTTACCTGCTCCTCTGCTCACCTTGGGACCAGTTCTCGCCTGCACACACCTCCGCAGTGCCTGGCACTCACCTTCCATCTCCGGACCTCCCGGAAAGCAAAATCCTGGTCGCGACACTGCAGCTCGCCGCTTAGCTCATCCGTGGATGGCACCTGCAAGGAGAAACAACAGACAAAGGTTAGATTTTACCAAAAACCTTCAGTTTATGTTCGCGCTCATTGCAAACCTCGCGCTTACCCTTAAACCAGCTTTCACTTGTGGTTGTAACGTCGCAGATCCTTTTTTCTTCATTCTGCCCGCATATCAAGCTCCAAAATCACCACTGGGCCGCACTTTCGCCTGAGGAGAGAAAGCAGAGAGGAGACATTGTTAAAACTCGCAGATCATAATGCGTTGAGGACTATACTACAATATTTTAAAGCGAGAAAAGGACTTTACAAAAACGAAAGACACTTACCATTAACAAGTGGCATCGTCGCAGCTGGACTGGACTACCACTTCAGAGGCCAGTGAAGTAACTCAGCCCCATATACAACGCGCCCCTGCTGGAAGAAGCAGGACGGAGAGCTCATCATACATTAATAACAGGTGAGCCTATGGGGCAGTGCATGCTCACGGAAACCACGCTGTGGGAAGAAGGGTTTGAGGGACGGTGGACAGTCATAATGTCGAAAAAAAAATGTCGACAGACAAAAATGTCGACAAAAAAATGTCGACAGACAAAAATGTCGACTTTCTCTTTTTTTAATTATATATTTATTTTAGGGGTTTGGGAGCTAAAAAAAGGGAAATATTAAAAAAAAAAAAAAAAGGGGGGTTGGGGGGAACCCCCCCATAAAAAAAAAATGCATTGAAAAAAAGTCGACATTTTATTTTTCAACATTTTTTTGTCGACATTTTGACTGTCGACATTTTGACTGTCGACATTATGACTATAAACCTTGAGGGACACCATAGCAATAGACAGGCCGACTCACGTTCTCTCATACCCACGCAGGAGCAGTCCCACCGATCACCGCAGACAGCAGCGTATCTGCAGAAGGGGAGGCCTGACCAGGGTGATCCAAATCCAGGGAGGGCTGCAACCGTGCCCCAACACCCCTGCAGAGACCAGGTGAGCGTGACATCGACACAACAGAGCCCCAACCCCCCCAGCCTACGGGCAGACGTGATAGCAATCAGGAAAGCAGTCTTCAGAGTATGGTGCTTGATATCAATTTCTGACAGCGGCTCAAAGGGAGGCCCCTGAAGGAACCTTAGGACTAAAGGGAGATCCCAAGGGGGAAGGCCCTCATAGGTACAAGGACGGGAAGCAGAGAGACCCCAAAGAAACTTCCCCACCAAGACCTAACCATCCAGGTGGCCATCAGAGTTCCCCAAGAGGATTTTAATGGAGGCCCATTGGGTGCGAAGCGTGGAGACCTTGTCAAAACCCTCCTGGAGGAACTGGAGAATAGCGGGCAGACCGGATCGTAGGGGGAATCCCAGACCACCCACACCAATCCCAAACATGGCCCCAGTGCCCGTTATATGCTTTCTGAGTAGAGGACCTTTGAGCATTAATAATAGACTCAACCATAGGACCCGAAAAACCTTGGGAGACTAATCGAGACCGTGTAATAGCCAAACTGCCCATCGAATCTGCCTGACCCCGAACCTCAGCCCTGTCTGCAGGGGACAAGGCCACCTCGGAATCAACCAGGGCTCCCGAGACCGAAGTTCCATCAGGGAGGGATACCAGCTCCGACGAGGCCAGAACAGAGCAACTAACAGCACTGTCGCCTCGCTTTCCCTGATGCGCTGAACCACCCGGGGAAGAAGGGGGAGAGGAGGGAACGCATAAAGGAGACCCCGGGGCCACTCCACACTCAGGGCATCCACCCACCAGGCCCTTTCGGCCGGCAACCGGGAGCAGAAGAGAGGAACCTTTGCAGAGGCTGGAGAGGGTAAAAAGATCCAGAACCGGGTGCCTGAACCTGATGCAGATCCCTGCAAACAGTTCCGAACAGGAGGGGAATTGGTGGCTGATCAGATCTGCCTGAACATTGTCCACTCCCTTGATGTGAGTGGCAACCAAGGACAACATGTGTGACTCCCCACAGGAATCTTTCTGAGCCGCCAGAGCATTCACGGAGCGGCCAGACCCTCCCTGGTGGTTGACATAGGCTAAAGCTGTGGTATATTCCGTCCAGACCATCACTGCCCTGCCTACCGGAAAGATCCAGAAAGACATCAGGGCACGGAGAATAGCACACAACTCCCTCCAATTGGACTAGCGATGAGCCTCCTCCGGAGTCCACAACCCCTGGGTCGAGAGGATGCCCAACGTGGCAACCCAACACCTCCCGCTGGCGTCTGTAGTAAGAGTGGCCACAGGGGGCTGGATCAGGGACACCCCTGCCCGGAGATTCGGAACCCACAACCACCACAGTGAATCAGAGCCTGTGACACCGGGATCAGGGTCTCGTAAGCCTGCGAAATCGATGCCAGTGGGCAAGTAGCCAAGAGACTAGAGGACACAGATGAAGAGGAGCCCAAAGGACCAGGGAGACACAATAGGCCATGTGTCCCCGAAGCGTGAGCAATAAGCAAGCTGTGACACTTCGCTGCCTGAGAACCTTGCCAAGGACAGACAGCAGGCACTGGACCCTCTCCCGAGACAAAAAAACCCACCCCATCCTGGTGCAAATCTGAGCCACGATGAATACCAGATCCTGAGAGGGCTACAGTTGAGACTTCTACCAGTTCACCAGAAACCCCCAGTCCCGCAACGCCTGGCAAACCAGCTGGAGATGTGTCAGGACCGTCTGCCGGAGGGTTGCCTTGACCAATCAGTCGTCCAGGTAGGGAAAAATCTGAATCCCACTCAGGTGGAGATTTGGCACCAGGGGAGCCACCAGTTTGGTGAACACCCTGGGGGCCGACTGCAACTCAAATTGGAGCACTCAGAACTGAAAATGCCGAGACCCCACAGCAAACCTGAAGAACTTCATCTGGCAGGGGCAGAGAGACACATGGTAATATGCATCTTGGAGATCCAGGGACACCAGCTAGTCCCCCAAGCGCAACATCGGGAGAACGTTTGTCAAAGTCTACATCTTGAACCATTCCTTCTGGACGAAGCAGTTCAGAGCCTAGAGGTCCAAAATGAGGCAAAAGTTAGCTGGAGGTTTGGGGACCAGAAACACCCTCGAGTATAAACCCAGACCCAGCTGAGGAAGAGGAACCAGCATGATAGCCACCTTTAGCAAAAATTCAGACTTAGCCATTGACATTGCCATCCTCTTGGGCAGAGAGCGGGGAACAGCAGTCTGAACATTGCAACCTTGGACAGGGTTAGACAGGAAATTCACAGGATAACCCTTCCTGACAGTGTCCAGAGCCCAAGAATCCGAGCACCACCGGTCCCATAGCGGAAAAAACTGCCAGAGACGTCCGCCCATCGGCCCGCCCAAACCGTCAGGACTTCTGAGCCATTCCCGGATGAAAGAAGCGCATAGGACCATAGCCCCCTCTGGGTCTCCGAAAGGAGCGTGAGGAGGAACTAGCAAATGACTGTCTGGACCTTGCACCCGCACCAGAAGAGGACTTCTTTAATATCGAGGAAGACTTCTGTCATAGTTGATCAGCGTGTTTGTCAGCATAGAACATTTTATGTACTTTATCTTCAAGCAATTCACCAAACAATTTGGAACTGTCAAAGGGAAGCTTAAGGGCAGCCACCTTCTGAGAACCCTCTGTTCCAATCTCGCAGTCGAACATGCCTCCGGGCCGAAACACCAGGACCCATAGTCATGGCCGAGCCACACACTCCATCGAACCCCAGATCAGATAAGAGTTCAACCTGCTGCTGAATGTTTGCCATTAGCGGAGCACAGTCATAGCCCCTTTCCACAGCCTTCCTCAATTTCCTGAAACCACCCAGCACCTTCTCCGCAGTGTAGGAGCCATAGACATGCACACCAGGATGAACCTTCTTGAGGCCGGAATTCACTCTACGGTTCACCGGGTCTCAGACAGCTGCCTCTTCAGCTGACACAGAGGAGTGACCCATCAGACTACCGAGGATATTATCAACTTCAACAGCGTCCGGGAGCAACTTCTCACTCCCCTTCAACAGGTAGAGCTTGGCCATAAAGCAGGGCATGGCCATCTCCTTCAGATCACGCCACTCACAAAGGATTTTAGCACAGATGTCTGAGACCAATGGCAACCCCATCCTAGGGGTATGCTTATACTGTCTAATAGTGGGGACAGCCCCATCCTCCTGCTCCAAGGGCTCCAAAACCCCCATACAGTCCCAAAGTTGTGTAAGAACTTCCCCCAACTCTTCCCTGTCCAGATATTTCCCTTCTGCATCAGCCGATGAGGAACGGGAAGCGGCAGAGGAGGCCCCTGACCCAGAAGAGGAGGACGATGAAGATGACAAACGCTAGCACCTGTGCCCATGCGTGTGTCCATGAAGTCAAAGGAGCAACTTTTTAATGTCCTTCCTGGACAAGGAAAAATGCCTCGACTTTTTCTCCTTCCTTCTGCGATGCCCAGAGGGAGTCGAGGAAGAGGAAAGAGCAAGGTGCCTGAGCTTTTCAGTGTGCTTCCCATGGTGTAGCCAGAAGTACACTGCAGCAAAACAGGAACACCAGAAAACACTTGTTGAGCCGTGACTCTTAACACCAGGGCCGAGAGAAAACCGCCAATAGGGGAGAAACATCACTTAATCCCCATGCCAACAGGCCCCTTCAGCAGCACCCCTCCTAATCATTAATAAACCCCAGAGGCTGTGCCAACCCACCCCCGGATGTCTTCACTATCACCTTGCTCCAGGCGCACGACCACAAGGCAGAAAACCTCACCTAGGTCAGCGCTGAATCTGAGGCATTTACAGGGCCCCAAGCCCCAGACAATACAAGGACAGGGCCCCATTGCAGCCCCTTACCTTGACCCGGGCCTGTTGGAGCCCGGCCGGCGACACCTCACACGCCGGCCACGATGCCCTGCACAAGATCGGAGAGGCTCCATGCTCAACCAGAGCCCATGCCCCGCAGGGGAACCGGGAGCATGCTGCACCTTTAGGAGAACCAAGGCCCCGCTACTCAGCCCCGTCAGGGAGCCAGCAAACATAGCTCCCCAGTGCCCCGCACCAGGAACAGACAACCTGCCGGAGGCAGGAAAATGAAAACTGGAAGCTGAGGGTTAAAGTGAGGAGTTATACAGAAGAAAGGAAATAGAAGAAAGTCTGCTGTCGGGGGCAGGGGCCTCATGAAGTAAGTACTGGGACGAGGCAGAGGGGGCGTGGAGCTAATGGGCTTTTATACATGCCCATTACCACTGGTAAAATGTGGAATGGCTTGCACCTGCTCCACTGAAAGCAGCCACATTTTTTCTCAGGTTGACACATTTTCATAGGCAGCTAATTCAGAACTATTCTCCTTTTACTTCAGAAATCTCTCACCTCTTGTAAAAGAAGAATCTTGTTAATGTTTCTTGCTGGGATTGTCCGGCTGAAAGGAGTTTGAGGATTCTTAATCTGGCCTACATATCTGAGCACGTTTAGAGGCATGCTGACAATTCTAACGCCACTATTTTGGAGACTGGTGCCTCAGATGCAGCTGTAGGTGCAGGTCTAGTCAGGTTTAGGGCGAGACCTGGGTGGCTCATCCGATTCTTTACCTGGCATGTACCTTAATTCCATGCGTGAGAAATGGTTTCAATGTTTATTGTATATGGTTTAAATCAACCCTATACAATACAAAACATTATAAACTACATCTAAACGTTCCATGAAATAATAGCGCAAGTTCATAAAAGCAAATTCATTAAAATATTCATGACAGCATATCATATTATTAAAAGGGAAACCCTATCATTACAAATTGAGTATTCTTTCAATTTTAGGGTTGTCAAGGGCAACCCCTCTTTTAGCAGAGGTTGCACAATAATAAAAGATGTGATGAATCGTTAGATGCCGCCAATGGTATATTTAGGCTTTCTGCTGCCCTAGGCCCAAATAAGTGCATGTACCGACTCCCAACCTTACTCCACCTCTGCCAGACTCTACACCTTCACCGGATTCTGCCCCATGAACAAACTCTGTCTGCACCCATTTTATCACCCATTTTGGCTCCATAACATTATAAGGACATTTTTAAGGTTGCAGGGATTAGATAGTTATTGCTTCCTCTCTATTAATTCAAGCCTGTAATCTTCTATGTTATGTTAGTTGGTAGAGTGTTTTCAGATCTGTGCTGCGCAAGATTTGGAGAAGGCAGTGTGTTCTACAGTTGAGTGCACTAGAGATAATTGTTACAACTAATTGTCTACTTTTGGTTAAGTCCGAAAACAATCTTTTAGAGGAAGTGATAAGAACATAAGCTGTCTGCCACTGGACACAAGTGAGAGAAAGTTGGAATGAGGAATGTTGGTGTCAATGCTAATATCTTCTTTATTTTTCTTTTTACATTTTTATTTGTGACACAGTCAAAATTAGACGTTTTCCACAACCGACGAAACACAAGAAAATCATCAATTTACAAAACACACAAAAGAAAAAAAGGTTAAAAAAAGAAAAAGAGACAACGAAAACATATAATGACAATCTTATGTGCAATTAGTCATAAAGTACACACTAAAATCAATGACATTCATTATCTAGTAAAAAATGTAATTTTTATAAAAGAACAGAGGGCATAAGACTAAGAAAATGTCAACATATTTCTCAGTATACACCCCCACTACATTGATTTAATAACTCAACGTTCCAAAATCATTATGGTGTCTATTTCTTTGCGAAGGCACAAGCTTCATTTTCAAAAGGAATAGACCTGTAGGCCTTCAGGTCTTAACCAAGGTTTCGATATCCTTTAAAAGTCTCAATACTTCAAGCGCTAAGAAGACCTCATTCCCTTCCCACAATCTATTCCAAAATTCCTCAGCTAGCAGCCAATTAGACTCATGGACAAAATCGCCCAAAAAATGTAATTCTCAGAGTACCTGTGCATTCCATCAACAAATGTTTCACTATTTGTTTTCGCCCCGAGTCACATAGGTCACATATACCCTCCCTCTCCACAGCTTTCTTTCTTATCCTGAGGGTTTCTCTTGTTATTATCAAATTAATTCTGAACCTCAAAAAGTTGGTTCTCCGGTAATAATTTGGAAATGTTATCAAATACTTCGGTAACTCACCCAAAGGTCTATCCAGAGCTAACATATCCACAAAACTTTTCATCTCCACAAACAAAGATCTTGTTACGATCCAGTCACATTCTGCAAGCTATTTCTTTACTTTTACTGGATTATCAATTAACTCCCTTTCTGACGAGCTACATAGTATGAGCTGTCGCTTGACGTCCTTTTATTTATCATTTAAAAACCGTTGGTATTCAGATCCAGAAGACGCTTAATGTCATTATTTAGAGAATTTTTTTGGGGAACTATGATGAGCCTAAATAGGGCAATACTTTTCCATTCCGCTTGAGAAGCTAGCGATTGGATGCCCAGCTCATACCTCTACAGTGGAATCGATAGGGAGGGTGGCAGGTTTAGAACTTTTTTCCACAATCCACCCTCCAATCGAGTCCAGTTGATTTTTGTGATCAAGGATTCTAGTTCCATCCCATACATCAGAACTGGAACTACTTTACCTTGATAACATTTCAGAAGGGGAGCCAGAATGAATGTACAGTATTTATGTAAGATTGATTTCATTTGACTTACAAACTGTCTGATTGTATTAATATCTGTTTCTGTCACAAATTGCCTGCTGTTACTCTATGAGAAGCACCTAGACGTGTCTGTAATATGAATGCTACATATGCTACATTTCTACATCCGGTCTTGTCAAATGGTAAAGTTAACATATGTAATATATGCAAGTGGTACAGGCACATCTTTAAAACATGTTGAATAAAAATAACTCAACCCCCTTCTCATGGTTACAACTCTGGTGTTAGCAGGGGGCAAAAAGGAAATAAGGCATGTTACCTGCTACAGCCGATGTACCACCCATCCCTTGGGCTGGAACACCATTAAAATATGGCAAAAACACAAGTGAAATTTGTAAACTCTGCCTGGGCATAAACACCTCAGTAGAGTAAAGACAGTTGGAGAAGGTTCTTGGAACCTTTGGCTGTGCGTTCTCATGGTGGACTAATGGATAAGGGTGACCCTGAACATTCACGTGTGGGAAGCAACAGCATTCCTTATAGCTGCACAATGCAGGCACCTTTTATAACAAATGAAGTGGTACATACTGTTTACATCGTTGCTGTTTGTGCAATTGTTCAAAATACCCAACACTCAAAGCTTGAAAGTGGGTAATGGATCAGGCGTTCCAGCACAATATTACCTTTGTGAGTGTGGTGTAGACTATGGGTCTTGCCAGCTTGCGTTTAAGGTAATTTAAAATGTTTGTTAACTCTGTAGAGTTGGTTGCACTGTACAATACATAGGAACATTTTGAGATGTGTGGGCATAGATATCGATGCCCTGTTGTCGTCTGGATTACTGTTTAACAGTAAAAGTCCTACTTGGTATTTAAACAATAATTAATGTAAAGATTACTTATAAGCATTACAGTTATGCGTTGTGTGGTATACTTTGCAGTTGGTTCTCCTGGTAGAAATGAGCATGCAGCAGCATGTCATCAAAGACATATGATAAAGCCAGCAGGGATGCCATTGGCTGAAAGGATATCTTTACAGGACACCTTTACAGCTGTGAAGCAGTGTGTAACTTTGGCCCTCAGTTTTTGTTCTCACCCTTCAATGGTGGGTATCCTTTCACAGGTATCCTGATGCACTTGCGCATTCCGATTTACTCTTTGCCATTTTAACTTCCCATGAGGCCAGGGAGGGGAGGCAGCCACCCGATAGTCCCCCTGGGGGTGGTACCCAGTGGGAGGATCTCATGGGGTGGGATCCCCCCATGGGACTATGCCCGACTATACCTGCTGAGATGTCGCACCTTGAAACACTTGTATATAGGCGCATTATAAATGCCATATCACATCATGAGGGAGAATCCAGTAGACCCACTGGAGAGTCTGAAGATCAGTACTGGGACGAAGAAGTGAAAACCACAGCACAAGTACTGGGATGAGGAAGAAGTGCAGGAGCATAAAGAACACTCCTGGAACCACTAGTGAGCATTCTAGTGGTTACTGAATGCCTATTGGTCCAACTTTAATTAAAATAGAAGAGGGAACACAGGAAGTTAAGTTCGACCCTCCCTCAAGGGACCGGAGTGCAGCAGGTAAGATGGGAAAGAAAAGGCAGGCGGACCGAGGCTGGTAGCGGGACATTGGAGCGTTTTGCAACGGTTGAAAGGAGGAGAGCCTTACCTCCTGCTGAGGCAAAGCTACCGCAACCAACGTGAGAGGTGGGGCAGAGTATTCCCCATTGGTGGAGCACGCCAGGAAGACCCAACCACTGCAGAGAGACTGCAGCTGGGAATGACCTCTCAGAAGCTTCCAGGTACTGTTAAACAGCTTCCTTGACTGGCTGCAGCCCACGGCAAAGGCCCCTGGAGTGATGGAGTCATACCGGCTGGCTGGAGGGAGCTTAAGAAGGTGCAGGCCGCTTCTTCATAGTCGCAGTATCTGGCAGGTTAGTGTACCAGGGCTGCCATGTGGAACTGGAATTAGGGTCGGGGACCCACATCACATGCATCAAGAGTGCCGAGCAGGGCCATCTTAAGCACTTTTGGGGCCCTGGGCACGGACAACTTTGGGGCCCCCCTCCACCAAACCAAAGGAACTAAGTGATCAAGAATATCTACCACGCTCCCCCCTGCCACAATCACAACCTATAGGTTGATATGCTACCTTACAGCATTAAAAATAAGGATGTTTACTCCCTTTATGTCCCCTTACCCTCATCATTCTTGCTCTATTCAGAATGATAAACAAGTACCATATGAAGACCAACATTATCAGTCTACGAAGAGGGTACATCTGTTGTAGCATAGATACAGGAGTCTTTTTACCAAGGTATGCAGCCTGTAGTATTGATCCAGGACTGTATGTAAAAGGTACATGTAACCCAGAATAGACAGATAACTCACATTTGCTGCCTCACAGAATGCAAACATTCTCAAGCATGGATAGAGGAGAGCAATTGGTAGGAAGGAGAAAGCTACACATATGATAGCATGGATAGTGGATGCAGATTAGAAGCTACCAGGATGGTGTCTGTATCCAGACAGAATTAGATTATAAGTGGGCCAGGTTTTCAAATAGTGTTGCCATTAGAGATCAAAAGGCTAAAGTGCCTGTGGTGTGCAATATATCAATGCTCACTATTATAGTGGAAGGAGCACTATAGCCAGTGAAAGCATGAAAGAGCCTGCTTTGAAGATCATACCCTGAGAAGGAAATCTCTCTGAAGGGGCGCCATGGGACTGGCAATTTCGAGAGGCTAGGCAGTACAAGATTAAATGAGATGCCCAGCATTACACACACTGGTTAAGGGGTTAATCTGGGATTGGTGCCAACTCAGCAATTTCTGCATTTGAACACTTTCATTACCGGTTCTTACCATGAACTAAAATAATCTCATTTTATAAAACTGACTTGGAAAGTACACCAATCACATTACCCAACATGGCAATTTTTAAAAACAAAATATTATAGAATGGTTTAACAGAGAATGATTCTAGCTTCATTCTCTCAATCATCAAACGAAGTATATAAGTACCAGCATAGCAATCAGTGTGATTTAACATATTTAATCTGGGTTGGTCTTTTGTATTGTAAAGCTTTACATACTTCCAAAACACTTGCTTGTGAAATTGCCATTTATAAACGTGCAGAAAAAACTTTGACTTTTAAAAAAAATGCAAAGCGTTTTTTGTGTCAAAGGAGCAGACTTTAAAATATGCTTACCCGAGTCCTGCACCATCTGGTACGCTCCCGTCTGTCTACCACTCCTTCCACTCAAATGGCCTACATAAGAAGAAAGATCAAGTAATAGGCTAAATGATGCCACCAGCATGCGAGGAGGCAAACCTCACAGAAGACAGTACAGTAATGTACAACATATTAGATGATTTGGCCAGGATCGCTGTATAGACTGCTGGCAAAGCCAGGATACAAGCATGAATGCTTTGGTTCCAAATTTGGATACTTATTCATCTCTGGGACTAACAGTTTATGCTCACCGTTGGACGTGATTACCTAGGTTTTACAAGACCCCATATGAACAAACCAATTTCTAGAGCTTCACCATAAGGATGACATGTTTGTTTTTATAGCAACCCCTATCTGGTGCAGATAGATTGCTGATAATAGCACCTGTTGTGCTGCAAGACCAAGTATGTATGCAGGCAGGTTTATAAACTTTAGACACAGGAAAGGCTCAGCCAGCCTTACAGGAATGTGCTATTCTAATCTTGCATAGGAACACACATCTCTGCAATGAGTGCTTAACACACTGAGCTAACATCTGAACCATTGTGGCACTCAATTTACCAATATGCATTTCAAAATTGTCCATTGCACAAGATCAACATAATACCACAATGAACACAGAAAGAATTACATGATGAATTGATCGAGGCAGAATGTACTTGTCAAAATAGACAGGCAATATGTTTAGAGCCTCAGCACCATCCCATAAAATATCCTGATGTGTGCTATTTAAGTCTGGTGAACAAAGCAATCTTACTTCTTTAGATCAGCTAGCCTTTTGGGGACCCCTCCAAGGTGGGGGCCCTGGGCAAGTGCCCCTTTTGCCCTCCTATAAAACGTCCCTGATGCCGAGGTAATCCTCATAGTCGCAGTGCCTGCCAGGGTAGTGTACCAGGTAGACTACTAAAAGATAACAAATCCCTCAGTCTGGGGCATGTACCAATATGACTGGAGAGAGTCAAGTTTGGGACATTGTGTAAAGCATAATCAAAGCCAAGGGAAGAGTCATATCCCTTGGAATTGTGAAAAGCACTGGGAAGCCGGAAAAGACATGGGGAGGAACGACATTCCCTCTGGGATTGAAAAAGTACAGATACCGAACGTAAAGAAGGTTAGAGGGGGTTGTGGGGGGGGTCACCCCACCCTAACATAGTGATCTGCCAAATAAGGCTGCTACAGGCCAGGGGAAAATAGACAACCCCCCTATTGAGGGTGAACTGTACAACAAGTCTGAGAAAGACCAGGGTAGGGGAGACATTCCCCCTGGTGTTGGGAACCCAACTTGTTGAGCAAAATATACTTTCAAGAGGAGAACCAAGGGGGAGGGAAGTATTCCCCTTCGCTGGGCAAGATGGCTGGGCAAGATGCAATAATATTGCGATACAAGAGATACTTTTTGGGAACTTTTGTTTGATTCTATTTGTGGAACATTTTGTTAATTACTACTTCGCCTATATCCTAAAGAGATCATCACAGTCTGGGGAAAGGCGGCCCTTCTCTCAGCGTGTACTCATTGGTCGAAGTGTACGAAAAGAAGTAGTGGAACTATGTTCCCTGCTGGTCTGCCCCACTCCCCACAAACCCCATTCATGCACCCCCTCCCACAGACAATCCACACCCCCAAATAAACACACCTGCTATATATGGGAATGTGCAGTGCAGTGCACTGAAGTGCAAGCTTCAACTTCTTCCTACCCTTTCATTTTAAAACTGAAGCATTCCAGACAGTTTCTTTTCAAAATAAAAGTATAGGAACAGTGAAACCTTAAAATCAAAAGTATAGGAGCACTGCTCCCGACCGCTCCCGCCCACTTCGACCTCTGCCTGTACCTACCTAAGAAAACCAGTGTCTTGTGATATGGTCGCTGGAAAAAATCCAGAGGCCGAAAAGACTGTTTGTTTTTGCGCTTTTTAATGCAAATATATGTGGGTGGTGGGTTAGGGTAATAATGTACTGTAAGGAGTAATGAGGGGTGCAGGGGGTCTCCCCCACTTATAATTGCATTGCAAAGTGAAGAAGAAAAACGGTATTTTTGGCTGCAGGATTTTTCCTGTGATCATATCACATAGAACCAGAAGAACTTGGTTGTGAACCTGCAGTCCAGAAGAAGGGAGTCATTCTTCTGGGCCAACAACCCCTGTTTGTTTATTAGAATTAAAGTTGAGTGTAAGGGACAGAGTGAGGTTTTTGGACACAGGACATGGGACTTTATTAGTTTCGGCCATTCGGAAGGGACTTTTGTATTTACATTGAGGCTGGGAAACCCCTCTTCGAGTTAGGGATTTGCAGGTTTTCCTTCACTTTTACAAACTGAAGAAAGCTTATTTGTTTGAACATGTCACCTTTGTGTTGGTCTCCTCCTTCTGTACCCTTACACAGCCAATATCAGTGCAACAGAACCACCTCCCAACATAGCTAGCCATAGGTTCTCCACATCAATCTATGCCAAATTATAAACAAATGTACCAAAAATTACAATACGATGAGACATAAATTCTGGGTAAAATAACAATAGGTGTTTCAAATGTTCTATTGCACTTATGCCTCCCTCCCCAATTGATCTCCAGTAATTATCCAGGATCTCTGACACAATGCCACTTTAATTTTCCCAGGATTTGTTACCAAATCTTCCTGTGTCAAATCCAGATCAGCAAGCTGCTTTACACGATAGTCTGCAATCTCTCTTGCAGGAAATCCAATAGATGACATAGCCTCTCTGCCGATGCATGAATACATGAGGTATTGGGGCGAACACAGCAGCTTACGAAATATAGTCAGCAGTCTCCAGAGCACTCTACTCTGGAGTGACTGAAGTCCTAGTTTGCAGCCTTTAACCGCCAATGGGACGCAACTCTGGAGGTGAAATAATACCCTCCTCCATATTATGGCTTCATACTGATCTAATTCAGTCATCAGACAACTGGGGAGAACCTCCATCCCAAACAGCAACTTGGGAACAACTGTTCCATTGTAGAATTTCATGACAGCTGCAAAAGAGAATTTCCCATACTTCCTATGTACACTCTTCATCTGTGCAGCTAAAAGTATAGCTTTCTTTCTTCACAAGCCACAATAAAATGCTTTATAGGGGTGTGCCAAAATCGGTAAGACCAAGTAAACAAGATTATAAATAGTATCCAGGCGTACCCCATTAATGTGTCAAGCAAACTTACAGCTTTTTCATTTCTGATAAAATTGTAATAATTTTGAATGTTCAACTAATTGGTGCACATGAAGCATCCAAACGCCCTTATCAAACGGTGTAAACCAATGGGGGTTTTATCTAAAAGAATAAAATCGTCAGCGTAAGCAAGCCATGATAATGTGATCTCCCCCACTTTCGGGGAGACAAAAGCGGCTTTTTCTAAAAACTCCCCAAAGTCTGCCACATATAAGTTAAAAAGGGAGGGTGCTAAAACCCACCCTTGTCCTAGGCCTTCATTATTTAATTTAAGGTGTATACAGGTCCCCGGGTGCAAATAAACCAAAATACTAGGTAATCCGTGATGCAGTCCCCAGCAATCTAGTTTAGACCATAACACATGTCGGCCAACTAAATCAAATTCAGAAGTAAGATCAAGAGAAACCGCATATGTAGGCATAGCTTCGTTGCACCAAGCTAGATTCTGTACACAGTACATTAAAAACCCATTGCAATCAGTCCCCATATTTATTCTAAAACCTGTCTGAAATTTGCTTAAAATACCATTTTCCTTAACCCATTCCTCTAATTCTTCTCAAATTGAAACCGCAAAGAGCTTGCTATCCGCATCGAGTAATGCTATAGGGCGGTAATTTATTGGCAAAGATCTATTGCCCTTTTTAAAAACAGGGATTATATAAGCATTCTTCCATGTGTTTGGGGTCACCTGTTCAACATTATATCAGAGAATAACATATATAAAATGCCCGCCCACATTTCGGGGATGGTTTAAAAGTCTTATTAGAGAGCTGATTGGGACCCTCAGCCCTCAAGCCACTGGCCTGCTTAGTAATCTTATCAGTATCTTTCACTGTAAAATCCAATAGCCAATTTGTATCTGCCTCAACAATAAATTGATCCTGCGTCTCAATTTTCCTCACATACAACCCAAGGAAGTGTTGCACCGAAACCTCCTACAAGACGCCATGCGTCACCTACAATGCACTGATGTCCAAGAGAGTGCCGTACGTAGCAGAGAGAATCAACGACGTTAGTTGGGAGGGTAGCTCAGGGGCAACGCGCTCCCCTTGGAAGCAAGACGATGTGAAGCAACACAGATTCGATCCCCGGATCTGCGCTTAGAAACCTCTGGATGTTAAACACGTTATAAATAAACAATTCAAATTACAACGCCGGTTAATCTGTCATTGAGAGTGAGTCATTGTCCAGGTAGAGGAGGCTTGGTCAAAATTGAGACACTTGTTTTTTATTTGAAAATCATACTGATAACAGCAATCTACATGTTTTGAGAAAGAATTAGTATTGTAATATTTACCAGGACTTTTTTTTTACCCAGAACGACTTTACCATAATATAAAATCAGGGGGAAATAATGAAGTAGCAGCTGTCAAGGTGGTATATTTAGTAAGAAATGGCCGTGACCTGCCTTTTGTTAATTTGGTCCCATCTCAAGTTGTCGGTTTTGGACATTCTTTTCTGGTCAAGTAGATTTTATATTCTGACAGATATTTTCTTCTCCTCTGGCTCCGGATACGTTGACCAAGAAGGATGTTTTATTAATTTCTGGACATGTTTTGTTTGGGTCCCTTCAGAAAGAGGTGTTGGGGATGGGTACTCTTGTTTAGAGAGGAATTGCCATAGCATTTTGGTGCTGGACTGTCCATGTGGGCGGGACAAAGACTGATATGCAAATGGATATTTCCCATCTGTGAAAAGCACAGAGAGCAAAAAGCATGTGCTGCAAACTCTCATCTCAGAACAGGTTAGCATGCCATGTTCATTCTGGGGAGGAGCGCCCACTACCTTTTTTTGAAATATTTGCAAGGAACTTGGGGTTGGTCACCATGAGTTACCTGGGGGCAACCAGTCGTGGAATCCCTGCTCACTGTGCCTAGAGAGGCGCAGCTTCACCTCACTGATGAGGCCCAACAAGGCTGAAACACGTGTATGGGGTTGCTGTTGGTACTCTTGTTCAGAGAGGAATTGCCATAGCATTTCGGTGCTGGACTGCCCATGTGGGCGGGACAAAGACTGATATGCAAATCGAAATTTCCCATCTGTGAAAAGTACAGAGAGAAAAAAGCGTATGCTGAAAACTCTCATCTCAGAACAGATTATCATGCCATGTTCATTCTAGGGAGGAGAGCCTGCTACCTTTTTTGAAATATTTGCAAGGAACTTGGGGTTGGTCACCCTGAGTTACCTGGGGGCAACCAGACGTGGACTCACTGCTCACTGTGCCCAGAGAGGCACAGCTTCACCTCACTGATTAGGCCCAACAAGGCTGAAACACGTGTATGGGGTTGCTGTTGGTACTCTTGTTCTGAGAGGAATTGCCATAGCATTTCAGTGCTGGACTGCCCATGTGGGCGGGACAAAGAGTGATATGCAAATGAATATTTCCCATCTGTGAAAAGTACAGAGAGCAAAAAGCGTGTGCTGCAAACTCTCATCTCAGAACAGGTTATCATGCCATGTTCATTCTGGGGAGGAGCGCCTGCTACCTTATTTGAAATATTTGCAAGGAACTTGGGGTTGGTCATCCTGAGTTTCCTGGGGGCAACCAGACGTGGACTCCCTGCTCACTGTGCCCAGAGAGGCGCAGCTTCACCTCACTGAGGAGGCCCAACAAGGCTGAAACACGTGTATGGGGTTGCTGTTGGTACTCTTGTTCAGAGAGGAATTTCCATAGCATTTCGGTGCTGGACTGCCCATGTAGGCGGGACAAAGACTGATATGCAAATGGGTATTTCCCATCTGTGAAAAGTACAGAGAGCAAAAAGCGTGTGCTGCAAACTCTCATCTCAGAACGGGTTATCATGCCATGTTCATTCTGGGGAGGAGCGCCTGCTACCTTTTTTAAATCTTTATCATGTCCATGCCCGATAAACACTGTGAACGTGGTAATCAGAGCAAGTACGCCTTGCCATATGGCAGAATGTGTGACAATTGAACCAGCTGGGGAGCAAGTCCCAGTTGAAACTGAAATGGCTGAATCGGTTCAACTAAAATCTGCAAATCAAGAGACCCCCATTGATGAGGGTACTGAAAATAGCGAGGAGAAAATGGGAACGCTTCCCCAGGAACTATCATCAGCCCCCCCCCCCCCAGTCCCGATTGCACTAACAGCAATTAACCCACTTGAGGTACCTCCGGTTGAAGCAGGTAATCAAACTGCTTCACCAGTCAGTGAGGGGGTGGGAGCAACTGGTGTGGCAACACATCAGAAGGAAATACTGAGCCCTAATGATTTACATCTAAGAGGGGGAAACCAGATGGAAGGGGCCGGGGTGGGCCAGTGTGTACCATCTGTGATTAATATGGGGGTTTTGGCAACTGACTCTTGTTGTCAACCTGCACCCATAGTAGAGGGAGGAAACCCTCAGCAAACCAAACACTGGTCAATGAACATCAGAAAAACAAAAATCTGACCTATACCCACTAGGAACCATGCAGCCTTGCCCTACCAACATCCTGAAAGAAACATATGGAAACCAAGAGGCCTGTCTAAATTTGACCTAACTTCCAGGAAAGACTTCTATTATCCAGAGTTGATGTCCTCCAGACAGGGGGTGGTGCAATTCAGAGGGAATCTGGGATTGGAGATTCCAGATCAACTCCTGCTGGAATCTGCATCAACACTGGGGAGCGACACGACAAGTATGTACCATCCCAAGCAGCCTCCAATTCAACATCTGTCGAGATCAACTGCAGGGGACGAGGTCATTTCAGGTACGAGGAATCCTTATCCCCAAAAATCTAACAAGGGGGGCACCAAGGTGAATTGTCTTGGGGGGAAAATCGGAATCTGCAAAATTGCACAAACCCTGCAAAGTGGGAGTCGTCGTGGAATGCCGAACAATTCAAGATAAGATTGATGAGAACGAGAAGAAGGGAAATCTTAAAATAATAGAAAAAGACACTGAGGCTTCAACAATAAGGACATTAACAGCTATTATGGCACCCTTCATGAAGCTGTATGAACAGGTAGGGGATCAATTGAAGGACCAAACGACAATGCTGGCCATGTTGACATCGAAAATGATTTTTGTGGAACCCTTTATAACTGCAATACAAAAAGACATGGATTTAAGTATGGCAAATGTCACCGGCTTACTCCACACAATTCTAGATCCCTTAATTAAGGAGAAAGAAATGTGCTGGATGTCAAGAACTTTTGATCCCTTGGAAATAAACATCTGCAGGGAACAAATAATTGAGGGAACTAATGACCCATTTGAAGAAAAAGAAATCAGTCCCCCGACGAGAGAGGGGGCCGGAGGAATAGAAGCTTGCAGCCCTAACCAACGAACCGTGATACCATCAAGAGAGGAGGAGAGATTGAAGTTGAACGCCCCAAACCAAGAGAGGACAGCAAATTTAATTCCGGAGGAAAAAAAACATCAACGCACAAAGCGGAACAGATGTTATTGTAGCAGATGGGAAGCAGTTAGACCAAGGGAAGAACTTGGTTCCCTCACACACCTTGTCAAAACAAGTTTGCCCAATCTTTATGAAAAATCAGGGGAGCCAACGGGCACCGAAGAAATCGCAGGCAATCCCAAAATCAAAAAATCAGAAGATCCCGACTAAGCAGAGAGGGATGGTGGTCAAAAAATTCATTAACAACATAACACTACCAACTAATAAAACTATATTCTTTCCGGAGAAAATCACCAAACTGACGCAGCTGGAAATTCAAGCTCCAAATTGACATCAAGATGGAGCGCAAGACAGCAAGGAAATTGGGAGCGAAATTATAGAGGAAGATAGAAGTCCAGAAATAGATCTAATGAACATGTCAACCTACTCAATTTCAGACTATATCACGGACGAAGAGTCAGAGAAGGAAGAGGAGAGCACTGAGGAGGAAACATCAGAGAAAACCAACAGGGATGATCCATCAGAGGAGTCTGAGGCCCCCAAAGAACCAACACATCTGCAAATAGAGAAACCTAAAACTCAATGGTTAGCAGGGAAAGCTCAGCAAGACGTTACAACAAAAAAGGGAAGAATGATAATTTCATCTGAATTAATAAAGGACAAGGATCCTTCAGACATCCCCAGTGCACCTCTGGCAAACCCGAGTGAGTGTCTAGCTGCACAAGATAGCAGCGTAAATAATTGGATCAAAGATGTTAGACCCTACAAAATATCACCTCTGTAACTCCCGCGTCCTTTGGTAGGAAGAGAGGGAAGATCGAACTCCCACGACCGAGAATCGGGGAAAAATCGAGGAGGACCAGAGGCAAATAGAAAATGGGGTTACCAGGATGGACTACTCTTAGAAGGAATGACCAGGGAATCAGATGGATTAATTCTTAACAGAGCGAATGTCTTAAGATTATTACATCATGTTCCGTTGTTAAGACCTCTGACGATCTGGCAATAGTGGAGTTTGTGGATGACAAGCGGACGGATAGAGTAATCATATACCCCACCACTCCACTCATAATGCAACTCTTGAAACAAGAAGCACCCCTGTTAAGACCGTTGGGGTTCGATCTGACAGAGCAAGAAATTACAGAAACCAGACAATTGTCGCATCTACAACAAAAAGATGATTGGACATCTGAGACATCAAGAAGGGGCGGCGAAAAACGACAGAGGACCCTGGAAAGGCACAGACATGAAAGATCGATGAGCAGATGGAGAGACCGAAAACCCCAAACCCCGTGGAGAGAGGATAATAGGGATCGCAGGCATAGCAAAAGACGGAGTCCTTATAGTAGGAGAAATGACCAAGAAAGAACGAACTTAAGAAAATAAGAAGAGAGGGGAAGAGTAAATGGATCCGATGAAAATTGGATATGGCTGATGAATATGGTTGCAGACAAGATCAAAAAGCTATAGACTCAACAGAGTATTGACTCACAACCCCTTACTGTGGCAAGCTGAAATCGAAGAGGATTCAAGCACCTGCTGACTACTGGGGGTGATAATATTGAAGAACATGACATATTCTGTCTGCAGGAAACATGGTTAAGATCTCTGCCACTGATAGAAGGCTACTCATCGCATCTCAATCCAGCGATTAAAGGAGAAAAAGGCCAGCCTATGTCAGGTCTACTCATATTGATCAAAAATTAACTTCAATTTACGTTACTTGAAGAGTTGCTACCGACCCCGCTAATACAAATAGTGGTGGGAAAAATAAACTGTCAAAATCGCAAAAAGAAGGGAAAATTCTGATTTTGCTTAACTTGTATTGGAATCCGGCAAGTGTAGCAAGTATGAATTTCCCAACCCAAGTGGTTAATTGGATTGAAAAATGTAGGTTAAAATGTAAAGATTCTTGGTACGTGATCTGTGGGGACCTGAATGCAGTCTGTGTGGGCGTTCTTGGATCCCCAATCTTACATCAGCCGATAAGAGGCACAGCAGCGGAAAAAAGAGGGATTTTGTGGAAAGAAACTATTGAACCCCTATACATTGCAGTGTTGAACGCGAACACCATTGGGGATATCCCAGCAAAGATTACAAGAAAGGGAAGAAGCAGGGGTCAGGTACTTGATTATATATGCATCTCTGGAGAGATGGTGGACGCCGCAAACAGATTGACGGTGGTACACATGGACGAAAGTGACCACAATTTACTATCTGTGAAGCTGATTTCTGTTCATTATAATCAGGGGACCTCATACCACGTGGAAGTAACAAGCGGGAGAAACAGAAATAAAATCGCCCTGGAAAAAATTCCAGGGCTGAGAAATGCGATCAATTGAGCCCAAACTAATGAAGAACTAAGACCCATAAACTACTTGGGCTTATTTGATCTGTTCGAGGTTAAATCAGGGAGATGCATGAAAGAAGGGATTAAACACCAGCACGCCTATGACGCAACGGTTGTAAAAGAGAAAAAGAATATGAGGAAAAAGATCGCCTCTCTAAAAAAGGACAGTTCGCTGACAGCAGACACCCAGCGGAAAAAGGTAAGACAACCTTATCACAATTGGCTAAGTCGTCATAAAAAAGTAATCATGAGGAATGATGCAGCGAAAATGTTAACATTACTTAGTACAAAGAACAGGGCTGAGATGTGGAGAGTAATAAATCAACAGGATACCCCACAGGAAGTGGTAATCCTAAACCCAATTCCAGCAGCAACCTGGGTGAATTATTTCGGATAATTTTTTGAGATTGATCTAGACAGGACGCAGTGGAGTGTACCAACAAATGAAAAATGGGACATGATTGAAACTGATCCTGATGTAATTGAGGAAATCATTTTCAAATACTCCAACTCAAGAGCTCTGGGCCCTGATGGTTTAAGCAACATTACCCTAAAGCAAGACATAGACCAATGGGCAATTTTCTTGTCAATACTGTTTAAATACATAACCAAATCTAGGAAGATCCCAATCTCCTGGAGGGAGTCAATCATCCCAATCCACAAGAAGGGAGCAAGGGCAGACCCTATTAACTACCGCCCGATTGCCTTGTTAGATTTCCCGGGCAAAATGTTTGCTTCCCTAATATTGAAGCCTTCTGAGTAATGGCCCATCACCTCGGGACACATTGACATCTGGCAGTCCGGCTTTGAAAAGGGTATGGGCACGAGTGTCAACATCTTCTTAACAAACCTGTTAAAAGCCTGTATTGGAAATAGCAGAGACAAGAAACTGTGCATCGTATTTATAGACCTAACACAAGCATTCGATCTAGTGAGCCGTCCGTTACTTTGGCCTAAGTTACATCAGTGGAACTGTCCGCTCTCGCTGTTGTCCCAATTAAAGATCTGCACAGCGAGACATCGATCAAAGTAAGATTGAATGCAGCAGGGCTATTGACCAAGACAGTCACAAAATAATAGGGGACTAAAGCATGGGTGTACCTTGGCCCGTGACCTGTTCAAACTCTTCATCTCGGATGTCGACTCCGCATTTAATGAAATGATGTTTTCCTCCAAAAATAGCCAACATGGAAGTAGGGAGACTGTTATATGCTGATGACGTGGTTCTTATTGACCAAACCCCGGTTGGGTTACAGAGACAATTGGTTGCCTCATAGTCATATATTGAAAGAAATTGGCTAGTCATCAACCCAAAAAAATTATTTGTCCTTCCATTAGGACATCGACAAGGGAAACCAAAATACTGCGCTTGGAACCTGAACGGAATAAAGATCCCAGTGGTGGCCTCTCTTACCTATTTGGGAGTTTGCTTAAATACCAGTACCATCGAAGCACCGAGACAGGAGAGCAAGCCCGGACTCTGGCATGCCAAGCAAAGATCTTACTAAAAGAATACAGTGGTTTTTCGATGATTCCACTGATCAGATTTTACCGCTCTAAAGTGTCGGCCATTCTAACTTATGGAGCAGAAGGCTACATTAACTTCAACCGAGGGAACTGGGCAAACTGTTTTTTAGAGATCAGTTCTTTCGATTCCGTTTGAACCTGTTTCAGAACAAGGTGACAAAAAACTGGGGCAAATTAGATGGTAAATCACTAATCTGTAGATTGTGCAAGGCTGAAGATTCACAAGAATCTACTGAACATCTTGTAATGGACTGCAAATCCCTGGACCAACAAAGAAGAAAATTTACGGTGGAGGTGATCACCAAATATGGCCAGAGAACTAGAGATTTATGGTGGAAAATCTTGCTTGCAGGAGAGAAGACATCGATATTTTTGACTTTGGTTAAATTTTTAATAGTGATCAAAAAGAAACTCGAAGAGTAAAGAAAGAACTAGGAACGCAGATTTTTCCTATAGCTTCGACCTGTACATGGTGTATGAAGTTACATGACTCGCTTCTCATCTGACATATTCTTTTTTTTTTAATCTCGACCTGATATATGTACTTTTTTCTTTTACCTTTGAGATCATGGTGGTCAAAGGTTGTCAAAAATGTATAACCAATATGAACCACATTACATTAAAAAAATGTCGACAAGTCTTACTAACTTTACTTCCTTTCCAGGTACTTACCTTGCGACTTTCCCAACCCAGAATTGTACCCCCTTTATGTCACATGATTTTTTGTCAAATGTAATATCTGCTCCTGTGGGGAAAAGACTCATTGCAATTCTTGGGGGTTTTTCTGTTTGTGCACCTTGCTTTCCTGAGTACCAAACTCCTATTAACTTAGTCCTTGCTCATCTGGTTTCTGAACTCTGGTCCTGAAACAGAACATCATCTTGGGATTTTTTGTGTCTGTGGTTGTTTCTCTGAGACAGTGGTTTCCACCATTGATCGCTCCTCAAATCTATAGGTCCAATACAGTTGTAGAGCAGTTGCAGCAGTGAAGGATCGCCAACAACATCTTGTAAAAAAAGAGAGAAATTATTTTTGGGTCAATTCGGCTCTGCCAAGCATTCACTTTTTTTCATTGTTGAATATTTACAATTAGCACACTTAGAAATGGCCCCAACAATCAGCAAGGAGGGAATCTGTCTGTCTCTAGTAGTAAACTCCTGCGTACCTCATTCTGTTGTGTCCCCCTGTGGGCTGCCATATCTTCTCACCACACGAGCTGCCACGCCTCCCCCTCTGTATTAGGTTTCCATCTGGGGGCAGTGACAACCCAAATATACCACCACACTTCAGTACTTTGTATTTGAAAGACCGGTTTGGACTGGACTCAGTTTAAGGCACTGCAACACATTAAAATAGGCAAGGCACTCTTCCTCTGAATATCTCTTCAAATGGGGCAGCCTCTTTGCCTGTCTTGTCTGTCTACAACCACGACAACTTCATTATTTTATATAAGCAGCAAGGTTTCCCTTCCCCAACTTTGCCTTCACCTCTTCGCCTCTGTTAGCCACATAATTACCCAGAAGCCTTGGCGCCACTCTCTTGGCTTTAGGTAATGCTTGTCCACATGTATCTTGGCCAAGGTTGAACTTCTATTGGGCTCACAGCTATTGTTAGACCAGTTTCTGGCTTTGAGAAAGGCTGCTGTCACTCTCAATAAGGGAATAGTCTTGGCTTGGACAATGCTTGCGCTCTCTTCAACTGCAGATACAATTTGAAACACTTGCCTTCTTTTAGGAACAATGCTCGTTTGTTTGAATAGCGATATAAAGTTCACGCTTTGCTTCGGAAATTAAATTTGGCACACGCGACCACTTCTTCATGAAGTTTAAAGTCTTTGTTTAACAATGGTGTTTCCCAATGTTTGCTCTGCTTGGTAAGAGACACGCGACTACTTCTTCATAGTGTTTAAGAAGCTTTAAAGTTTAACAGTGGTCTTCCACAATATGCAGTCTGCTCAATAAGGGACACACGACCACTTCTTCATGAGTTTAAGGGCTTAACAATGTCTTTCAGTAGCATTTGCTTTCACACGAGTACAAATTACATTTCCATTCACATGCGAGTGCTACTTTCTAATGTTCCCTTGTTAAAGAATGCAATGAACAACTTCAGCTCACTCTGGCTTTTATGCGAGTGAAAATCTGACTGGATACTGTTGCTGGCAGTGCTCGTGCAAGGCATCAGAACACCAGGTTTGACTCACCGGCTTCAGTGATCCTTGTTCTGCGGGTTGCTCAACTTCCACGACTTCGGGCACAACTTCTACTGCTTCTGCCTTCACAATGACCCACACCCTTCCTCTGCTCAGGTGTCTCTGGTCTGGCCACTCATTCGAGGGGCCCCTCTCGCTCCTGAGACCTGCGACTCCCCCACATCTCCTCGCTTCGGTCTCCGACATGTTTTCTGCACAGCAAACATGGCAATCAGGCTCACATGGAGAAAGACAGCCTCCCTGCATGCCTTCCACTGCGCAGCCTTTGCACTTCAGAGTTTGAGGGAACAGGACCCTATCAGAACAAGCAGGTGAAATCTGCTGTATCCATGTTCCGGCATCCCTCTGGTTCTCCCACTTCTGCTTGGTTTGCCAGCTCCGTGCCTTCTTCTTTCTTGTTCTGCTACTACTGCACACACTTGAATCACAGTTCTAGCTCCTTCTACTTGCCTGCCCCTGAGGGAGCCTTTTATGCCTCCCAGGTATCTTCAGGCATGGGCTGTTAGGCTTAATTGCTGGACTACTGTTACAGCATGCCTCTTCAGCCCTCTTCCTCATCCCAGTACTCGTTGGATTATGGGACATGTAGTCTTCAACAACAAAATCAGTTCTTCTAAGTATTTGTTTGACTTTAAGGAGAGATTTACTTCCCTTAAGGTCTTCTAAGATTGAACCTTTAGAGTTCATTCTTATAGGGGACGGAACTTTATTTAAGGCAACTTTTCTAGATTCCTTTACATTATACCTTTGGGAGTAAAGAGGGTGTTTATCTTGAAATACCTTGAAGGATCTCTCCATTAGTAAGGCTTGCTCAGATTTTATGATAGTTGGCCCAGAACCATAGGTTTTACATGTAGGTTAGGGACATGAACTGTTTTGGTAACCTGATAAGGTCTTCCTTGTGCAAGGAAGGCATGGTATCAAAAGTAGACACAGACACAATAGATACAAGTTTCAAAAACCTATATTTTGGTACTTTTGTTAGGTTGGTAGAATTCCTAACTGGCCCTAACTCTAGAATTGGTGTAGTCTCGACCATTTAACAAAATAACAAATAAGTCCAAGTCAGTCTAGTCAAAATAAAAATGCCTATACTAAAAAATGTAACCTTGTCCTCTTTCTCAAATAACAAAGTTGTTAAGGGAATTCAAAAGGAAAAATAGTGTCTTAAAAGAAATGCCAGAATGGTGTAGGTAACAACTCCCTTCTCCATGTTGAGCAGCATAGGGTCTTGAGAGTTTCTTAAAAAGGATAGGAGGATGGCACAATTCTGTCATTCTTGCACACTTTGGCTTACTGATACAATTCAACAGTTCAGGCTTTGTTTGCCTTCTCATAAACATACAGATATTGACTTTTACTTTGCCACAATGCAACTCAGGCCTCCCTCTGCCGGGTTCGAGCCTGTCTCTTGTCTTTACTACAATTCAACACAGGCCTTCCTCTGCCAGGCTCAAGCCTGCCTCTCTTTTCACATTCACCTTTTTACTTCATCACAATTCAGCACAGGCTTCCCTCAAGTCCGGCTCAAGCCTGTCTTTCCTTTTGTAGGTGTTCCCTTCCCCACTTTCCTTCACAGATTAACTTTCCCTCTACCACAGTTCAACACAGGCTTCCCTCCGCCGGGCTCAAGCCTGTCTTTCTCTTTGCCTTGTCTCTATATCTCTTTTACTGTTGAAGACTTTTGAAAATGCAAGCATTTTGCATAGACCTCTGCATGACCACTTTGACCTCTCTTTTAAACAATTTAACAATCAACCATCGTCCTCATCTCCCAGTGCTTCTTGGTACTTGTAGTTTCTTATTCTCTTCATTTTGCCCTCTTGGCCGCTTTCAGAGTTCATATACTTTTGCCTTCTTGGCATATTCAAAGTTCATATGCAACACCAATACCTCTTGGGTTTTATAGTTTCTTATTTTCTTTACTTTGCCCTCTTGGCATCTTTCAAAATTCAAATACAACACCAATACTTCTTGGTATTTACAGTTTCCTATTCTTAAAGTTCATATACTTTGCTCTCTCAGCATATTCAGAGTTCACATACTTTGCTTTTTTCATGGCCACAGGCCTCAGAACACATCAACCACACCATCTAGTGATGGGGCAATGGGTCACTTGACTCACGTATGTCCCTTTGGGACCCATAAACACAGGGGCCCTGGCTGGACACAGTCCTGGCACCTTTGGCGCCAGGCTCATATAGAGATGTGAGCAGGAACACTTTATTTCAGTGCAGGAGTGCTTTTACTTTATTTCAGTGCAGGAGTGCTTTTATTTTACAAGAACTTTCCAGGAGCTGAAAGCCTTTATTCCAGAGAACATCCTCATGTGCTGACTCATCGGGTGTGGCAGGCAGGCTGAACCTGGTGGGCGTGGCTTCAGAAGCTCAGCTATATAAGCTGCTCCATCCTTAAGGCCGGTGCTTCGCGTTACTGTGCACTTGCGTGCAACGTGACGCTCACTGCCACTTGGACCAGTTTACTTACCTTTGAAACCAGGCGTTCTCCTGCATACTAACCTCCAAGAAACCGGTGCTTCATCGCTTCATCTGCAGACTCATCTCCTGACATCCAGTGATCTTGATCCCGACACCGCAGCACCGCACTCCGCATCCACGAAGTCGGACCCTGTGAAGAAGAAGAAGAAAGACAAGGTTAGAACATCCGTCCTAGCGCCGCGTTGCATTGGAATCCCTTGCGCCCCCTAGTTAACAACTTACCAGCTACTGTACCACTGCAGCTTCGTTCCTCATTCCCTCCGGTTGCCGCCTCGAGCTCCGCAGCTTCTGCCGGGCTGGCAACATCACCTGTAAGGGAACAAAGCAAAAGAGCAAACATCAAAAGTGGAACAGACCGCAATACAAGACAACAAACTTTACAATACAACAAAAACAGACGAGGAAAGACAAAGGCAAACAGGAACACTTACCTGAAGTATAGTGGCTTAGTCGCAGCAGGACTGGACTACCACGTGCAAGGGACCAGTGAAGGAACTCGGACCAGATCCTACAAGCGCCCCTGCCAGAAGCAGCAGGACGGAGTGCATGCCAAAACTAATCAACAGGAGCAGTCCCGAGCAGCATCACCTATTACCACCAGTCACCACATAAGCGCAGAGGGCGAAATCGGATCCGAGTGACCTCACCCCCGGGAGGGCTGCAACCGTGGCCAAACACCTCAGCAGAGACCAGGTGAGCGTAACAAAACACAAAGCCTCTTCCAATCTCTGCCTGGGCGTTATGGAAACTTCTGAAATGGACCAGTTGGCCCGATTATTGGGTGAGTTATGGGCTGAGGTTTATGCCTCAAGACAGGAAACCAATGCCCTAAGGACGGATCTAATTGTGAACCGGGAGCGGACAGATGAACTAGCAAGGCAAATGCTCCAGGTACAGGCAGGCTAGGTCCCACTGCTGGGGTATGCCAATCCTGCCGCGCCTCTACAGCCCACGCCAGTACAGGTGGTTCTTCCAGGGGCGGTTCCCGTGGCCCCACCAGAACGCTTCACAGGCGATCCGAATAAGTATGCCATCTTTATGAATCAATGTCGTCTACATTTCTTGTGCAGACCTGGGTCATTCCCCAACGATCAAGTGAGAGTGGCATTTGTACTCTCATATTTGGGAGGTAGTGTAGCGAATTGGTCAATACCCCTGGTAAACCAGGATGATCCTTTGCTTCGAGACTTCAGCGTGAAATGGAGAAACTATTTGCACGGCATACTCAAGGGCGGGCTCTGGACAATTAACTGTTACCACTACGGCAGGGTAATCAAGACTTACTAACATATATCACTTCCTTCAATCATCTGATAGCACAAACTAACTGGCCAGAGGAAAAAAGAACTACACTCTTTTACCAAGGCTTACGAGGGGAACTTAAGGACGTATTAGCCCAAGTAGTAAATCCCCGGAAAGATGTGCTAAATACATCGACCTGACAGTGCAGCTCGATCACAGATTGCAGGATCGGAAGATGGATCGGGCCAAGGCCGAGGGATGGTCGATCTACGTGCGACCCCGTGAGAATCAAACCAAATAACACGATCAGTCCGAGCCAATGCAAATCAGAGGCTTGCAGAGCCCACTCACCAAGGCAGAAAGGGAGAAAAGGAGACAGCAGCAGCTTTGTTTGTACTGTGGTGAGGCAGTTCACTATCTCCGAGAATGCCGGTGAAACCACCCAAGAAAGCAGTTGGAGCAAATGACAAGGGTTAAGAAGAAGAACAGGACTCGGGGAAACTCCATCGCCTGGCAAGAGTAGGGGTCCACTTGTCGAGCGGTGAAAAGGAACCTATACAGACCTCACATCTGGTCATCCCTGTGCTCCTGGTAAACCACAAGCAACCGTCGAAAATACATGCCTTGGAGGCATACATTGACAGTGGTGCTGTGGGAAATTACATAGACCAAGATCTGGCTACCCGGATAGGCCTTCCTCTCCGACAGAAGCAGGTTTCGGAAAACGTCACAGCAGTTGCTGGATCTCAGCTATCATCCATCCCAGTGGCACATTACACCGAGAAGGTCACGCTTCTGTGTCAGGACGGTCCCCAAGAGGACATCACCTTCGATCTCATCGGCGCGCCTGTCATGATCTCTGCTTCCAAAAGATCAGGACTTGCCCGACTCCCTTGGAAGCAGACCCATAACCCCGGTTCCGAGTGCCAGCCAGTCCCAATTGGGACCTTTTGGACCCTGTCCTGGCGCCAGGCCAGTGGCACCAGGCTCATAAAGATGCCCAGTCCCAGCGCTGGAAGCGCCGGGCTCATAATGCTTGGGTGGACTTACCTGCAGCAGACCATGCTGCTTACTTACCTGCCAGTTGAACCCCTGATCCTCTTCTGTTTGGGACTACTTTTCCTGTTGGGTGGGGCAGGAGCCACTCCCTAGGTTCAGAACACTGGAACTCTTCTGGAAAGCAGGAACTCTTTTCTTACCTAGGCGTGGCTGTGGAAGGAGACACCTAAGCACTACAGGAGGCTATTTAAACCACACCCGATGGATGAATCTTGCTTTGCGTTATTCTGCATTCTCTGCAGCAGAACGCTCATCGTGTCTTCTGCTTCTGATCCTGGGCCTAAGGGAACAAAGGCTTACCATCCTGGAATCCAGTCTTCAGCAGCACCTGTAAAGACAAAGAAAGAACAGGTTAGCACTACGGTCTTCAGTGGCAGCGCATCTCTTACCTGGTCCATCGGCTGTCACCAACGCCTCGCGCTGCATTCCGGCATCTGAAAGACAAAGGCTTACCTACTCTTCGCATGCTCCGGAGGTCTTCGCACTGCATTCCGGCATCTGAAAGACAAAAGCTTACCAGCTCTTCGCACGCTCCGGAGGCCTTCGGCGCTGCATCCCGCATCTGAAAGACAAAAGAAGGTGCGTTTAAAGACATTGGGCAACTTTATTACTCACGTGCCATTACTCCTTCCCACGCCGAATCCAGTGGGTATTCCAGCACCCTTCAGCTTCTCTAAAGCTCCGAACTTGTTCCTGCAAGATAAAAGGGACAGTTAGTGCGCATCGTGAAGCAGGCTACAAGCGCTTACTTACGTGCTTCCAGGCGCTTCTATTCCTCACGCGGGTTCGATCCTCAACTCTCATCAGCCCGCCATCGCCGCAACCCTGCAAAACAAGAGATATAATTACAAAAGACTTTTAAGACATTTGAAGTGGCCAGAACTTACCGTTCGTGCAGTTAACGACGGACAGCAGTCCTCTGAGGTCAAGAGGCCTGCACCCTTATCCAGTGAAGAAACTGGTTACAGCACCCTGCCCCGAGGCAGATGGAGAGCTCGGCGTTCACTTACCTAAGGTGAGGGCGTTAACCTTTGGGGTTCTACAGGAGAAGAGAAAGGGAAGAGGAGAGAGGCACCCAATAACCCCAGTTCATTAATCCCATATTTTCTATCTGCAGACATCTTACTCTTCGAGTCAGACATACAGTGCACAGAGGTCCAGCCCAAAGAGCCAACCGTGTGTTACACATCACCTTTGAAGATACGGCATTCACCCAGTCAAGACCGGCGCCTCTGCGGGAATCAGGTGAACGTTACAGCGCCTCAGTTCCAGATGATATTGGGAATGCCCTAGCTGGAGACCGACAATCCTAGGATTGACTGGCGTGAACGAGTTCTGACCTTTCCCCAAGACTGTGCCGACACCTGTTATAGCAAGTTATTCTCATTAAAAGATCTTACCAACCCAGGTTTGTCGAAGAAAGAAACCGTACTGGGCCTCACCAGTTCACTACCAACTGAATACCTGGATTACCAAGATGTCTTTCAAAAAGAGCAAGCAAACACCCTAACTCCGCACAGACCGTACGACTGCCAAATTGATCTGGTACCTGGAGCTCAAGTTCCCTGCAGCCGGATTTACGTCGTAACAGAACAGGAAAACCAGCATCTAAAAACCTACCTCGATCAGTATCTGGCAAATGGGTTCATTCGTCCGTCCAAGTCCCCTGCATCCTCGCCCCTCCTTTTTGTGCCTAAAAAGGAGGGAGACCTGAGAACTTGCATTGACTACAGAGCACTTAACCAGATCACAGTAAAAAAAACGGTACCCATTACCGCTTATCCCCGAGCTCTTGGATCAAGTCAAAAACGCTCAGCTATATACAAAACTAGACTTACGAGGGGCCTACCACCTAGCAAGAGTCAAAAAAGGAGATGAGTGGAAGACGGCCTTTCGCATGAAATATGGCCTTTATGAATATCAGGTTATGCCCTTTGGACTATGTAATGCCCGGGCGGCGTTCCAATTTTTCATGAATGATGTGCTCTGCGAACTGTTGAGCGTCTGCACTCGTCTATATTGATGACATTCTTATCTATTCGACCACCAAGGAGGGCCACGTCAACTATGTCCGGGCAGTTTTGGAGAAACTGCGGCAAAACTATATGCCAAATTGGAGAAATGCTTCTTTCATGTGACAGAGATAGAATTCCTCGGCTTTATTCTCACACCACGGGGGCGTACGCATGGAAGGTAGACGCTATCCTTAACTGGCCCTCACCGACATCCTAAAGGGAGTATAGAGTGTACTCAGGTGCGCCAACTTTTATCGCCGGTTCATTCCCGAGTTCTCCCAGATCGTCCACCCAATAACCTCTTTACTACAGAAAAATAAACAATTTAATTGGTCCGCAGAGAAAGCCTTCCTGGAGCTAAAACAAGCATTTACCACAGCACCAATTCTACGGCATCCTCAACCAGAACTACCATACGTCATCGAAACTGATGCTTCCAACAAAGCAATGGGAGGAGTCCTGTCACAATGAGACCCCGAAACAGGTCAGGTCAGTTGCATCCCGTGACATTCTGGTCTCGCAAGTTTTCAGCCCCTGAATTGAATTATGCAATCACTGATAAAGAACTGCTAGCAATTAAGGCAGCGTTCAAAGCCTAGAGACATTATCTTCTTGGAGCTAGACATACAGTCAACGTCGTCACGGATCATCGCAATCTACAATATCTGAAGACCGCTAAAGCGCAATCATCACGCCAACTCTGCTGGGCTGTCTGCTTTGCGTAATACGACTTCGTCATCACCTATAGACCCAGAGTACGCAATGGAAAAGCGGACGCCCTGTCTCGCACGAGTGAGGGAGAAGAGGCATTCACTACACCAGACCCCGTGGCCATCATCCCTGAAGGACGAATCCAAGGCATGATTGCAGCAACCACCACTCTAGACAACTTAAAATCTGACCTGCAACACTTGATGAGTCCACCAGCGCAACAGGAATGGCTAGGGAAGGGAGACCGGTATACAATTGTGGACAACCTACTATACTACCAAGGACGATTGTACATCCCGGATAAGAAATTACAGAATCAAATCATCGCAAACTATCACGATTTATTAGTAGAAGGGCATCGAGGAATAGCCAAAACCCAAGCTAAAATAAAGAAAAATTACTGGAGGCCAACTTGGCGAAAGGACATTGTCCAGTTCATCACAACCTGTGGCACATGTGCACAACACAAGTCCCAAAAACAAAGTCCTGCAGGTCTGCTACGTCCTTTAGAAGTACCCCCAGCACCTTGGCATACGCGAACAATGGATTTTATTACAGACCTTCCGTCCTGTAACGGATACAATACCATCTTAGTCGTCGTATATCTGTTTTCCAAAATGGCCCACTTTATTCCCCTGAAAGGTCTCCCGACTGCTTCTACTCTGGCTACTGTATTTTTGGAACAGATCGTCTGGCTACACGGGTTCCCATCAATATTGATATCAGACAGAGGAACTCAGTTTGTCTCTGCATTCTGGAAAAGGTGTTGTAAAATTGCCAAAATCGACCTCCGGTTGTCTACAAGCCACCACCCCCAAACCGACAGCCAGACCGAACGGACTAACCAGACCCTCGAGCAATACATGAGGTGTATGCTGCAACAAACCGAGAATACCTGGAAGGACACTTTGGTTAGCAGAATACGCATATACCAACTCCATTCACACCAGTACAGGACGAAGCCCATTCTACATAATATACGGTCAACATCCACGGACATCCGTTTTCGACCCACTCGAATCATTAGAAATGCCGGCTCTAACGACGTTACACAAAAGCATCAGCCAGGTTTTTAAGGAAGATGCAGAGCATCTTGCCAGAGCCAAAGATAAACAGAAGCTGTTTGCGGATCGATACTAAAGGGAAGTTCCCAACTACCAAGTCGGAGACAAGGTTTGGTTAGCATCCAAAAACATTCCCCTGAAAGGACCACGGGCGTTCCTACACTATCAAGGCTGTGATCAGCCCTACGGCAATGAAATTAGAATTTATTTTACAAGAACTTTCCAGGAGCTGAAAGCCTTTATTCCAGAGAACATCCTAATTTGCTGACTCATCGGGTGTGGCTCCCTAGGCCTGGTCTTCAGATGTGGCAGGGTGTGGCAGGCAGGCTCAACCTGGTGGGCGTGGCTTCAGAAGCTCAGCTATATACGCTGCTCCATCCTTAAGGCCGGTGCTTCGCGTTACTGTGCACTCGCGTGCATCGTGACACTCACCGCCGCTTGGACCAGTTTACTTACCTTTGAAACCAGGCGTTCTCCTGCATACTCACCTCCAGGAAACCGGTGCTTCATTGCTTCATCTGCAGACTCATCTCCTGACATCCAGTGATCTTGATCCCAATGCCGCAGCACCGCACTCCGCATCCACGAACTCGGACCCTGTGAAGAAGAAAGACAAGGTTAGAACATCCGTCCTATGGCCGCGCCGCATTTGAACCCTGCACGCCCCCTAGTTAACTTACCAGCTACTGTACCGCTGCAGCTTCGTTCCTCATTCCCTCCGGCTGCCGCCTCGAGCTCTGCAGCTTCTGCCATGCTGGCAACATCACCTGCAAGGGAAGAAAGCAAAAGAGCAAACATCAAAAGTGGAACGGACAGCAATACAAGACAAAGAACTTTACAATACAACAGAAACAGACAAGGAAAGACAAAGACAAACAGGAACACCTTCCTGAAGTATAGTGGCTTAGTGTCAGGCTGAGATCCTGGTGTCTGCAGAAGCTGCTGAGCCCCCGACAATCCACCCAAAATGTGGCACTCTGAGCTGATACTATAAACTGCTCAGTTTACCTCACTTCCAGGGGAAAGGGGGAAGGGACAAATTAACAAACACCAGGCTGGAAGCTAAAGGCTAGCTGTTTCTTCACCTGTAGGAAAACATAAACATATAATACACCTTGTTATTCATGGAGTACTATACTAACCTTAATTCTCAATATCCTTAACCAAATAAAGTAAAAACCATACCTGGAACTTCTCTACAAAATGCCCAGAGAAGTGATAAGCTGACTAGACTTCCTTACTAGTTGACTGGAATCTCAACGATCATTCAGCCTTCTTAGTAGGTCCATGAATGTGAAATTAACTTTGCAGGTAATCTTCTTTAAACTCAAGAAGCTTGAACAAAGTCTTAAGTTCATTAAAAGTAAATGGAAGTTCTAGAGTTTCTGGAAAGAACTTATATTTCTTCTTATTATTTTTTAGTGTCTTTACTTCATAAAACTGTTCTTGAAACTTGCAACAAAAATTCTCACGTGGAAATATCTTGAACATGCATAAAAATCCAAACTGCGTGAAGAACGTAGAAGCGCTGAAGACTAAACCGCGGGAAAAACCACACGCGCTTATCCAAGGAGCGAGAAAACTCACACGCGCTGAAAACGAAAACCGCGGGAAAAATCCACACGCGCTTTGTCCAAGATGCGAGAACACGCACCCGCGCTGAAGTCGAAACCGCGGGAAAAATCCACACGCGCTTAGTCCAAGATGCGAGCACACGCACACGCGCTGAAGTCGAAACCGCGGGAAAAATCCACACGCGCTTAGTCCAAGATGCGAGCACACGCACACGCGCTGAAGTCGAAACTGCGGGAAAAATCCACACGCGCTTTGTCCAATATGCGAGCACACGCACACGCGCTGAAACCCAACCGCGAGTAGAAAAAACACACGCACAATAGTATCACGCGACACCAAAGAGCTTGCACTAAATTCTCAAGCCAAGACTTTCACACGCAGGCTTCTGTTAACGGAAAAACCACGCGCTCGATAGATAACGTAGCGTAGCAAAGCCAAAAATACGATAGCACTACAGTTCTTATTAAATGTTTTCATATGAACCTGAAAATCAATTTAACTCTTCAACAAGAACATTAGATAAAGAGTTTTGAGTTTTTAAACAACTTATCTTGTGAAGAGTCTTGGAAACTTATTTTCTTAGGCAACTTGAAATCTTCTTACTCCTGTCCTGTGCCAAAACGAACTCCACAAAGATTCCGGTTTACTTTCCAAAGAAGCCGCTCGACTGCTTGAACTTGAAACCCCTGAACAAGTTAAGCAGGAGCAGCTTAGTACACGACCTCTCAGCTGGGCAAAGACGATGAAAGGCAGTTTAGAATGTTCACTGTCTTCCCTATAAACAATCACCAGCCAATCAGAACTTAGACTGAGGACCTCCATCTTGGCTTGGGGCATTCTCCATAGACTGCAATGAATGTTAAGGGCAAAATTGGCTGTTTTTAAAATTAAACTCATCATAACTTCCAAAAACCTTTCTTTACTAATTTTCCCCATACCTAATGTAATTCAGAATATGTCACTGTATCCTGACAGTACCTGACACTTAGTCGCAGGAGGACTGGACTACCACGTGCAAGGGACCAGTGAAGGAACTCAGTCCAGATCATACAAGCGCCCCTGCCAGAAGCAGCAGGGCGGAGCGCTCGCCAAAACTAATCAACAGGGGCAGTCCCGAGCAGCATCACCTAGTACCACCAGTCACCACATAAGCGCAGAGGGCGAAGCCGGACCCGAGCGACCTCACCCCTGGGAGGGCTGCAACCGTGCCCCAATGCCTCCGCAGAGACCAGGTGAGCCTAACAGCTTTTCACTTATTCAACTTTCACACAGGATCACGGTAACTTTCTTGCCTTCGGTTCCCGTTTAATACACTTCAACTCAGAACATTTCACAGAGACCTTCAAATGTGTAATTCCGCCTCGGAGGACCTCTCTGTTACTTTGCATATTTTCTCCATCATTCAGCAATTGTCCTTTCTACTGCACGTTTTATCAGCACACATGCAACCTTCAACTTTTGGTTGCAGTTACTTTTGCTTTTAACATAAACCAGGCTTTTGTTGCCTTCGATAACTCACTGTTCCTGTTAATTTGGCTTCTCTTCTCAACGCCTTTCATATAGCAGTGAAGACCGACACCAACGCCTTCTCTGCTCCTTTAACAACTCCTTCCTTCCCCCGGGGGGGTAGTGGGCTGCTTTGAAGCCTCTTGAAGGTTTCTCCCTTCCACTCACTCTTGTTTCAGCCTTGAAATACTTATGGCTTCCCAAAAGTGTGGCATTCTTGCTGGCCCTCCCTCGTTCTTCGCAGCTGCCAATCAGCTCCTTGGTCTTCCAACTTCCATAGCCTGGTTCACATCAACCCTGAAAGAGCTGCTCCTTTTTGTACCCAGCCTCGCTCACAATGTGCCTGTGCGTGCCACCTTTTATCCTGACAGGGAGTGTTAAAAAGTGGCAGGTGTCTATAGTTTGGATTACGTGCCTGACACTGCCTGGCCTCATTAAAGGGACAGAGCCATTGCAAGTCAGTAGAGGTAATCTTCCTGGCCTCATTCCCCGTCTTCCGCGGCTCAGTAGTGTTATCAATGTGCAGTGGGGAGGAATTATGGGAGTTTTTCTTTCCCATGAAATAAGCAGGGATTGGGGTTAGATTGGTTGTGGATAAGGGGGGATACCATATCTTGCCATCAGGTGTTTCTTCCCCACTCCTGAGGGCCCCCTACCCAGGTGATCCTCCCTCACTTGTCCACCTCCAGGAGTTGGGATCCAAAAGCGATGGCCTTTCCCTGTACAGGATCTCAGGGGACTAGGTTGTGTAACACCCTGTGGTTTTTCACACTTGTCAAAGGACAAATACTCTGTCTCATGCCACAGGATTTCCTCACCAACCTGGGCCTTGTCTCCTCTCAGGTGATCCTCCCACAGTACACCACCCCCAAGGTCAGGATCAGGAAGCATCTGCCTTTCCCTGGCCACCTGGGAGGAGACTTTAGACAGGGTTTTAGTGAGGGATCCATGAGATTAATCACAGCGTACTCTCCCACCTTTTGTAGCATTTACTGTGTTTCCAGATGATTCTGCCATTCTTTCAGGATTATTGCTTGATCTTCTGACTCGGCATTGTCAGTTACCGTCTCCACCACTCTTTCCTTTTTTTTTTTTTAGGTAGATATGCATTTCTTTCCTTCCCACTGACAATTTGGAGAGGTGGTCCACTTAAAAGTTTTGTCATCCTGGGATGTGCTCTTTTTTAAAATGCTCTTGCATTGTGGAGGACAGTATGGCCAATCGTGGAGACTGAACTCAGTTGTTCCTTGATCATAGTGTATTCACTAATGGTTTGTGATCAGTCCACAATATAAATCTCCTTCACCAAATGTATGTTCTAAAGTGGTTCACTGCCAAGATATATGCTAGCATCTCCTTTTCTATAACCGTAATGCTGTTCCATTACAGTCAGTTCTTTAGATGTGAAGGCCTCTGTGCTGTTTTCTCTCCCCGTAGTTTGTATTAGCGCTGTCACAACTCAATGGGCACTGGCATTTACAGCTATTAACATTTCGTTGGCTGTGTTGCAAGGTTTCAGGTTTGATAAGTCTGGTTTTATTTGGTTTAAGGTATCACTCTTCTATTTAGTTGTATTGTTCGCCATTTCTTAATAACTTTCACAGGCATTCTGTTTTGCTTGGGGAACCACTCACAAATCTGTTATAATATTCTACCAATACTATGAATATCTTTAGCTGTTCCTTGATTTGGGATTCTGGCGCTACCATTATTGCTCGGAAGGCACTTTCTTTCGGTTCCACCCCTGCAGCTGAGATGGTATATCCTAGAAAGTCCAATATGTCCTTACCAATCCCACATGTCTCCTTTTTTAGATGAAAAACATATTCCTTGGATTTTTTAAGTACTCTATCCAGCGTGTTGTTGTGTTCTTTAGTGGTCCCATATATCAGGTTGTCACCCTGGAAATATGCAGCTTTTCAGTCATTATTCTTTGAAATACCAACGCCACAGAGCATTGTCCGCATGGCTTTCTCACATATTGATATGTACCAAAAGCATCACAAATGCTGTCATTTGTCTTGATTTTGGGGGCAGCTTCACTTGGTGATTGGCACTGGTTATGTCCAATTTGAAAAATCGTTTTGCTCTTTGCAGCGACTGCATCATTTCTCTTTTGTTGGGCAATGAGAGGTTGTCACTCAAGGCTCCTAGTTTAATGCCCTAAGGTCAATACACATTCTAAGCTTGATCGACCAATTTCTCCTCATAATTACTTTGGGGCTTAGCTACTCTGTGGCTTCCACGGTTTCAATTACCCTTTCCTTCAAAGGATGGTTTATCAGTGTTTTAAGCACTTCTTGTGCTGTTATTGGCACTGGTCTTACCCTGTGTTTATTTTCTGCAGCACATTCTCAAAGTTGGATCTCATGTACATATCCTTTGAGTGTGTCTATGGATTCTTTGAACACTTCTGCATATTTCTCTAATAGGCTTTTGTTCTTGTATTTAGTTACTGCAGTGACTTGTTTTCTTGCATTGGGACCTAGTTTGATTTTTATGTCTGCTTGGTGTAGCCCCCCTATAGTACATCTCCTACATCTTTGACATACTCCTTCCCTGTCATCATTCTGTCGTTAAATTGTATGTCTTGTTGAAGTATCAGTTCAACTTGATTTCTCTATCTCTGTAAACTCTGGGATTGACTGAGGCCTTCTTCAATCTCCTTCCTTCTCCCTTCTACGTTCACTCGTACTGCTCCTCAGACGTGGCCTTGAGTCACCCATCATTCGTATCTGTTTCCCATCCACCGGCAGTCGCAATATGGTTTATTTTACTTCCTTTTGAGTGTTTGTACACTTAACACTTGCACTAGTCTTTCTTCCAATTCTTCTCTTGATTCTTGACTATCTCCAAAACGCCAAACACTCAGCCAATGAGCAACTTAGCACAAAAGTCCTATATGGTTATGCCATTTTGGCCCACTTACCAGTGTACCACCGGAAATGCACCATGGAACAAAATGTCATGCTACATGTCATCTTTCTATTTGCTTTACTGTTGCGCTCCTGTGCACTCAGGCCTAGTGGCCTATTTTTGGCATTTGGAACACATTTATTCTCTAAGATGACATTCTTTGTCATTTGCTTCATGCCGGCGCAAGCAACTCCTGAAGACTTCTCTCTGGTAGCTGATTTCTTCCCCGCAGCCCTACCCTTTTTTTCCATGACTGTAGTTTTGTTGTTTCTTTTCGTTCTGGTCACGTTCCACTAAACTTTATTGACTAGCACAACTTCTTTCTCAGCATTTAGTTTGTGTTCTTTCTATCTATGTTTGTGCTTTTTCTACACTGTGTGCTATTTTGTTTTCTATTTTTTTTATTGTTTTATTGTATTGGTTTATAAAACTATACAAAATACCACACCATAATAAAATACATAATATCACATTGTACAACAGATTTACAAATTCATCATTTGAGTATCATCAATACCATGTACCATACAAAAAGGGAAGCTCTAAAAGATTACAATTGAGTAGAAAACCTTATTATCAGTTGCAATTCATCAGTTAACTTCAAAGTATTTTAAAAAAAGACTACTGAAATTAAGAGAGATATAGATTGTCCACTAAAAATCCCATACCAAAATGAGTTTTCATTCAAATATACAACATCAAGTACGAATTTACTAAAAAGAAATGTCTCGTAATATGTGTATCGCAGAGCATTGGATAAAGATATGCTTTAGTTATTCGACATCCATCTGACAGCCTGCACTTATTATCAACGCACAGACTTCTAGTATGAAGAATCTCCCTTATGTGCATGAGATTTAATCTTATTCTTAGAAAAGTACGCATTACACGCCAATCTGGACATTGAGTAATATACTGATGGAAAACTCTCCTGCGCCTATTCTCATGCATAAGGTCATTAGACATTTTATATAAGGCTTTTTTTTTTTAATCACAGGTAAATATCCAATCCATAGCAAATAGCTTTCTTTTCGCTTCCTCTGGATTTACTATAAGCAACTCTATTGCTATATTGTATATGCTGTGTGCTATTGTCAATACCTTTTCTAGTGTTAGATTCTTAAACTGTAGCATTTCTATTGCATTTTCATAATCTTGCACCCCCTTCCCAAAGAATCAGTCATCATGGTGTTCAACCGCTCTCCAAAATGACAGTCTTTCGTTAGTTCTCTCAGTGGCATGAGGTAATCATCAACGGATTCATGAACTCCTTGTTTTCTTTCATAGTATTGCAGTCTAGGCCTCGGTTCATTCACTTTGCATTCAAATCTTTTTTTCGACCCTGTGAGCCCCTCTTTGTATGGGCTCTCTATGCTGGAGCCACTGCTCATCTTATCTATGGGCAGGCTCTAAAATATGCGTTGGGCCTTCTATTCCCAGTACCTATCAATGTTCCAGATTTCCTTTCATCACCTATTTCTTGGAGTCCCGATGCTTCCATATACACCTTGAAGTTCTGCAACTGCTGTTGCCACGGTATTGTTGGCCTACCTGTGTTCTTCAGAAAGGGTGGTGGTGGTGCTGCTATTTGCTGTGCCAGCTTTCTGCACTGTGCTGCATCTCTTCCTCAGCTGTTTGTGTTCTCTTCCCTCTTTTGCCTCTATGCGTGATGCAGTTTCACTTTGTGAGACTCTCTTGGGATCTCACCACGTCACCATTCTGGGTTTGATATTATTCTTCATGCAAATATAAAAGTTACTCTTTGGAACATTCAATGGTGTGGTTCTATTTACGTATATTTGTTAATGCAAAGGCATGTCATGATGCCCGCTCCCGGGGAGCCGGTTCAAGCCCTGCATCCCTGAAAGCGGACATCCAGTCCCCAAGGAAGGACCCAGCAACCCCATATAGGGGCCCTTTGGACAGTGTCCTGGCGCCTATGGCGCCAGGCTCATTATGGGAGTGCTTGGGTGCACTTACCTGATGCAGACCATGCTGCAGGATCCCGGCCTCCTTGAGGCCTGAAAGGAACTACTTTACCTGTGGGACTAATTTACCATCCGGGCGTGGTCGGGGAAGGATACATACCTGATTGGAGGAAGGATACATACCTGGAACTTCTTCCAAGGCTATTTAAACCCCACCCGAACAGCCACACGTGCTTCGCGTTGTTCTGCATCTAGCAGCTGGACGCTCACCGTGTCTGCTCCTGCATCCTGACTTCTGCCACGCTTGCCAGCATCCTGGATCACCTGCAAAGGAAGAGAAGAAGAGAACAGAAGAAGGAAAAGTCCTTACCTGCTAAAGCCGCATCCCGGAGGCATCTCGCCGACAATCCTGAAAAGGAAGACTTTAATTTAAAAGCTCATCGCGTCGATCGCTGCAGCGCCACATTCCACTCACCTTTACAGGGCGCCTCCATGTTCGCAGCGATCATCCGGATTCGCACTCACGCCCCAGCGCCTAGGGAGAAAAAAGACCAGCTCAAAAGGTGAGAGAGAGAAGGGAATAAGGAAAGCTAAATCTCCATGTTAAGACTTACCTGTTGATTCATTCCCTCTTCATTTCGGGTCCGCGCCGCATCCTGGCATTTCCGGACCCCGGCCCCTAAGGGGAAAAAGAGACATCAGCGTTAATGAGCGAATGAAAAGACATTACCAAAAAACGCTCATTAAAGACTTACCTGATTTCTACAAGGATTTCACCTCTTATCTCGGGTCGGTGCCTGTTCCCCGGCATTCCGTACCCCGATCCCTATGGGGAACAAGTCACTAGCATTAGTACATTAATGCATGGACACAAGGGGAACCTCTTATCAAAAAACTTACCTGGAAGCCAAGCAAGTTTGGTTCTCACCAATCCGAAAATCCAGTGAAGTAACTGGATACCAACGTGCCCCTGCATCAGAAGCAGGATGGAGAGCTCGTCCTTCCAGACCCTAAGGTGAGACGCTACGAGAAATCACAGAAGGGTTTCGAGGAGGGTGAGAGGGGAAAGTGGGAGGCCGATTGCATTACCCCGCAGACAGTTAATCCCCTATTTTCGCCTACAGAAGGATACTTCTGCGAGCCAGGCAAGCCAGATTTGGGGGCCCGGTCCAGTCCGTCTTCCGAACCCTGCGCATCACCTTAGAAGAGGTCACAGCAGCGCGAACCAGGCCAGCGCCTCCGTGGGAGTCAGGTGAGCGTAACAGGCATGCAGAAATGCCGTGGAGCTCCCCGGAGCTGCTGCTCTCTCTTCTTTACCAAGGTGCTACCACGTGGGCTAGAACTCTGCGTGCCCCTCTCTCGCACCTGCTTCCAGTGACACACGTGTTGTGTGTATCCCGCTGCACACACACAGCGGGGACTGCACTGGACGCCAACCACAATGAAGAGGCTTACAGATGTGGTTGCTGAAGGTCCTCGCTTCAGCCTGTCTAATGGCGGGCAGTGGGCCGTATTTATTTACACCCGCCGTGAGGTCTAGTGTCTCAGCGTGTGGTCACATGACATAACACTCATCCTTTTTATATAAACATGAACTTTCCAAAACATTCTAAACACGACTGAGTATTAACCAAACCAAAATCTCCCAGTACATCCCAAACATGTGCACATGCCTTTTCCTCTCATTGACCAGCCCCCTTGGTCGGACAACCACTTACACTTCAGGTGCCCAGGTTGTAATCCTGTAGGTACGCTGGTTGGCACTCGGACTCACGGGCGGGGTATCAGCGTTCTCTCTCTGTGCCCGGCCCATCTACTACCTGTTGGCTTGACCGACTAGACATCTGCCCTTCTGCTCTCTCCGGAGGAGTCCAGTCATGGTAGTCATCGTCCACCTTGCTGGTCGTCACCGGGTGAGCTGCACTACTCACCTTGCCTCTGTGCCGCTCTTGCCCTTGCTGCGGTCGTTATGACAGTCTGTGGAAGAAACTGGAGTTTCGGGTAATTTGCCCCTCATTATCCACGGCCGCTATTTTTTACCCATGTACCTTGACCACCTTGAGGGGTGTGGGCTCATGGGGAAGCAACATTTTCCCTGCGGCGTTCCGGGTCCTCACTAGGCACCTCCCAACCCCAACACTGCAAAGTCATGTTCTTGTAGGCCTCTGCGTGTATTTTCTTGCTCGATCACCATCTCTCTGTGTACACGGATGGCTTTGTTGTCTATGGTGCCTGGGGTACTCCCTTCCCTTTCGGGGAGAAGCGTGCAAGGACATTGCTGGAATAGTGCCTCTGCAGGGGCTACCCCAGTTGAACAATGTGGGGTAGTTTGATATTCCAGCAAGAATTGAAATAGTGCTCTCTTTTCACACATCCCTTGGCTGTGAGCAATTAGAAGGTCTTGTTTAGGGTGTGCATCAGGTGCTCAGCCTCTCCGCTAGCACGAGGCCATACATGGGTAATTTTCCTGTGTCTAATCCCTCGTTCTGCCAAGAATTCTTTGAATCCAGAGCGCTGGAAAGGTGATCCGTTGTCCATGCGTGGCGAAGATCTTTTCCATCGCTGGCACTACATCGTGGAGGGCCCTGAAGGTACAAACTCACCCTCTGGGTATCAGGCACATTGGTCCACCATCACGAGGAAGTGTGAGTCACGATTCGTGGAGCCGAAGTCCATGTGAACATTTTCCCATGGTTCCTCACTTCTTGGCGTGCACTGTATGGCAGGCTCCTTGTGTCTCGGAGCAGTCGCTTGGCACCATATGCAAGCTTGTATGAATTCCTCTACTTTTTGTTCAAGGGCTGGGAACCATAGCTATTGTCAGAGGCAGCTTTTTGTCTTCGCAGCTCCTTGATGCCCACGGTGTGCCAGCGCAATTACTCTTTCCACTACTTTTCTGCAGGCACCACCATGTGGGCACCTCTCAAGAGGAGGCCATCCTTTTTGAATGTCAATTCGTGTCTGACACTCAATAACTGTTCTAGCGTCGATCTGGCTTCCTGAGTTTGGCTTCCTAGATCCTCTAAAACTGTTCTCCACTGTCCCAACACTATGGCTTGTTTTAGGATGCTTGTTTTAGGATTTTGAAGCAGTTGTTCATCGACGCTGATCTCAGCTCATCAGCTCCCATGGACTTTGGGATGATTCCCAGCTGTGATCATTTTGACATACTCTTCAGACTCTGAGATGCCTTCTTGTGCTTCCTCACGTTTGTCACCTGTATGCCTGGACAGATAATCAGCATGGTTGTTTGATCCTGGTCAATATATCAGATTCACGCCATATTCCTGCAGTGCTAGCAGCCATTTCTCGATGTGCGTGGGAGGATTTGCCAAGCCACCCGTCATGATGGGGAGCAGGGGCTTATGATCTATCACCACTTGGACCGGCTTCCCATATATGTATATATGATAATGGCAGCTTCCCCACTGCACTGCCAGGGTTTCCCTCTCAATCTGAGAGTGTCTCTGCTCCGTTGGTGATAATGCCCGACTGGCATAGCTGACAGTTCTTCGGGTTCCATCCCGGGTGTCTTGGGTGAGTAGAGCTCCCAACCCGAAAAGGCTGGGATCAACCACAATTTCTGTGTCCTTATCTGGGTCGAAAAAAGCCAAGATGCAATCTTTGGGTAGGGCTGCCTTAATGTCGTTGAACAACATCTACTCCAGCTACGTCCATTTCCATGTGGTGGATTGTTTGGTGAGGTTGCATAGGGGTTCTGAAAGGGTTGCCAGGACCTTTATGAATCGGCCACACTGTCAACAGCCGCAACTCCTGAAAACTATGGTCCAATTGGATACACGCAGCACCATTGTTGTGCCATCATGTTCTCCAGAACGTGCATTGATGGTCTAGTTCTTTCCAAGATGGCCACCTCCAGCTTTCTTCATTAGCACTCCGCAGCCCCTGTTCAGTGAGTTGTAACAGCTACCCTCCTCTTTTGTGGTGAGACACTTATTTCCTCCATGTGTTTTTTCTTCGCTCCTATCTGCTTTGTTGCCAACTCTGTTCAGCTCGCCTTGCTTCTCCCTCTCCCTTTTCGTTTCCCTGCTCGCTCCACGCTTCCCCATGGCTTCGCCCCCCCTCTCGTGTTGTGCTCACTCTCTCCCGGGGGGGGGGTTCTTTTGCCTACCTGATTTGGCCTGTATCTCAAGACCTTAGCTGCTTTCTCTCACGCTGCCTCATTCATTTGGACTCTCACCTCCTGGATCCCAATTCCTTGGCTCCATTCTCTTGCCCTGCCTCCTTCCACTGGACTCTCAACTTCAGGATCTTGAAACAGCACGTACCAGAGCATCTTCAGGATATAAGGGTTTGTTATGCCGTCTTGGCTTTTCTCCTTTCCTGCCTGGTTATTTTCAGGCGAAAGCCTCCTGCCTTAGTGGTCTACTACAGCAGGCATAGTGGCTCTCCCCCCCCCCCCGAGGTAGGCAATACCTCTACACAGACAGACGTTCATCCTGGAAGAAAGGATCATCCCCACCTCCAGACAAGTCATCGGCTCCCTCCAGCAACAGAGACTCATGTGAGGAAGATCTGGCCAACAGTGACACACAGTAAGTGGCCATTCCTAGGAAACACCTCTCCTCAGAGATGGTCTCTGGTGCCTTAGCTTCCTGTATGTCCCTTACTTACCGATAGTGCTCCTTCTTGGAAGATGAACCCGAAAAATTCTCTTTTCTTCTCAAGGAATTCACACTTCTCACGGTGGAATGTTAGTCCCAGGGATTGTATCCTTTCCAGCAGTGCTTCCAAGCGTTCGAGGTGCTCTTCTTCAGATGTTGCATAGATCAGGATGCCATCGCTCACGTTCATTGTTCCAGGCAGCCCTGCTAGGGCTTCTTGTATAGTGTTCTGGAACACTTCTGCCACTGACGAAATTTCCAAATTAAGCCTCCTGTTGCAGTATAGACTGACATGAGTTGTGAATGTGGTGATGTATCTACAGTCTTGGTGGAGTACCAGCTGATGATACCCAAACCTGAGATCCAGCTCAGAGAAGAAGACAGCTCCTTCCAGGTCGACTACAATGTCAGCCAACGTCAGTTATGTGGTGCTCTTGTTTTATGGCCTTGTTCGGGAGCCTCATGCCCACGCAAATCCTGACACTGTTGAGCTGTTTTGGCTTCTGAGCTATTACTATCGGGGATACCCAGGGTGTCAGTCCCTCCACTCGTTCTATGATGTCCAAGTCGATGAGGTTTTGAATCTGTTTTTTGACTTTTTCACGTAGATGGAATGGTACGCGTCAATGTTTTAATGCTACTGGTTGAACAGTTTCATCAATATGGAGGCAGACGGGTTCTCCTCCCGTGCGCCAGATGCCTGTGAACACCTTCTGGAATCATCTCACCAATGCATCTACGTCCTCCAGGAACACCCCACATACAAACTGAATAAGTTTGAGGGCTTCTGCAGCTGCACATCCCAACAATGTCTGGTTGCCCACTTTGACACGTAGAATCGTGCTTAGATGGATTTTCCTTGTGCCTCACCAGCGTTATGAATGCTCCCTCTAGTGGCAATGGGGTCGTGTTCCTGAATGTGAAAATTCATACTTCGGTCAAGCGACCGAGTGGCAGTGGATTACGCAGCCTCCTGTAATGTTCTTCCGCCATAAAGTTTACCGATGCTCCGGTGTCAAGGAGTACCAGGATACTGGTGTCCATGATGGTCACTGAGCACTTGGGCATACGCTTTCCTTTATTTCGAAGGGTCAGTTCTGCTGAAATGAAGAAAACCTCTTCATCCTTATTACTTCCCAGTTGTTGTTCCTGCCCACCTTCTACTGTGGTGGTGTTCGCACTTTGAGGTGTCCGCTCTTGCGCTGCTCCCTTTGATCGCTCCTTCCCTCTGGACACTACTTGTGGTGTAGCTGCCCTGCATACCCTTGCGTAATGGTTTTAATTACCACACCTGGTGCACGTGTGTCCTTTCGTAGGACATTTGTTTGCGTGACAGAGGCCATAGTCGCATTGTGGGCTTGGCGTTGGGGTGGTGCTTGCTCGTTGCTTTCTCTGCCGCCAGGTGCCTCTCCCGCCAGAGTTCTTTGGTGGACGCTTTTCTGCTGCGCACATCTTCTCGAGCTCAACAGATTTTAGTGCCGACTCCATTTTGGAGGCTCTGACATCAGCCAGTTTGTGCGAGCTCCGTAGCTCAAGAATTCTGGATAAGGTTATTCCAGGCTCACAGAGGATTTGTCTACATAGTTTTACGGAGTAGCACCCTATGATTATCTGTAATCTTATTTCTTGCTCTCGTTTGACCAGGCGCAGGCCGCTGCGAGCTGTCGCAGGTGGCTCTGGTACGCATCCAGGCTTTTGTCAATCTTCTGCAGGGCTGTTCTCATCACAACTTTTTCATAGTCAGTGTTGACTATCGGTGTAAAGTATTCTGATAGGGCCTTCACCGCTGCATCATGAGTCATTTGCGGGACATTGGGGGTCATTACGACCCTGGCGGTAGGGGGTTAACGGGGCCGGTAGAGCTGCCGGCCCCGTTAACCCCTACCGCCTCATTACGAAGTCTCCTCGCAGGACCGCTAAGGATGCCTGGTTTTACCAGGCGTCCTTAGCGAGTCCTGCGAGCAGACCAGCATGCTAACAACGGGCCCGTCATTAACGGGCCCGTTGTTAACATGCTCCCCATTCCCATTGAGCCCTATGGGGGATTGAATGGGGATGGGTTCCTGGAATGGGGAACTACCGGGCCCTCCAAGGTCGGAATGGCACGGTATTTCCCCATTCCAGGAACCCGGACCTGGTACCCGGAATGGGGGTAGCCCTACCTCCAGGGTCGTAATGACCCCCATAGTGTTTTGAATCATTTGTGGACTGCAGGGCCTGTTGAGTATATCAGCATACTTTTTTTTTCCTGTCATCCCGTTCACCTGTTTCATTGATGTACATTTCGAAGACATTTGTACCAAAGTTCCCATTGTGGGCCCAGGCTGGCCAGTGCCCCATCCACGTCAAACGTGCATTGTTGTGCTAACAACCTTTGCTGGCACAACGTTCTACCACGCAGTGGCGGTGCTGGTGCACCATCATCTTCCCCAGACATTGTCTTCTTATGATGTGCTCACCCAGTGGGGGTGGTGGTCCTGCCCTCGACTGCTGAAGGGTGCACGAGCACTCTGGAGAGAGCTGCAACCCCTTTTCTTGAGCGGTAGCTGGGGTGGAGGATTTGCCCCAAGGTGTTGCCCTGCAGAGCAGGCGTATGAGCACTCTTGTGGGAGAGCTGTGCCTGATGGAATATGTGGTTGCGGTGACAGGAAGGCACCTTCTACCGCAAAGGAGGTGGGCAGCGACACCTGCGGGGTGCGCTGTCCAAAATCACCCCTGGACAGACCAGGGTGTTCCAAAAATGGAGGCGAGTTTCCTCCAGAAGTCAATCAAGTTGTATTAAGCAAAAGAAGTGGCTCAAGGCCTCTTACCAGCAGGAGAATCGTGATCAATCTCGGTGTGCTGCAGGGTGCGCACACGTGGCCGTCCTGACGCCGGGTGCCGGCTCACCCTCTGCATCATCCACAAGGCTTTCTGGGGCCTCTGACCCAGCTACATCCAACTCTCTGTCCCTTAATACCTCCCTGATAGAGCCCTTCAGTCTTCTAGATCCAACTCTCTGCAGATCAGACGATTCTCCAAGCAGAGAGTGGGGTGCAGATCTCTCTCCTCTGCAGGTGCCTCCCTCTGGAATGGCCTCCCTGCCCCTCTCAGACTTGAGCCAATCTCCTTAAGTTATGGAAGCTTCTTAAGAACCTCCTTTTCTCTTCCTCTTTGCGCTCCCCTGCTAATGTTCCCCCTCTTGACTGGCTGCCTAGTTCCTTCAGTTTCTTACAGGGCACCGGGCCCTCCGCTACCAGTCTACCTCTGCACTTGGTCTCCTCTGACCCCCCCGACCCCCAACCTGCACTTGCCCTTCTGGGCTCCCTTCCCCTGTACTTTCCTGGCTGGGCTTGCACCCCTTGAGCGTTTCCAGCCCCGTTCCTCGAACTTAGCTCTTGGACTTTTTGCCCCTGCACTCTCTTCTCTCTTGTCCCTGTTCACCGTGCCTCCCCTGGCACTCGCTTAACCCTCCGGCACTTCCCCCTCCCCTCTCCCCAGCACTTCCATTTGCTGCACTTGTATGATCTGAATGTCACAAGACCTAGTAGGACCGTTTTTGTTTTGTTATCCCTGTCCCTCCCTTGTCTTGTTGTGCATTGAAACACTTGTGTATAGGTGAATTATAAAAACCTAATAAATAAATAGTGAGGAAAAGCACACTCATGCCCATAACGGGCGCTGGCACACAAACTTCAAATAAACACTGATTGGGAAGAGATTGTGGCCAGTGAATTCACCCGACAACAGATCTCTGGAGTTACCAATGCTGACCCTCATAAAACAGGGTAAGTCTATTTGGATGTAACCGTAATGGGTTTACCTGAAAACCAGATGAAAGATTGGGAAACAGCACATCACTACAACAGTACAGAACCATGTGGGGGTGGTCTGTGGATAAGAGTGGGCGTTAGTAGAGTGAAGTCAGATACACAGCTCATAATGCGCTTAATGCATTGCTGGGCTCATAATGCGCTTAATGCATTGCTGGGCCCAACCCACCCTGGAATGTGTGACAAGCCAGAAGAAGAACTCTGACCACAGGACATGTTGTCAAGAGGCTTTATTTGACTTAAAAACACCTTTCTAGCTTTTTAGCTAAATATCAAAACTATAACTAAGGTGCTTGTCAATAGTCAAAACAAAATTAGTTCTCAGTCCAAAGCTACCTGCTAACTGGCACTACCCCTTAGAAGAAAAAAAAAGAAAAATGAGGTAGAGTGCCCTGGTTTCAGCCTGATCTTCCTCTGGCTTCTCAGGATCCTCCCCGGGTTATGGGTTCAATAAGTGTCTGTATAAAACACAATTCTTGGTTATTTTTAACAAGTCTTGGCAGTCTCTCTAAGTTCTTAAGTTCCGTAAAGAAAGTCTTAAGTCCCTGAAAAAAAACAAATGTCTCAATTTCTTTAGGCAAAGGGATATTTCCCTGATCCCTCTCTACAACTGGTAGTGACCTTTCCCCCTGGTTTCCTCTGTTCCAATGTCTCTCTTACCTCTCTAGGGTATTGGTAACCTCTTGTTTTATGTGGCTCTTTTAGCTCTTGGGAGTTCCTCAGAGCCGTCTGGTGGATTACAATCCTAGGGTTTCCTTGGCTCCCGTAACCCCTTTCATTCTCTTGTTCCTTCTCTCTTTCCGGGCCTCTCTGACACTCATAGGGGTTTAGGGCAACTCTTCATCCCCTCCCTTTTGTTCTCTCCTTTCTTTGTCGCTCTCTGCCTTGGACAATCCGGATACCTTCTGTTCCGTTGGGTTTGTACCAGTGAGGAAGTGTCTCAGAATTGTTGGCATTTCCCACAACTTGAAGGTTTTCCAATCTGGATACAAGTGGCTTTTCTCTTCCACTCGTTTCAGCGTCCCTCCACTCTTGGAATCTCTCGTTAAAAGCAGAGGATTTGCTCGTCTCTCGATCCCTGGTTTCAGAGAAGGTTTGCGGGCACTAGGCCCTTGACGTCCTCTGCATGGTCACGCCTCCATGTAAGACTTGCCTTGAGCTGCCTTTGCCTCTCCGACTCTGCACTCTCCTTTGTTGGGTCAGTGTCATCCTGCTTCCGTGTAGGTCCCTGCCTGCACCACTGCCGGCTACTCTGTGCAACGCGGCTCCGCCCTTCAGTGATGTGCTCACGTCGGAGACTCGCTTTTGCGTATTGCATCTCCTCCTCCATTCAAGGGCAATCGTGCCTTTATTCTCGCTCTGTTACAAAAAGGGGGCGTGTTATTTATGCCAGCTCTGAAGCCCACAGAAAGACCAGCATTGTCTTGAGCCAAACACCAAAGACACTTTCAGTATTATATTGAGTCCCATAGTTGAATATACCATAATTTCATTGAATTCCAATATATGCAGATAAGGCTTTATTTATAGGGAGTTCCCCATGGAGTCCTTGTCCCCTTGAGGGGAGTCGCGCCCAGTGAAGTCCTGCTTTTCCAATCCCATAGGGAGGGGTTTGCTTAGCTGGCTCACCTCCCTAACCCCAAAGATGGTGTCACCCCATCCCCCCCATTGAGGAAGGGACAAAACCTCCACATTCGTCACAAATGTTTATGCCTTAACGTGCCATTGCACACTGAGCTATAATCAGTAAAGTAGATGTAGCTACATATTTGTCAAACACATCAATATGTGGTGGAAATGCGGAATATGTCCTGAGTAGTAACCATTCCACCCCTGTAGATCACCTCGTGTGCTTTCTCTATCTTACATTTCACAGGAAGATTAAATGCTTTCAAAACTGAATCCTACGTTTGTGAAGTGAGATGTGCCAAGCCATGTTGTGCAAGGTGTTTACAACCCTCTCCTTCTCCCTCAAACTCACAGAATTGAAGAAATCACTAGATGTGGGCTGAACAGTGTATTCCTACAACTATACCATAAATGAATATTTTAATAAAGAATTTTAAGCATGATATACCATTGAAACTGCTTAGGAAAGTCCAGTCAATGACACACATCCTCATGTCATCAAAATCATAGGAAGGGAAGGAATTGAGACTAGTCTTATATGTAGCGCCAATGATTTGATGACTAGGATTAGTTATTCTAGAAGAAATCCTTGTATACATTAAATACGTACACTTCAAGTAAGATAAGTAAACAAGAAAACGGAAAGCTGAGGATCTTCGAATGTGGGCACTTTACCACATGTTGATATGCACACAAAAAATACTCATTTTCTGATCACCATGAATGGTCAAAGGGTTAATATCAGAAACTTTCTTAATTGACGAAGCCAAAATGTCTGTGTTTACCAGATATACATTGGTAGTACGATCGGAGAGTAACATGTAAGAATACAGGAGCCCATGAGTATGATGTGCAATCAAGACGCAAACCTTCCACTTGCACAACAGTAGAATGACAAAAACCAACAAGATCACAAGATGGACATTACATTTTGGCTATGGAATATTTACAAAGGTCCACGTGGGGGGAAACTGAATTTAAGGAGCCTTGAAGCCAAGTACATTTGAAAACTTAGAACAAAATTTTGGGGTCTGCACAAGTACCAGAAACTGAATGTTGTCCTTTAAGTATAGTACCTTGAGATTGCTCTCAAATAACTAAGATACTTGTTTGAACTGGAACTAATATGAGCATTGGGATTACTAGTACCAGTCAGTAAAAGATCTTGCTTGATAAAGCATGGCATGTTTTTTCCGAATTATTACTTTTTGGTCAACATGCTGTGAATACAAACAGGGTTCAGTGTAACAGATGAGATTGTGTTGTTCCATTCCGAAATTGTGACATTTAATATTGTTTGGCCATCTACCACATCTGTGTTCTAAGAACCCTGAACCCGAACAATGATACATTTTTGACAATGGTGATCTGACCAAGCCACAAATCATTAGTGTTTTTTTAAATCAATACACTTTAGTTGAGTAGTGCACCTTGCCCTAATAGAAATTTGGAAAGGTATTTACATCACATACCCGCACCATAATCAAGGCCATATTAACGATTAATAAACACGTACACTTGCTTCTATTACCCTTAAATTCTGGGTTTCCTTGTAAAATACTACTTATAAGTGGTTTTCCTCCAAAATATTGTTAAATGTTGATATCTGATTTTGCACGCTAATGTGTGATGGTATCATCACAATGTATGTAATTATGCATCTCATAATGTTGGCCGCTACTACATGCAGTATCCCACACAAGCACAGAAACATCAGGATTGCATCAGGATGGATAACATTCAAGTAATACAGTAAATTGATAAGGCTGAGCTTCTCAGAATTGAAATATAAATATTGAGTATATTACGCTCACTACCCCTTACGTGTACTCATATCTACTCCACAGATGAAACCCAAGGTAGCATTATAAAGAAATGTTGGAGAACATTGAAAATCACCTGTTATGCATTAAAAGAAATGGTGATTGTTAATATCCCTATCGAGCACTTCCATTTGGTGGGTACAAATTGTACTGCTACACATATGTAGCCCCACCTGAAAGTTGTTAACATTCTACAAATCATTTATTTGTTACAAGTATGTACGCACAACAGGCTTTGGTACACCCTTGAGATTTTGATAAAGGATTCTTGTTGAAGTAACTGATGTAATCCATTAACCATGGGGGATAGAAACTATTGAGAAGGTGAGCGAGTCACAGACATTAATTACAAATAACTGTATGGATACACTATAATCTTTTGGAGTATATCAGTCAGAAATCATAATCTCCACTGAATAACCACTACTTTCTCATCTCTCTCCCCTTCCCTTTCTTGTCTTGTCTGTTCTACTCATTTATTAATCCTTTTATAGGATGCTAATTAGGCTCAAGTGACAACTGATCAGTCTGATTAATGTGTCTTATAGCTGGATATATTTTTGACTAATGATTGATCAGCTTTGATAAAGTCCAGAGGGCAAAACACATGGCTGTGTCGACACTTTTAAGGGATCTAAGTATTTTGACCACTCGAGGACAATATAATTGTGTAAATGTGTTATCTTACACAAATTTACTTGAGAAGTTTTTGTTGAGAAACTTACATGTTATAATATGGTGAATGTTCGTCCAGGTTATTTTTCGGAAACAAATGATGTATAATACACTTTTCTTTCAGAACTCTTTATTGTTTTTCAACATTAACCAAAACAATTACAAACAAAACATAACATTCACTCTGGCACTTCTTCGTGCATTCCACCCTGCGTCATCTTTCGTCCTGGCGCGATTCCGTGGCTGTGCTGGCCACGCATCCTATCCAATCCATCCCCAGGTCTGTATCCCTGTACTTCTCCTTGTCGGGGGTACTCTGCTCGATTGCCAGTCCACCTATTAATGCTCTTCCTCTCCCCGGGGTCGTCTGTGCTGCTCTCCTCCCTTTGTCCAAACAAGTCCTGTATCAGAGAGTTCCATGCAAGTATCTAATGCCCATTATCCCCCCTCCCCTCTGCAACGCCCTTGTCCACACTGCTGTCTCTGCCAATGACCATTTCTTGAGATCTGCCCACCAGGAGGATGTATAATACACTTATAATTTTCTTAGCTTACTTGATGTGTATGTATTTATTGTATACAAAGGATTTCCACAAGAATAACTGTTACTGTTGACCATACCCTTGGTGCTGCATGTACGACCAGTTTCAATTCCTTCCACATAGAATCAAAGCCCACAGCTTCTCGCTCCCCTGTTCCACCGGCACTGGTAGACTAGGAGGGAGTTACATCTCATATGTAAGATCTGACAAAGTTGCACTAGAGTGTCAGCAAAGTGCACTGAAGCATCTGCAACATGCGTCCAAGTACACCAGGAGCGATTTGGACAAAGACACTGTACCTGCTGTTCCAATGGCGACTGGGTCATTAGAGACCAGAGTCTGCCACAGTGTTGGCTCATCGCCTGTGAAAATGGGCAAATGATACAGCTCATTGTGATAGCACAAGCAATGATGAGCCCCCTGTTAGAAGTGTGTTTCCAGTGTGCACCCTTGGAGATACACCGATGTATCACATCATGGCAAGTGTCGTCATTCATTCTATTAGTTGTTGTGTTATGCATTGTACACAGTTTACATAACATTCTATGTCCAGCATCCATAGAACCTGGAACCTCTGGAGGAAGCTTGGAGTGTGCAGAGGTTCCATATTCCAGGTGATGTAGCTGCTGGATAGAGAGCTGGGAGGTCTTTGCTCAGAACCTTACTGAATAAACAAAGATTTTACCTTCATACCGATGACTCCTGAAGTTTCTTACCTCAACAACTGGCGACAAGCTGGCTGGGGAGCAGTGACCTCCAGCTAATATTTGACTACTGTGACTTTATTTTCAGTGCGGAGGATTGCCCTGCAGCTATCTGGCCCGCTGCTTGCTGCTGCCTGGAGCGGGAGGAAGAGACTCTACAAGAACAGTGATACAGTCTTTGCCACTGCTTGATGGTACCCGAGGAAGAGGCTCTGTGGACACCCCATTGCGGACGCCGGCTGAACTCAAGCAAGTAGCACATAGCAGGGGGAAGACGCTCTACAGGCGTCCTGCTGCAGGCACTGGCCGCACACCGACCTAGAATCGGCTTGGGAGTTAAGGTCCCAGATGAGTGGTGAGTTGTTTCTGCAAGGAGGATCCATTGTTTGGTGAGAGCGCCTGCAGCGCGATCAACAACAGAATTTTTTAACTCTGCGTGCGAACCCTGCAGCGCTCAGATGCGCGTCGGGGGCCCTGTGAAGACTGAAGGCTGCAACGTTCATGGGTGGTTAGAGGAAGGCACCCAGGAACGTGTGGATGCGTGCAGCGATCTTGGGGGGTGATACATAACGGAGATAGTCAGCATAATTCACTGACTTCATCCTCTTCGTCCCAGTGCCCTGGTAAAGCCTGCCTGGCATCACATCAGTGCTCTTCTTCTTCTCAGAACCTGATGAAGGCACAGTAGCCTAGCATTGAAATGAACTGTAAATATGCAGGATCCGAGTGTGGGGAAGTTCAGTCACTTGTTAAAAGTGCACACGGACAGGTCCTATGATCATCACTTGCGCTCTGTGTACTTTTCATTGTGTGAACAGTTCTCATTTTGCTTGCATTATAGTTGGACACCGCCATGGCCAATGTTCCGAGGCCAGTATTCTTTCTAGCGTCTCCAGGTGAGCCCAAAGTACGGTTGGCAGCGTGGAGAGATGGTTTCACAAAGTATGTTCTGGCAGTATTTGGTCACAATTACTCGAATGACAGGAAGGAGGTGCTGTTGTTCCACTGTCTAGGGTCTTCTGGACAAGCAGTACTTGAAAAACTTCCTGAGCCCGTAGGACTTGGTGATGTGGGATTATATGGGAAGAGCATTGCGAAACTCAATAAACACTATGAAGTGCAGGAAAATATCATTCTTGCACGTTACCACTTTGCCACCAGGGAATAGAAAACTGGAGAATCCATGTAAGAATTGTTACGGTTTTGAGGCGCCTGGCTGTTAAATGTCGCTTTACGCACTGTCAGGAAGAACACATCCGCAACCAATTAAAGATTAAGTGCATCAATGATGAGATCAGGGAAGAGATGTGGAGAAAATGCAACCCAACCAACCCTAGATAGGGCAATTGAGATTGTGAAGAGTGTAGAAAACACCAAATTGTATATCAAGGAACTACTGTCTGGAACAAAGTTCGGGGCAGGGAAAAGCAGCAGTAGAGATACGGCGCGGCTGGCCGTGAACTACATTGGCTAGAATTCCTGGGGGTGCATGGCTCTGCTCACGTCACGCAGGCATGGCCAGCATAAAACTGCCTCTCTGCCCATCCCAGGTGTGGATTATTGATGATTGTCGGCACTGGCGGACGCGGCGTGAGGATCAACGGCACCGTTTATACACGGTGGCAGAAACCTGGAGAGCAGTGAAAAGGACCCGGACTACACGGCAGTGATGGTGCCAGCCCCGGTGTATTACGGAGTCTTCTACAGCATCCTTGGTGTCCTCACAGGCACCCGGACTTCAGTTAAGTGCACGCCGCATTTACCATGTGTTTGATTTACTAACGTGGTTCTGTATTGGGAACATATGCAGTTTCTGCACTTGAGACCGACTTGTATGAAAGGCTATTTGCACACAAACTAGGTGGAAGAACAGTATTTATTAGGGCTCTGAAGGGGCTTTGGACTGCAGGGAGCTGTCGTGTGGAGTAAAACACGGTTATTAGTGTGAGCGTGTGAGGGTAACACACTGACAAGACTGCGTAGCAGCTCAGGGGAACATTTCTTTTCTGTTGCTTACTTCATGTTCAGTGTTGTGTGTCTTCATGTACATCTTGCCTAACAGGCCATGAGTTTATGTCAGTCATAAGTTAAGACTCCCTGCTGTTTTGTTTCATATGTTGCCATGTTCATGCGGTTGCTTCATTTCTCACCATGAGGATGTATCATGTTTTATGTTACAGTCATTAATGTTTGTATAAGGAGGTCTGGTGAAAGTATGAGAGGTAATATGCATATTCAGGCAGCTCCGGTCATTACTAGGAGTGAGCAGGTTACTAAGTGGGTATGCAAGTGTATAAAGGTGTGTTTTTCCTTACTTCCCTTTACCTATCCAACTTCATTACCCTAACCCTCTTTCCGGTTTCCCTACTTTCCCCTTCCTATCCACAACCACTCCCTAATCCCTCTTTCCCCCACTGGCTGCCACGTGGACCCCTGTAATTTCTGACATAAGTAACCTGTGCCAACCACGGTGGGAGGGTCAAACTCATTCGGCTTCTGTGGTTAGGGAGTGGGTGTCGATACACTTCCGATCAAGTGTTGACAACTACACTCGCAGAAGAGTGATGATGGCCACAAAGCAGGAATGGTGGACGGTATGGTCAATAAAACGACCAAGTGACCCAGATGCAATGGTCTGGGAGTGGAAAGCAAGGAGAGAAGAATGTGAAGGACATACCTAGAGACGGTGATGTGGTTCCCAGAGGTGACAAGGGTTATGGTCGTCCATGGGGTACACCAAAGGAGAACCTAGATACGCACAAGGCAGAAGATGTTACAGGTGTGGAAGTGGCAGCCATCTAACAAATGACAAGGAGTACGTAGCCATATGCATAATTTGTAGAGTGTGGTCGCAAGGGACATCTAGCCCGATGTTGCAAAACCTTAAAGTCATTTGGACAAGTGAGGGAAGTGTACGAGGAGGATGCACTGATGATTATGGGTACATAGGAAAAGAAGTTGTCAACTCTGTTCAAGCAGTATCTGGGAGGGTAAAAAGGAAGAAGCCTCATGCCATAGTTGCCATAAACGTGGTGCAAATACCCAGGTTAGTAGAATGTGAGGCAGGCGGGGACAACTGAATTCAAGTGCTATTCTGCAGAGTGCTATTCTCCAATCTCTAAGATTAGAGCTAATGCGTATGGGGACATTCCCATTGATATAATAGGACAGTTTGCAGCAGAGTTGCAGTTCAAAGAGGGGAGAGTGGCCAGCATGGTATATGTGGCAAAATAAGGAGGCAAACTACTTTCTTGGGATCATCAAGGGAGGTTAGCGATCAGGTTGGATCCCCATCATCCAGAACAAGTATTGTCCATTCAAGGGAGTGAGAAGGACATCAATGGGGTGGAAGTGTCAACTTGGTTTCTGGAAGTTTTCCAAAAGAAACTTGCCTGCCTCAGAGGTTTTTGTTCACAGTATATAAGACTCAGTTCCCATGTCTGCTAAGTTGCAGATAGTGCCCTTGGCTTTACGTCAAGAGGTAGAGGTAGAGATTAAACAAATAAAAAATTAAGGGATTATTACGAAAGTTGATACTTCCAAATGGGTCAGCCCAGTTGTTGTTGTAAGGAAACCAAATTGATGCGTAAGACTATGTATTGACCAGAGGAACTTAAATAGAATGTAGTGGCACAGAAATGACCACTACCCAGGATAGATGATTTGTTATCTAGTGTGGCTGGTGCACAAATATTTTCCATTCTAGATTTAAGAGCCGCATACGACCGAATTGAACTCCATGAGGACTCAATGGATTTAACATCTTTCATAACTCCCATTGATATGTTTAGATGCAGAAGGATGCCATTTGGACTTGTATCGGCGGCAGGTGTATTTCTGAATGTGATGCATAGATTGCTGGGCAATGAAAAGGGAGTGCTTTTTTATCAGGGTGATGTTCTTGTATGCGGAGTGTCAATGAAAGAGCATGACAGTCATTTGAGAAGAGTGCTTGTAATTTTTAAAGAAGCAGGTTTGACAACAGGCACAGAGAAATGTATTTTCAGGGCAGACTAGGTGACGTATCTTGGTCATAAAATCACAGGGTATTTAGTGAAACCAAAGCATGACATGGTGGAGGCATTTAAAAAATGCCAGAACAGAGAAATTAGAATGATGTTACCTCATACTTAGGGCTAGTGGAGGTTTACAGTATGTTTGTGAAAAAGACTTGCAGCCAAAACGAAAAACATGAGGAGACTCACAAACAAAGGTGTGGCGTTTGAGTGGAATGATTTATATGCCAAGGAGTCTGACGGTGTCAAGCAGTGTATAGCTCAAGCACCTTTTCTGTCTGGGTTTGTAGAGGAACGGAAGACAATAATGTACATGGATGCAAGTGATTGTGGTCTTGGTGCAGTATTGATGGAGAACTACTGACTATTGCATTTGCCCCAAGGATCTCGCATGCACGACAACTCCACCCTATCTACAAGTATGGCCTTACAGCCAACATCCATGCGCAAAGCTACAGGGATCTAACCCTAAGAATGGCACGGACATCGTGAAGGTAAGTATTACTAGTCACCTTGCAATTACCTTTCGATTATCTTCAGTGCATGTTATGGGGCTAGTTAGGGAACATTGCTCTCCGACACGCGCACATTGTGCTATCGCATACATTCAATTAATCATGGCATTTTAAAAATGAGGTTTGGGACACTACCCATGAATATATTACTAATACCAACAGTATTTTTACATTAAGGCTTATCGTTAATGCTATGGGTGAGTCAGAGAACACCTTTACTGGAACACGCAATTCGTGGTTATACTGGCAGTTTGAGAACACAGCAATATAGTCTGATTCAGAGAATTCACCCACAAGTTGTTCGGCGCTACTACCAATATAAGGTTTTCAAGTCCACGTTATGGGCCAGGTAATTAACATATGCATACTTATTGTGCACACACTTTTTTGTTACATATAGGCGGAGCTAATGGCACCATAGTCCGGTTCGGGGAATATACCCATATCCTCAACTCTTCACGCAATCTAATACATCTACTAACGGTAAGGGACATCCAAGGAAAGTATATCTATCTGCTTCTTATACTGTGGAGAGCCTCTGGCTCATTCCTATCTTATTACTCTTCGCAGATATATTAGCACTAGGATTCAACCTAATCATCCATTTCATGCAATATTTACAAGTACTAAGACCAGATACAACGTCCACGTTCAACTCACGGTATGGCAATGAAATTCCACCTTTATTATTTGGTTTTCTGTTTTCTATTTTACTATGATCAATGATATAGGTGAGTTGTCAGCCTAAAACAACAGACATTTTATCTTAATCCACTAGGATCACCTACAGACTTAGGATCGACAAGGGTGAGTTATTATCAAACTCGCATGTATAGCCTATGATGGACGGGCGATCACAGTGGGTGAATTGACCACATATTGAAGTTCACAGAATATAATCAACCTATGGGGACAAGATATATCACATTTCACTGGGCAACAGGCAACTAACTAGAACCCACTCACTATATTTTCACACTATGGGGATAATATGGTCAACCTAGTGAGCACTCAATCTATAATAAGCTCACACGGAACATAGAAGCACAGTGGCTGGGTGCAAGTGAGGTGCTTCACGTATCTAAAGACCGACCACTCAAATGCTAATGAGATCAAATATATCTATTTATGATTGTGAATGTGTTTCTCTGTTCTGTTTTCTCATTTCTGCATCACCCTCCATCGGTGAAGTGACCATGGGTATGTAACTAATTGGCTGAATGAATTTGCCATTTTCATTTCTTTTTTTTTAAACATTGCTTATGTATACATATGCTATGCAACAAATATGTGCATATATGCTCCATGCAACTGTACTATATACTTGTATTATTTACAGGTTACAATACTGTACTATCCAATACATATACATTTGTACAACACCATGATTATAATTTATGTATGATTCTATTATTTCCCTGTCAGCCTTGAGGATGACAAAGGTCGAAACACGTGTCGGCTGAACCCTATGAATATAAATTACTCTTTTGGATGACCTATTTGGAGGACTCTAAACTAATTTTATACCAGTAAATTGCTCACCTATCCTTAATCAGGCAGAGCGTGAATCACCCAAATCCAATTAAATTCACGTATCATTGTTTCAAGGCCCTTTTTGGGTGGGCCCTGTGGAACGGGTGACGCAGCCTGCCAAGAAATATTATTCCAGTGTTCAAAGCGTACTACTTACGATTCAAACCCATACGTTTCATTGTATTAATTCCAGGATAATAGACTCATAAATTTGGAACTAAAGATACTGAGGTGCTGAACGTTTGTAATGTGTGTCATGCTACAAAGCAGAGGCCAAACAAGTCCAGTCACTTACGCATGTTTTCCTTGCCATGGTGATAGAGTTCACATAAACACCTTTCTTTCATTGACATCAGCAAAAGCACAGCGAATTGTAAGGGGTAATTCATCCTTTTTGACGGCTTCAGATAGGATATTAGAAGCAATCTTGTTACCAGGCCTTTCTATCACAGTTTGGTCATGCTCCTCCTAATGATCATACCCCAAGTTGAGGAGAAAATGAATTGTCGTTTTCAAGGGTTCCAAAACAATCCCAGACCTCACATATAGACCCACAGAAGAGCAGACATGATCGTCCAAGAACTCTCTTATGTCTATGTCACTTGAGCTTAACGATCTGAGACTAGGGATCAACTTAAATAAGGCAAGTACGTTTGTCCAGTTCAAAGTGACAGTCTCTTCAGAGCTCACGATTCCCTCTAGAAGAAGCTGGAAAGTCGCAGGCTGATGGTGTATCAAGGAGTTACGTCAGGAGGCGACTGCTGGCTGGATGTTTTGAATAATTTTGTCTTTTGGTAAAGGTAAAAGTTTATCCTCTCTTTCTCGTCTCTTTTCCAACGTCATAAAGGCTTGAGACAATATCTTTCAGACCTTGATGTCATCTCTGTCCCCAATAGTGTTCCCTTGTTCACGGACTGAGTTCACCAGATTTACCTGGGATTCATTCGAGTATTTTGGCATATTCAACAATAAGGCCATGTCCTCGGGGAGCAATACATTATTGTTAGAAGCTACAAGGTCAGTGTCAGCATTCATATCTCTATCTTTTGTCAATTCAATGTCCTGGGTACACACAACTGATTTTTATGGTTGCTTTTTCTTAGATTTCTTTGGCGTCTTTCTTTGCTTGCCGAATCCCCACTCTTGATGGATGTTTCACAGAATCAGCCATGGTTCTTCCCTGTGGTTTAGATTTGCTTTTGGACGGCATTAGTTACTTTTTTCTTTGATAGAAAACAGCATAATTTATGGACTCAGGATTCGACCAGGGAGAGGTTGTATATTCTGAGAGTTGGTTTGAGTCCACCTCTATTTGCTGTTGCGTGCTCACAGTTGAAGCTGCTTCTTGCGCAATTGCCGGCATAGAGGGAAGTTGTAGGCCATCCTCTATAATGATGAGTTCCTCCTCTGCAGCAGTTGGTTGTCATTGGTTACGTCCAACCAATCCCGCACTTGGTTAACTGTCATTTTAGACAAGAACTGTTGTTCCTGGGAGACTCTCTTAAGGTCACCCTGGTCACAGTTCCTTTGACCATCTTACGAATGTAAATGAGACAACTTACAGGTGTTGAGAGTTCTATTCTCACTCAAGATAGATAGATATATATAGCTGAACTAGGGAGTTCAGTACAAAGTTCAAGGCAGCCAATGAAGAGGTGCCCAGAGAGGCTTGGTGTGTTGATCTGTCTATTAGATCCAGGGGGGGTTGACAGAATCTGAGAAAAAGAGTTGTCGTTCAGGGAGTCACCTAGAGTGGACGAGGCCCCTCGCAGAGCGCTAGCAGTTGAAACAGTGTTGGAAAGGTCTTGTAACGTAGGAGACAAACTCTGGGGTCTCATCAGTGGATCCATTGGCGTGTTATCTGAAGCATTGAGCAACACATTATCTGGAATTTCAGGCACAATAATTGACTCATTATTTGTTGATGGGTTTTGTAAGGAGCCATGTAAATTCAGTTTCGTACTTGCCTCTGTCCCTGTTCCTACAACCTCTGTGAGAAACAAAGGCGCTTAACTCACTCACACAAAGGACAAGGGCAAACTAGCCCTACTCCTACTGCCCGACCTCTCGGCAGCCTTCGACCCTGTAGACCACCAGATCCTTACAGATCATCTGGCAGCATCAGCTGCATTCTCTAGTGAGGCGATCGCCTGGGTCCAAGCCAACCGAACTACCCGGGTCTTCTCACCAGGGGATTCAGCCCTCCCTGTCCCTATGCACTGTGGCGTCCCCTAAAGGTTTGTGCGTATTGCCAACCATATACAATATCTTCACAAAGCTATTGTTTGAGAGCCTCGATAACCTGGCTGTCACATATACAAACTATGCTGACGATACCCAGGTTCTCATCACCCTATCAGGATGCTACAATGAGGATTCCAAACGGATTAACAACCTCTACCTAGAGATACAGGCGTGGATGGCTGAACACGGCTTATGCCTTAACGACGAGAAAACTGAGCTGCTTCTTGTCAGTTCCCAACCACGTCTGAACAAACTTGACCCCTGTTACGCCTCTATCGACATAGATAGTAACTTAATCACAGTGGCCAAAGAAATCAAAACCCTCAGGGTTTATCTGGATTCCACGCTAGCTCTCAAAAAACAAGTCAACGCCATAGCCTACTCCACGGCCTACACAAATAAACTCATCAACGCCTGCAAGGCATTCCTCTTGCCCATTAGCTGCATCACCCTAGCCGGGGCGCTAGTGCTCTCAGAAAACGATTACTGCAACAACCTCTACCTTGGCACTTCGGAGCGCAACCTGAACAAACTTCAGGTGCTGCAGAATAATGCGCTTAGAGTGGCCCTGTGTATCCCGCGGCTCTCCCACATCTCCGGCTTTAGACAAGACGCCCAATGGCTTCCATTATGTGAAAGAATCACCCTCAGATCACTCGTCATCATTCACAAATGCCTCTCGAATGACGCCCCCAAGTACTTAGCGGATAGATTTAACAAACGCATATCGGCCAGACCAACCAGAACAATGTATTCCCACAGCCTCTCCATCCCCAAATTCACCCAAAAAAAAGCAGGTGGTTCTAGCTTCCCGGTCCCAGCAAACAAACAATAGAACGCTATACCCATCAACCTTAGATCGGAATCCTCCTTCTGGACATTTAGAGCCAAAACGAAGTCCTGGCTTGTTAACAAGAATTGCTCAAAGGCCTGACTATCCACTGTCCAACTACTGTACGGCATTTTTTTTCTTCCTGTGTCTGTCCTACGACCATCATGTAACCCGGTCAACTGCACTTACCATTATTGCTGTGTATATTTCTGAAAATGCCTATAGCTTGTTGTAACTTGCTTTAAGTCTCTGGCGCCCAGTTACCCCAGGGTTCGGCGTGCGGTATAAATAAATAAACTAAACTCACTAGTCCCCGGGGATCTGTCATACACGTGGCCAGGACACGGCCATCGCTATTGGATCCAGTTCCTGGGGGTGGACTAGTGCGGGAGGATCGCCTGGATGAGGGGTCTTCGACTGTGGTAGGCTCAAGGTTGCAGTGTCAACATTAAGAAGATAAATAGACAAGAGGTCTTTTGTGAACAAACTTTGTACCCGAGTCAGTGTGGTCCAGCACCACGTAGACACTCAGTCATAGGTCTCTGGCTGCTACCTCCCTCCTAAGCAAAGAGACTCTGTGGAACATTGTGACTTATCTAAAGAAAGCTACAAGTACCAAGAGGCCATAGGGAAGACCGGTATAAGGTGTTAAGGTGGTCTTAGAAGGGTCAAGCCAAATCCCTTGTGTAATCGAAAGTCCTTGAGACATTGCAGAACGTTTGATATTGTGAAACAGGCATTTGCTCTCGGCTGAGGGGAATGCCATGCGACTGTGAAGGTATGAAGCCCATGCTTGCCGTAGGCTAACAGAGTGACCCAGCAAGAAGAGATCACCCTTCGGAAGTCTCCGTTTAAAGATTGGCCAGTGTTTGGGAGGTCGGAGCCCGGATGAGGGGGACCTCACTTAACTGAAGGGGTTGTTTGAAAATACATTAAGACTTTGTTGAATATTACAACTGTGCAAAGCCTGACTGGGGGCTTTAGAGAAAGCCTGACTGGGGGACTGAGACCCAGCCTTAGGTAAAGGAAAGAACCTAAGGGGTCTATAAGTTTTTTTTGAACTGTGAAAAAGCTACGTGAGCAACGTTGTTATGGCAAGCATGAACCCGACTGAGGGATGTCCACAGTGAGTGGTTGTTCCAAGTGCAAATGAGGGAGGCTGACGACTGAGAGAAGGATCAGAGCTCGGCCGAGGGGGATCCAAGGGTGAAGGATAATCACCTGACATAAAGGTTAACAGAAGGAACTTTTGTTTTGTTGTTTTGGCGTATCAGGCCCTCTGAAGCAAGAGACTTTGCATGAGAAGAGACTTGGGTGCAGGAGGCCCTGATACTGAGAAAAGGAACTGTAAGCTTGTTATGTTATGGAAATTTCTAAAGCTCACAGTCACCCTAAGGTATCTTGGCGCTAGAGGGCAAGGCACACAGCCAGAACCAGAACATAACTCTGCCTAGAATAGGAATATCTTTATGGCCTTTCTAAATGCCAGATGGTTGGGTGATTTCTTTATGGCCAATGGAAGCTCATTCCATAGCACAGCTGCTGCTATGGAAAAGGCTTGTCCTCCAGTCCGCACACGCCGGCAGGTTGGCACAATAAGCAGATCAGCTGATGCAGAGCACAGCCAGCGATTAGGATAGTAGCGGATGAACTTTGCTTGAAGAAATTCTGCACCCTGGTCATGCAGTGCCCGATGGATGAGACACAGTGCTTTAAACCTGATACGTTGGGTCACCGGAAGCCGATGAAGGGCCTGAAGCACCGGGGAAATGTGGGCTCCATAGGGCATACCTGTTGCAACACGAGCTGCTAAATTTTGTAAACGTTGCAGTCGCTGAATCAGCCCTTTCAGCTGCGCCAAATAGAGAGAATTACAATAGTCCAGCCGGGATAGCACCATAGCAGCCACCACCGCCGGATGAAGAGGGGGAGAGATCATGGGGAGCCCTTTCTTTAATACCTTAAGCTGAAAGTGACCAGATTGGCAAATGGCTGCTACTTGGCTGTCCATGAATAGAGATGGCGACAGGACTACACCCAAGTTTTTCAGCTTCCCCGCCGGAACTGGAAGGGAACCAAGAGATGAAGGCCAGAAAGAAGACACCCAGAGTGAGGGGTTTGGAGGACAACCCACCACCGACACCCCAGTCTTGTCTGCGTTCAATTTAAGCCAGTTGTGGTTCATCCGATCCCCCACGGCTGCCAGGCACCCCCGTAGGCATGACACCTCAGCCTGGTCAAGATCTAACGGGATCAGGATCTGAGTGTCGTCGGCATAAGAGTAGCACCTGATGCCGAAGGAACGGATGAGACACACAAGTGCCCAGATGTAAATATTAAATAGAATCAGAGACAAGGAGGAGCCCTGTGGCACTCCACAACTGAGATGACAGGGGGCAGAGAGGAAAGGGGGCATAGAGAGAGTCTGAGTACGGTCTGCCAGGAACGAGGCGAACCAGGCCAGTACCTGACCAGATATACCCTTCTGGGCAAGACGGGACAGCAGAATGGGTGGGTCGACAGTGTCGAACGCCGCTGACAGGTCTAACAAAATCAGGGCACCCACACCACCTGCGTCTACCAGCCTGGCCATATCGTCCTGGACAGAGACCAGAACACTCTTTGTGCCCCTGCCAGGCCTAAAGCCAGACTGAGCAGGGTCCAGGAGGTGAGGAGATTCAAGAAACAAAGAAAGTAAAGGTGACACCAGAGACTCCAGAAGCTTTGTGAGGAAGGGGAGAAGAGAAATGGGGCAAATATTAGACAGGACAGAGGGGTCCAGTGATGGCTTCTTCAGAAGGGGGAGAACCCTAGCAGCTTTTAGCTCTTGCGGGACCAGCATTTCTGACTGGCACAAATTGTTGATGGCAACTGTGATCTCCATCAGGAGATCCCAGGAGATCTTTTTCATGACAGCCAGTGGGACGGCATCAGAGGGGGAGCACAACTTGATCTTTTGGATGGCAGCCAGTACCATCTCTTCCGAGATCCTTGGAAAGGATGACCAGCTCATCGGACCAGCAGGGTCCACAAATTGAGGTGGGTTGTTCTCACTGCTGGAGGAAGTATTTGCTGCAATAGAGATATCCTGGCAAAATAGTCATGATCTTCGTGACAAAATATTGAGATAGGGCGTCACACAGTTCCTGGGTGGGTATAACATACGGGGTCCATTTAGCTGAAGAAGAGATTTGACTGACGAAAAAAAGCCTTTGTTGGCATAATAAAGACTCAATTTTCTTTGTTAGATACAGTGTTTTGGCTGCTTTAATAGCCACCGAATAGGCTTATATTGTACGCTAAGAGTAGGATCATAGGCCTTGCTCCATTTGCGCTCTGCCTGTCTCAATTTGAGCCACGCAGCCTTCAGAAAATCCGAGAACCAAGGCTCGGATGGCAGTCTGCGAGGTTGAATAAATCGCATTGGGGCCACCACATCAGCTGCCTCGAGCAATGCTTGAGAAAGTAGAGAAAGGGATGCAACCGGAACTGTCTTACACTTAGCAGTGACTGAGGAAACCATGCCTTGAATGTCTGCGGTGCGCCACGAGCGCTGCCAGATTCTGCCTGCAGGGATCTTGGATTGCATCCCTACAGCTTCAAACACACAGGTCACCAAAAGATGGTCTGTCCACAGTACGGGTTCAACTGACTGCAAAGTCAGTAAGGTTTCTTTAGCAAAATTCAAATCCAATGTGTTGCCTAACTTGTGCGTAGGACCAAACACATGTTGATGCAATTCGAGATCTGACAAACTATCAAAGAAAAGATTCAGGGCCGGAGATCTGGGATGATTTAATTTCAAATTAAAGTCCACCAGTCCCACCAAGTGCATATATTGTACCTGGAGGTCTGCCAATAGGTCTGTGAAATGTTCCGGAAAGTTCCCCTGAGAGCCAAGGGGCGATATATGAGCAGAAAATAACCTATGACCGCAGGTGAAATACACATCTAAAAAGTAGGGCCTCCATGGTCAAACAATGGGGGCAGCTGAGCTGAGTAACGGTAGGCTCTGACCTATAAATGACCGCAATCCCACCCCCATGCTGGGGTGGCTGCCGGTCCAGATGAATTATACAGTAATCAGGGGGAATAGCCTGGACAAGAGTTGGTGCCAAGCTTGCCTGAAGCAATGTCCCTGTCAGGCATAATAGGGCTTGGCGATCTGATAAAAGAGACCAGATTTCATCTGCATGTGCCGTAAGGGAGCAGGTATTTAATAACAGCAGAGAAAAAGGGGAGTATTTACCACATCGGTCAACAACTGTTGTGGAGAAGCTGTCCTAACATCAGATGGATTGTTGCTCCAACCGGGCGGGACTTTGGTACAACTAGGGGCAAGCTTGTGCCAGAGAAGCCCAGGAGTGTGCTGTGCTTGAAAGTCCTGCCTTGTCCCGTGCTGCTAAAAACTTGGGGAAGGGAGTCCCCGGCCATAACATCCTGACTTATCATTTTGTGAACACTTCTTTCTTTCTTTCTTTCTTATGAATATTATCCCACACTCTTTTGTAACATAGCGGTAATGATTGGCAATATGTTTTTTTGTTATAGGCCCTTTTTATTTGACTAGACTCCACTAAGACTGCATTATTATTATTTGATGGTCGTAGCTTGCTCCCATCTTAGATTTAGGTTTAGTCGTTTATCTCACCCATTTTACAGTTTAATAAACACCCTTGAACTGTGATCAGTTGTGACTGTCTTACTTTGATGCAATGGCTTCCTTACACCTCACACACAGTATTTAGTTGCCCCTCATCCACTCAATTGCTCAGATGATCAGAGAACTGGCCATTGAGGGGTTGAAGAGATACTTTGGGCCTCATTACACGGACGGCGGTGGACCAAGGTGCTATTAGCACCTTGGTCCATGCCGGTAAAATACCGGCACCGCCTTGGTGGAAAGGGGAATTACCGCCCTATTCCAAGGTTGGTGGGGCAGTAATTCCCCCTTCCCCCCCATTGCCCTTCCCCATTCCCATTTTTGCCCCATAGGGCATAATGGGAATGGGGAAGGTGCTAATTACGGCACCGCAAAATGCGGTGCCGTAATTAGCTCCCTGGTCCCTTTGCAGGTTGGTTTTTAACACCTGCAAAAAGCAGGCGTTAAATTCTCCAACCCGCAAAGGGACCTTGTAGTAAGGCGGTAAGGGATTACCGGTACCGGTAAAATACCGGTACTGGTAAACCCTTACCGCCGTCCGTGTAATGAGGCCCTTTGTCTTTTTTGGTGAAAATTGTAATAATGTTAGAGTCTCCTACCGGCCCTTACAAGCAAATCCACCCTAAGAAGGAGCTGGTGTAATTAGGGTGTGTGTTTCACCCACCTTCTTTGCCTGAAGTGTGTTTAAGCGACAAATGGTAGCAGAGATAGCAGACTGGTCCATCTCTCCTGAGGAGCTCTGTGTTTGTAGATTCCCAAAATTGATTACAGACATGCTCCTTATTGCATACATACTGTAGTCAGAGTTTACCTTCAAATACTCAGTCTCGCACAAGCATTATAATGGTGCTGTCCCTTCCACCGTAATAATTCCTTCTTCGGAGCAGACACATGATAATACAGCGTTGAAGAGTCTCACCTTCAGGCAGTAGGGTAGCTCGGTGTTATACTTCCACATCCTCCAGACTCACAGCGGGAGACTGCAATTGCATCGCACTTCCATGGTACTCTATGCCTCCCTGGGGATCTTGAGCACATTCTTCCTCCCCTTCCGACGAAGGCTCTGGAGACCAGCAGCCAAGAAACAATGAGGAGCAGGTAAGGTAAGTCGGTGCAGTAGACTGCACTTGTGCGGCACTACTGTGGTGCTCTGCGCCTCCCAGGGGGTTTTGAGCACATTCCTCCTCCCCTTCCAACAAAGGCTTCAGAGACCAGCAGCTAAGAAACAATGAGGAGCAGATAAGGTGAGTCGGTGCAATAGACTGCACTTGCGCCGCCCTATTCGGGCCTTTTGATTTTCTCCTTCCACTGTACTACTGCCCCTCTGATCTTTCACTCTGCCTTCCCACCTCCACCCTTTGAGCTTACTTATTTTCTTATTCCTGCATTTACTATCAATCTGATCTCAAACTACCCATCTAAGTCTACCTCTGCTGTTATCTTCTCTCCCCTCCTTCTTATTACCCTACTTCCTTACCTTGTGCTTTTTTTCTGTTATAATCCCTCTCTGCTCCTACCACTACTGCTATTCTTGCACTCCTTGTCCTTCTTACTACTCTCAGAATACTACCACCTCTCAACTACCACTCCTATCTTTCTCTACCATTGGTCTCTCTGTACTGTGACTACCATTCAACAACACGGACTGCCATCCGCTACTACCAACTACCACTTCCTATTCCCTCTACCTCTCTACAACTCCCACAGTTACTACCACCTCCGCTACCACCTCTCACTCCCACCACTTCTCTGCTACTCCACTCACTCCTTACTCCCACGCACAAACAGGCCACAGATTCCTCTCTCCAATGCCTCTACACTCCTGTCACACTTTCCTTCACTGGTCTCTCGGACGTCTTCCTTTGCCTCCTGTCCTCACCCAAATAACCCACACTAGCCACTCACTCACACTTACTAAATACCCCAACCCTCCTGGGATTGGCCCACTTACCTTATCCAATAGCTTGCCTGTCTCACAGGGTTGTGTCAGAGAGGGCTGATAAGGGCTGTTAAGCCCAGTACCCTTTTGGCCCATTTCCCACAATGTTGTAATGCCCAGAAGGGAACTTCTGTTCCCACTTTCGCAGGCCTGAGGATAGCCCTAGTTTTATTTTACCATTTCCTGGTGAGTAGTGGGAACTTTGTCGTAAAGCCTTTGCTTTTAAACAATAATCCCTGGTGGTGGTGCACAGGCTCCATTGTTTTAATGCCATGTCGGCTCATAGAGACTCCACAGCATTCTTCTCTTTTATGGCCGGTGTTGTGCTGTTCACCACAGCTACAGGTATATAGGCAGTCCTCTGCTGTGTGGCTCATGCCGGTGTTGCCAGGTAAGACACAATCCGCAGCATACAGCTCCAGGCTGCTCCACGACCAGACGTCTTCCGGACTGCAGAGGCACATGCTGTAGCCCGCCAACTCCTCCTTTATCTGCGGCGGACTCGCCATCAGATAAGCGCGGGGAGGGATGGTCATGCCAGCACATGCTTTGGCACCGCAGGTGTGTTGGGGTAATCTCCTTCCCTGTCACAGTGGAGTCAGAAAACCAGCCACAACTATCTTAACAAAGGGTTAATAACTCTATTCTAAGTTAAAGCTTAGAGTCTCTTTCTGTCTTACTTTATATAGTGATAGGATAGTGGTAGGTTAGTGTAAGACTGGACAGAGAACTGGGGTTTAATCTGCGTAACATCCTGACAAGCACCCCTTTTTGTTGTTTTCTAGTGCAGAATAACCACCATAGGAGTAGGGCCTAGAATGGATTTGATTTATTTAATAAAGAACACATGTTCTCATGTCTGTCTCCTGTGTCTGACCTAGACAAAGGACTCCAGTAATCAGCATCTGATGAGAGGTGGACATTGTAATGAAAGGACCGTTTCTGAAGCACTAGATCGTAGCTGAAACCCCAGGGAATGTTCCTCTTCCTTGTAGCAGGTGGCAAGTCTTCACAGGGGGATCAAGAAAGAGTTTCCTGGGTGGGACCAAAATGGTTTTGTGGGGTAACAGCCCAGACAAATTGAGTACACTCCAGGCCCTGTCATGAGTTAGTCACTGTCCACCAAGCTGACAATAACATGACATCACATGCTTGTGGCTGTTTAATAGTGTAATCCCAGTAGCCTTTATGTCCAAACCAGAAATAGCGTTTGAGTTTTTACTAACTGTCAGTTGACTTCAAGGAGCACACAATTGTGATATTTTGAACTAGTGGTGCTTACAGTTAAATACCCACCTCTGTCTCGTGAACGTTGATTTCCAGAAGCGGTGTTCAGAAATGGATATGTTGTCAATCTGGAAAAGTGAATACCCTTCATTTGGATGATAGACGTATCTTGATGGCCGAAGGCCAACCGTCTTATGCACAGAATTATAGAAATACAGACTGCTATGCTTGACCAACAAGCGGCCATTTTAAACGTAGCAAGAATCGCCATTTTGCTTGTTAACCATTGCTCATTGCTTTCTGTCTAAACTGCTTTGCAGCTTGCAATTCTTGTGAATTCTGCTTACTCTGCTCAACTGTTAACATTGTTGTCTGAATATGAAAGGGCAAGGCCGTGGGACTGAGGAGTTCGTTGAAACTCCTCATGAGCAGCCCAGAAAGGAATGCCCACGCTCCCTCTCTGTAGCCTTGAGGGAGAATTATGCTCTTCTTACGGCCCCCCCCTTCACAAAACCCTTTAGAGCGTGTCGGCTCCCAGGACACGAATAGCACCTCATAGATAGCAAAGCTTGGAATGTGACTCTTCCCCCGTGTGCAGCTTGCTTCCAAGAACAGAAGCACCGTGTTCTGTTCAACAACTAGAAGATGCCTCCGCACTTTCTAAATTGCACATTGTTACTAGAATAGACATCGAAAGTGTCATAATTGCCATACGCGTCGGAAATGTCCATCATCATCCCGAGTTCAAAGAAACTCAATAAAAGGGGGCTGTTAAACCTGACATAGCTGATTGTATGATATGCATTTTGTATATATGTAACTGATGTAGTAATTCGCTCTCTTGCGTCCCTCGAGGTCTAGAGAATACACGTTGCGGGGCGTGAGAACACAGTTGGCCAATTGGGACTATTTTGCTTGCAATAAACCCTAGCATTGGGAATTGGAACCTCGTGTCTGGCGCATCCTTTCGTGTATGGTTATTGCCTTGTTTCCATATCGCGAGGGACCCCCAAGAGCCCCTTTCAAGATGGCACCCGAATAGGGACCCTCCCCCACCTGACCCTTCCTAGACGTTGTAACGGAGTAAAGACGGAGAACGGCGAGGACGGGACGATCGAGCCGGGATCAAGTGGTGTACGGGGCGCCCTGTAGAAGTGAGGAGAGATTCCATCGCAGATCTGCACACATCTGATCCCTGATCGACGTACCGGGCCAGAGGGCAAAGGAGGCGAGGGTCCCGAAACGAGGCAGAAGCCAGAGAAGCGCAGACACGACGTTGGGAGAGGTTGCGTCAGGACACAGGCGACTTGTTTTATCAGGTGAGTCATTCCCCGATTCAAACGAAACCCTGATTATTGTTAGTGTTCATTTTGCAAATTCAAACATCCAGAGTAAGGTTGGTTAACCAAGGGGAAGGTTAAAAACATGCCTGGAGTACTGTCCACTTTAGCAGGGCTTTTCCGCTGCGGTAGACAGTCCTTGGAAAATGGCCAAAGTGCACCGCCTGGGGGAACGCCGGCTTATGACATGTATGCAAAATTTGGTGTGGGTGCGATAATATTTTGTGAAATTTGGCATAGGCAAACTAGAAAGCAACAGGACCATCAGTGGCCGATTAATGGTCGCTTTGAGATTTCGAGGATAGATAACCTAAAAAGGGTGTTGATAAGGGAAAAAGCGTGACCCGCAGCTTTTGAGACTATCAAAGATTGGAGGAGGGAATCAATGCTCCGACTTAGGAGTAGAGAGAAGCATGCGCGTAGGCACAAATCGAAGCTTGAGGTAGCAGAAGAAAAGGAGGAGGAGGAGTGGACGGCAAGTCGAAGACGGGAAGGGAGACGTGAGCAAATGAACATAGAAGGAATGTACCCGCAGCGAGAACTACACATAGCGGACAAATTAATGGAACAGTTGTTAACCCATACGGGTCGAGGCCCAAAACCAGGGTCGAAACCAAACACTCCAGTAGTGACTGCGCAGGCCCAACCAGTAGCTCTCATACCCCCTCCCGCAGCCCAAGCACTTCCCCTCACGTAAGCATTAACCCACGCCCCACCCACAGCTCGAGCCCTCCCACAAGCGCAGACGCGCAATTTCCCAGCACCCAGCAAGGCCCTTCACAGATGCCACCTGTGTCACTTGTTCCATCCGCACCTCCCGCTCCAGAGACAGATTCAGCACCATCTGCCCCTCCCGAAGTCGAAATTGAGACCGGGGAGGCGAGAGGTGGGGCTGAAGGAACAGGATTTGGACGGGTAACTCACAGCGCAATCAGCAAAGAAAGAAAGGTTGAATTGCAGCAAGAGGCAGAAATGTACATAGAAGGAAATGATGGGACGGCAGCATTTGCCTCATTATATGGGTACTGAAGAAGCAACGAGAGACAGGTAGTGTTGGAATACATGGGTACATTTTTGGTGGGAGAATGGAAAAAGTTACTTGAGAAATTACCGCCACAACGATTGTTAGATTTGAACCAATTAGCATGTTGTAGAATAAAAGATGAAGAAGTAAAGGAACATGTGAATGGACTTTTTGATCTTAAAAATGAGTTGGATAATGTTTATGCTGAAATGTTTGCTGCACCTGGATACAGGGGTTAGGATATTAGAAGAGATGGGAGAGGGACGGTAGAACCATACATACAGCGGAGACATTCAATGTCATCTGTACAGAGGGGCGACAAGCTGAAAGTATGTATACGGGAAGCGATAAAGTGGATGTCGAATCCTAGTATCCCAACAATGGTCATACATGACATATTTGACGAATATTCCATGACAATGAAAAGAAAGGCACTGCAATCGATGGCTGAACATTTAATAGACAAGCATATAAAAAACAAAAAGGCTAGCCCACAAGCGGTATACAAGAGAGCATTCGAGCGAAGTACAGGAGAAACGGGCCCATCACTGGATTTAGGAATACTATTGAACCTAAGAGAAGGGGGAGGGATCGTGAGTGGGGCATTTCCAATGAGAGAGGTTCCGCCCACGTTTGTACCAAAAGTAGAGGTCCCTGCGACGGGAACAGTAGGAGCCCAGGTAACACCAGCCCATTTCACCGCCCAGTATGTGCATGTCCCCTTTTCCAGGCAAGAGGTGAATACTATAAAACAGACGATTCCCGATATAAGAAAGAATCCAGCAGGTTTCTACAAGGAAGTAGAGTCAACCCTGAGATCAGCAGTGCTTACTATGAGCGATATAGATTTGATTTTCCCAGTCACTTTGCCAGCAGATATATGGAAACAGATAAGGACGGTAGATGACGTGGGGGCTTTTGGCACCACATGGGCGGAGTTACTATTGGAGGACAAAAATAAAAAAGTAGGGGAAAATCCGGGAACCCGCATGGCAGATCTACCAGAACGGATAATGCAGAGATTGAGAGAAATAATTCCAGAAAGAAGGATTCAGTGGGTCAAATTAACTACATGTGTACAGGGCAAGGATGAGCCAGTAACGGATTATTTCAATAGATTTGAAGGAGTATTCACAGACTTCAGTGGGCAGGATGTGAGCACAGAGTCGGGGAAAAGGCTATTTGTTGATAAATATGTGAGGGGACTAATATTACCAATTCAATATATGTTAATGGCGTCGGAAAGTGCCTGGCCAGGAAAACCGGTGAGTGAGATATTAAACATAGCCCAATATTACGAGAACAGGGTAAATGTGGTGAAAGAAAGAGAGATGAAGGATAGAGTAAATTTAAAAACGAGGGTGTTACTGCAGCAGGTAATTGGATACAATAGAGGTAGATGAAATGCACAAGGCAGGGGAAATTTGAATAATATGCACGGGGTGTCATTGGGATTAAATCAATGTGCGTACTGTAAAGAGGAAGGACACTGGCGAGCGCAATGCCCGCACCTACAGAATAGAGGAGGGTTTGGCCAGAGAAGGCCTCAGAGGACATCAAGGGTCAAATGGCCCAAGCAGAAATAGCATGCAGCAGCAGCAGCAGGGATATACCAATGGAGGTAATCAAAACCAATCCTATGGTCAAAACCAAGCTCAACAGAACCAGGCATTGAACCAAAGTGTTCCGAACCAAAATCAGTGCGGGCAGGGCCAACAGAGAAATGATCAGAGTGGAGGACACGGAGGGGGAAATGGGAATATTTTTGATACACAGCCAAACACGTATTATAGCAGCAGCGGGGACTAAACATCGGACGATGTGTTATTTTCGCAATAGGACAGCCCACGGCAGGGGTCGGAACCAATGTCTATTCCCGTGAATCAGAGAGGACCCTACGTAGAAATGAGAGTCGGGAATAAGGAGCACCGTTTCCTTGTAGATACAGGGGCACAAAAGTGTTCGATAGACCACCACTTGGTTCCAGAGATCCCAATGTCGGGGCAAAAGAGTGTTTCTGTAGGGTTCGCAGGTACACCAGTAATTAACCCCATGTCCGAAGCTGTCCCAATTACAATAGGACCTTTTACGGAACAGTGTCCATTTCTTCTGACAGAAAATTGTGGGGAGAACTTGCTAGGATTAAACTTGTTGAGAAAATTGGGCGCAGTTATACATTGTACGGCAGATGGGGTGTTCCTCACGATTTGGCCTCACGATGCACCGGTAAAGGAATTTATGTCAAAAGCGTTACCAGAAGAGCTAAGTAGAGTACCAACCTGTCTGTGGGCAATGCATGATAACGATGTAGGATGCTTGAAAATAGAGCCAGCAAAAATAACTTTGAAAGAAGGTGTTACATTACCACGAATTCCCGAGTATAAAATTTCTGTTGAAGGTGAGAAGGGATTAAAGAGTATCGTTACTGACCTGGTGAGATTGGGGGTGGTTGAAGAAATTGCAGGTAGCAGGTGCAACAGCCCGATTCTTCCAGTTTACAAGAAAGAAGGCAATGAAGTACCATATCGTTTCATAATTGATCTGCGCGCATTGAACAAAGTGGTAGACACACAATTCCCTTTGGTCCCAGATGTCACAACAATACTGACAATTATACCAGCCACTGCAGAATACTTTAGTGTAGTTGATTTGAAGAACGCGTTCTTTAGCATTCCAGTGGATAAAAGCAGTAGATATCTGTCCGCGTTCACTCTAGGAGGTCGATCATTCACATTCACACGCATTCCACAAGGATACACAGAAAGCACGAGCATTTACAGCAGGGCACTAAAGGAACAGCTAGATTTGCTAGAACTACCAACAGGTTGCGCACTCTTGCAGTACATAGATGACTTGTTACTAGCTGCTGACACAAAAGAGATCTGCAAAGAAAGTACTATATTACTATTGACACACCTAGCGACCCATGGTCACAAGGCAAGTTTGAAGAAATTCCAGTATAATCAAAAGGAGGTGTCTTATTTGGGTTACCTACTTTCGAAAGAAGGGAGAAGATTAACACCAGAATGCATAGAAAGTATTTCTAGTATGCCTATTCCAAAGACTCAAAAAGGAGTGAGAGCTGTAATAGGCATGGCCTCTTATTGTCGGCAGTGGATCAGTAATTTTGCGTTGATTGTGAAGCCGATGATAAAATTAACTAAAAAGGATGCAGTGATGCCTTTACAGTGGGATGAGGAATGTCAGAAAGCGTTTGAACAATTGAAAGTTGCATTATGTTCTGTGCCAGTTTTAGGCACACCAAACTACAAGAAAATATTTAGACTATTTGTGGGCGAGAGTGAAGGATGTGCATTGGCGGTTTTGACACAGGAACAAAGTGGAAGAAATAGGCCGTGCGGCTATTATTCTTCCGCGCTGGACCCTGTAGCGCGCGCACTACCACGATGTTTGAGATCTGTTGCAGCGGCTGCTGCGTCAATGAAACAAACGGAAGGAATGGTATTGGGGCATACTTTAATTCTGATGGTGCCACATGCCATAGACGTTCTATTAAACAGAACACAGACGCAACACCTCACCTGTGCTAGACTAACAAGATGTGAGCTCATCTTGTTTGCACCCCACATCCAAATTATGAGGTGTAGCGCATTGAATCCTGCAGAATTAATGCCACTGCCCATAGCAGAAATTGGTGACAACCAATCACCACCCCATGATTGTTTAATGGTCACCGAGGAAGAAACGAAAGGAAGAGTTGATCTGAGTGACACCCCACAGAAAGAGCCAGATGGAGAGTTGTTTTGTGATGGCTCTTGTTTTAAATTACCTGATGGCACATCAACTGCCGCATATGCAATTACAACCCTAGAGAGTGTTGTAGAAAGCAGAAGAATCCCTTACAATTCGGCACAAGCCGCAGAAATAATAGCACTGACCCGAGCCTGTGAACTCTCTGAAAATTTGAATGTAAACATATATACTGACAGTCAGTACGCATTCGGGGTGGTTCATAACTTTGGTCGACTCTGGGCTGAGAGGGGTTTCTTGACATCACATGGGGCCAGGATTCAGCATGGGCCTTTGATTGTACGATTGTTGTCTGCACTCACGTTTCCAAAGCGCCTAGCTATAGTGAAATGCGAGGCTCATAAAAAAGTAAAATGCAGAGTGGGAGAGGGAAACGCATTTGCAGACAGGATTGCGAAACAAACAGCCACTGATTAGGGAAATAAAATGATGACAGCACAGACTGAGGAAGTACCTTGTATGATAGAGAATGGAGTTGCCACAGTTAAAGAAATGCAGGCTGAGGCCACGACCGAAGAGATTCAGGGGTGGGCTGAGGGCTCTGCTGAGTTAGATTTGGAAGGATGTTGGGTGGACAAAGAGACCAAGAGCGCGAAGAAGATGGTACAGCATTTATCCACAGTATGGAAAAATTAGCACATAAAAAGAATGCAGAAAGGCTAGTGCAGAATTGTATTATGTGCCTGCAACACAATGTAGGGAAGGGAACCATGACTCCAGTAGGTAGTTTTGGCCCACCCTCTATGCCATTCGAAGTGATCCATTTTGATTTCATAGAAATGGAAAGGTGCCAGAACTACAAATATGTGTTAGTGGTGATTTGTGCATTTAGCAAATGGGTGGCGGCATATCCTTTAAAAGACTGTACTGCCATGTCAACGGCAAAAGTAATGTTGAAGGAGTATTTCTCCCGGTTCGGGCTGCCCCGTGTCCTGTGGTCAGATAACGGCCCACACTTTGTGGGCGCAGTAGTACTACAGATCTGTGCAGGTCTGCAGATTGACAAGCGATTCCACAGCTCCAGGCATCCCAGTTCTGCCGGACTTGTTGAGAGACATAACGGTATCTTAAAGTCAAAGATAGCTAAAATCTCTGCTGGGAGCAAGTTGAGTTGGGTGGATGCATTACCCCTAGCGCTATTGTGCATGCGCACGTCTGTGCAGGCTAAAACTGGGCTCTCTCCCTATGAAATTATAATGGGGAGACCAGCAAATGTATGGTGCGCACCGCAGCCCAAAGGATTATGGGAGGTCAAGCATCCTGTGTTAAGCACGTACTGCGGCCTTCTAATGCAGAAGTTGCGCTTGATTTATCAGCAGGTGCAGGAAGCGTTACCAGTGCGATACACCGGACCGGGGCATGCGCTGGAGCCTGGAAGCTGGGTCCTGATTAAAAACTTTCAATGGAAGATGTCATTAGCACCCAGGTTGCGCGACCCCTACCAAGTACTTTTGGCGACACAGACGGCCATTCGAGTGGACGGTCGCAAGGCATGGATCCATGCGACACATGCCAAAAGATTCCCAGGACTGATGACAACTTCCGACGACCAGAGAAAGGAAACGGTCTCGGAAACGAAAGAAACTGTTGCCAGTCCACTGCCACAGCATCAGCCTGAGCGAGAAGTGAAAATTGAAACAAAGCCTAAGCGAGAAGTGAAACTCGAAACAGAGCCTGAGGAGGCTGCCAGGAAGGGGAAAGGGCGAAAAGTGCCCTAACGTTGCTCAGCAGAAACAACATCACTGCCGAGCGACACAAACTCTGCAGTGCAAACACGAGCAGAAACAACGCGTGTACCCCTTTGGCTCCCACCAGCTTCTGCAAACGCACCAAGGCCAGAGAAAGAAACTACATCATTGCCACGGCGCTCATCGCTACCCATCATTGTGCCACAGGCTGACACTGAGCCTGATACTGGAAGTGCAACGGCACTATTCACGGATCATACAATACCGGGAGTGAAATGGTATAATTTGCGGCCTCGACAGGCAAAGTGATCCACATATCTTTGGTGCTTTTCTTTTGCCTTTGGTTCCACTCACGGACGGAGTAGGAACCAGGGGCGTAGAGGAGAGAAGTGTGAGAGTTGTGCAAGTCGGACAATTCAAGACTCACGGCTCCTCGGTGCGCTTATAATAAAGTACATGTGTCAGGAGCCAGAGCAGAACAAGAAGGACGCACATAAGCACTAAGGCTGATAGAGTACATGTGTCCTAAGCCAGAGCGGGACAAGCTGGATGCACATAGTACTCTGGCAATAACGAACTGTTCAGAAATCGTCTGAGCAGTGGGAGAAAGAACAACTAATCTTGCCCGGAGGGGATAAGTGATCTAGGCTGTGAAAGGGCTGGCAGAATTGAACTGTGACATTTTCATTGAACTTTTGGCATCAAGACCGAGAGACATTTGCGACGAACTTTGCCAGCAAGAAGAAGGACGATGAAGAACAAATCAAGACCGGTTTCAGCCTCCTCCTGCATCCCTGCTGAAAAGATGATAGTTTTAGAGACTGTAAATTTAGGGAAAAAGCATGGTAAAAGGAATAAGGTACTGATTTGGACTTTGGCCCTGTGTTCTCTAAGTATGGTAGTACCAACAATAATAGCTATTACACTATGGTTCCTGGAGTCCGCGTACCCATTAGAAACACTTTTGCTAAAAGCAGCTACTGAAAGCCCGGTTCATGTAATCATTTGGTACTTTGTCCCCAATGGAAGAAAGACAGAGAAGGATATGGCAACAATACATTGTTGCTCATCATGAACATGACCCATGCGGTTTTAAAGAAAAAAGATTGCTGGGTTTGTGCCCATTTACCACAGCACGGTGAGAAAGGCATAGGCTGTTATGTACAACCGTTATCATTGGTTTATTTATGTGAAGTATCGTTGAGTGCAATGTTCTTTGGGAAATGGAACAAGAGTAATACTGGTCAGCTAGATGAGACCAATATGAATGAATTTGAGGAAGTGATCATGAGACCTGTGGGTTGTTCCATATTCCACAAGCTCACGTGTTTGCACCAGATCCCATGAGGAAAAATACACGAAAGACAACAAGACTAGATAGATTACATATGCAGAATAGACCGACCCCGCCAGCAGAAGAAACATCAGTAATGACATTTCGAATAAGGGATGAATGGAATAAAGATGCTGTGCCCCCTGCCTATACAGTGGATCACAGCCAAAAAACTGCTCCCCTATGTTTAAAGAAAAAAGGTTCCTATAAAGTAGGAATGTCTAGCAGCTGCCTGAACACAGTAGTTTTAAAGCACGAAATAGAACCCGTGTACGTAAGGGACTCTGTTTACTTTATATGTGGGGGAAAAAGCATATCCATGGTTACCTAGGAACTGGAGATGTACATGCTACTTGGGTCTACTATTCCCAGGAGTATTCCTCTTAAAAACTGCAGAAGTAGAGAGACGATTAAAAGGTAGAACCCGAAGGAGTAGTGAAGATGGAATGATAGCAATGGATGTAGCCAAATCGTTTATACCATTCTTAGCCCAAATAGAAAAACTCGTATAACATAAGGAAACTGTCCAGAATACTAAAAAATACAATAGATACAACAACGGATATCTTATACAACATGACGTTGGAAGAAAAAGGAATTGGGCTAATGGCACTACAAAACAGAATGGCTCTTGATATAATATTAGTTGATCGTGGGGGAGTTTGCAAACTCGTAAAAACTGCATGCTGTGTGTTTATAGATGATTACTCCCCTACGATATTTAAAGCAATCCGGAAATTACATGTCCTAAGTTCCACACTCTCTACTGAAGAAGGGGGTTGGGGGATAGGATCCTGGTTTTGGGGACTATTGCGATCCTGGGAATGGAAGCTACTCCATGAGTATCTACTCCTTTCGATACTAATGGTGGTACTTGGTATATTCATAACATGTTGTTGTTGCATACAATGCCTACCAATAGTTTGCACTGAGATAACTGAGGTATGTACTAAGGGATGTATGCACATGGTGTCGAGAGGAAAACAAACGCATGGCTGAAATAACAGAGACACTGATGAAACAAAAACAGTATAACAATTCATGGCTATAGACATTAATGATGAAGATGGTGCTTATGATAGCATGAAAGTTTCAGACATAGATACCCCAGACTTATCCTCATCAGAGGAGGATACAATGAATGAATAAGAAATTTGGCATACGGCCAAAAGGAGGGTTTGTCAATCTGGAAAAGTGAATACCCTTCATTTGGATGATAGACGTATCTTGATGGCCGAAGGCCAACCATTTTATGCACAGAATTGTAGAAATACAGACTGCTATGCTTGACCAACAAGCGGCCATTTTAAACGAAGCAAGAATCGCCATTTTGCTTGTTAACCATTGCTCATTGCTTTCTGTCTAAACTGCTTTGCAGCTTGCAATGCTTGCGAATTCTGCTTACTCTGCTCAACTGTTAACATTGTTGTCTGAATATGAAAGGGCAAGGCCGCGGGACTGAGGAGTTCGTTGAAACTCCTCATGAGCAGCCCAGAAAGGAATGCCCACGCTCCCGCTCTGTAGCCTTGAGGGAGAGCTGCAGGGCATTTAATCATTTCACAGCTGCCAGCCAGTCTCGTACTGTGGTAGAATATGTTAGAATAAAGCAGCTAAAGGCTTGAATTATGCTCTTCTTACGGCCCCCCTTCACAAAACCCTTTAGAGCATGTCAGCTCCCAGGACACGAATAGCACCTCATAGATAGCAAAGCTTGGAATGTGACTCTTCCCCCGTGTGCAGCTTGCTTCCAAGAACAGAAGCACTGTGTTCTGTTCAACAACTAGAAGATGCCTCCGCACTTTCTAAATTGCACATTGTTACTAGAATAGACATCGAAAGTGTCATAATTGCCATACTCGTCAGAAATGTCCATCATCATCCCGAGTTCAAAGAAACTCCATAAAAGGGGGGGTGTTAAACATGACATAGCTGATTGTATGATATGCATTTTGTATATATGTAACTGATGTACGTAATTCGCTCTCTTGCGTCCCTCTAGGTCTAGAGAATACACGTTGCGGGGCGTGAGACCATAGTTGGGCAATTGGGACTATTTTGCTTGCAATAAACCCTAGCATTGGGAATTTGAACCTCGTGTCTGGCGCATCCTTTCGTGTATGGTTATTGCCTTGTTTCCATATCGCGAGGGACTCCTAAGGGCCCCTTTCAATGTGACCTTTTAACCTGCCATGTTGCCACTACAAGGCAGCTGCTGAGGCTGTTAGTAGACAGTCCCAGTCCCAGTTGCTCATTATTTGACAAGGAGCATAATGAATGTGAGCTTGATTAGCAGAGCTTGCTTTCAGAGGCAGAATAACCTGCATCATATTAACACTACATATCAAATAGCTTCAGGTTATACCACCTTCGCATGATAGCATTCTGTCACACCAACCTGTTACAAACCACCCACAGTCAGATCTCTTCCAACAAAATCAAGTACTGACCCCATAAAACCCTTCTTCCACAGAACTGTCTCCCTTCTGCCCTTACACTGGAAAGGGTTGCCTTCAACTGCATAGTCAACTATCTCAAGGTTCACTCACTTGTTGACCCCTTCCAATATGGGTTTTGGTCCAAACAGTCCACAGGGACTGCTCTAATCCATGTTCACAATTCTCTTAACAATGCCTACCACTCTCACCTCTTCTCCATTCTCATCCTTCTAGACCTTTCTGCTGTAACTGGCACTGTGGATCATTCCTCCGTCCTTCAAATTGTTTCTCTCCTTGGCTTTAAGAACACCATACTCAGTGGGGTGTCCGCCTATCTCTTTGAATGCTCCTACTCAATATCATGGGACTCTAGCACCTCCTCCATGACTCCCACACAATGGTCTTTCTTCAAGGATCAATCCTAGGCTCACTCCTCTTCACCCTATACACCTCTTCCCTCAAAAAACTCCTTTCCTTTCTTGGCTTTAAATATCACATCTTCTACGTCCCCTCCTTTGTCCCTGCAATCCCCATATGCATAATCAACTGCCACACTGCCATCCATCGCTGCACCGCTCTATGCTGCCTCATGGTAAACTCTTCAAAGAGGGAACTCAACTTACTCCCTGCCTCAAACTGTAACCCATCTCTCCCCTTTCATTCCCCCATGGCATCCTATCCCACTCAATGGTCCTATTTGCCCTACTATATTGGGATCCCCGGCCATCAAAGTTATCGATTCAGTGGAACTCTTCAAAATGTGGCTCAAACTACATCAACCAGCGATGAAAAGACATCCCCAAACAGGTCCACCCTCATAGCCCAACTAACCAGCTAATCAACCTCTCCTGCATTGTGCCTGAGTATTACAGTATGCAATTTAATTTAAGATTATAGAGGTGAGAGCCTGCGCTTTAAAATGGAGGAGATCTGGCAGGTAATTGCTAGTCAAAAGAATTGTAAAACCTTGGGGCCGGACCGAATCCCTGGTGACCTCTATAAGGATGAAATGGGGATCTGGAGTGCAGTACTATGTAACATCTTTAATGTCTTTTTGGTTATGGGTACTGTACCTACCTCCTGGTAAAACACTGTTATCGTCCTAATTTATGAAAAAAAGAGGGGAGGGACTCACGGCCAATTACCGCCCAATTTCTCCCCTCAATAGCGCAGGCAACATTTTTGCACAAGCTGTCTTGTTCCACCTCCAGTCTTGGGCTGACGAAAATGAAATTATTAGTGATCTTCAGGCAGGATTCCATATCCATAGGAGTACAGTTGACCAAAGCTTTTGTCTGCACCTGCTAATCCAGAATTCCGCAGGACTGTTTAAGATGAAGCACTATGCAGTGTTTGTGGGTCTGCAGACTGCATTCGATAGTGTCTCCAGGGCTATATTCTGGTAGATTATGAAGAAAAGGGGAGTTCCAGGGAAACAGCTACTGCAATTTAATTATTGTATTCTGAAAACAGGGCAACTGTGTGATTTTGGATTGGCATGGGAAGCAAACAGCCCTATTTGAAGTTCGAAGGGGGGTAAGACAAGGGTGTTTCCTTGCCCCCCTTCTATTATTCTATTCAATGTCTACATCGAAGAAATTATTGAGGGATTGGTGAAGGGCTCCCATGATTGTCCCAAGATGGGCTACAATATCTATCCCGCATTATTTTACACAGATGATGCCTCGATTCTATCTACCTGACCGTAAGGTCTAAGATCAAACCTGAATTATTCCTTAACAAATGCAAGGAACTGGAATAAAGATAAACATCGATAAAACAACGACGACGGCCTTTAAACCCCAATTCGATAAACACTGCGGTCTGAGCATCACTGTTGACAATTGCAAACTAGAACAGACACTGTTTTATGATTATTTGGGCATCAGGTTCCAGGAAAATAGCAGGTGGAGCCTGCAGTTAAATAAATCCTGTTCCAACCTTGGAAAATTCGCTGGGGCCACAAAATCCTTCTTTAAAAGACACGGTAGCGGTGAGATTTCGCCTGCCCTTGAACTCTATAGTAGGCAGGCAGTCGCAGCGTCTACCTTTGGTGCGGAAATTGGGGGCTACTGCCCCTTGATTGCACTCGAAAAGAACAGAACGACTTTCTGAACAGTTTACTTTTGCTGCTAGTAAGTGCTCCATCTGCTTCGGTACATTTAGAATTAGATTTATCCCTGATTGATGAGTCACTTGCCTTAAAACATGTATTTTATTAGTTGAGACTGGTCTACTGTGGATGTGGTCAAGTACCATGATGCACTAAAGCACCTCATGAGTTTGGACGGGCGTCCTCTATTCCTTGGGTAACAACCTCTTGGTCCTACACCAATCGGGCTTCCGACCTAGACACAGTACGGAAACAGCACTCCTTGACCTAAAAAAACAAATAGACAGCATAATTGACAATGGAAAATTAGCCATACTACTTCTCCTAGACCTCTCTGCAGCATTTGACTTAGCAAATGACAAAATACTATGGGCCTCATTACACGGTAGGCGGCAAACCATGGCGCTTGCCGGTACCGCCTTGGAGGAAAGGGGAATTACCGCCTTATTCCAAGGTTGGGAAGGCGGTAATTCCTCCTTCCTCCATTGCCCTTCCCCATTCCCATTTTTGCCCCATAGGGCATAATGGGAATGGGGAAGGCGCTAATTACGGTACCGCAAATTGCGGTACCGTAATTAGCACCCCGGTCCCTTTGCGGGTTCATTTTTTAACGCCTGCTAAAAGCAGGCGTTAATGTACCAACCCGCAAAGGGACCTCGTAGTAAGGCGGTAAGGGTTTACCGGTACAATACCGGTACCGGTAAACCCTTACCGCCTACCGTGTAAGGAGGCCCTATGTCACTACCTGGACAGCGCTGCACAATTCTCACCTAATGCTATCGCCTGGATAAAATCATTCCTTTCAGAACGTACAATGAGAGTTTTTTCAAGCTTAGCTAACGCCGCCCTGTTCCTTGCGGGGTACCTCAAGGATCCTGCGTATCCCCAACGCTCTACAACATATTCACCAAGCTGCTATTCGACCGCCTTGATGAACGTGGAGTGTCTTATACAAACTATGCGGACGACACGCAAATTCTCATACACCTAACCGAAGACTACGATACAGACTCTTCCATCCTCAACAACATTTACCAGCTGATACAATCCTAGATGCACAAAATGAACTTTGTCTTAACGACGACAAAATGGAGCTACTTCTGGTCGGCACACAAACTCGCCTCAAGAAACTTGACCCCAAATACAAACACTTCATTATTGATGTACACACCATTACCGTCTCTAAAGAAGTTAAAACGCTGGGCACGTATCTAGATTCCTCCTTAACCTTCTCCAGGCAAGTTAACTCCATAGTCTCATCAGCAGCCTACACTGCCAAACTCATCAACTCTTGCAGACCCTACTTATCAACAGACAGTTGCCTAACCTTAGCTAGAGCCCTCATTTTGTCAAAACTTGACTATTGTAAAAGCCTCCTGGCGGGCACAGCAACCAACAGTATCAAAAAACTACAGGTCACTCAAAACAACGCCTTACGGGCAGCACTGAACATACCAAGAAGAGAACATAACTCTGAAATCACACGCAAAGTGCGTTGGCTACCAGTTCAAGACCGGATTAAATTCAAAACCTTGGCAATTGCCCACAAATGCCTCAGCAACATTGCTCCTAAATATCTTACTAATCTGCTTACTCCAACCCAAACCATCAAGCCCATACGCTCCGCGTCAACATTCCTTCTCACAGTGCCAAAATTCAAAAGAACCAAGGCGGGGGGGGGGAGGGGGGCACCTTTCCAGTGGTGGCAGTCAAAGGTTGGAACGCCCTACCTCTAGACATCAGAGCCGACCCCTCTCACACCTCATTCAGTAGAAAACTCAAGGCCTGGTTCTTCACTTCCAATGGGTAGCCCTTGATTCCGCAATTCCTACAGTACATTTACTATACAATCTGCCTATGTAAATTACTTTCACTCTACTTCATCAGTACACCACTTATGTGAATAAGATTGCACATGTAAATATCACTGATTATCATAGTCACGTATCCTATGCATGTTAATCATTCTATGTCTGTAAATATGTTCAATATAATATATGCCAAACTTATGTTTTCTATTATTGACTGTACCGCACTACCTGTTTTCCAGTGCCCAGATACCCAAGGGTTTGCCGCGCTCTATAAATGTTAAATAAATACATTTTTTTAAAATACAAAAATATCCCATCTCTCTCAGTCAGTCGGTCAGGAAGAGGTTCAAAAGGGACATCCTAGTCTCCAACCCAGGCCTCCCTATCGCTGGTACCTACAAAAGTGCTTCCTCCAGTCAGACCCTTACTGACATCCTCTTTGTCGTTCCCTCTGCAGGCCTATGGACCCCACATATGGTCTCATTCTCTCTCCTTTTTCCTCTTCTCCCATTAACGGGGGCACCCGGTGGGAGGCCCTCCTGGCCCCCTTCCACTAGTCCAAGACCATCATAAATGTCTACATTAATGGCACCGTCTTGGTCCAAGGCCCTCAGGCCAACCTCCTCCTTTTTGATAGATGCTTCCAGCGCCTATAAACCTCCTTTCCTCTCCTGCTATCCCTTCTCTGGCTCCTCTGCAGCATCCTTCCTCTGCCACCTCTACAGCTTCCCCGGCTTCCCTTCTTCTCTGGCCACCCTGTTGCCATCTTCACCTGCCACCCCTCTGCCACCCTCTTCCTCCTCCCCGGCTACATTGCCATCTCCACCTTCCTACTCTCCCCTCCTTCGGGCACCTCCAATACTTCCTCAGGGCGCACCTCTGACCTGTACCCCTCCATGGAAGTCCTTCAAAGGGGGCGACCTGCTCTAAATTTCTAATATTAACTCTGGCTCTGCTGTCAAACACTCCTCTGCCATCTCCTGGAAGAACTTGATGTGGATGTACTCGGTCTCCCAAGAATTGGTTCACGGCCAGCTCTGTCACAAGATTTGACACTCTCCTTCCTGATGGCTACAAGATCCTCTCCGAACCCAGAACCAACCGACCCGGTGGTGGTGGTGTAGCATTGATCTTCCCAGAGTGGATCCCTGCTTCTGTCATCCCTTTGTAGGACTACTCCTCCTTTGAATGCCTGGTCTCCTGGCCTCTCCCTCACTGTGGCCACTATCTACAGGGCAACTGGCCAGGTCGCCCTCTTTGTCTTCGAGTGGCCTGACCTATCCTCCTCCGTCCTTTCCTCTACCTCTCAACTTCTCCTCGTCGGAGACCATAACATCCACCTGGATGCAACCTGCCCATCTTCGTGACGCTTTTGCGATCTCTGCGACTCTCTCTCTATATATATTCTTCCCTCAATCCCGACTCACTCTGCAGGGCACTCTGGACGTTCTGATCTCCTCAGACCTCCCCCTCTATCCCTCCCACCATCCTCTCTCCTGGAGTGATCACTTTTTCCTTTCCTTCATCCTCTCTCTCTCTCTACCCCTCAGGCCAAGCCAACCCCTGCACTGCTACCCACCTTCTCGGTCATCCGACCCATGAGCGCATGTCAGCTGATGCTTTCTCTCCTCCTTCTGCACCTTTGGCTGACTCACATCCTGACACAGCCCTTTCTAACCTCCCTCTCTCTATCACTAACACTCTTTATGTCCTTGCCCTGTCATGAGGGCATGCTTGAAGCCCAAATCCAAGTGCAACTCTTGGTACGTCTCTGACCTAGTCATCCCTAAATGCAAGTGCAGGGTGGCAGAGAAGAAGTGGATAGCATCAGGCGCACCCTCTGACAAACTGACCTGTCACCTGCTCCAAAGGCAATACAAACTCGCTGTCCTCGCCAAGAAGAGAGCTTGCATCCAAGCCTGAGTCTCAGCAGCATCTAACAACTCGGCCAAACTCTTCAAAATCTGCAAGGAGCTGGCCAATCCTGCTGTAGTCTCTTCTTCTTCCTCTTCCTCCTGCTCCTCCTCCTCCTCCTCCTCCTCCTACCAGGCTCTTCCCTGCTCATCCAGAACCATCAAGGACCACATTGACAACCTTGCTCCAGCCTTGGACCATTTCTGCAATCACTCTTTTGTCACTGGAACTTTCCCTTCCCACTTAAGCACTCCCTTGTGCACCCCCTTCTAAAGAAGCCCTCTGCTGATCCTTCCTCCGCGGCTATCGCCCGATCTCCACCATTCCTTTTCTGGGCAAACTCCTGAAAAAGCTGTCCATCTCCCAGCTTAATCTTCACACTGAATGTGTTGGCTGTCTCCACGACCACCACTCTGGCTTCAGTGCTGCCAGAAGCACGGAAACTGCTCTCCTGAAGACCCGCTCTCTAACCTTGACTCTAACCTTCCTTCTGTCCTCATTCTCCTCGATCTTTGTTCTGCCTTTGATACGGACAACCATGCCATCCTGCATCGCCTCCGCGATAACCTGGGTATAACTGATCAGGCCCTGGCAAGACTAACCTCCTTTCTCACCGACTGACTGACCCTCTCGGGTCCAACTGGGATCCTTCCTCTCTTCTATCTCTCTCGCTCTACTTGTGGTGTTCCCCAGGGGTGTAACCTTTATCCCTGGCTGTTCAATCACTACTCGGCACCTCTTGCCCACCGCATTGCTACCTTCTGCTCCAACTTGCAGTGTTATGCGGATGACACCCAGCTCTCTTTCAGGCTACCCTCAGCCACCTCTTCTCCTTCTTTTATACCAGTCTATCCGGCCAGAAATCAAGAATGTGACACTGCCAATGATCTCTGCCTTAATGCCAGTAAGATCGAGATCCTCATTGGAACACCAGCTCCCTCCTTACCTCTGTCTCTCCGGCCGCCCGCTCTGTGCCCTCTTCCTGCTCCTACCTGTGAGGCTAAGAAACTCGGGGTTATCTTCATCTCCACCCTCTCCTTCTCTCCTGACATCTATGATGTCTCCAAGAATTCAAACGATCAGCTGCACCTCCTCAGAGGTATTTTACCTTTCCTCACCTTCCCCCAGAAGCTCACAGTCTCCAGAGCTCTGGTCCTCACTAGGCTGGACTATTGCAACAGCATCTTTCTAAATCTTCCTGCGTCTTCTCTCCAACCTCTACAATTTATCCAGAACAGGACTGCAAGACTTGTCCTTGGCCTGAAGCCCAGGGATCGTATCTCTTCAGCCCTGAAATCTCTTCACTGGCTCCCCGTGGCAGCAAGGATCAAGTTCAAGACCCTGTGCATCGTCCACAAGGCTTTCTGGGGCCTGGGACCGCACTACCTCAGACTTTCTCTTCCAAAACATTTCCCTTCTCAAGCTCTCCACTCATCCACCTCCAACTCTCTGAGGGTCAGCCGCTTTGCCAAGCAGAGAGCTCTCTTGCCTCGACTTGGTCCGCCCTCTGGAACAGCCTCCTTGCTTCTCTGAAACTTGACCAGAACCACCGATGGTTCCGGAAGCAACTCAAGACCTTCCTCTTCGCTTCTGCTTTTTCTCTTCCTATCCCCTGCTGATGACCTGACTGCTCCACGCAATGGTCTCCTGGCTACCCTCTGAACTTGGGCCCAGGATCCTGCTTGTCCAGTTGCCGTGCCCTTTGCACGGTCTCCTGGCCACCCAGCACTTGTGGTCTGTATCTGTAACCCTAGAGCCCACTCTCCTTGCACTTGAGCTACCCGCTGGTTGAACTTATTGAGTTTCTCTGCACTGAGTCACCTGCTGGCTGCACTTCAGACTTACCTGCACGTTTCCCTTCCCCCTTTTTGGCACTTCTCACCTTCCTTTTTCCCTGCACTTGTGCAATCCTAATGACCCAGGGCCTAGTAAGAATGTTGTTTTGTCCTTCCTCTGTTTCCCCCCTCCTTGTATTGTCGCGCCTAGAAACACTTGTGTACATGCGCGTTATAAATGCCATTTCATATCATATCTATTAGTGTGAAACAGCAGAAGGGGAACTACGTGTAGAGACAAAGTGTGAGCAAACCCCTACCGAAGTCAGATAAACAGGGAAATGGCTAATAAAAGTAAAATGTGAAAAAGGCAAGATGAGAATTCTTAAAAATAAAGAAAGAAATATACAAGGCTTAAGTTACTTACCTGTAAAAATTGTGTAGCACCGCTTGGCAAACTCGGGACTCGTCCCCGGAATCCCTGTCGATGCAGTAGAACCTTGTGAAGGTGTGCGTGGACCTCCACCTAGCAGTCCTGTAGATGTCGAGCAGGGGCACACCAGAGAGAAAGACTGTCGTTGCTACGATTGCTCTGCTGGAATGGGCCCTCGGCGGGACTGGCAGTGGCCTTCTCGCCAGTCGATGACAGTGCATGATGCAGCCAGAGAGCCACCCCAGAGATGTAAGCCTTCGATAAGGCCTTTCCTTGACGTACAGGTCCAAAGTTGATGAACAACTGAGAAGTCTTCCAAAAAGTTTTAGTCCGTGCCATGTAGATCTTCAAGGCACGAGCAACCTCCAGTGGATGCAAGGCCCTTTCCGCCGGTGGCAGCGGATTGGGACGAAGACGGGCAACACCAAAGTTTCGTTTGGGATGGAACTCCAAAGGCACTTTTGGCATAAAGGTGGGGGTGTGTACGTAGTACCATCCACAAAGCGTGGAAACTCAAGTAAGGTTGCATGCAAGAGAGGGCCTGAATCTCCCCGACCCTCCTGGCCGAGGTGAAAGCCATGAGGAAAAACATTTTTTTTTTTATACTGAGTATTCCCAGCCTGCCAACAAGAATATTCATGAGCATGTGAATCCATGGCAGGAAACATTCCCACCTTAGAGCTAGGACAGGTTAGGCATTATCTATCTATCGACCCGTGCTAACCAATGAAGCCCTATTTGGCCGTGCAATCCAACTGGTGAGTAAAGGTCCATTGCTTGCCCAATTTGTGTGTATTTGCCTGTCCATAGCCCTAAACTCCTGATTCATCCTTCTTCCTAGCCCCGGATTTCCCTCCCGCAGTCCTTGCTACCTTCCCACTTCGTGGTTCCTTGCCTCCCGCCCCACCCCTGTGTGCTGATTGGCCCTTTTTGCCGTGTGTGTTGGGTCTATCGATCAGTGCTAACCACTGAAGCCCCATGTGGCCCTGGAATCCAGCCGGTGAGTTAAGGTCCATTGCTTGCCCAATTTGTGTGTATTTGGCTGTCCTTAGCCCTAAACTCCCGATTCATCCCTCTTTCTAGCCCCGGATTTCCCTCCCACAGTCCTCGCTCTCTCCCCGCTTCCTTGTTCCTTGCCTCCCACCTCCTGACCCGCCCACGTGCCCCGATAGACCCAACACACACGGCAAAAAGGGCCTATTGACACGTGCTAACTACCGAAGCCCCCATTTGGCCGTGGAATCCAGCCGTTGAGTAAAGGTCCATTGCTTGCCCAATTTGTGTGTATTTGGCTGTCCTTAGCCCTAAACTCCTGACTCATCCCTCTTCCTAGCCCCTGATTTCCCTCCCGCAGTCCTTGCTCCCTCCCTCCCCGCTTTCTTGCCTCCCGACACGCCATCATGCCCCGATTGGCCCTTTTTGCCGTGTGTGTTGGGTCTATCGACCCGTGCTAACCACCGAAGTCCCATTTGGCTGTGGAATCCAGCCGGTGAGTAAAGGTCCATTGCTTGCCCAATTTGTGTGTATTTCGCTGTCTTTAGCCCTAAACTCCCGATTCATCCCTCTTCCTAGCCTCTGATTTGCCTCCCGCAGTCCTCGCTCCCTCCCAATTTCTTGGTTCCTTGCCTCCCGCCCCGCCCCCGTGCCCTGATTGGCCCTTTTTGCCATGTGTATTGGGTCTATCGACCCTTGCTAACCACCAAAGCCCCATTAGGCCTTGGAATCCAGCCGGTGAGTAAAGGTCCATTGCTTGCCCAATTTGTGTGTATTTGGCTGTCCTTAGCCCTAAACTCCTGACTCATCCCTCTTCCTAGCCCCTGATTTCCCTCCCGCAGTCGTCCCTCCCTCCCCGCTTCCTTGCCTCCTGACCCGCTGTGTGCCCCGATTGGCCCTGAAGACCGTGTTACCCAGGCCATTAATGACTTTCCCAGGGCAGCCCTCTGCCCGTGCAGCCCTGCGACGAAGGGCCCAAGACAAAGGGCGGCTCCAACGAGGCGGCTCCAGATCGTATCTGCGGGTATCCGCAGGAGAAGCAAGAAGCCAGTAGCCTGCAGTCAACCCGCACCAACCAAAAAGTAAGTGTGGCAAAGGTGGGGAATGAAGCAATTACTTCACGCCAGAAAGCCCTACCACTCTTACTTAAAAATCTTATAAGTTTTACTGTGTTACATCGTACAGGCACATATTAAGGTCAAACGATTATAAGTGCCCTAATAACATTACTATAATGAACCTTGCATCCAGACTGTGCTCCCAACATCATTGAGTGTGCCCTAATAGCGTCACTGTGTCAAAGTTGAAATTTAGAAAGTGTTGCCAACAACATTGAGTGTGCCTAATAGCGTCAAAGTTGAATTTAGAAAGTGTACCCAATAGCATCACTGTGTTAAATCTTGAATTTGAAGGTATTCCCAGCATCATTGAGTGTGCCTTATAGCGTCACTGTGCTAAAGCTGAACTTAGAAGGTATTGCCAACATCATTGTGTGCCCTAATAGCGTCACTGTGTCGAAGTTGAATTTAGAAAGTGTTGCCAACAACATTGAGTGTGCCTAATAGCATTAAAGTTGAATTTAGAAAGTGTGCCTAATAGCGTCACTGTGTTAAACTTTTAATTTAGAAAGTGTGCCCTAATAGCGTCACTGTGTTAAAGTTGAATTTAAAAAGTGTGCCTAATTGCATCACTGTGTTAAAATCTGATTTTAGAAAGTGTGCCCCAACTATTTCACTGTGTTGAGTTTCACAGCTTGATAGTGTGCCCAAATATCATTGAGTGTACCCCAATTGTTTCACTGTGCTGAGCTTCACATCTTGATAGTGTGCCCAAATATCAGTGAGTGTACCCTAAATACTTCACTGTGTTGAGTCTCACATCGAGATAGTGTGCCCTAATTGTCTCACTTTGCTGAATATCATATCCAAATAGTGTGCCCAAATATCATTGAGTGTGCCCTAATCGTTTCACTGTGTTGAGTCTCACATCGAGATAGTGTGCCATGACTCCACCCGTCTTATCTAGATCCAATCTCCGAGCCTCACTCTGGCGAGCCTCGCACCCCCCCCCTTGAATCCACCCCCCACCCTTCACAAACAACCCCAACCACCCTCCACCCACCATCATGAACCCACCACGCCCTCTAACCAACTCCCAAGCCAGAGGAGCCCGTTGGCTCTTCAGACATTCAAAGTCCTCTGTCTCCTCCACCCCTAACCCACTCACCTGCAAGCATACCCCCCCTTCTTAACCCCCATAACCACATAATCCACCCTTCCCATCGAACTGCCCACTCCTGCACCGAACCGCCAGCCCGCACGCGCAGACCCACCCACATCCCCCACCTTCCCCTGCCCTATCCCCCCTCTCGACACCCACTAAAAACACCCCCCCCACCCACCGTATTCCTTCCCCGAGTACTGCATGTCTCGCCCTGGCAAGAACTGTGGCCTCATCTCCATCACCATCAGACCCCCCCCACGCTCTCTCACACACCGACTGCACTAAAACCGCTGGAAAAGAGAAAATGATCCTGGTCCCCATCTTCCTCTCTCTACTCCTCACCCCTCCTCCGCCGACCCACTCCCACATTCCCCCACCACCCACCTACACCACCCTCCCCCTCCCCCCCCCCCTCTTCCAACCCCTCCCTCGACATCGCACCCAGCACACCCAACTTCACCAACCCCATGAGATCCACACACGGATTCCCAACCCCTACTCCCTCCCTGTCCTCTAACCAACCACCGACCCTGCCCTCTAACCGACCACCAACTCGTATCCACCCAGCCACCCACCCACCCATCCCCGTCCTCCCACCACTCACTCCCTCCCTCCTCCGCCCGCCTTCTCTTTCCCTCAACCATCGACCAGCCAGCAACCATCCAGAATTTACCCCGCCCTTCCACCTCCCTTCCCAACCCTCACCCGCAACCCCCCCCCACCCTCACCCTTACTGCTGCAAGGACAACCCCTCTCTCAGAAGTCAGATGCATCCCTTTTAATGCCCGCTCTGTAGCAAAAAAAAAGAGACAGCATCTTTGACCTCCTCTCCTCTGACAATCCCGACCTAGTCTTTATCACCGAAACCTGGTTCTCCGACGACTTTGCCCCTGTTGCTCATGAAGCCCCCCCCCCCCCCAAATACTCCCTCATCCCACTCAACAGACCCTCTAGAGGAGGCAGAGTTGCTGTTGTTTTCAAATCTCATTCTTCCGTCTCACTCGTTGACTCCCAGACTTCCACTCCTTCCTGCGAATCGCTTCTCGTAAAACTCTCACTCCTCCCGTCATTCTCTCACGGCTTCCAAATCACAACAACCTCTGTGACTCTATATCCACCATCCAAGTAAACCACCCCTCTCTCACCGTTCTAGGAGACTTCAATATCTGGCTAGACATTCCGACCAACCCCATGACCCACTCTCTAGTCGCCTGCCTCAATGCGCTTATCCTCTCCCTTCACATAAACGGCTCAACCCATTCCCAAGGACACACCCTTGATGCCATCTTCAGCTCACACGACCAGATACACCTAGCCTCCCCATACCTCTCATCTGGTCCGATCACTTCATCGTCCCCTTCTCCATCCGCTCTCCTGCCCACACGCCCATCCCTGAACCAGCTACCCCCCTCGACTGCAAATGCTGGAAGATACTAAAGATCCTTCCCGACCTTGCCGAAGCACGCCTTCTCAGACCACCCTCATACGCCCCCGTGACGAACTCCTAACCATCAACAGCTTCGACTCCTGGCTCAATAACTCACTAACCCCACTCACCCCCTCCTGCCACTCCTCCCCACGCCCTGGTCCTCACCCCAAATGGTTTACTCCTGAGCTGAATATTGCGAAACAGCAAAATAAATCCCTAGAAGACAAATGGCGGAAAAGAACAACCAACCGGAGTAGATCCAACCTAGCCTTGCACCATTGCTACTATAAAGCTGAAATCCGGAAAGCCAAAAAGGCCCATTACAACAATTGGATTCACAACTGTAAAAACAACAGCAAGGAACTCCACAAAATCATTTCTGAGTTTGTCAAACCATCCTGTACCTCTGCCCAATCTCCCCCTTCTCAATCACTCTGCGACTCACTGTCGCTTCATTTCTACTCCACCGCTCTCGACAGAACAGCTTCTCTTAACAACAATCTGGTGCCTCCTCCCACCTCCACAAAATGCGCCCGCCCTTCCGACCACCCCCTCCGCCAGCAACCCCATCAACAACTCAAAATCCACCCATTTTCGACTCCTTCAAACCAATCTCCAGAGATTAATTTCTCGTCCCTCTCTCTGCCCGAAAACCCTCCGGCTCCCCCCTTGACCCCATGATCCCCCCTCAACCCCAAAAACTACCGCCCCATCTCGAACACCAGATTCCTTGCAAAACTCATTGGTCAAACTGCTTACACCCAACTAAATTCCTTTGTGGAATTAACAACCTCCTGGCCTCAATCTGGGACGATATTAAGATCACTGCTGACTCTGCAGGATACGCTGCACTAATCCTCCTAGACCTCTCCGCTGCGTTAGACACAGTCAACCATTCAATCCTACTCGACTGCCTCCACTCCCTAGGAATCAGTGGAACCGCTCTCAAATGGATCGCCTCCTTCCTCAATACCACAAAACAAATAACCCAACTGTCCACTTTGCCTCAGCCACGCGCCTTGTCAATACCGGAGTACCACAAGGAACATGTCTTTCAGCCCCCCTATTCAACCTCCACTTGTCCACCCTCCATGGAATCATCCGCCGCACAATATCCTGTGCTATAACTATGAGGATGATACACAAATCATCCTGAAGCTCCTCAACTCAGACCCCAACTTCCAGCCCGACCTTACAGCTTGCCTCCTTGACATAGACCGTTGGATGACTAAAAACCACCTCCTCCTAAACCCCACTAAAACTGAAATCATGGTGTGTGGCAACACTGAGCTTCTCCCCTGCCCTCTACCCTGGCCCCCCATCCATGAGCCATGCTCCAACCCCCTCCCCCACAGTAACAAATCCTTGGATGCACTCTAGACTCGGACCTATCCCTCTCTCGTCAAATCAACGTCGTCTCCAAATCTTGTCATTACCATCTCAAAATTCTCAGATGCATTTTTCCCTACTTCTCATTCCGAACAGAGTTGCCGCAGTTAGGTCCATTTTAATATCAAGACTGGACTATGCTAACTCCCTCTAACTCAGAGTCCGGGCAGACCACCTTACTAAATTACAAAGAGCACAAGACGCTGCTGCCAAATTGCTTCTAGCACTGGGCCCAAGAGACAACACCTCTCCAGCTCTCAGGACTCTGCACTGGCTCCCAATTGGACGAAGGGCCACTTTCAAGACTCTGTGCATCACTCACCGAGCAGTGCACAAGACAGGCTTTATATACCTTCAAGACAAACTTAAACCTTACCACCCTCACCGCACCCTAAAATCAAGCTCAGCACTCCTTCTGGTGATCCCAACCATCAACTCGGTCAGGATCGGAGGATCCTCGTTCTCAGCCTTGGCCCCTACTCTTTGGCACTCACTTCCCCCTCACATCCGACACACCAAAGACTATTTGTCATTCCGCAAACTCCTAAAAACATGGCTCTTCCTATAACTCCAATGATCACACCAAAGATGCTCATGAAACTTCCAAAAAAAATGAAACTAGCCTCCTGACAGTCAAAACCTCAGCTCCCAACCACAAGTTGGGATGAAGCGGATGGACTGAACGGATGAGTGGACGCTCATCACCTTATACCCACTCAACGCGCTTCCACAAGCCGGACAGAACAGATAAGTGGGATGGAACGGACGGAGGTGTTGAAACGGTCAGAGTGGATGGAACGGAGAGAGTGGATGCAACGGCTGGTGCGGATGCAACGGCTGGTGCGGATGCAACGGCTGGTGCGGATGCAACGGCTGGTGCGGATGCAGCGGCTGGTGCGGATGCAGCGGCTGGTGCGGCTGGTGCGGACGGAACGGCTGGTGCGGACGGAACCAGTTGGTGCGGACGGAACCAGTTGGTGCGGACGGAACCAGTTGGTGCGGACGGAACCAGTTGGTGCGGACGGAACCAGTTGGTGCGGACGGAACCGGTTGGTGCGGACGGAACCGGTTGGTGCGGACGGAACCGGTTGGTGCGGACGGAACGGTTGATGCGGATGGTACAGCTGATGTAGATGGAAGAGTAGATGGAGTGATTAAACGGATGGAATGGATCGAACAGATCGAGTGGATGGAACGGATCGAGTGGATGGAACGGATCGAGTGGATGGAACGGATCGAGTGGATGGAACGGTTGGAGTGGGTGGAACGGTTGGAGTGGGTGGAACAGATGGAACGGATGGAACAGTTGCAGTGGAAAGAACGGATGGAATAGATGCATCAGATGCAATGGATGAAGTGGATTGAACGGAGGGAGAGGAGAAACAGATGGGAGAGAATGGAACGGATGGACTAGATGGAATGGATGAAATGGATGGAGGGGATGGAACGGTAGGAGGGGGTGGAACATGTGGTGCGGATGGAACGGCTGGTGCGGATGGACCGGCTGGTGCGGATGGAACGGCTGGTGCGGATGGAAGAGTAGATGGAGTGGATGGAAAGTATGGAGTGTGTTACCTGAAAATCAACCTTTTGAGAAAATGTTTGTTGGCATCACTTCAAAGGCCAGCATTGCGAGCCGACAAGGGGCTCTTGCTGGTGGCCGTGCGCTTCCTGGAGGAGGCGGGGCCTGTCCTGCACACGTGATCTATCACGTGATTTCCACCATCTACAAAGGCCAGAGCGAACCGCCCGAGCGCCGTGTGTGTTACTTGAAAATCAACCTTTTGAGAAAACGTTTGTTGGCATCACTTCAAAGGCCAACATTGCGAGCCGAAAAGGGGCTCTTGCTGGTGGCCGTGCGCTTCCTGGAGGAGGCGGGGCCTGTCCTGCACATGTGATCCATCACGTGATTTCCACCATCTACAAAGGCCAGAGTGAACCACCCTTGCGGCGTTAAGCCTGGCAGGGGTAAAGGCCAACTACTGTTACGTGACTGTTACGTGCTGGAGGTGCGAATTTCCGTTTGGGAGACTGCAGAGGCCTCCCTCTTTGATCCCCCAGATTCTTCTATGCCCCATCGGAGCATTACAACGCATTGAGTAGGCGTGATCCTTACACAGGTGAGAGAGCATAATAGTGTGTAATACACTACCCCTCAAAATTTGATTGCTTACATTGAGGAATAGTACGGATAAAGGGCAATTCTAGCAAAATGGCTAAACCAAAGCCTGTCAAAGCCCGGTACGATTTGCGTAAAGGCAATGCTGGGAAAACGGACAAACTTCCATCTAAAAGCTCCAAGAAGGACAAACAAAATGGAGCAGATGGTGCTCCTGAGAAAGGCACAATCCCGGCTATGTTTGGGGAAAAATAGCACCAAAGTATCTTCTCTTACTGATAAATCGACAATTGATGACTACAATTCAGCATCCCCACCCCCACATAACAACAGTGAGGCTCTTGATTCCACTAATTTTAATGACATTGATAACAACTCACTTCTTGACCTGTGTCTGTCAATCCAAAAATCAATGGCCTCTTTCAACAAACCTTTTACCCCTCGAAAGGATACCCCAATAGTGGTAGAAGCACAAATCTTGAATGAGGCTCAGAATGATCAACAGAGATCCTTGGTCCCACTTAGCCCTAAACAAACAGGCAATTCTACTTCAAACCTGTCCGGCATCCATTCTATACACCCTACCCCCATTTCACCCGTAGTACCAACTGCAGGGCGATTATCGGCTTCTCCAAATCTTTATATTGACACTTAAGAATTGGAACATACCGATAGAGGACCGTGCAACGTTACAGAGAGTTTAAATAATGCAGCAATCGTTGAATTACAAGCCTCAATGGCCTCCGTCCAATTTGCCCTGAAAATCCTTTTAAAGCTGTGTGGGAGGATCCATACCAATTCTATAATCCAGCTAGGGCTCCCTAACCCTATTGAAAGTATGGCCCAAATACCGCAAAAATTGCCAACACTTAAGGGGGATCGGGACCCAGTGGCCCTGCTTGAAGTGGAAAACTTGGCGGAACCGAAGGAGATCGCTGCGGAAGCACCTTTAACTAAAAAACAACGTCGACAACTAGGACGAGAGGCTGCAAAAAATGTGGCGGTTGAGATAGCTTCCCCCTTACCAGGCACTAATGCTCCTTTCGTTCGATCCAAAAAAGTTAAAAAAAGGGGCCGGAAAACAAAGAAGCGCGCAAATAAGGGTGCAGGGACCTTAACGAGCTGGATTATTCCAGACATACCACAGGAAGCTACCAGCACGATCCTGGAAGATCCAGAATCTGATCTCTCAATTAATTCAATTGATGATTCTTCAAAATGCTCTACCCTATCCGGGAACGTGAGAACCGAGGAAGATGAACAACATGATTCCATGGAGGTAACGGATAGTGACGACCCCAACCTAAGTAAAATCTGCATTATTAAAAACTTAAATCAGAAGAAAAGGGACAAGTGGCTGACAAGATCTGAGGTCTTGACGAAACTACATCTGATCCCACAGTTACGTGTTATACGCTCTGAAGACTTTTCTTTTGTGGAACCACTCACAGTATGTAACCCCAATGTTACAGCCGTCCATTGTTGTGTCATGGCATCGGCCAAACTGATTCGATCTTACAAAAAAAGCCTTATGCGGGTTGGGATAGAGGTGGACGCCAGTAAAGAGAAAGAAGACCCCCACCTCCCAAGAGGTGATCATGTTCCATCCAAGATTAATGGTGGCAGACCTGCCCAACCATTGGCAGATGACGGACATACAAAATACTTTGAAATGGTTGGCTGACTCACTACCAATGGTCCTACAACAACCATGAGATTATTCCTTATTAAGCTGGAATACTCACGGTCACCAACATTTTCTTATTGATAAGGGATCACTGGCACTCATTAATAGCCACCCTATTATTTTGTTGCAAGAGACTTGGCTGTTGCAGCCTACGGCCATGGATGGTTACTCAATCTACCACACCCTGGCTAAGAAAGGAACAAGGGGCGCCCCTATGGGGGTTTAGCTATTGGTGTGTCAAATAAAATTAAAAGTAAAATGATTCCAGTGGAGAGCAGTCATATGCGCTGCAGCTATGTCCCTTAGAATAAGAGATGCTTGGGAAGAAACACTGCTAATAAACATATATAACCCCCCGGGGGCAAAATATAGAGACCACATACAAGATGCCTTACATGATCTTCTGAGTAATTGGAGGTTAACAAATGATAAATATTTTGTCATTGTTGCTGGGGATTTAAATTGCCGGATAAATTGTGGGGGTCGGGGGGCACTACTAACAACCGGAATCTAGCCAGTAACAGCCACTGGAAACAGGTTAACACCGATAATGAGGGGGAATGCTGGAGTGGCTTCTTCGACTGCTGGGACCTTGTGATAGACCTGCAAAATTTACTTGGAAGAATGGGAGGAGTGGGAGCACCCTCGACTATATCTTTACGGGTGCTGAGATTGCAACTATTGTTGATGATATGGTGGTGAGGGAATGTGAATGGAGCGATCACGAACCCCTGATATTAAATTTGGGATCTTGCATTCCGAGGGAGGGAATGGTCAACTTAGGTGAGCTCACAATTAACCACTCTTTAAATTGCATATCCTGGTCGGCAAAAAAAAGTGCTGAAGGCATCTAAGGCATCGGGTGAATGGGGGTTCGATCAGTCTAAGCTATTCACACAGATGTCACTTGAACAAATAGAAGGATGGATCAGCAACTTCTCCAGTCTGCAGGGTTCCTGCAAAATGCGGTTGATGGCAGGAAAAGTGCCGCAAGAGGCAATCTATGACCGTGCCATCAGAGACAGGAAACGTAAGCTCAGAGGTGATATCCGTGCCATTAGAAAGGGCCCACACCCTACAGATGTCAAAGCCATCAAAATAAGAAAGCTGAAGGCTGCTTATCAAAAATGGCTAAAAATACACAAAAGACATAGGAAATTGGAGAGATGGCAGTTCACAGTTAGATCTTTATGTAGTAAGAACTCCCGCAAAATTTGGTCTATATTAGGGGAGGTGAAAGGCAAGAAGACCATTAATATGGTGAACCCCATTGGCTGTGATAAATGGTTTTCCCATCTGGAAAAGCGAAACGCTGGGATCAGCAATAAGATCTATTCTCCCACCTTTTCAAAACCCCCTATTCCCCCCTTTCATGTCTCCATTGAGGACCTACAATGCAGAATTAAGGAACTAAACACCTCACGAGCTCCAGGACCAAATGGCCTCTCGAACGTGCTGATGAGAAACAACCCTTCCTTCTGGGCCAATCTACTTAAAATTTTGTTTGATAAAATCATGTTTGAAGGTCGTATACCAATATCTTGGCAGGCGGCCATCATCATACCAGTTTTTAAAAAAGGTAGCAGGACCGAACCAGAGAACTATCGGCTGTTATCTATGTTGGATTGTTCCGGGAAGATGTTTGCTGCTCTCATTCTCAATGAATTACAAAAATGGACTGAGGGGGCAGGTATCTTGGACCAATTTCAATGTGATTTCAGGGCTGGCTATTCCACCTCACATCATTTATTTATTATGAATGCACTAAGAAATAAGGCCCTGGTGCACGCTAATCCACCACTATATGCACTTTATGTAGATTTCAGGGCCGCCTTTATTCAGTAAATCGTTCCCTTTTATGGGAAAAACTGAGGAATCTGGGCTGCCCTGAGCCTCTGCTATATTACCTTGAGCTACTACACACTAACAACACTGTACAAGTTAGGTTGGATAATCAGGGTGCGGTGACTAAACCCATCTCTCTGATGCGAGGGGTAAAACAGGGATGTGTGACGGCCCCCTTCTTATATAACCTATTTGTGTCTGACGTGCCTAAATGCTTTTTGGGGATTAACAACTGTTCCCCTAAAATAGGCTCCTACCATTGTCCCATACTGGCTTATGCGGATGACCTGGTGATACTAGATCACACTTTAAGTGGAATACTAAGGTCAACAAACCAGTTACGGCGATATGCAGAATCCAATGAACTCATCATTAACCATAGTAAAACCAAATTGGTATTATATACTGCAGGAAGGGTTGCCAGGCCTCGTATGATGGTGGGCCCAATTGAAATTGAATACACTTCCTCGTATAAATACCTAGGAAATGACCACACGTGTACTCAGGAACGTAGAACAAAAGCCGCCCAACTTACAGCATTAATATATAAATTTACGTGCAAGCAGTGTGGCTTCTCAATCTGGGCTGCACGCCAGTTATATTTGCAATGCCTGGCTCCTATGGTTACGTATGGATTAGAGTCCCTGATTAACATGAATCTAGGATGGCTACAACTCGTGGAGGGGAAGTTTTGGAGAAAAGTTCTCGGTCTCCCCCAATGCATCCCTATGGCCATGATTAGGCTAGAGCTAGGTATTTCTTCCCTCAAGGCTATGGTTCTGAGGAAAAGGATGGAATTTTACATCAGGCTTAACAACAAACCTAGAAATAGGCTCCTCAAGACCATCAAAGAGGACACTATTGCGGGTAGACAGGTAAAACTAGAAACCCAGACCAACATTCTGATTGAAGAAATCAGTTGGTCCCCGGAGTGGGGCAGGGAAAATGAACATCTGATTACCCGCATGCGTAGTCGCTTAAATCTGTGGGACTGGCAGAGTAATTTTACCCACCTCAGAAGCCCGAAAAGCTATAGTTTCATCACGTTTATACTCTATACCTACATGAAGCCACAGCCATACATAAATCTTTGCCCGTCGGAACAATTGAGGCGTTTCATACCACTTTTACGCTTCAATTACTTACCAGTTTTGACAGCCCGAGGTTCAGCGATGGGTTTGGCTGCAACAGAAAGGTATTGTAGAATATGTGAACTTTCGACTGAGCCGGAGACGGCATGTCACGTATTAACAAAATGTCGCAGGTTGAAAACAAAGTACATGAAATATCTGAAGGAGTTCGTTCATGACACTGAATATATCGAACACTCGGATTTTTGAAATCAGTGTGTTAATACCTTAAACCCCAAACTGCACCTAGCACTTTTCCAGGTGTGGCGTGAGGCCATCACTTATCTGAAAGCAAGTACAAGGGTGGCCACCCAGACGTACAAAGGATTTTACCTTTAGCAAATGGCTGCACAATGTTAATATGGAAGATAATTAGCCACACTGATAGGAGTATAAGGATTGCCCTATGTCTTGTATCAGGTTCTATTAAGGATTTGATTTGTTCATCTTTCTCTGCCTTGATCGATTGATTTGTGGTGAATCTTATGTTTATAATGGTTTTATATATCCTGTATATTGAATACTCTTCTACATTTTAATTGTTTAATGTAATTATGTGTAAAGTTTTTTACATTTCGTACAAAACTGTATCACATTAATAAATAATAATAATAAAAGTATGGAATGGATCGAACAGACGGAGTGGATGGAACAGACGGAGTGGATGGAAAGGATGGAGTGGATGGGGTGGATAGAACGGCTGGAGTGGAAGGAACAGGTGGAGTGGATGCAACGGATGAAGTGGATCCAACGGTTTGCGCGGATACAACGGTTGGTGCGGATGGAACGACAGGTGCGGATGGAACGACAGGTGCGGATGGAACGACAGGTGCGGATGGAACGGTTGGTACAGCTGGTGCGGATGGAACGGTTGGTACAGCTGGTGCGGATGGAACGGTTGGTGCGGATGGAACGGTTGGTGCGGATGGTACAGCTGGTGCAGATGGAAGAGTAGATGGAGTGATTAAACGGATGGAATGGTTCGAACCCATTGAGTGGATGGAACGGACGGAGTGTATGGAACGGACGGAGTGGATGGATCAGATCGAGTGTATCAAAGGGATGGAGTGTACGGAACGGATGGAGTGTATGGAACGGTTGAGTGGGTGGAACAGATGGAACGGATGGAACAGTTGGAGTGGAAAGAACGGATGGAGTAGATGCAATGGATGGAATGGATGAAGTGGATTGTACGGAGGGAGAGGAGAAACGGATGGAGTGGATGGAACGGATGGACTAGATGAAACGGTAGGAGGGAGTAGAACGGCTGGTGCGGATGGAACGGCTGGTGCGGATGGAACGGCTGGTGCGGATGGAACGGCTGGTGCGGATGGAACAGCTGGTGCGGATGGAACGGCTGGTGCAGATGGTACGGCTGGAAGATTGGATGGAACGTATGGAATGGATCGAACGGAAGGAGTGGACAAAGTCAATGGAACGGATGGAGTGGATGGAGCGGATGGAACGGATGGGGTGGAAAGAACGGATGGAGTGGATGCAACGGATAGAGTGGATGCAACGGATAGAGTGGATGCAACGGATAGAGTGGATGCAACGGATAGAGTGGATGCAACGGATAGAGTGGATGCAACGGAAGGAATGGAAGAAAGGATGGCGTGGATGGAACTGAAGGAGTGAACGAACACAAGGAGTGGATGGAATGGTTGGTGCGGATGGAATGGTTGGTGCGGATGGAACGGCTGGTGCGGATGGAATGGTACGTGCGGATGAAACAACTGGTGCGGATGGAAGTGTCAATAGAGTGGGTGGAACGGATGGAACCCATGGAGTAGATAGAGTGGATAGAACTGACGGAGTGGATGGAACTGACGGAGTGGATGGAACTGACGGAGTGGATGGAACTGATGGTGCGTTTGGTGTGGAAGGTGCAGGTGTTATGGATAGCGCGGATGATACGGATGGTGCAAATAGTGCAAATGATATGGATGGTGCGGATAGACAACACCTGTTCACCATGAAGCTACCTAATATCTGTATCACCTATATATGCCATGAACCAGTATCCGCCTATATATCTGTATCCCATATATACCCCTACCCATCCTCTCATTATATATATGTATGTATGTCTCTATGTACGTCCCCACTGTCCTGCTCACGTCCCCGGTCCCAGGCAGGCACTTGTACTGATATCCACCATATCACACCACTATGCTTACTCTGATCTATACACCATCATTCAACTAGAACACAGCTATACCATGATAAATTCGGCACAGCTGTTCTCATACGAACTCAACCCCACGAACACCTCATCACCCTAATAAAACACAGCTAGCTGAGCACATTCCGGCTAGCTTAGGCGTTCCTCAGGCCTAACGCAGCCAGAACCCAGTCTAGGTGTCCACCCACCAGACTGAACACATTCAACTGATTTCATCAGCACCACACCTATCGCTATAAAGCAGCTATCATCCAACAACCATACCAGTTGCACACATAGCCGGTTCCCGAGGGCGTTCAACCTACCAGCGCTTTGAAGTCATACCAATGATACATAAGGCGCTATATAAATGCCAAGTAACATAACACCATCCTGACCATGAAAATAAAGTTTTTTTTTTACCTTTCCGTTGTCTGCGTCATCCCTTGATACCAAACCCTTTCTCACAGCTACTTTAGTGCCTTCCGTTGGTATGCATTTTCTGTGTTGCTCATTAACCAGGCCTGGCTTTCCCTCTACGCCGCTGACATCCCCATCCCCCAAAATCCCACACCCAACCTGAACATTATACCACCACTTCTACCTGTCTCTGACTTCTGCTTTGGATCAGCTCTGTGCCCTGCTGCTAATCGAATTTCCTTCATGAAAATAGTAAAGGCACATTGTCACTTTGCTATTTCCAGGCCACCACATTTCTTTTGTGATTATTTTCATGGTAAAACACTGCACTTTTAGAGCAAAGGTGGTGTCGCATGAAAAATGGAACACTGTTACCAGCCCAATATATAACCCAGAGTGCTAATAGCATAAAGCACCCAATTGTAGGAAAGGCTAGGTGGTAGAGCTCCTGAGTGATTACATAGGCCCGAGTGAACATACATGCTGGCCTGTGAATAGTACTAAAGCCAGTGCCAGAAAGGGCTATTTAATGCGACACAAAATCATGGGCCTAATGTTTATCAATTCATACCAAATATCACCAATCGTACTAAAATATTGACATTAGCCACATGTCGCGTGTCAGCGTTTTTGTAGAGCACATGGATACATGTATCCTTCAGTTTCTACACATTGAGGACATTTTACACTAAAAAAGAAGCATCCTTCTAGAGGGCAACCTAAAAGTTAACCTGCCTTTGATCAATTGCAACAAAGGATAAATGTGTAAGTGGTCACACAATAGCTCCTGATGACCCCCTAGAAGGAAAGTGGGGAAACGCGCATTGAGGTTATGGAAATAATTCCTTTCTTTACTGTTTAATGATATACTTAAGTGGATTAAAACTTTTTGGGCAACCGTACTGCCTTAAAGTGCATTTTTAAGGGAACAGCATGCACAACTTCTATATGCCCCACCATTGCTTTACTATATTGAGGATTAGTAATGGGAAGACACAAAACAGGGACATGATGATAAGCTCAAACAATATTCAACCTAGAGATTTGCCAACAGGTTGACCTTTGCCTGCACCTTTTCTGTCAACATGTCACAACAGTACTTTACATATTGAAACATCCATGTCACTGAAAATGTCAATGCACTTCTGTACACTTCTTACAAACGAAGCGGACCACTTGCAACGCTAAGTCTTTCGTTTTACTTGTTGAAGGAAGACAATCGAAATGCGCCCATCTTTTGCATTGCTCACATTGTACCTGGTAAATCAAAAATATGAAAATCAAGAGTAGTCATATGTAGCATAGAAATACACAATCATTAACATTCAAATAAAGGTTGGTTATGAATTATACATATGCCAATCTACGATTCTGTTTTTATTTCACTCCAGTGACAAGTAATAGACTAGTGACCAAAACATAGCATATAGGTACAGACATGAATTAATTACCGTTAATCACCTATAGATGTGTAATTACTTGACATTACCTGTAAACGTCTAACCTTTCTGTACTTACACAAGTGACACTTTCTACATCATTAACTAGCATAACTTCACAATTTCATGTTTGACAAATATATGAATGGTGTATTTAAGGTCAAAACTGCAACTGACCATTCCTTCATCCAAACTTTTTGATTCAATGAGTTTGCAATCCATACAATAGTCCTCACTGCTACCTGGAAGAGAAACAAGTGTTACTTTGTGTGACGCACTGCTGAATTATATAACTCTGGTGTTTATATTTTGTTAAATATACTAATCTTATCCAATGCTTGTGCTGGGTGACTCTTCCTCCATTAATATTTCCTCGAACTGGACCATGGGGGTCCTCAAACATGTCCAAGAAAGGGCTGTTCTCACGAGACATCTTGACTCCATGCTTGCAGCTCCCCCAACGTGTGTGTGCGTGGTGCATGACTGTCTGTGAATTCAATGATATTCTTATTAGTTATGTTATGTTATTTGGTATTTATATAGCGCTCTATATATCATTGGTATGACCTCAAAGCGCTTGTGGGTTGAACACCCTCGGAGACCGCAGTCCAGATCAGTCGAGAGAGTAGGGTATTATAGGGTGCACTCAATATGTGAGCAGCTGATGCAATTGCCTGATGGTAGCTGCATCCTAACATTAGGTGTGTGGTATTGAGAGATCAGTAGAATGTGTGCAGTCTGGTGGTTGGTCGCCGAGACTGCATTCTGGCGACATTAGGCCTGTGTAGAATGCTTATGTGTGCAGCCAGGCCGATTTTACATGGGGTATAGCTGCGTTCTAGTAAAATGTTGAGTTCATGGAGTATTGTTCGTATTTGAGCAGCTAGGCCGAAATTGATCGAGGGGTGTAGCTGCGCTCTATTGTGTGTTGGTGTAGAGTAGAGAGTGAGCATAGTGATAGGAGATGTGAGTGTCTGGAGTGGATGTGTTATTCTTACCAGTCCATTGTTCCGGATTACATTCACGCATTTTCGCGATAGCTGCACTCAGAGGGAGATGGGACAGGAGGCAGCTAGGCAGGTGTAGTAGACTCAGGAAGCGGATCGTCGGCAGTCATATATCTAGCTAAGGTTGTCATCTGTGGTACCCGTTTCCTGAATCTGTCTTGGTGACTTATTAGTCACTTTCAGTGGTGTAATTGCTCGGTATCTCCTTGAACATGTGTCCACAGGCTGTGTATACTTCCAGTGTAATGTCATTGAGGTCGTGATCCATGGTGTTGTAGGGTTTCAACAGCCTCAGATGTCCTTATTCAGGTTTAAGGAAAGATCCAGGTTTTTAGAGCTTTGCGGAAGGCCATGTAGCCTTAGGTGTATCGAATGTGTGGGGGAGTGAGTTCCACAGAGTTGGTGCCAAGGTTGAGAAGGCGGATCCTCCAATCCTGACTGAATTGTAGGTTGGAATCACTAGTAAGAGGGCAGTGCTTGATCCTAGGGTGAGTGATGGGAGGTAGAGCTTAATCTTCTCTTGTAGGTATGTTGGGCCAGTCTTGTGCACTGCTTGGCGGGTAATGCATAGGGTTTTGAAGGTGGCTTTTCATCCTACAGGGAGCCAGTGAAGGGTGTGGAGAGCAGGGTCTCTGTCCCAGGGTGAGAAGGAGTTGGGTGGTAGCGTTTTGGGTTCTTTGAAGTTTGTTAAGTTGTTATGCCGATGCTCCCAGGTATAAGGAGTTGGCATAGTCCAGTCTTGACACAACAATCGACATAACAGCAGCGAGCCTGTTGGGATAGTAAGTGAAAATGCGTCTAAGGAGTTTGAGGTGGTAGTGACATGATTTTGATACATTATTGTTCTGACTGGAGAGGGTTAGGCCAGAGTCCATAGTGCAGTCAAGGTTTTAGACTATTTTGGAGGGAGGGGGGTGACAAAGGATGGGGCCCATGGGAGTGGTTGCGGGAGAAGGTCTTATAGAAGGGCAGTATTGCCGCACATCATGATTTCAGTTTTTTATGGGTTCAGAAGGACGTGGTTTCTTTTCATCCATTGGTCAATATCAGAGAGGCAGGCTTCAAGGTCGGGATGAGGGTTGGTGCTTGTTTTGGGAATGCTTAGGATAATTTGAGTATCATCAGGGTAGTTGTAACAGGAGAGGTTGTGCGCGCGATGATTCTTGGTAGGGTGGTCAGATAGAGGTTGAAAAGGAGAGCAAAGAGGCAGGTGCCCTGGGGTACTCCAGTGTTCACAGCGCGAGCAGTTGAGACAAAAGGGGAGAGGAAAGCGATTTGTTTCCTGTTGCTGAGGAAGGAGGCAATTCATTGGAGTGACGAGCCATGGATTCCTAGGGAGTGGGGATGTCAAGGAGGATAGCATGGTTACCGGTGTCAAAGGCTGCCCGACAGATCAAGGAGAATCAGCGCTGCGCAACACTCAGAGTCTGCTGCAACCTTGAGATCATCCCAGATTGATATCAGAGTGGTTTCTGTTCTGTGGCGCGGCCTGAAGCCTGATTGCGTGGGGTCGAATAGTTTGTTGGATTCTAAACAGCGGTTGAGCTGGGAGTATGCAGCCCGGTCGAGTTTTGCGAGAAATCTGGTGTTGGAGATCGGCCTGTAATTCTTAGGGTCAAGGGATGCCTTTTTTAGAAGCGGTTTGACGTGCGCTATTTTAATTGCTCATCGCTGCCTTGGTTATTGGTGCGGGAGAGCCTCCGATACATCTGACACACGGTACAGGTTTGATCAGCTTTAGTTCCTGGTCTTCGGTTTCTTACTTTCCAAGGTTCATGAAAGTAACGGTCTTTATAGGTGAAGGGTGCGTCCCTCCTTGCAACCCTCTCCTGTCTCGCCGTCTTTTTCCTTGTATTAAACTGCCATCTTGGAACTGCTGTTTCCTAGTGTGTTGTGCCTTCCTCGGAGTGTGCTTTCGTGCTCCGCCTTTTATCATGTGGGGAAGGATGATAGAGGTCAGGTGTGTATAATGATCTGTAACTGCGTTACTATGGTGTTGGGACATATCAGGAATACAGCTCTGGTGTTAGTCGGTTGTCGCTCACGGTGAACTGTCTGTGAGAAAGTGTTTGTGTCTGGCAAGGGTGGGTTGAGTTTCCTAGGTATCCTACCTGGTATGATGGGAAAAGGTGTTACAGGGAAGGGGATACCGCGTCTCACCCTCCGGTGCCCCACTTCTACTCCCCGAAGACCCCTCATCCAGGTGATCCACCTGCACTGGTCCACCCCCAGGAACAGGATCCAAAAGTGATGGCTGTGTCCTAGCCACCTGGATAACATATCCCCAGGCACCGGCGGGTGGGACACACTACCAAGGACACAGCCTCAAGTTTGAGTGGAGACCTTCCAGTGGCAGTGCAGTAATGACACATAGGGGTTCATTACGACCCTGGCGGTAGGGGGGTTAACGGGGCCGGTAGAGCTGCCTGCCCAGTTAACCCCTACCGCCGCATTACGAGGTTTGCTTGCGGGACCCGGTAAGGACGCCTGGTTTTACCAGGCGTCCTTAGCGGATCCCACAAGCAGACCAGCATGCTAAGAACGGGTCCATTGTTAGCATGCGCCCCATTCCCATTGAGCCCTGTGGGGGTTCGAATGGGGATGGGTTCCTGGAATGGGGAAATACCAGGCCCTCCAAGGTCGGAATGGCCCGGTATTTCCCCATTCCAGCAACCCGGAACCCGGAATGGGGGTAACCATGCCGCAAATAGCAGCATGGCTACCTCCAGGGTTGTAATGACCCCCATATACTTGCTGGTCAATGGCCAAGCATTCTACATGAAGCAGCAATCACTGTCTTAACCTGTAACTACCACCAACTGAGCTTGTTAAGCAGATTCCTCAATTTGGGTGTTTGCTCCAGGAAAAGCAGGAACACAGCGTTTGCAGCACCCCCTCCTACTGCCCCCTCATCCTTATGCCCCACTCAGGCCTTGACTGCCGCCAATTCGTCCTCCAAGTCCTTCCATGTCTTTATACCCACCCCACCCTCTATGTCTTTATACCCACCCCACCCCCCAATCAACTTTGCTTGTCTTTTCCTGGGCCCTTGTGCCCCCTGACTCAACCTAATCCAATCCCTTCTTCACGAATCCCTGAATCAGTCCTCCCCTTTCCCTCCGCAATCCCCCCTTTAAACCGGTTGCCTGCTCCTTTTTCATAATCCCTCCCGCAACTTCCCACCCCCTGTCCTTAGCCAAAGTATTGAAACGGGCCCAACACCGCATTTAATCCCCTGCTTGTGCTGGGCGACTCTTCCGCCATCAATATTTCCTCCAACTGGACCATGGGGTCCTCAAACATGTCAAAGCAAGGGCTGTTCTTGTGAGACATCTTGACTCCTCGCATGCAGTCTCCCAACGTGTGTGTGGTCACTGGCGTAACAGGGGCCCCCGCATCTCCCGCAGTGCCGGGGACCCCGCGACCACATGTTCTGGAAGGGGGCCCCACTTGAAGTTAAAAAAAAAAATATATATATATTTTTTTTACATTTATTTTTTGAATTCACTCTGCATTTCTAAAGAAATGATTTCTGTAACAGAAATAATTTCTTTATGAAGGCAGAGTGAATACAAAAAGTCCGGTGGCTACCCCCACCCCATGACATGAAGAAGATCCTAGGCTGGAGGCCTCCATGTCATAGGGTGGGGGAAGCCCTATGACTTCAAAAATAAATAGTTTTTTTTTTAAAGTCACTCTGCCTTCATAAAGAAATCATTTCCATTAATATTTCAGTCGGAAATAATTTCTTTATGAAGTCAGAGTGACTTCAAAAAGAAACAATGGGCCTCATTACGAGCATGGCACCGCCTCCCGCGATTGGGCATTAACCGGCTGATTACAAGATGAATGGGCTGGTAATTGCCCATTTGCGGGTCGCGGTATTGCCGGGCTCTCCTCACATCTCGGACATCGCCAAGACGTTCCACTACCAGCTGCACCTCCTCAAGGGGACTCTTTTCGTCCTCACTTTCCACCAGAAGCTAACTGTCTCCAGAGCCCTGGGTCTCTCTAGGCTGGACTACTGCAATATCCTCTTTCTCAATCTGCCTTCCTCTACTCTCCGCCCTCAGCAACTAATGAAGAACAGGACTGCAAGACTTATCCTTGGCCTCAAGCACAGGGGCCACGTCTCTCCAGCCACAAAACCTCTCTACTGGCTCCCGGTGGCTGCAAGGGTCAAGTTCAAGACCCTTTTTATTGTCCACAAGGCTTGCCGGGGCCCGCACTACATCCAATGCTCTCTTCCAAAATACCTTCCTTCTCAAGCCCTTCGCTCAGCTACCTCCAACTCTCTATGGGTCAAACGCTTCTCCAGGCAGAGAATGGTGGGTAGATCTCTCTTCTCTGCAGGTGCCTCCTTCTTGAATGGTCTGCCTGCCCCTCTCAAACTAGAGCCGGTCCACCTGAAATTCCAGAAGCGGCCCAAAACTTTCCTCTTCTCCTCTGCCTTCTCTCTCCCTCCCCTGCTGACCTCCCAGACCTACCTGTCTGCTGTACTGACTGGTTGCTTGGCTACCCTCAGAGTCTCACGGGGTCCAGGCTCCTCATGATCAGTCACCCTGCACTGCCTCCGGGCCTGCCACGCACTTAGGGGCTCAAACTGTCACTCTACAGGCCCCTGTCGCCTTGCACTTACCCAGAGTACAGTCATACAGGGGTGCATCTAAGCTAAAATGTCAGCAGGGGGGGGGGGGGGAAATGGTACAACCCTTTAAAATGTTGGGAGAGGTGTTAACTTCAGAGACAGTGGGGGCGGGGAAAACTTACTTGTGTGGGGGTAATGGGGCATCTGACTTCTATACACATTATTTCTGATGAGACTATTTTGGTGAAGCTTCAATGTTACAAACAGTTAACTCTCTCCTTAATTTCTGATACTTCACACTTAAGGACTGCTGTGAGAATGGGCTGTCTCCTGTTCCCACTACCCTTTTAATCACTCCACTGGCCTGCAAGTGCTAACCCCACATCACGTTTTCAAGTGCCCAAACATGTATGCATATGAATGCAGGTGCTAACAGTGAAATGCTTTGTTAGTAATTGCAGGACCTTTGTTAACAGCGAAGCCCAGGTTCTGTCCATGGATCTGTAGGTCAGCCAGGTCGAGTGAACATAAGCCCAAAATGTTCGGCGGGGGGGGGGGGGGGGGCTCTAGAGTCCGATCTGCTCAATGGTGTTGCGCCACTAGTGTGGGGGCAATGGGGCATCTAACTTCTTTACACATTATTACTAATGTGACTATTCTGGTGCAGCGTCAATGCTACAAGCAAAGCAACTCTCTTCTTCATTTCTGACACGTTACACTTAAGGACTGTTGTGAGAATTATCTCTCTCCTCCTCCTGTCCACAAAGCGTTCTACACACCACAGGGCCGACTCATCGAACCACATTTTCAATATGAGGAGCATTATTAGAAATGTTAAATGTGTGGCTGAGCCACCAACAGGTTTTTAGCCAGTTTTGAAAACAGTACGTACAGTGAAAGGTCAGGCATTCATATTTTTTATAGCTTCTGGTGAAACTTTAACAAATGTTATGACATGTACAAACCTAGCAATTATATTCTACAGCACTGAGAAAACACTGCGCAAGGACATTCACACTTCTGTAGACTTACAGCACTTAGAAGGCACTGCTCGAGGACATTCCCCACACTGGGATCCTACAGCACAGAGAAGTCCCTGTTCAATGACATTTAAACCACATGCTGTACATGTATATGCACAAGCAGAGGTTGGCATGCAGGAAGCAGACCGTAGACGGGATTGGCTGCTTCAGCAGTTCAGCTGCGAGTCTGCAAATAAAATTTTTTGGCCGTTTTTATGTTGATTTATTTATTGGCGTTTTAAAGGTGCTAACTGCGAGGATAGTTGAGTAGTACCGCTAGTTGAAGGAAAGGTCTGTGTACATGGTAAATAAAGTTAGGTGCCATTAACCAGTTCACATTTTCAGAATGAATTTGTGTGTTTGTGATATGTATGCACGAAGATGTTACAGAGGTGAAGGATTTCTAAACTGCATGCCTGGTAACTTCGCCTATTCCTTGGAACCATCGGCTGCTGGTGTAGATGTACACAGGCACCCAGAGCTGGCAGTGCGGTACCAGAGCTAGCACTGCAGGGCCAAGCAGCAGGAGGTAGTACTGCACGATCAAGCAGCAGGAGGTGGCACTGCACGATCAAGCAGCAGGAGGTGGCACTGCACGATCAAGCAGCAGGAGGTGGCAATACAGAGCCAAAATGCCAGAGCAAGCACTGCATGTCCAGGCAGCAGGAGGTGGAACTGCACAATCAGGCTGCCAGAAATGTCACTGAAAGATCACAAACGCAACGTTGGCATTGCCGGCTTCTGTGCCCAGGACTGGCAATGCATTGTTACTTACCCTCGGCTGACATTGCAAGATCGGCCACCCAAATCTGGAGATGGGCAGGTACCCTGACGAGCCATGTCCCAGCCAGAGACCCCCTTGGGGCGGAGGTGCCAGAGGCTGACAGGCACTCACGGGTCTCACTTTCAGGAACCTGTCTCTTCTCTGCCTGCTTTGAGAATGCTGTACTCAGATCAGACACTGCTGCAGATCCTGGACTAAAACAGAGTGAAAATGGCGACAGACAGACAGGCGACAGACGACACACACACACACACACACACACACACACACACGACTGGCAGACACTGCTGAGGATGTTGGAATCACAAACACTGCCGATCAAGGATTCTAGGTTCACAGACACTGCCGAGGATGCTTTTTTTTATTGATATAGCTGAAAAGAATCAACTTTACAATATTAACAAATAAAAACAGATCATAAATATAATTACAAACGGGATAAGTGTCACAGCATACATACATACACCTACATGTAAAAGAAAAAAACAAAAAAAAAAATGTGAATCCTTGATGACAACTTTAAGCCTCTTCAACAAGTACCCCAGTATTCTCCTGAAGTTTAAGTCCAGACAACAGCGCCAGTCACTTTAACAGAATATCTGGAGTAGATCATTTGCCTCAGACTAGTGGAAGTATTGACTTCTTATTGATCCACAATTGCTTTAAAATGCTGTTGGCGCTGCATTAAAAGTGTCTTGCACTCAGTCAGTAATTGCTGTAGGTCTTCTCTTTTTGTATCATCCAGACAGAAGCGACATAGTTCATGGATTCATTCATGATCCTACGCATCAGGACCCGTCTTGTAGGCCACAGGTTTAATCTGAACCGTAAAAGATCCTTTCTATGAACAGTAGACAGAGATTGAACCAAATAAGCTTCTGGTATACTGTGTTTTTTGGACCCATATACTTCTGTTTCACAGTCAAAATATTTAGCGCACTGTTCACAAGTGTTAGCCCAGTCCATGGCAAACAATCTAGTTTTCACGTGCATTGGATTTTGAAGCAAAACTGCTAAAGAAACATCTATACAAGCCATAGACTGGACCACATGTGATCGCCATTTACTTATAAACGAGTCAGTTGACGGAAACACATAATCGGCCAGAAAACCCAAAGAAGGCTTTTTAAAATAGGTTCCTGTTTAAAGGCGGGCGGTTTGAGTCTTGACTGGGCCTCTTGCAGCCACACGGAGGGAGACTCACCTCTGACAGCTCAGGGAGCCTGATGTAGCCTTGGGAACAGCAAGCTTTACTTTTCCAAATTAATTGTGACTCGGGTATGATTTACTTCTTCATAAAGTGCACCCAATTTAAATTATGCAAAGGCAATGCGCGGTTGCAACACAAGTGGCCGTTGGTGCTCCATAGGGTGATTGTAGAAGAGTTACTGCATGTACACTTTACATGTCTGTGGATACCATGCTCCCTTTTGAGATACCCCGGCACCAAATCTGCCAATGCAATATAGACCCCTTAAACATCTTAACATGATTTTCTTGCAGGAGCTGTGCCAAGTACACCCCCCAAGACAAACCTATATTTAAACATTCGGAATTTACCTAGCCGCCCTGGCATGAACCTCAGGCGGATGAAAGGCTGAGTTGGCCATGCCGGGATTTAAGCCTGTGACCTGCAGATCACACACAGCTCACAGCAGCGAACACTCAACCTGCAGAGCTATCTTACTGGCACAGGATTGACACTCATATTGACACGCATTTTCACAGACCATGCCATGCACCTTATATGGTGAAATGGGGTGCAATACACGTTCCCTCATCAGATGTCTAGGATGGCTTTTGGTGTGTAATGTTCTAAAATAAGCCAAACCATGTAATCTGCACCGAGCAAAACAACATGAGGCCCTGCCACCCAACACCACACACCAGTCCATGATTTAAGGGTGCTGTGTGAAAGGAATGGAGCAGTGGCATGTGCCCGACATGCTCCGTGTGCAAGCCCAGCTATGATGCACGCAGGCACAGCACACCCCTCCAAGGTTACACATGATAGTGATGCGTGTGCCTTGCACTTTGCAATCCAACTTCCTCAGAGCATGGGTCTAATGGTTTTCTCGTTACTAGAGCCCACTGGCAGTGGAGAGGGGAGTCTGAATTGTCAAGATGTCAACCTGCAGACATAAAACACTCAGAGACCTTTAGACCTAGAAAGCAAATTGGCTCCCCGGGCATGACACACACGTGCTGCAATGCACACAGGCATTGCTGGTACTCTGCGTTCCCAGCTTGCGCTCCTGCTGCAGTGGAGGGGGGGGGGCAGGCTAAGGGGACGAAGTCTGTCTTGGGGCACCAGCCAATTACATGTAACTACTTAATGGGCGGCAGTGGTGTGGAGGGGGGTATTCAGATCTGAACAGAGTACTAGGACGGCGATGGGGTAGGCCCAGGAGCAGCTTAGTTTAGCACTCCCGTTCTGTGCACAGAAGGGAGTACTCAGAGCAGAGGCAGTGCCATCGCTGCCGTAATAACCCAAGCTGTGAGCAGCCAGCAGTGGCCTTGTGGCTCCCCCTTGGCGTCCCCTCCTCACCCCTGCGGGGACTGCGGGTGCAGCCGTGATACAAAGACGCGGTCAGAAAATCCTACCCTATTAATTACTTACTGAGCATGCGCAGACACAAGACGTTGACACACTACGCATGCTCAGTCGGCAGGTATAGGATTTTGTGACATCTAGCGCGGCCAGTGAGGTCACCTTACCCCGCCCAAGTGTCAGTTACCACCCGATGATGCATCGCTCTTCTACTATGTAAGGCTCGGTACAGCCCTGTTCCGGGAGGGGCTTCACTGTAGCACCGCCCAGGGACCTTTGTTTAAATTGAGAAGTTCGCCTCTTTAAGGGGCGCAGTTTCCTTCAAGGACCGCCCTTTAACGTTGACAGGCACCGTGCTCCAGAAGGAGCCTGCTGTCCGATAGAGCTTGGCTATGGGTGGGGGTATAGTGCTGCCATATGTGGTTTTAATGTGTACGTTGACCTCCCACGGTTGCTATTCTCCCCCGATATCGCCCAATTTTTCGGAGCCACCCACAGTGTTCTTGCTTGTGGACAGTGTGCGTGCCGGGTAAATTACAGGCGATGGCTGGTAACCTGTAATAGTGGGCGAGGGACCACGCCTGAAAGTGTATTTCATAAAGGGAAACGCGTCTGTAAGAGGCCCCGGTGCAAGCTATGCACAGGGCTCCATGGGAAAGGTCACCAGGCCAGGCTCTGACAGGGCCAGAAGCACGCCGGCACAACGATGTGTAAAGGCAGAGGTGGTCACGTCACGACGTGACAGCGTAGTTTCCTAAAGAATAAGGAAAGGAAGCGAGTAGCAGATGACAAATCGCCGGCCGATCACCCGTCTCTATGGGTTATCAACCACGCTGTGAGAACAAGCAAATCGCCCTCATGTTGTTCCAACGGGCTTGCCCATGACTGCCGCTGTTGCGTCCTTCCTTTAGTGAGCAGCTAACGGTGTCGGATTACCGACCGTTGTGAATTTGCCACGGAGAAAATTCTAAAACTTTAAATTCAGTAAAGTCTGTCCTGGCAAATTCTGATTCCAGTTCTTCTCTGCATCACAACGTTTGCGGCCCTGCCCAAGTCAAAAAGGAAGATCTTCCTGGAATCATTCTTGAGTCATCAGGTGACTCCATCCTAGAGTCATTCATGGCTAGTTCAGGGAGATCATCCGAAACCATCCCAAGTATGTGTATAGGCCGAAATATTGAAATGCAATGACTCTAGAGATATCACAGATACTAGAAACTACTCCTACTCCAAGAGGAGTTCCGATTACTTCGTGATGATCTTGTATTACTCCAGGATAACTTCATGACAACTTCAGGATGGGTTTGAAATTGTGAACGATTATTGCAGACAATTTCAGGAGGATGTTGCTTTCAAACGATTTAGGAAAAGGCTTTCGATTCCTTGTGTGTAAGATGGGTGGTATTACTATAGGGTTAGACGTATGAATAGTGTACTGGAAAACATGGCATTTGCAGCCGTTACTTACCTTCTTGGCTAGAGCATTCAAATGTCATTCTGGCCTTCTGGGGCCTAAATACCTTCAACTCTCTCTTGCTAAATATCTTCCTTCCCGAGCCCTACGCTCATCCGTCTCCAACTCCCTCAGGGTCAGCCGCTTCTCGAAGCAACAAGCTGGGGGTAGATCTCTCTCCGCGGCAGGGGCCTCCCTCTGGAACAGCCTTCCTGCCTCCCTGAAACTTGAGGAGAACCATCTCCGGTTCCGGAAGCACCTCAAAACCTTCCTCTTCACTTCTGCTTTCTCTCTCCCTCTCCCCTGCTAAATTCTTCACTGATTCTGCAACTGGGCCACTCTCACCGACCTCGGTCCTGGGCCCAGTCACTCTTCACTTGCACTGCCTCCCTGGCAACCCCTGCACTGCGGGACTGTCTCTGTATCACTACAGCCCCCCCCCCCAGCACTTGTCTGCACTTACCTTGCACTTGCCACCAGCTGGCCCTATTTATTATTTTATTTCTATTCTACTTATTTGTACTTCACTCCCCCCCCTCCCCCTTCCCCCTTGCACTTGCACTTGCACTTTTTCCCTTCCCCCTGCACTTGCGCGGTCTGAATGACACCTGGCCTAGTAGGATCGTTGTCTGTCTTCCCCTTGTTCCCCCCTCCCTGCCTCGTCGCGCCTTGAAACACTTGTGTATAGGCGCGTTACAAATGCCTTATCATATCAAATCATTATTATGTTTGCTGATTTAGTATACAAAACTACAAATCCACCCCCCAATGTCACGACCCAACCTCTAAACTCCCTCATTTCATATCTCACCTCTAGCTAACATGGCATCACACTCAAACTCCCACAATTACAAATCACTGCACAAAAATAAACACTTTCAGTGACCTAAACAGAATCCGTTAAAGGTCTACCTGTATGACAAGATTGCCAATCACTTCACCCAATATCACTATGAGCAGCTAGCAATTAGTTCAACCATTCACCACACCCAAGAAAACATTAGCCGACACCCCCCCACACACACACACAGAAATCCAATAGCACAAAAACACGTACCATTTACAAGTTGGCACCAACCTACAAATTCACCAGATCAACTATAATAGTTCTACACACAAGAGCACTTGCCTCTTCAGTTTACAGAGCAGCACGTGCGCTACAATTACATTGTAGATTAGTAGCAGGGGCTGACATAGCAACCAAACTCAGTTGTGGGGCTGTTACAATTCCATTGTTTTAAAAAATAAAAACAATCTGAAAGATTACGCAGGTGTGTGGTAACATGTAGGTGTCACTTCATTGTCCAAACAGGCATGACTGTCATACTGTAACAAGAACACACTGTTAAGGAGACGTGGTGATAGAGTTCAGCTTGTGAAATTAGATCTGTCCAACAAAACATTTGTAGCAGACAATTGACTGGTTACTATAACGCTCACCTGACTCCCACGGGGACTCTGGCCTGGTTCGCGCTGCTGTGACCTCGTCTAAGGTGATGCGCAGGGTTCGGAAGACGGACTGGACCGGGCCCCAGATCTGGCTTGTCTGACTCGCAGAAGTATCCTTCTGTAGGTGAGAATAGGGGGTTAACTGTCTGCGGGGTAATGCAATCGGCCTCCCACTTACCCCTCTCACCCTCCTCAAAACCCTTCTGTGCTTCCCCATAGCGTCTCACCTTAGGGTCTGGAAGGACGAGCTCTCCATCCTGCTTCTGATGCAGGGACGCGTTGGTATCCAGTTACGTCACTGGATTTTCGGATGGGTGAGAACCAAACTTGCTTGGCTTCCAGGTAAGTTTTTCTATAAGTGGTTCCCCTTGTGTCCATGCATTAGTGTTCTAATGCTAGTGTCTTTTTCCCCGACCCGAGGTGAGCGGTGAAATCCTTGTGGAAATCAGGTAAGTCTTTAATGAGTGTTTTGGTAATGTCCTTTCATTCACTCATTAACGCTGATGTCTTTTTCCCCTTAGGGGCCGGGGTCCGAAAATGCCTGGATGCGGCGTGGACCCGAAATGAAAAGGGAATGGCCCAACAGGTATGTCTTGACATGGAGTTTTAGCTTCCCTTTTCCCTTCTTTCTCTCACCTTTGTTTTTGTCTTTTTCTCCCTAGGCGCGGGGGGCGCGACTGCGAATCCGGATGGTCGCTGCTGAACATGGAGGCGCCCTGTAAAGGTGAGTAGAATGCGGCGCTGCAGCGATCGATGCGATGTGCTTTTAAAAATAAATGTCTTCCTTTTCAGGATTGTCGGCGAAATGTCTCTGGGATGCAGATTTAGCAGGTGAGGCCTTTTCCTTCTTCTGTTCTCTTGTTCCCTTCCTTTGCAGGTGATTCAGGATGCTGGCAGGTGTGGCAGAAGTCAAGATGCAGGAGCAGACACGGTGAGCGTCCAGCTGCTAGATGCAGAACAACGCGAAGCACGTGTGGCTGATCGGGTGTGGTTTAAATAGCCTTGGAAGAAGTTCCTAGAGTGTGTCCTTCCTCCAATCAGGTATGTATCCTTCCCCGACCACGCCCGGGTGGTAAATGAGTCCCACAGGTAAAGTAGTTCCTTTCAGGCCTCAAGGAGGCCAGGGTTCTGCAGCATGGTCTGCATCAGGTAAGTGCACCCAAACACTTTCATAATGAGCCTGGCACCTATGGCGCCAGGACTGACGTTTTCTATGAGCCTGGCGCCATAGGTGCCAGGACGCTGTCCAAAAGGGCCCCTATAAGGGGTTGCTGGGACCTTCCCCGGGGACTTGATGTCCGCTTTCGGGGACGCAGGGCCTGAGCCGGCTCCCCGGGAGCGGGCATCGTGACAGTTACTTTATAGTGCAATATTTTGCAGTTGTTGCACAGCTACATCGCCGGGAACTGCAACATTACACAGACATTTGCAGATTTAATGCTGTGTCTATCAATTGTCCAGGTGAAGTAAGAGGCAGGTTCTGAGGAAGGAATGTAGGCGGAATGAAGAACACTAGCCATCCCTGCCAAAAGACTTCGGTTTTCCAGCTTTTGTGAACAGCCATGAATACATTTTGGAATAGTCCGTTTTCAGCCATCAGCTTTTACAATATAATTCTCTTTCTTTCACTGCATCTTCTTTTCCCAGATTCCACCAGCAGCTGCTTTTTCTCCTCTACCTTTCTTTTTAAAGCCTCAATTATAGCTTTTCGTTATTTCATCAAATGTTTCCTGTGTCTGAATACTGTTTCTTGGCTGTGGGTATGAAAAAGGCAAGTTGAAACTTCATAATGTGACTACCAATGCAACAAACATTTTGCCTGAGCTGTACACTAGGGTGACTCCTCTTAAGCACGATCCTATCTGCCTCCTTGGGGTTCTGCTTATTCTTGCTCTCCTTGGCGCTTTCCCTCCCTCCCCATGCAGCTACCCACAACTCAGTGTAGCTGCACACATAAAGGTGTGTATGGGTACATACCCTTGAGAGAGTGCTGTGACCACTATAATTTATAAATAGCGGCGAGCTGCGTCACCAATTCCGCATGGTATACTTAAAGACCTTGAATGAATAGGACAGAAAACGGATTGATATTTGTGAATTGCGCTCTACCTTGGACATCCTAGATTGGTTCCCCAACCTGTGGACTAAACTTTCAGGATTGCATCTAAGGTTAAAAAAAAATAAAAATAATTCTAAAGATAGTTTAAGAATTTCGATTTGGGGAACCAATCCAGCATGTCCAAAAACCACTAAAGACTTCTAGCATAACACGCCAGCCATCGACAGGTCTCTCGGGACTCAACCCTTTATCATCAAGTACCATCAGAAAATTATTTCAAGATATTTTCACAATCAACTTCCAAACCTGGTCACCTTACCAAGTGTTCAATTTTAAGGCCTTGAAGACGGCTAAGGTCGAAACACGTGTTGGCTGACTTTATGGGAATAAATTCACCTACAGATGACCAGATATTGTTTTACTTTCATTCTAAAAGACTGCATACCTAACTTTAAGGAGGTAGAGTGCAATTCGCCAATACCAATCCATTCTCCGTCCTAGCTGCACACATACTCTGACCTGGACTACGGTCCCCAAGGGCATTCAACCCATAGCATGCTATAATTTAGAGAGTTATTCTAGAGGAGAGAGATGCTGTAAATGAGGTGGGCATTGTGCAGCATTCATCTATAGGTGTGAAAAAAGGACTCCGCGTAGGGACGTCAGGTGTACCCTCCTCCCCCAAACATCAACTAGATGAACCCAAAAAAAATAAAAAATTGCTTACCCAACTACAAAAGCATGACTGCCTTGAAATCCTTTTCTTCACGTATTTCTCTTATACTTTCATCGATACCCTCTATCAGCAATTTACAATTACTTCACCAGGAATTGCAAAGGCTCAAATTCCCCATCCTTTCAAATGCAGAGAATTCTTAGAATCAAAAAGACTGCCATGATTTGAGTTGTCTAAAAGAAGAAATAAAAAAGTAAATTTAGTATGCGCCAAGTATTTGTGAACCAGGTCTGTACCCAAAACCATTAATTTATAGTGGGCTTGCTATGGATGTTCCTGCCTGATGTGTCCAGATTTGTGAGTGATTGGTGCTTTGTTACCTTCCTCCAAGACTTCCACCCATTGTGGCTTTAACTAGTTGCATCTGTTTGCAAATTAGAGGTGGGTGTTCAGGAGAGGCAATACGTTCTTAACTGCAGAGCTCTTGTACCTAGAATGCTGCAGTCATTTTGTGTCTGTCCTTAAAAGACAAGCACCCGTTTCAGTTTCTTAACTTACAGATCAACCATAGAGAGCCCCAGCTTGCAGACACCAACATGTACAGGAAATAGGAGGGTATGCAGGGACAGAACCCATTACCAAAGTGATCTTTACTGGGGGAACAAAAAGTCAATATTACACCTTAGCAGGAAGGCTTTTGCTATTATGAGCCAGGCACTATCCTCCATAAGGGTCAGATTTCTCCTCCCACCTAAAACCCCACCCTAACCCCCTGCCGCCCCCTACCCCCAGGCAGAAATTATTTTACTCAAGGGGGTGGGGGTTCCAGCATAGAAAGGCTTGAAGACCACTGCCTTAAGGGAATAAAGTGACCTCCGGCTTTCAAATAGCAAAGCAATTAACAGCACTCTTTCATGCCCAGGTCAGAAAACTCCTGCTACTGCACCAGTCCTCTGATACACAAGGCTGCTTAAAAATCCAGACAAGCATGAAAATAGTTCAACATCATCTAATGAGAATGAACTGGTCCCATCATTAGAGAAGAAGAAACATAAAAAGCATTCACCCCAGATCATAATAAACAATGATAAAAAAAAAATTAATGACATGGATCACTATCCCTAGCAAGCATTCAATTAAGTTTACAGGCAAACTAACTTCAATTAACGGCTGAGGTCAAGTGGTTGGAGAAAGAAAAAAAAAAAAAACTGCATTGAAGGGGCAATAAAATCCCTCCGGGAACCTCATCGACTATAAAGAGAATGTGACACAAATATAACTAGAACATGCAGTAATCCCAAGTCCCTGAAAATTACATTTGGATATATTGAATCATGTAGCGATTTCCCCAATCCCCAAAGTGTTGAACAAACTAAACGTAGATTGAGTAGAGCCGGAGTCATGGGGCGGTGGGGGGGGGGGGGGAGAATTAGAACATCGTCCCCCTGCACATAAAGGCTGGCACAACTAGCCCTAATGTGAACCAAAAAGGCAATGGAAAACAGGGGTAAACAAGCCATCAGTGTGTTCTTTAAAATAAAAAAAAGCTCTGCCTCATGGGTATAGCATCCGTAACTTCCAGCAGTGAAAAAATATTCAAAAACATTACAACAATACAAATTGAGTCTTTGAATGCCGGACAGTTCGCTTTTTATGGGGGGGGGGGGGTAGCTTTACAGAACCTCTTTAGGAGTGCTTTGACCTTGAACTTTACAGAGTACCTGCCCTGTACACTTCACATTACACAAATCTCAACAATATTCCCGAGCTTGAAAGGGGGTGGGGAGCGTCAAGACCCTCCTTTAATGCAAATTCAGTTGCTGGACATGCCACTTTTTTTTTGTTGTTGGCTGGTGTTCAATGGCTTAAGTGAAAGCAATGATCAGGTTGTAAGCATTGTTAAGAAAAATAAATAGATGGGGGGTATCTGTCCACTGTTGGTTAGAGGAGTCTTTTCTCTCCCTTCTTCAGGAGAGTTTGGATGGCCAATATTTGCAACCATTCTCTGTGCGTAGAATCACAACAACAAATCTAAGCCCAAAGCACCCTGTGCCACCAGAAGGAGGAATCGAAGAACTCACTCATCAGGGCGTTACAACCATCCCCAGCCTGAAACTACACCTGGCAGTGTGTGCAGCACACCCCGTACCACACAGCGGCTCAAACAGTCTGCCACACACTTCAAAACTTAGCCAGCCTTCATGCTATCCAAACAAAACTTTGCCACTTGGCATACTGCTTCAGAATTAAGCAATATTAAAAATGATGCAAAAGTCACACACGCTTCCCACAAGCCACACATCAACAGTCCCCACACAAGGGAAATCTATGCCAGCGGGTATCTGTGCACTGGCATTCAGCTGTCTGGGCAACTTATTGAAAATTACAAGCATTGTGCCCTCTATATACAATAAACCAGGGGTCTCCAACCTATATGTTGGCGTGAGCTACTTTCAGTAAGGGGCCAACAGCAAGAGATACTTGCAAGAGATACTTGCAGGCTATATCAGGGGTTGGGGTTGTTCATAAACATTGGAACTTGTACTTTTTTTTTTTAAGCTATAATTTTTCCCTTTATAAATAGAAGGAATAACACGATTATTTTAAGAAGTTTAAAAATCTCTTTATTCCATTCTTATTTATTAGAAGTTCTCATAAAAAGACTTTCACAATGTAGGAAAATGATTGGAACATTCAGTGTGAAGGTTGACACTGCATGCCATCCACCAGTGCTCTGTAGTCTGGTGTATAACTTGATACAGCAACTCGAATGGAGTAACTCAGATGATCAGTCAGGCGTGTTCGAAATTTCGATTTGATGAAGCTCATATCTGAAAATGCAGATTCAAAGAGATAGGTGGAACCAAACAGAGAAGTAATCAACAAGGCTCCAGAAATTGATGCGAGATGGTCTGCTTTTCAACTGAATGTCCCCTTGCAGGCTGACAATCTCCAGTTCCATAGCAAAACCAGAGTAAACCAGCTCACTCATTTATTCTGCAAGTTCAAACATTGACTTCCATGAAGGGGTTTGCGATGAACATCACACACGGTTCAATCCTTTCGAAATCTCTGAACCGGTCACTGAACTCTTCCTTAAGCCTGCTCAGGAGACTGCTATATTTGTCTATGTTCAGGAGTTCAGGACTTGCTGGATGCTCTGTCAGCATTTGCATTACAGAAGGGAAATGATGCATTTTTCTTTTCTCCACTTGTTCACTGAAAAGGTTAAGTTTGGACTTAAATGTCTTTACTGCACTTATGTCAGCAATGGTTTCACCCTTTCCTTGTAGTTCACAGTTCAGGGTATTTCATTTCCCAGTGACATCTGCCAGAAATGCCAAATCAAGTAGACAAGAAATGCTGCATAATTGGCCGATGTCTTCATTTCTTGCCCTCATGAAGTCTTTGATTTCTGGCAAAAGTGAAAGAAAGCGACGTAGTATTTCCCCCTGCTAAGCCATCAGATTTCCGTGTGTTGCAACAGATCACCATGTGCGGCAGATTTGGCCTTTGCACAAATTGAATTCATAATTCGCACAACAGGGGCCATTACGTGATCAAACCCCATCACTTTGGCACAAATTACCTGCTCGTGGATGATGCAGTGGTAGTGCAATAATGGAGGGAAATAAGGGTCTGATTTACAGCACGCAACAAAAACAGAATGACACCCTGGTGCACCATCAATTGTTATTGCCACCAACTTGTTCAATGGAATTTTTGTTTTGACAAAATAATTCTTGACCTCATTGTAGATATCAACACCTCTGGTTGTGGATTTCACAGGCAACAAGGTCAAGAATTCCTCTTTTTTGGTGAAGTCTTCATACACCATTCGAGCAAACAATGCCAGCTGAGCAGTATCACTTGCATCAACTGATTCATCACACTGAAGGGAAAACAAAAAAAAATGCATATGCTCAAATCTTTTTCCAATTGCCCCATCACATTGGCTGATAGGTGCAAACACAATGGCAAGCAGGGTATCTGCACTAACTGCACATCTGAAATAGCAGACATACTTTCAGGGCAGTTTGTAAACACGAGAGCCATCGCACCTTTCACAGCTGCACCATCTGTAAAAGTGCATTTGTGTTTTGCCAAATAATGTGCAACTTCGAAGGATGCCTCTGTTGCAGCATTTGCTTTCTTTGCTGGTTGGGTAAAAAATGATTGTTGCATCTGCAGGGCAACTTTTAGTTCAGCTACTTTTTGGGATTGCAGACTGCTTCCTTTATGAAAGTTCTTTTCATAATTTGTATGCATTGACCCAAAGAGCCGCTCGACATTACTCTTTCCCACTACAAATTAAAAACACACACTTCCCTTTTACACTTGCGAAAAAGAAATCGGTCTCCCACTCTTGATGAAAATTATACGTCTTCTGCCTTTTGTTGGATGATCCGCCTACGTCTGGATCCAGGATTTCAACAAGTGTCGTTTCGTTTGTACGTTTCTTTTGGGACTGCACCTGCAATGTAATCTGAGCGGGATTTCAATGTGTTATTATGGTTTTAAAAATAATTGAGCACACAAAATTCTGCTTAGTCAAAAAATAAAAACCAATACCATTTTAGCACATTCGCAATTCCGAAAAATATTAACTTTGTGGCATGCACCTATGCCAAGTCATTTATAAAGATGTTATATGCTTGACAAACTGCTTAATCACATACAAAGGCTTCTGTTGTGCTGACAGCAGTTATTAGGAAATTTAACTGTGGGTTCATGGGTGTCAACCTTTGATATTCACTACAGGGGCAGAAATACCCCCAACATTTGCTCTGAATATAAGCCAGTGACCAGCCCAAACCATGCCCACGCCAAACACATTTTATAGGAATTGCAAACGTCATACAATTAACAAGCAGTTTTTTAATATTTAACATCTCAGCAACAATCTCTCAACCTGCTGAGCTACCCTGATAACCTTCTACTGTAGAGTGTGTCTATGGATCCCTTAATGTACTCAAAATCGCTGTATTACCAACTGTATTTTGGGTGCACCAAAGTGAAACTGATGAAGCATGGAATTCGGAAAGAAGCAGCATGAAAGACGTTGCCCCGTTTTGAACATTTCCTTTGAGTGGAATTCAAATGCCAACTCCGCCCCCCACACTGGCCCTTGTGGGATTCCCTCTTTACATTTCCCCCCGCCCCCATTTCCACTGCTGAGTGGTATAGTGTCCTGCACATCTCATTCACGTTGCAGTGGCCTGCACACCAAATGCGAGAGATTCTCTTCAGAGGGTGATCCACCAAAAGAAGATCCTGGGACCAACAAGGCTGCAGCTACTATTAGTAACGGCAGGGCTCTGGCGAGGAAGTCCCGAGGGGGCTTGCTCGCCAGAGCCCTGTCACCTAAAAGTAGCTCACATGATTGCAAATGGGCCCAGGGTGAAGCGGAGACATTAAGCAGCACAGCTGAATGTCTCCATTTCACCCCGGGCTTTGTTCTGCCGAGCTGCCCGACCCTCTGACAGCAACACGCAACAGCTGTGCGCACAGGGGCTGCAGTGGCTCGGCAGAAAAAGACAAAATAAATGATTAACTTCCACCAATCCACCTGACCCAACTTACCTCAGCAAGACACGTTTTCCTGGAATGCCACTGTCAGCTCGCTCCTGCAATCCAAGCCCCAGCCTCAGCCACCTCCAAAACAGATCCAAAAATGATGCAAGGCGCCATGGTGCTTTTAAAAGAAAAAAGCCTGGGCAAACGGAGTAGCAAAAAGACACCACTGTGGCCAATAGGAGCACAACTCTCAGCAAGGAACGTGCGCTGGCCAATCACATGGTGCAAACTATATGCTATAGAGAATTGCAGGGCTGTGATTGGTCAGACCACTTCCTGGAATCATTCTTTTTTTTCCCGGAAACTCGAGCTTGAGCTACTTCCAAGGCTCTGGCGAGCTACTTGTAGCTCACAATTGACTGTTGGGGAGACCACTGCAATAGACACATTCTCCCAGGGGCTATGGGACACTGCAATGTTCTTAAGCAGGCGACAAGAGTCAAATCTTGAATATCTCTGGGTCCGTGCAACTCTTTCCTTCACAGTAAAGCACTGCAATGATTTTTCTCATGCCCACTGAAGGTGCGGTCATGTATATGCACCGTACCAGACACACAGCAACATCGCACACAAGGGCACAGCAAGCAGGTGGATAAAGCAACCAGGGATGTTGCAAAGGTTTAATACATTAAGCTTCTGCCGTTTAAGCCCACACGTGCACTGTCCCCTAGGGACCAGGGAGGATAAGTGCTCATCCAAAATGTATGTTAACATATAGCGGTGCCAGCAAGATAGCAATTAAAACACACCACATTCTTGATAACAATAGTCACTCTACAGGCAGTGGTCTAAACGTTTTTGACCCCCAAGCCCTCCATAAGAAAAAGGTACCTGGCTTGGGCCCCTCTATACACATGGACTCCAAAATGTGTATCTGGTGTAGAATGGTGCCAAATGGAGGTGTGGGTGCCAAACATTCTTTCAAAATCATTGCTTGCAATAACTAATTAGAGGGCAAATATTTGTAAACGCAGCATTCAGAATGTTTTGCTACAGGGGACTTAAAAGTAGTTGGATATTTATTGCATACTGTAACGTAGGACATACTCAAGTACAACAACTATTACTATCAATGCAGTCACTTGCAAGTTGAACAGTGGCATACTGGAGGACTAGTGTGAAGGGTGAGCCTGCCTTTCAGCAGCCAGCCATCACTATTGGGTTACATTTTTACAATAGACAACCACAGGTTTTCTTCCAGCTTTGACCGATATTTAGTGCTGCAAGTGTTGAAAATCCAATCTTGCAAAGGTACGAGGTGCTGAAAGGTAAAAGTACATTGACCGTGCATTTGGATAGAGTAGGAAACTGCATTTTGCCAAAATCCACCCAAGGACAATTTTTTGAATTGGCTCTCCAGTAGGCAGCCACTTTGAAGTTCCATGTGTTCCTCCTGGAGGTGTATTCGGAGGTGGGCGGGCCCCTACGTCTGCTAGGAAAGGCTGAACCACGCAGTCATTGATGCTACAATAGTCCTCTGGAAAGTACTTTTGAGCATGGTTCTGAGATGGTTTCCCATTAGTTCAGCAACACATGAAAAGATCTTCCTCTTCCTCCTCCAACTTCTTCTTGAATGCTGACATTTTTGCGTTCATAGCCATTGATGTGGTTTCTTTTCTGTGCCCGTGCCTGGGTTTAGAAAATGTAGCTTTTCAAAGAGGTTGCCATAGTAAGCTAACAGTACAAGCCAGTGTGAATCACACAGAGGCTCCTTTGTTTGGTCTAAACCCAGGAGAAAGCATCTCACTTTGTTCCCCGAGTTCCTAAACACAATTTAAAACCTTTCCCCCAGGAGAGCAACCTGACCTCTGTGTGAAACAAAGCATCTTCTGCTCTCATTTCTGCACATAATGTGGCAAACAGACAGGCTCTTGTGCAGAATGCACAATCTTTACAACAGAAGTCAGCACCTCTGAGAGTCCATTCCCCATATTGCGCACAGGCAAAGCTTCCCGGGGATCACGCAGCGTGTCCACAATATATGTGGAGCTACTATCAACACTTTTGCTTTTAACCCACTTTGCTGGATTTTATTTACCTGGGGAGTGTGTGAGCCTTTCTTCTCACTCATGTATTTTGATGTGCGTTTCATTCTTGTGTTCTTTGATTATGGAGCCTAAACAACTCCATAAGCAGCTTTTCATTTTTGTGTGTCAGCACCCTCAGTGCAGTGACACAGGGAAAGGAAGCCTTTCAGGATGTCCCATGGTCTAAATACCTTCTCTGGGATAAACTATCGTTCCCCAGAGAAAGTAAAGTTAAATTGACTTTGCTAGTCTTTAAATTCCTAGACCCAGCACACACCACCTTCCAATAAAGTGCTGCAGGGGTTACCTAGTAATCATGTGTCTAGAAACTCATGTAGCAGTCAAATGCTACCCTTTCCCATCGAAATGACTGGTGGCAGTGGTTTTACAACAAACTACCATGATTTTTCCTGTCCACGAACACAGGGAGCTAAATATCCCAGGAGCTATGTTTTTCAAGATGGCATCTGAGCCTCCTTTGTTTAAACAGGTCCCGGTCCTTTTTCGCCGTTTCTTTTTGGACAGGTCCTTCTAGAATTTGTCTCTGCTCACCAAACCAGTTTTGGTCCCTTTGTTCCTACGCCTTTGGCAGGCTTCAGGACTGCCTCTGGCGCCCGAGTGTCTGGGGTGGCAGAAAGTGAGGGAGGTGCCCGAAACTCCTTGTGCTTAGTCTCCTAGGAGACCCAAATGCACTCCGGCGTGATTGGCTGGCTGTCTGGCAAGGACAGCCAACCTGCTGGGCGAGTGACAGCTAGGCTGGAATGAACAGGAGAGAACTGAATAAAAGGAGAGTCTCTTGGCTTGGAAGGCAGAGTCGAACACTGGAACAAAAGAACCGAAGACGAGCTGTAAGAGGACGGCTGCTGCAACTCCTGGACCGTTGGTTTGCCTGGTGAAGCCCTGCTGCAGGTCCAAAACACCCAGTTCAGCTCGACAGAGAAACCCCTTCAAGGACGACTTCTTCCTTTGAGCTGGTAGGACCAATCAACTCGTAAGCCACCTGGATACCATTCTCAGAGCTGGTTAGGATTAACCAGGAAGGACACCAGCTTGTGTGCTTGAAGGAAAGCTACTGGAACTGAAGATTTTCCAGGTCTGACAGCTTTGTGACCAGTCGTCAGTGCAGTGCAGGAGTCCCCAGACATCCTCTCTCTTGTCCCCATGACTGAGGCTCAGGAACAGCAAGATCTGCAGGAAATGCCAGGAACAGAAGTCTTCAGCTGCATCTTTTTCTTCATTGGAAGGTACTGTGAAAACTCGAGAGAACTTACCTCTCACTGCAAAAGTGCGTATAACGTTGGCAACTTTCAGGCCCGATCATCTTGTGACCCAGCATACTTTCTTCCACAAACTACTGAGAACCTTGGCTAAGACTTTACCGTTTAATAAACAGAACCGTTTTATCCTATACAAGACATTAGCCCGTTGACTTTGGCCTAACCTATTGAATTGACTCTGGTGAACTATTTGTCAGGTTTCAGAATCAATGTGATATTCGTTGGATTAACCTATGCCTTTTTACTGCTATTTTGCCCTTACTTAAGGAGAGCACAACTGCTTAAATAATCAGTACTGTAGTATATATGTGTGATATAACTTGCCTCCTTTTAGTGAATGCTTTATAAAGGATTGTGTAATAAATTAGCGTTTTACCAAGAAACGTTGAGTGTTTATTTGAATACTTGTGATTGTAGACCTCTGTGTAACAGCCCTTCCAGCTCACATTCCCTCTTGATATAAGCTCGACTGCTCAGTCCTGCTACCAAAAACTGTAGTACAGACTTATACCAAAGGTTGGTTTTGCTTACACCTGTAGTCCTAATTGTATGTGGTGGTCCCAGAGGGTACTGCATGCAATTCTGCCTAAACACTGGACTAGGCCACAGATTGGCGGCGAAAACCATACCTGGATGCACAGGGCCAATATAAACCTTCAGCACTTCTACTCAACCAATGTTACACAGGGAAAAGAAATCTTACTTGCCTGCATGACTGGGTCAAGTGCTTCACTGGATTTTTCTTGCTAGGACACAGGTGGTTAGGTTGACACACCGAAGCTTGGAGCAATGTTGCTGCAATGAAAACAGTCAAGGATACATGTCTACCTGCGACTCCAAAATGAGCAGGGGGTTAATGTTACGGAGAATTCTCCAAAATGGCTAATTTCCTTACCCGATGAGTCCCTCAGCAGCTTTGCTGGATTTCTAGGATTTATTTTTTCACCTGTAAGAGTGTGAGCCTTTTTTCACCACTCGTACATGTGTTTTTGCTGTGTGTTGTAAATTTTTTTTGCTCATGGACTAGGGAGTCTCACCTCCTCCATAGGCATCATCTTTTTACTGCGTGTCACACATCACCTTTAGTGCAGTGACACAGGGTTGTCTTTTTACACTTCCCACTTATTTTCTAGGACTGACTATTGTCTCCCAGAACATGTAAAGTTGCCATTGACTTTACTTGTCTTTTTAAATTTACAGACCCAGTACAACCTATCTTCCAATAGAGTACTGGAAGGGTTAATAGTTATCCCTTTATGTCTGCTTCTCATGGAACAATATTTAGTTCGCCGTTCTCTAAGATTTCGCTAGTGGCAGTGGTAGCTAACATTTTTATTCTACCACGAGCTATGAAAATAGCCTCGGTACAGAGGCTATGGTGGTAAACTCAAACCCGCTGGACCCCATGGATTTTTATTTGGTTCCGGTCGGGTTTGTCATTTTTATTTATCTTTCTCGTGTTTTACTCTGCGTGCCAAACCAGGTTTGGTTCCCGCCCTCCTTAGGCACCCGAGTGAACAGGATGTGAGGGAGGGGTTTGAGGCCCCCTGCACATGGTCTCCTTGGAGACCCAAGTCGCACTCTTGCTTGATTGGCTAGGTGACTGTCCTGCCTAGGTGACTGTCCTGCCAGGACAGCCACCCTGCTGTGTGATGACAGCCAGGCTGTGTGAATGCAGGAAAACTGCTTAAAAGCAGGTCTCTGGGACTTGGAAGGCAGAGTCGCCACTGGAACAAGAGAACCAACGAGGAGCTGAAGGAAGATGACTGCTGCAACTACTGGACATCCCGGTGAAGCCCTGCTGCAGGTCCGAATCCCCCGAAACTCTGACGACAGAGAAGCTCTGCAAGGAATCTTCTTCCCTGGAGCTTGGTGGGACCAACCAGCTTGCCAAACACCAAACGCCGGCCTCCCTCTCCTGGTCGAATTTGCTGTGCATCGCTGCAGTGAACCGGATAGCCAGGAGGAACGGAACCTGTTTGGGTTTTAAGGAACGCACCTTTTATTCTACGCTTTGCTCTGCTACTGGCTTCTTCCCTGGGCATTGCAGGACCCTCCAGTCTTCCTCCTTGTCACCATGACAGTCGCTTCAGGAACCGTGAGCCTGCAGAAGTGCCAGGAACAACCGCCTTCTTCTTCATTTAAGGTACTGTTCAAATTCGTTCGTTCGTTCCGACGTGTTTGAAATCTTCGCCTCTCCGAAGGCTTGTCCTTTTCTACTCTTTTGAATAACTTTTCCTCCGACCAACTTCGTTTTGAACTCTTGGCAAAGACTTAACCGCAAACTACTCTGAACTGTGTGATACTCTGCAAAGACTCTGAACCATTAACATTGGCCCAGGCCTATTGACTTGAACCCTAGTTGTAGTAAGCTTTTCTAGATTGCCCTGCCTATCACTTGTTGGTGTTGTTGATTTTGAATAACCTTGTCTTTCCTCCCCTTTTAAAATGCTGGAGTGCTATTTTGCTCACACTTCATTTTTAGCTTAACTTGTCCAGAATTGATTGGGTGTTGTAGTGTATTAAGATTGTGATTTTCTGCTGCTTTATAACTAATGGTGTAAAGCCATGTATATTCTTTTACTCAGAAACCTTGAATCAGTGTTGGTTTGAACCATAGTAATTGCTGTCCTTCGTGTAACTTCTGATACTGCTCACTTCACTCTTGAGATAAGTCTGGCTGCTCAGCCATCGCTACCACTTTACTGTGTAGTACAGGCTTGTACCAAAGGTGAAATTGTACTTAGACGTAGTCTTAATTGTGTGTGGTGTTCCCAAAGGGTACTGCATATGATTCTGCCTAACACTTAAAACAAGCTCTTGGGTGTTAGGCATTAACTAGTAAGCAGGATGTAACGCTCGGAAACCAGGAGAGAGTACACAGTGCACTGTAAATGCAACTCCCACATGAAACGTGAACTTTCAGTACCGCCCCCAAACTGAACATAAGCAACAGCCTCAAAAATAGGTTTGAAATCCCCGATTGTGACTCCTACTACACCTTTAAAATTACCCCACCATCACCCACAGCAAAATACAGTAGTTTTAAAAAGACATTCTTACCGTCGGCAAGTCCTAATACAGATGTCAGGATTTTTCATGGTGCCATTGCTGCTGGGGACTTTGCTGTCCAAGATGGGATGATAGAGCCAATTTGTGTTCCTGCAATTGAAAAAGTACAACAAAAAAAAATGATAGATGTACCGGATTGACCATACCAATATTTGAGCACTACATTCTGCCAGTTGGCACACATCCTCCCACGCACACAAAAGGGGCCTAGAGTGCAGGGTCCAACCAGGAAATCTCCAAAGTTCGCTATAGGCCAGTCCACCCCAGCTGGCAGAGAGAGCAGTCAGAACACATACCTGAAAACGTGACTCGTACTCAGAGACCAAAAAAATAATAGAGCGAGAGAAAGAGCATCAGCTTGTTATATTTTACCCTTAACAGTTGAGAAGTCCAGTCTGCTGGCATTCCAATCATTCATCTACATATCTTACATAGAATACAACATAGCCGTACGACATAGCCATGCAGCTTATACTGCGGTTAGGTGACAGCGCTGACGTAGCAGCAGACTGCCGCAGCTGCCATGCCAGACACGAGGGCCCCTGGCTTCTCCGCAACATATGGTGCCACATGCAGGCGAAGGCCTGGCACCCACAGCCGGATGCTATACATGAATTCCACTTTAAATCACTTCTATGGCAGCGGTGCACCCAAAGTACTGTTGGTAATGCAGTGAGTTTAGTACATCAAGGGATGCAAAGACTTGCTCTATAGTAGATGGGTCCCGAGGTAGCTCAGCAGTTTGACAGACCATTGCGGAGACTGTGTTTAAGGTTGAATTTAACCAAAACAATAAAAATATGCAAAACTTGTTAAACGAACAATTACTTATAAAAAAGGAAGTGCTATAAGATGTGTTTGGCCAAGGGATGGGTTGGGGTATTTCTGCCTCCGTTTGGCACACATAAACCCAGTTTAATTTCCTAATAACTGCTGTCAGCACAACGAAAGCATTTATTTGTAAACATAACACCTTTATAAATATAACCTGTGATAAAACACAAAGCAAGGGGCACACAAATTGTATTGGTGTGGTGCTCAAGAAAAAAAATAAATAAAATTATATATATATAAGAAAAAAAAACACATCTCAAAGAAAACTAGGGAACGCAAGTTTCAGCAGCGTTTGAGTTTGGAAATTACTTTTTTCCTTTGAATGTGTAAAACGCACATTTGAACAATAATGTGTCAAGCATGTAGAATGCCTGCTTTAAACATTGACCACCCCCCTCCCCACCACAGTGTTGTTCATGGCCCATCGATTTCCGTGGTGTCCCTTTCAGGACAGAAAAAAACAAACGGGATGAGAGAGCCAGGAAATGCATGAGCGATGGCTGAGAAAAGGAGCACTGTTTAGATTAGGTCACCAAGCCCCCAGCTTCCCTCTGCAAAGCTGGGGGCTTGGTAAAGCCTGGTCATGGCTGAGGTAGGCCGGGTCCCAAGATCTGGCCAGACATCTGATGCCGGATCTCGGACCCGGCCAGCGCCGTCCCATGGACCAGAGGGTTGACGAGGCAGAGGGACAGCCAAAGTAGGGGGACCGGTATTGTATATCTAGCTCCCCCACAGGAGATTGCTGGAGAGCCCAGCAATCTGCTGTGGGGGAGCTGGATATCATACAACAATGGAAATGCGTGCTTCCATCGCTGCTCCCCTCCTACCCCATGGCCAAGCAAGGTGGGGGCACAGAGGGAAGAAGAGTGCAGGGGGAACCAGCATTGCAGTGATCCGGCCCCCCTACTCACCTTTCCCCACGCGTTAGTCTTCGTGGGTCCAAACAGAGAGAGGGAAGCAGAGGGACCGACAAAGGCCTGAAAAGCTTGCTTCCCGGCACTCCCTCCAACTGTGGTGCGGCGGTCTGAGCTGATAAGCGGCATCCCTTACCAGGCAATAAGACGCTGGCGGCACCAGCAGGAAGCAACAACGCAGCGTGGACACGCATTCCAAATGCAGGAAAGCGCACGTCCAGGCTGCTTTTATTCGACCCGAGACCCCATCACATTGCACTGACTGAGGATGTATTTTTCTCTTTTCTCGCTGTCCTGGATCACACGCCCCACGGATAGACAGTATGGCTATTTTTCCAGGGCTAAATACTCATGGTTATCTTGCTTGCAAGACTACATAGGCGTTTGCATTTTCACTGTATACTAGCAAAGCAACGGGCAGGCAGCTAGTCAGTGAGACAACGCAGGTAAAGAGTCTGTCCTATACAGAGAGAAAGAAATATTTGTGGGGCGGGTCAATGCTCTGCCAGGCAGCACTGAGCGGTAAAGTCAGGCACATCTCCCTGCAATGTTCAGAACCCCTCACCTCGTAAAGGCAGTAAAGTTACAGAAATCATACCAAGGGAACTGCATGCTGTCGTAATGTGCCCATTGCTGTTTTAACAGTGAAAGCAGTGTTGCGCAGATAACGGCAGCGTGTTACTCACCACTCCGAAATAGGCCGAAGATGCAGAGAAGTGACCTTGGAGATGATGGTGGTACAAGAATCGATATTCAGCCTTCCATCCCAGCTCCCCCGAGTACAAGACTCAGGCTTCCTCAAAGAGGGGCTCTTTTCCATAATGTACCTCTCTGCTGTTTCAGTTCGGACAGGCAGAGGTGTCAATTGAATAAAAGAGCGGGGAGAACACACCGACAATACCAATGCTGCAAAGGAATACAAAGATATTAGACAGTGTTGAGGTTAATGCAAGTGATTAGAACAGTTGAATTAATTGGGCAACTACCTAGATAGATATTGGAGTGGAGCTTCCCCGGGGTGATCTACAAGGAATAACACAAAATGAGTGGAAATGGTCTAATTCAATATCGGTCCCAACTATATATATATATATATATATATATATATATATATATAGAATCGATGAACAACTAACCTGAATAAGGATATATTGAAAAGGAATCCAGGAAACAGAAGACAACGACAGGAGAAAATAACAAACAGGGATGTTAGTACAGGGAAGTAGCCCCCGGAAGGCACGAGGGTCGCACTAGTGCCAGGTTGGTGCAGTTTCAGGAGAGCGTTTATATGCACTTAAGGACAATCTCACATGAAAGTCACTCAATGTCCCAGAATCCAACAGAAGACAAATATCCAGACAAGTAGTGGAGATAAACAATTGCAGAGATGGGGATAGCTAATTAAGTATGTACCTGAGCACACATGTATCCCGAGTAGCTGTAGATAAGATCCGGATAGTAAACAGCAATTTAGTTCCGAGTGCAGAGGCGGCAACCAGGAATGAAGTACCGCAGAAAGGAGCCGGATCCAGTAACGTTCCGAGTCAAACAACCAGGCGAGCATGACAGGAATAAAAAGGAGGAGACGAGGCAATCCAGTAGTCAGGCAAAGGTCAAAACCAGGAGTTCAGATGAGGAATCGTATAAGAAGACACGAAGAGGAAACGGACGAAACCGCGTGTAGCTTGTAACGCTAATTAGCAGCAACGAGCCCCTTGGAAGACAGTGTTTTTATAGTCGTAAGAGGGGCGTGTCTTGCTGTACGTCTTCCACGTACAAGAGTCAGCTGACACGGAGTCTGTCGAAGTTTGTACAGACGCCATGGTAGCCTGTATCTGGTCCATAGAGGAGCTTGTAAAGAAGTCGTACCCTGCAAGGAGGCCCGTGAGGAAGCCTGAAGTGTAACACAGTGCTAGTCATTGGGCCGGTTCTCGCCGGATCCGAGATCCCGCACCAGATGTGTAGCCGGATCCGGCCAGAGTCAGCCACTGAAAACCCCAAACCCATGCTCTGCGCGGGTTACTTTGAAAAAAAAGAAAGAAGAAGAAGAGGCGGCACAGAGTAGGGGGCGGAGAAGCTCATTGCCGCCATGAGCACTCTGATGGCTCCGCCCCCCTACGTGTACACAGCAGGATACAGGTCACAGCTGCAGGAAAAGCAAACTAACTTCCTCTAGTGACCCTGTGCAGGGTGCACGGGGTCACCAGAGGAAGTTAAAATCCTCAGCCACGACCCGATTTATTTATGCAATGTTTGTCGGATACATGGACCCGGATTGTTCATTCATGCAATGTTTGTTGGATACTTGTATCCGACATACATTGCATGAACAAATACCCCCATTATCATTTAAACAATCCCACACGATGCAGCCACCCAACTGCTTTCAGAGGTGAGCTGCAGGAGCTGTGCCGGGTGTGGTTCAAGTAAAAGAAAATGTTGCTTATGGCATAGTGTGGATGTCAAGTGGCAGGCAGTCTGTTGTAGTCAGACGTTCCCTTTGGTTTGCAGTCTTTCTACACTCCATTCATCCAGAGGAAGCGCATTAAACAGTGTCGTGGATGCGGAGACAGACGCAGTCTGTTGCAGTCCGTGGCTGTCAGGCACCAATGGACGAAAACAGAAGTCTGCGCAGCGGGCGCCATAGGATTATGGAGGAAGAATCGTGCCCCGCCAACTTCAAGCAGCAAACGGCAACTCCGATCAGGAAGTGGGGCAGCGAGAAGATTGAAGGTAAGAGCTGCATCTCCTGGGAGAACCTAGTGTGTGACACACTGGAGGGGGCAGGGGGCAATAATCAAAAACAGACCGCTGAGGCAACACAGCCAGCGTGCCCACATGAATACAAAGAAAGCGACTCGAAGAATAGCTGGAGATATCGTTTCCATTGCTACAAACCCCGTCACCCCCGGGGTAAGCCCGCGGCCGACGCTCTAAGGTCAGGGGAGGCAGCTCTCCCACAGTCCCTCCTACCTGCTGCTCGCATGAGGTTAAGTAAACGAACATGAAAGTAAATATCGAAGTCCACGATATTGTGCTCAGAGAGGATTTAACAACTCCTCCAGATACACTGACAAAGAATAATGCATGGGGGTATTGTGCAGATAACGTGGAAGAAGGAAACTCATTGTCTTCAGATGTTAATTGGGCTAAAGGACCACACAATCCCGGGAAGTAGGCTTGGAGATCTCGTGAACGCCCAAGGCAGCAAAAAGCCAGAAAATGTAAGATCTATGCAAGCCACTACCTCAACCCTCACTACCGAAGACGCTTGCCGAGAGGAGATGGGCCCCTGAGGGATAAAGCTCAGTCCGGCCAAAGTGCTGAAAAGAAAAAAAGAAAAAAAAAAAAAAAACAGCCAGGGTGGGGGCAAATTCTTACAGCAGGCTACAAGGGCTACAAATCAGAAGAAAAGACTCAGAGACCCCGAGTACACACGGGTTTGTGCCCAAAAGCATTAACGAAACTGTCTTCTCTCTACAGCAAATATCAGTGCTATCTAGCACATTGAAACTTTTTTTGCAACAAAAAAAAATCAATGGGGGAGCGGCTTCCTGTTGAACTGACAGACGCCAAAATGCTGGCAGGGTCGGAAGCCCGTCACGTCAGCAGGTGTCAGTGCCCGGGCCACATTACAAGTAAGCTCAGCAGATAAGCTTCCCCTACAGGCCCGTTGCAACGACGGGAAACAAGCGCTAAGGGCCGGGGAGGACCTGTCCAAAACGCCAACATTGATAAAATGGCATTATATCAGGCAAGAAAAAGGACGGTCCGATGGCCAATCAAGTGAGGACATTCTACAGAATCGTATTCCAGAGATGACAACGAAACGGCCGCAACAACGGATCCCCCATCGTCAAAACAGCCGCCTGCCCAAGGCCTAAAAATCCGGATCAGCGAACAGAGGTTGGCTTAGAGAATAGTCAACCAGACAATACCTGCATCGTCTAACGCTAGCCCCTTTTTGTAAACTATACGAGGCTATGAATGAAGCCCTTAAAAGACAACTCGGCAATAATGTCATCCATGCATTCAAAACTAACCCATCTGGAGGGTTATATTGAAGCCAAAAATCAGGAGAACACCAGACACTCAGAACTAGTTCAACTCAAACACCAGTACGAGATTCCTCTGAACAGAGTTCCGAAGTGGCCACATCGGCCGGCACCCAAAAGGAAGTACTGGCACTAACCCAAGCCAAGGGTAGAGCAGCTTACGTATCGGAAGGCATTATCTCAGATCTGAAGTCACAAGAGATGGAACCTGCACAGAGAAACCAAGGGAGAATCGGGCCATTGCAAGAGATCTAGGGCCTTTTGAGCCATTACCCTGGCAAAAGCCTTTGCGAAAACCATTGCGGGATTCAAACGTAGGGCCTAAGGCATCCTACAGGATCTTTGGACAAAATGGGCTAGGAATAGCGAAGGATGTAATGTTATTTAGAGGGAATAAAGAAAGCACAAAGGGAACAGGTTACGGGGTAGTGGCTCAGGACGTTGTGAAAACCAAAGCCGACCCTAAAAAAGGAGTGTGTTTAGACTTGAATGGATCTCCAACAGAACAAATAATGTAGTACTCAACCGAAGGAAGGTTATACAACTTTGCGAACAAACTGCAAGCCTGAAAAGACTGCCCTCAGGGGACATCCTGTTGTTGAACCAAGGGAGGAAGATAATAAAGAGTGCTCCTATCTCCAAATTGAAGCAACTAACGTAAGGAGCCTCTTCAGAAACTCTATAGGGGACTTCAAAAGGATGGGTTATGAAATTAAGGAGATTCATGAACCAAAGAGACAAACGTTTGATATGAATCAAGAGAGAGAAAGATACATGGGCAGAAAAGCTCACCAAGAAAGCCCAAGTAATACAAAATTGAAGGACATAGACTATAGATGCACAAGAACCTAAATAAGGACGCCTAACCACAGTCGGAGGGGGTATCTTCGAAATTGTGAACGCCGTCCATCATATGAACGGACCCTTAATGAATCTTCATCCAAACAAGGCGAGACAGACTCTCTGAAAAAGCTAAAAAGTGATTCCCACGAGGCCCTACCTTCAGGAGAAACAAAGACAAGAAAGTGGCAAATAAAGAGCATGAGATTCCGAGAAACCACTAGCACAGGCGTAGAGAGGAAAATGAGCAACAACCGCCCCAAAGCAGAGCATTTGGACATCAAGAGTCCAGAAAAAAATTCTTCTAGCCACCAACATCGAAATGCAGGGAGATTTCGGGGCTTGACCTAGGGGAAGTCAGAAGAAGAGTTGCACCAAGAAAAAACTCAATGTGCTCATGGAATACCCGAGGTTTCGGACATCCAACTACGATCTTGGATGTTAACCTGGGCAACTGATATGGTCTGTCACCAAGAGACATGGTTAACTACAAAGCCTTACCTCGATGGATATGACCTGAACTCTCACCAGCAATTAAGGGGGATGTTGGTAGGCCCATTTCCAGGCTCCTAACCTCCCTAAGAGCAGGAGGCGGGTTAACGCTAGATTCTACCCTTCAAGCAGTCTTAGTTTTGTGGAATAGACAAGAGCCCCAAGAACATCAAACTAAATTTGAAAAGATTCTCCTAAACAACACTTATTGGTGTCTGGCCAGAACTGATGCCGACAAATACTTATTTCGCCATAGAAGACACCCTTGAAGAAGCCAACGCCACCCACAAAACCGATCACACAATTTCGGGTGACTTAAATGCAGTGTGCGTAACAGAGGGGGCAAAGGAGGCACACCTTCATTCGAGAGTGCATTTATATCTTAGGGGCAGAAAATGGAATCTGCTAATGGATGTATACGATCTGCATAACCTCCACAAAATAAAAAACAACCAAATGCCAACAGTACCGACACGGGAAGGGTCTCATGATAGATCACACATGTGTCTCAAGAAAATTGCTGGAGCAAATTGAAGACTTTGAAGTTGTGAGAACCTTAAACAGCGACCATAACTCAGCAACCCACTGAAAAGTCACACACCCGAACAGGGAAAGCATGTTTAATAACCTGGAACCTTGTAAGGGGAATACACGTCTCCTTGACATCTGACTATCGCCAAGCAAAGGAACAGTGGGGAAAAAGAGGCATAGAAGTTCTTGCTTATCAGCCCTTCCCCAAAGTACACAAAGTTAACAAACTGCAGAGCTCTGACACCTTAAAACCAAAGATCCACGTGTACAACAAACTTAGTACCTAAAAGGCGAATGGTAAGACAAAGCAAACGCTCGGTGGAAAAAAAAAAAAAAATCCATTATTAATAACTAAAGCAAAAGAGGAGAAAGAAAAAAAATACAAAGCCTGGATACGGCAGCAAAGAGTAAATTTATACCAAGCAGACTCGGAAGCAATGCTGCGCATTCAGAGTGGCAAAAACTCCAGGGTCTTCTGGACCCCGATTTAGCCAGGCGCAAATGTCAACAACACTTGATAACAAGTGGCTGAACAAGCTTGGACTTCACACAAGGAATTATATCAAACATTGGGAAACAAATGCCCCCTTGACACGTCATCTGTTAAAGTGCGCTGTAACAGCGCCAGTGACAAGAAGACAAGATCAGAAAATTAAAGCACCGGGCCCAGATGGGTTAACTAATTATAACCTGAAACAGCACCCGGATGCCTGGGCATCCCGGATAAGCGAGATATTCCAGCACTGCGTAGATTGCAGTGCAATTCCCTCAACATGGAAAAATGCCATTGTAGTGTCAATCTTTAAAAAAAAAAAAAAAAAAAAAAAAAAAGGAGACCAGAATGATCCAAGGCAATATCGCCCAATCGCTCTACTGGATACCATCGGCAAAATGTTTGGTTCCTTAGCTCTGGAGGGCTTCCCAGAGTGGACCTTTGCCTCAGATAATTATGATCCACTACAGGCGGGCTTCGTTCGTGGACTGGGAACTTCAGCAAACATTCTTCTAATAAGTGTTCTGAAGTCAAAAGCACTTCAAGCCAAAACACGATTAGGTCTAATCTTCGTGGACTTGGTGCAAGCTTTCGACAGGGTGAATAGAGAAATCTTGTGTCAAAAACTGATCCATCGAAGGTGCCCAAGCTCAATTTTACAGCCTATCCAGGCTTGTACTCACAGACCTCAAAGAGAGTAACGCTAAACAAAGCTGGCCTGTTATCAGATAAGATCGTAACAGCGCGTGTGGTGAAGCATGGATGCCCTCTAGCACCAGCTTTATGCAACTCTTACATCGCTGACTGTAGGGACTCCCAGGAATTATTTCGAGCCTTTCCACCATCATTGGGAAAATCCCAAGAATCCTCTATGCAGACGAGATAATACTGCTTGACCAAACCCCTGTCGGGTTACAAAGACAGATGGATAACTTGAAGGTCTACCCAAGAGACAACAACTTGGAACGCAACGAAACAGTCTCACTCAAACTGTTCACGGGGGTAACAGGCTGGAAAACGTCACCAGTTTCAAATACTTGGGGATAATACTGAACAGTAGAGCTAAAACACCAATGCAAGACCATCTACGAGCAAAGATGAGAACCTTAATAGTCCAAACAAAAATCATGAACAGAAAATTTGGACGTTTCTCATTAATGCCAATCCTGAAATTCTTTAGATCAAAAGGTGATCCCAAGTATAGTTTTTGGAGCTCAAGCGATGCCATCGCTTCCAGACTCCATATGGATTAAGCTTTAGGGACTCTTTTGGCGCCAAGCGCTGCCATTGCCACAGTTGACTCCTATGGTGTTGATTCGACGTGTACTGAGTTTGTCCTCCCTGAAAGCAACAGTCGAAAGAAGCGGTCTGATGCTATACAGGAAGATCATTCAACTGGCTGCGAAATCAATTCTGGAGATAATCAACAGAGCAATGTTGAGCGATGAAAACCAAATGCTCAAACAAAAAAATTGAGATCAAAGAACAGGAGCTTATTGAAGAAAAAGAAAAAAAAGAAAAATAATTCAGAAGTTCAGAAGAGGACCTTCTCGCCAATCCTGGGAAAGTCAATAAAAAGATCCTAGAAATTGATTGGATAGAGACTCTGAATGCAGCCTGACAAGAACCTGCCATATAATCCAAAAAAAGTAAAGATTATACCATACCTCGTGAAAATCACAGACAAGCTCTAAGAGCAAGTTTCATGAGAATTTACCTGAACTTAATCAACACAAACGAGATCTTAGCGATCAGGCGACAGGTGGACTCAAAACAAATGCCGCTTCTACACCCAAGATAATCAAATCAAGACAAGAAGGCATTGCCTATCCTGTACAGACCTCTCAAAAGAAAGATCCAAATGGCTAGTTCACCTGCTTAAAAACGTATATGAACAGGAATGGTGGGCCCGCTTAATAAGCGGTGAAAAAACGAACTGGGTCATCGCAGTGGTGGGTTTCTTCAAAATTATTGGCCTGGTCGCATACGTGACAAAAAGGATCTGACCGATAAAGAAATATTCACTTGTTCGTAGACTTATGAGAGAGTAAAGACACGACTACATAGCTAATGAACTTCATAACAAAGCAAATGCACTGGAGAAGTTGAATGGCTTCTTTTTGTAAAAAAAAATAAAAAAAAATAAAATAAAAATTGTTCACACAATTAAATCAAATACAAAAATAAAACATGGTTTCCCCACACTATCTGCTCTTTCACCATTAGCTAGAGTAATTGCTCTTAACGATTCTTTCACAGTCTGCTCAAAATACTGCTCTGCATGAGCTAAAATCACAGTGTACACTAACATTGCTGTTGGTAGCTTAGGGTCACAGAGGGCTGGTACGGTTTGCTCCGGTGTACATGTGCGGGTCGGACTGGGACATAAAATTGTCTCGGGCACCAATGAAAAAGTGGCCCATAGTTGTAAGTGGCAATTCATTCCTTTTCTAACCCTGTTTGAATAGTACAAATTTGCCAACCCTCCCGATTTAGGAGGGAGACTCCCGATTTATAGATGAAAAATGGGGCTATTTTTTACTGTCTCCCGCAAAAAAAAATGATTATAACTCCAATGCAATCCTATGGGAAAAATACATTCTCCCGATTGCTGTGGTGAAATCTCCCTCTTGGTGCTTGCTGAATGTTGGCATGTCTGATAGTACCCACAGTGGGGGTTATAAAATGGCATGCAAAAGAATATTTACTCAGCAACACTGGTCAAAACTATTATTAACAAAGTTAAGCAACATCACCAGTGCCATGGAAGTGGAATTGATATATAGTTTGGAAAAGAAATTGCGCCGTTTAAAACTATTATTTTGGACATTTCCTTTGATCAGAGGGCCAGCTCCGCACCCAAACCCCGCCTCTTTGGGCACCGCCCCCTTCACCACCGCCCTCACCCCGGCCCTTGTGGGACCCCTCCACCAAATTGTTCTCATTTCCACCACTGGAGAAGGTGGTGGATGGCGGCAGCCGAATCTGCTATGAAATTCCCTCGGCGTATGCGGCACGGCCATAGACCACTTCTGTTTGGGGGTGGGTGGAGCCGGGGATGAGGATACCAGCCAAGAAGACACACAAAAGATCCGCCGTTGTTGCAACTAAAATCAAAATAGGAAAAACAAACCCATCGGTGTTTTGTTCTCCCCTGTTCCCCTCCCTTGCCGCACTGTGAAACACCTGTGTATGAGCTCGATGTAAATAAAAATATCAAATATACCAGGCGCTTTGCCGAGATGAATAAGCGCATTATAAATGCTCAATAAAAAATAAATACCTGCCCGTGCACGGCGTGGACCACTCCTTCGTCCGTAATCCTCTTCCTAAGCACATAGACATCCCACGTGAAAACGTCAGGACGACGTAACAAGTCGATATGCCTTGAGGCATTTCAGAAACTATCGGCAAACTTTAAAACAAACAATGCTAGCGGGTCTCATAGGGACTTTAAATGTGTGATTGATAATCAAACCAATACAAGACCTCCGTTTAGCCTTCTCTTCCACACATTGCAAAGGGGTAAATGAACAATCCCTCCCCAGGGAATGCGAAATCGACCCCCAATGCAGGAGTAATAAAGAACTGTTATGCTGGTAATTCGTACCCATATGCGTCTGTCTGCATAAGACACATATCCCCATATGCTGCACATACCAAATCCTCCTCCAGCAGGGAGGATAACTAACCGTTGGCTGTACTGTTCACTGGTACAGTGGAAGTCCCATCGGGACGAACGCACTGTGCCCAGCCCCACTCCATAAAACACATTTCCCACGGGCAAATCGGACATCTGCATGAGAAAAGGCCAAAACGAAATGAAATTAATCCACCTGTACTTTAAGTAAATCTCAACCGATGCACATTACAAACCACCAAAATACACAGAAATACCCCCTTCCCAATATTGCCGCTCTGCATTAAAGTAACAATCAACAAGAGATAACTTTAAGACTTACCAGAAACCAAATATCCAACTATACGAAGTCTTTGCAACAGAGGAATCGCTCCGCAATGCCTTGTCTTCCCTCTCCTGCAAAACAGATGACGAAGTGAACGCTTAAACCCATGTGATGAAGCGGACGTTGAAACCCACGTGATGCAGAGCAGCCCACGTGATAAAGTGGAGGCGAGCGTTGCTAGGGTCCGTTTCTCGTTTCTCGAATGGGCACTAGAAAACTACCCTTTACGAAACGTTTCCAGGCAGCATCAGGTGAGTGCATGCGATCCAGCTCTTTTAGTGAATTTTATATGCATTTCTTTTAGCATCCATCAATTTAGACATTCTCACCTCTTTGTTGTTATATTGTTAAGAGGAGCCCTTTTGCAACCTCTAGGAATGCACGTTGAAGCTGTAATTCCTTGTATTGTACTTATTGTTGTATGGCACCCCTCCTGGGAGCATGGTACCTCTCAGGATGTTGTAATGGGTCACGTGGTAGTAGCTACCTGACCAACCTAATAAAAGATACTGGCCGTTTCCGGCTAGTCAGTCAAAACCAAACTGGCTCCGGTGTTGTTCCTCATGTGTGCCTGTCTGGCTCACCACTGCGTGGTGTAGGCTCAGGGACAGGGCCCTCCATGAGGCCGGCGCCCCTGCTGGGCAACGCCGACCTCGATTGTTGTCTGGCCATGTGATCATGGCTGTCGTGGCGACCCCGGCCTGGGTGCCCCCAGAGCCGGGGCCGTCGTACGCTGGGTGCCCCAGCCACATGGGAAGCTCCAGTGACCTGAAGCGAGTGGGGTGATCCTCACTCCTTGATCCGCGGCGTGACCGCCGCCCACACTGACTGTGTCAGGTGTTCCTGACGTGAGTATGGGGCTGCCCGGTGATCCGGAGCAGCCCCCCCCCCAACAATGGCGACAAAGGTACCAAGGCCCCGCGTGCCCTGTAGTGTGGTGGAAGGAAGCGGCATCAGTGGCTGTGTGAGAGGTTGCCCCTCTGCGCACCTCGTGTAAAGGGGGGGGTATATGCCCCACACTGAGAAGGAGAACGCTCGAGGAAGTTAAGCGGCATCGGCTGTGTGAACTGCTGTCCCCCACAAACCCGGCCGGAGGAGAGCTGCCCCTCCCCCATGCATTGGCCTCAAAAAAGGGGGCATGCTGGTGGCCCGAGCCGCCGCAAGAGGTATGGCGGCCCCAGCCGCAACGTAGAACTGTGGCCATGTTCGGCGTAGATACACCGGCGAAGAAAGAGAGAGGCAGGATGCCCCTTTCCCCCACCAGGAAGAAGGGATCTGCCTTCCCGCGAGCTGCGAACATGGGGCGGCTACACGTGGCATCCGCCGCATGGAGGGGGGCTGCCCCACTGGTGGACGGCCACAAGGCGGAGGTGGCAGGAGCCGCAACATCGAGAGCCGGGCGGCGATGTTCTCCACTGCGATCTCTCTCTCTCTCCCCCCTCCCCCGTGGTGAAACGGGAGGAGACTCGCTCCACACCGGAGCGGTCAAGAAAAAAAAAGGAAAGGAAAAGTGCTCCGACCGGAGCTGCAAAAAAAGAGAAACGCAACGAGGAGGTGTGGCCCTGCCCCCCTCCCCCAAGATGAGAGAGGCTCCGGTGGAGCAAAGAGGGGAGAATTCCCCAAGTGGCCGCATCCCCCAGGCAACGACCCATGGCCACAAGGAAAAAAAATACGCTTGTGGCGGAGCGCTGGGAAAGGTGAAGTGTTGCTCGGCCCCACACCCCCACCTGTGTCACACTGTTCTGACGGGCCCCAGAGAGCAACCCCGAGAGAACCAGCAGTGCTCGTGTCAGCAGGACTATTACAGTTCAGATGGGGTTGCGCATGGTCTGTGGACCCATAGCGACGTTACTGGGCCCATCCGTGGGGAGTTGTGGAAAAGAATAATGAAAAGGGGATGCAAGAGGATCACCAGACAGTGAATGTTGTGCAGTGCGCTCTGGCCACGTCAAGGAACCAGCCCATGGGAAAGCTGCTCTGAGTGATGTTTCACAAGTCCATGGAGGCAAAGTGCAGTCGAATGATGGTGTGTGCAGCTGGGGCATGTAATCAGAAGTCCTCAGTGGTGAAACTCAGACACATGCACAATCAGATATGTGCCAAGGACGAAGTAAAGCGCCCCCATGGTAGCCACTGCGGCAGAAACACACAGACTCATCAGAGGATCCCGGGGCCCCACCCCAGTGACTGTCAGAAAAGAAAAAAGTGAGGAAGAATGGAAAGGAAAGGGGACCACCAGGGAGGGGTGCAGCTCTTTTGAGTGCTTGTGCGCCCTCCGATACCAACAGCACCCCGCCAATAAGAGCTGCAGGAGACATGAGGGGCCTGTTGTCCGTCACTAGTGCCCAGCCGCGGGTTTGCCCCCTCCATGTAAGAGGACCTAGGCGATGTGGCCCCTGGCTCTCCAGGTGCGGCTTTGCCGGTTTTTCTTGCCTCTGGTGTGACTGTCCAAGATGAGCATTGGTGAGGACGTAAACTGGCTTCCTGCAACTCCACACGTGTCAAGATGGACATCACCATCGACATCCCCATGAGGACTGGGGGCCTGCGGAAACAGACTTGCTTAGAATGGCCCAGGTGGTGGGCAATGTGATGTTGTGCACACCCGCACATGTAGAATGCTTCATGTGGTGCCAGTGGCTCGCACTGGTGTTTTTGTGTGATAGTTGAATCACTCACCCAGGTTAATAAAGGGTCTGAAAACTAGCCGAGTGGTGATAGTAGTATTAGTGTGTGGGGTGTGTTGGGATTTTGGGTTCTTTTTGTTTTGTTGTTATGAAAAAGGAGGAGCGTTGTATGGCACCCCTCCTGGGAGCATGGTAGCTCCCAGGATGTTGTAATGGGACCAACCTAATAAAAGATACTGGCCGTTTCCGGCTAGTCAGTCAAGACCAAACTGGCTCCTGTGTTGTTCCACATGTGTGCCTGTCTGGCGCTCCACCGCGTGGTGTAGGCCCATGGACAGGGCCCTCCACGAGGCCGGCACCCCTGATGGGCAATGCCGTCCTCGATTGTTGTCTGGCCATGTGATCATGGCTGTCGTTGGCGACCCCGGCCTGGGTGCCCCCAGAGCCGGGGCCGTCGTACGCTGGGTGCCCCCAGCCACATGGGAAGCTCCAGTGACCTGGAGCGAGTGGGCTGATCCCCACTCCTTGATCCGCGGCGTGACCGCCTCCCAAACTGACTGTGTCTGGTCTTCCCGACGTGAGTATGGGGGCTGCCCGGTGATCCGGAGCAGCCCCCCAACACTTATCATTTGTTGAAATTAAATATTGTAAGTACGTGATTTTCTAAACATCTGGTTTTGAAATTACACGGGGCAGCCTGTTGTTGGCATTATAGACACAATAGCTGCTCCGAAGCTCATTTACAGTAGGGTTCAGGCTCTGCAATGCTCGCAGACACAGTAACTGCTGTGCAGCTACTACACAGACCGTGCCCTGGTGTAAGTTACTATATATATATTACCTGTGCCGGATAATGCTCGCAGACGCAGTAACTGCTGTGTAGCTACTACACAGACCCTGCTCTGGTGTAAGTGACTACATATATAATAATACCTGCACAGACTAATGCCCGCAGGCTGTGCAGCTACTATACACACCCTGCTCTGGTGTGTCTGTCACAAAGTGTGTAGTGGTGATGGAGTTCTTTCTGTGAATTGTTTGCCGATTCTGTGGCGTAGGTTTTTTTTTTTTTATTATTTATTATTTTTTTTTTTTTGCTTTGTGGACTGTTGCTTTGTACATTTTGAGTTGTCTTTGGTATTTTGTTTAGTCTTGTCTGGTGTATTTTTCTCTCCATTTTGCAGGTTTTTTTTGGGGCGTTTTTTCAGTTCTTCTGTGAACCATTTTGCTGCCAGTTTCTTTGGTGTTGCTTTGAATGTTTTAGCTGGTGCTAATTGGTTAATGGCTTTGGTGATCCAATTGTTGAGTGTGTCTTCTGTTGTATCTATGTTTGTATCGGTGGGATCTCTTTCACCTAGGTTGTCGTGGTGGCTTGATAGCATGATGGCCTCGTCCGCTATTTTTGTTGCAAAGTTGGGGTTGTAAGAAAATGGTTTGTAGATCAGTAGGAATACTTTGTTGGGTTGGTCGTTGAGTTCTATCTTGATTTGGAGGTATTCATAGTCTTCCGCGTTGGTTGTGATGATTCAAGATGCTCAGGCATGTTTTTTGTGTATAATTGCGACTCTACCTCCTCTTCGGTTTTCTCTGTTGGCGTGTATTAATTTAATTTATAATTGTCGTGTATTGCTTCGTTCGCGATGGCTTTATAGTTATCTGATAGCCAGGTTTCAGTAAGGAAGAGCACGCCTGTGCCTCCTTCGCTTAGGAGGTCATTGATTTCTGTTGAGTGGTTTGCCATGGATCTAATGTTAAGGAGGCTGCAGTGTAGTTTGCTGGATTTAACTTTTGTGTTGTTGTTAGTATTGTTTGTTCTGACCGGTGTGTTGTTGGTTGGGTTTCCGTTCCAGGTGGGTTTTTCCCGGTTGAGTCTTTTGGGTGGGGTGGTTCTTTGTTAGTCAGTCTCTTTGTCGAGTAGACCGATAAGGTTTATGGTGGGGTGGGGTTGGTTTGTTTCCGGGTGGTAAATAGGTTAGCTACCCCTCTGTTGTTCCAGCCTTGGTGATATAGGGGGTGTAGAGTGAGTGTGATGGTTTCCAATTTGTTGGTTCTGGTTGGGTTATTGTCCATGGTGGAGACCGGGTTGTGATGGTTTATTAGTTGTTATCCGTTTGTGTCCTGGTTGGGTCTGTATTCGTGAAGCTTGTTGGCTGTCGGTTCGTTGTTGCTGTGCTGTTTTTGTTTACCTCGTTGTCGTATGTGGACAGGTAGCGAGCATTGTAGTCTCTCTTTGCTCTGTTATTTGTATGTCTTCTTGGGCCATCTCAGATGTTTGTCGAGTTTTTTGGGGTTGTGGGATCATGCTGGTCCGTGCCTTCCCGAGTGGTTTGGGATTTCTTATTATTTCTGTTGTCTTTTCTGACTTCTTTGTCTTTCTTGTGACGAGGCATGATGCGTGGGTTGTGTTCCTTAGTGGGCGTCCTCTTTCAATTGATGTTTTTCATGGTCTTTTGGGTTTAGTCTTTGCTTTTTGTGGTTTCTTGTTGCTTGTATTTGGTAGGTTGTAGGCAGTTGAGACCTCGGTTGATGGGACTTTGTGGTTCCGTTTGTTTATTGCTTCTTTCTTTTTTGGATTGTTTTTTTTTTTTTTAATCCTGGAGGTACTTTTCGTTATGGTTGTTGATTATTGGATTTTGCACAAAGCAAACATGAATAATGTGTGAAGGAGTGCATGTGAATACTGCCATATATTGGTGCAGTGATGTTGGGGAGAATTCTCATTTCTGTGCTAATTCCCTTCAACCTTAGAGACCCCCAGCTCTTTTGCTGCACTGTAGGACTTTTTAATTTTAACCTTGGAGTGAGTGAGACCCTTTTCCCACTGCCTCATGTGTTTTGACCTTTTGGATTATGTGTTTTCACTGTTTTGGGAGTCTGACGAACTCCATATGCATCTACTTTTTGTATGGGGACACACAGCACCTTCAGTGCAGTGTCACTGAGAAATCCTTTAGATTTCTCATAAGGTTTAAAATACCGCTTTCTTGTGTAAACTACTGTTCCCAAGAATAGTAAAGTGAAATTGACTTTACTTACCTTTTCTCTTTGTGGGTCCAGCACACACCATCTTAAGTGGAGTGCTGGGGGGGTTACCTAGTTGCTCCTTATCCTACATTCTCATGTAACATTTGTATGTTGCCCTCCCATTTTATAAAAACGGCCCCTGTTTTCTTTTTTTGCAATTTTCTGTTTGTGAGGTCTTTCTTGGGTTTTACTCTGTGCATCAAACAGATTGCAGCCCTTTGATTATCTTGCCTTTGGCGCACTTCAGCCCTGAGGCCCGCCTCTGTTTCCATTGTGTCTGGAAGGACAGGATGTGAGTGAGGGTCCCGAAACTACCCTGTCCTTTTGTCTCTAGGAATGCCTAAATGCAACCAGTCCTGAATGGCTGGCTGGCTGGCTGTCCTTTCAGGACAGCGACCCTGATGTGTCATTGAAAGCCTAGGCTGTGCATGAATGGGAGAAATCTGCTTAAAAAACAAGGGTTTGGGGCTAGAGGCAGAGTCGACCACTGGGAGAAACACCCGACGAAGAAACGTGAACGAAGCTTGCTGTATCCTCCTGGACCTTTGAGTTGCCTGGTGAAGCCCTGCTGCTGTGCTGAAACTCCCTTTTCAGACAGAGAACCTTCGGAATGGACGACTTCGCCCCCTGAGTTAGTGGGACCAACTAACCCAGAGACTAACTCCACTGGACCATCTTCCCTGTCTGGCAGTACTTCTTCATTTCTGCAAGAACCAAGTGCCATGGGTTGAGTAATCCGTAGTCGAGTGAAATGTCTGAAATCCGGCTAGAAGCTCCAGGAGTCTCCAAAGGACTCTCCAGAAGCAGGACAACCAGAGCTAGAGTCCCCTCACCAGACCCAAGGTGTGAAGGAAGCCCAAACGGTACCAGAGATCAGCAACAGTGCTGTTTACTAAGCGCTGAAACCGAAAAGAGCCCGTAGCTGCCAATGACCTCCGAAGTAACACCGCAGGAGCCCTACAGATGTCCTCCCTCTTGTCCCCACAACTGAGGCTCAGGAACACAGGGTCTGTAACGCTGTAGCAGGACAGAAGCCAACTGGACCACTCTTCTTCAAACCAGTGGTACTGTTTAGACTTAGGGTACTTACCTCATTGTCTTGTAACCTTGCTTTTCGCAGTTGGGAATTGCAGTGGCTTACTTTTAGAGTTGATTCCAACTCTGTTTTCACAGCTTGTGACCCTACAAGTGATTTTCTAACCAACTCTCTAACTTTATGCAAGCCCTTTTGATTCTAAGAAGTACCTCCACTCCAAAGACTGTTTCAAATTGATTTTGGCTGTCCTGGCTCCCTGCAGACTCTTCTAGCCCACTGACTTTGATATGGTTTGTCCCTCATAGGTAGTAACTTGTTTTAGACTTTTACTGCTGGCAAAGGCTTGTCTAGATTTCATTGGAAGATTTAGTTGTCCTCATATATACTGAAAACCAGTTTATTTATTTAAAACATTATTTTTTATTACTTGTGTATAATCACATTGTGATTTTTAGGAAGAACTATTCGTTGTGATTCTCTATAGACAGAGAGTTGCACGCGCTTGACGATCGTCAGATCACATATTCAGCGTGTGAGTTGATTTTTTTGAAAGTGATGTCAAATAGTTTTGCTGCAGTATTAGTCCATTTCATGTTTTCTCCAAACAGTAATCTGTTCCACCAGACATCATCTTCCAAGATCGAGGAGTCCATCCCAAGGGGTGACAAGTAGGCTGCCCTTTCCAGATTCAGTGCTGGGCAGTGCATCAGCAAGTGTCTTAGATTTTCAGACTCGTCTGGTGTAGCACATAATCTGCATTCCTTAGACCCAGACTGAAGTCTGATGGAGAGAATTTCGCGCATAGGAAGTAGATTCAAGCATGCTCTTAAAAAGATATTCATGATGCCTTTGTCTGGGAATTTGATACAGTATGGCAATGGAACTTTGAGCTTGTTGAAGCTGGGCGGCAGATGCTTTGTTAATTTGTTCGCCTGGGCTTTATCAACTGTGTTGATCCAGTCCTGTAGTTCATTTTATATTTTATTCTCTGGGAGTTCCTTACAAGGTCATCTTCGGTGCATGCCAATTCTTCTAATTTTGCTTGCTGTTTCTTGGCCCAGGTGTTTAGAATATTGGTGTGCCCGATGGTAAACTCTGTTGCAATGATCTTGTAGATTGAGAGTGTGTCCGGAAGAAGAGTTTTTCTAAAGAGTTGCATAGCACTCTGTTCAATTGTTGATAGTAAGGACAACAGACCCAGGTCACGCCTGATGCTTGCGATTGAGTCTGAGTTTGGAAGACCAAGGACTGATCTCCACAGTAGCCCTTCCAATTTAGACCAGATTGTGTCTGGCATGGTAAGTGTTGCTCCCATCCCATAAGTTATGGCTGAACGACTTTGCCTTTGTAGAATTGGATAACCGGAACCAATGAGAATTTCCCATATTGTTTGTCAATTGCTCTCATCTGAGCCGCAAGGTTCCTAGTTTTTCCCCACAAAGACTTCTGCATTGTTGACTCATGCGCTGAGCTATCGATTGTTACGCCAAGGTATTTGAAATGGGTGACCACTTCGATCTTGGTGTTTTCCAGATACCATCCTCTGTTGCGTCTACTGTTCGAATGACCTTTTTGGAGGATCATGATTTTGGTTTTTAGTTTAATTTCTAGGTTGTTTGTACCCATGTACTGCACCAGGTTTGTGAGTTGTCGCTGTAAGCCAACTTCAGTCTGGTCTAACAAGATTAGATCATCAGCGTAAAGTAAACGGGACACATTGGTGTTTCCTATTTTTGGAGGGGAAAGCTCGAGTTGATGGTTCTGTATCCTTGAAGTCGCCCAAGAAGCTGATGAAGAGGGCCGGGGCTAACGGCAGCCCTGTTTAACCGCGCGCTCTGATGCAATCTCTTTTGACAACAGGCCTTGGTTGTTCAGTCGCACCCGAAGTTTGGTTGCTGTATGAAGTGCCATAATTGGGTCTAATATTTAGCTCGGGCACTTCCAGTTTTTCCGTTTAAACCAAAGAATACACCTGTCCACTCTGTCAAAGGCCTGTGAAAGGTCTATGAAGGCCAGAAACGCTCTTGAGGCCCCCTGCTTCACTTTAGATTTTATTAGATTCAACATCAGGATGTTTACAGATGTTCCACCGTTTTTTAAGAAGCCCATCTGGAATGGATCATTTGCTGGCAATGATTTTACCCAGGATTGGAAATGCTTGAGTAGTAGTGTTGCAAAGATTTTTCCAATGATGTCCAATAATGCTATTGGCCGATAGTTCATTGGTTCTTCTCTGTTGCCACGTTTGAACAGTGGGACTATTACTGAATGGGACCAAGAAATCGGGATTGCTTTTGATGAACTGCAGTGCTGGAATAAGATACTGATAAATATTGTCCATTCGTCCAGGTTTTGCTTGAGGTCAATGTTGGAAAGACCAGCTGGACCTGGGGCTCTGGAGGATTTTAGACGTTTAATAACGTCCCTGATGTCCTCTGCGGCTAAGTTGATCCACAGGCTGCTGCTCTTGTGTGTTGGTGGTGGAGTCTGAGCCAGAGGGGCTGTGAATAACTTTTCAAAAAAGTTAATCCAGTTTTCTTCAGTGACCGAGTTGGCCAATTGGTTTTCTTGCGCATTGCCTGTATTCTTGATGAGTGCCAAAAGTCACTAGATTTTTGTTGGTGCTTAGTGTTCTCAACATGATCTCTGCGTCATTTTGATACATTGAACATCTATGGTTGTGTAACCATGATTTGTAGCTGTTTACTTCAAGTTGCCATTTTAGCCAAGAGGGTTCAGAATTCTCGATTTTTGCTTTTCTTTTTGCTTGCCTCAGGTGCTTTCTTCTTTCCACCAGAGTTCATCATACTCATGATTATGCTTTCTACCTGTTGCTTTGCTTCCCTTTGGTTCCACCTTGTATTTTAACAGAAAAGGGAGGTAGTCTGGTCGTTATATTTCTTTCGGTTTGTTTATGATGTTTCTTTCATATTTGTCTGTGATGGTCCTGATGTTGGCAGCAGTCAGGCAGAATCTGGTTTGCTGGTTGTTTGACTCCAATGATGGAAGAAATAGTTTGCCCTCTGGATTGTGCCGACGTCCACGTCATAGAGAGCAGGTTATGATCGCTTTCTGTGGTCCGGGTTACTGCAAAAGATTCAATAAGTGACAGTAGGCTATGTGATACAAAAAGATTCAAGAGTTGCCGTGGAGGTTTCGCGCTCCCACGGTGGGATGATCTTTTCCCAGGGTTTCAGCCATGCCACGTTGTGCAAGTTCCGTGAGTTCATCAAGGACATCCACGCGGTTCCTCTTTCTTCCGTCGAGAATTTATGATTAGATTTAGGAAGATCAGCGTTTCCCGGATCACATTTTGCATTCAGATCTCCACATATGATTATATGAGTTGTGTTCTGATCCACTCGTATATTATCAATGGCGTCTGCTACTTCGTTGCAGAAAATTGTAGTTGAAGTTTTCTGGGGATTCCAATAGAGATTTATGATGGCTAATTGGGACGTACGCCATGTTCTAGTCCTTGTGTCCTGGTGCGTCCATGTGGTTAGGACTGCAAGCATCCCATATGACTCTATTAGTTTTTTAGAAACCCTTATACCAGAGCCAAGCCGTGTTGCGAGAAGGAGGCCTGAGGACGGGCGCCCGAATATGCCAGAAAGTTCGATCACGTATCCATCCAGGGTGGGTTTCTCTGTTAGCCCGGCTTCCTGGAGGCATAAGATATCGTGCCCCCCCAGGTCCTGGTTGCTTGGGTTGGTAAGGTGCGTGTGGCCTCGAGTGTTCCATGAGGCCATTGACAGAGTATTTGTTACAGTTTCTTCTCGGTCTGGTGGTAGTGGGGCCAAAGTCCAGTTCGACAGCAATTGTGGTTGCTATCTGCGAGACTTCCCTTTTGCCACTGCCTTTAGCCATTGCCATGGTCCTTTCGGAGATCTGGTTTCTCTTTGCTCATGGGGTTTTGCCCTGGTTCGGGAGATGTGACCATTTGACTTTCCTATTGATGGTATATCGTGTAGTGATCTGGAATGATGGTCTGTTTTGTCGGATCCTTGTGTGACAAGCCTTGATGAAGCCTTCACCCGAGTGTCTTTGCTGTTGGAAGAGAAGTGCCTTTCTGAATGAACCATGTAAGGTCTTGGGTGATTGGGTTCTCCGATGGAATCCTTTCTGCCATGTCTATTATTGTAGAGGTCTTGGGTTTTGGAGACGTAATGGGTTTTATGGGTCCACCCTTCTTCTTGACGTCCTTTTCGTGATTCGGCCTGAGGGTTTCCAAGTTCTGTTAATAAAAAGCCAGCTTGCTTAAGATCGTTGTAGGCTTCCACAGGGATTACTTGCAGGGCCCGAGATTTTATGTGGAGAAATGCCTTAGCGTTTTTAGTGATCTCAAAGACTCGATTTTGTTCAGAGTTTTCAGCACCGTTTTTCTGTTTAGTATCGTGTAGGCAGATCTGCTTGATACTTGTCCCCCTAGGGTTTTTTCAGTGCTAATAGAGTGGTCTGTATGCTGTTTGTCCGTTAGTTTTTTATCTGGCAGGTTATGCAGCGGCCTTTTGGATGGCACTTCGTCGTAAGTGGAGGGACTGCCTATACATGGTGATTCTTCTTCATAGATCGATGTCCTCTGGGCGTATTTTTTTTGGGATAATTTTCTGTCACTTTCTGGTGGGTGACCCCGACAAGTAGCTGAGGTTTTTCACAGCTGGGGACACCTGAGTCTCTGTGTGAGTGTCGTTGCTGACGGCCATGGTTGTCTTCGGGCTACTCTGAACCTGGGAGCTGGTAGAAGATTCATCTGAGTGTAAATGTTGCGATAAATCCATCAGGCTACTTGATGCCTGAAATTCAGCCAGTGATCAAGGTGGTTTACTGAGGTCAATAAACACTGGTGCCTCTTCTGGTTTGTTTACTTGCAGTTTTTTTTGGGGCAATATTGATTCCTCTTTGTCATCCTGTTTGGACTTGCAGGCTTTACTTTAGCGGTGGCTGTTTGCTTTGCGCCTGCCAGCTGTAAGACTAGGTTTTGTTTCTTTACGTGACTAGACCCTGCATTCTTTTTCGTGGGTCTAGTGGTTGTTGTAATGACCTCGCGCTGTTGGTGACTAATTTGTTAAAGATTGGAGCCACGCTGCCTCGGGTAATAGTTTCATCAGTCTGGGAAGCCTTCTCTGATTTCATTGTTTGGACTTGAATAGTTTGGATGGCGTCGCTCTGTTTTAGTTCTAAGCCATCCAGCCTTGCTTCCCAATTGGCCTGGACGATGCCCTGTTTTGCTTTTGCTGCTGTTACGTACCCCTCCATAAAGATAGTTTAGACTGGATTGTTGCTAGGATCGATGTGTTTTCTTTTGTTGCATCGTTAATAGCTTCATATAATTTACAGAAGGGTGTCAGAGCTATGGTGATAGCTGACATGTTTGTTGTCATGTCAGGCTTCTTTTTGGGCAACCCTTTATGGGGATCACCTGAAAGGTCCCTATATCATCTGTTGTTCACTGGAGCATCTCTTAGGTCCATTGTTGAATTGGGAAAGACAGATGAAATTTCCACTGGGGGTGCCTTCTGTTGAACTGCCTTTGATCTTGTTGGCGTCAAGGGCTGTTCGTTGCTGCCTGAGCTTGAGCTCACATTGGCTGGATGGAGTGTCAATGATTTGCTGCCTCGGTGGTCTTTGTAAATGGATGTTTGCCCACGGTTGGGGGCTCATTAAATGCCCCGCAATGATCTCTAGACGTTGCTGTTCCACGATTTGTTGTATTGGAGTGGCCATTAGTTTGCTGATTTGCTCTCAGAGAGACCGTGTTGCTCCTTCGATAGCTTCAACATTTGTGGTATCAGAAGACGATGTTGAAATTTTTGGCTCGATCAACTGATCTTGAGTTTATGGTTACATGAACTTGGGTATCTGTTCGGGACCTGGCGAGACACTTGCTGGCAAGACGCATGGCGTTGTGTTGGATGGTTGGATAGGAACTGGTGTGGGAGGCGTAATGTTTGAATTGTCTGTTTTTCTTAGCTTTGGTGCTGGGAATGTTTTTTCCAGGACCTCCAAGATGTCTGCGTCTGAGAGTTTAGACTCAACGTTTAGTTTACGTTTACATTGTTCTTTTTTAAAGAGGTTGAAGAGGGCACTTGAAATCGATGGGTTTGAGAGAGCTTGTTTCCCTGTCATTTTTCTTGCCTGAATTCTGATTGTGTTTTCTGCCGTCTAATGGTATAGAGGTTTTTCCTTTTGGTTTTACTGCCAGTGTCGGCTCTTAATAGTTGGTTTTCACTGGTCTTTCCCCCTTTTTGTTTTTACGGTTTTGTTTTTATTATAAGTTATTTTCCTTGGCCATGGAAGGGAGGAATTGCGTCCATTTTGTGGGAAGGTCTATTGAGCCGGACTTGAAGGGTCACCAGATTCCGTGATGACAGCGTTCTTTAGGGTAGTTTTGAGCAGGCGGGGTGGCCAATGTAGGGCCAGCGCTGTCCTGTGGTAAGTCGTTGATAGGAGGCCGTGGACCCCCCCCCTGCGCTGGTGATTCCGTCCAAGGGGGGCATGCCGCCAACAGATAGAGGTTCGCCGTGTATCATAGCTGTTGCCTGGATTATTGTTGGGCCGGGCCGTTCTGAACTGTCAGAATTGTGTCCAGGATCGTGTCGGCTGTTGATGTAATTTATGTTTCCATTTGCAGTGGGTTTGAGCATTGGCAACCCGACTTTCTGTGCAGCCTGTGGTGTCAAGCTGGGCCAGAGAAAGGGCTCCCCCAGGTCATCCTCAGACGGCCTCAGCGGTAAGCCCTCTCGCCAAAGCGGGACTCCGGCCCTGGCTACACCCAGACGCAGCCGCTGCAATGAACGCGGCTGCTGCAGAGACGGATAGCGTGCACGAGAGTTCACCAACTTGCGGTAAGTTCCCTAGATGTTTGGCCGGCTCCTCGGTTGAACCGGGACAGTCTCCAGCTGCCGTAGACATTTGGATGTGGCCAAATCCTTCCTGGGAAAAAGTTGCCGGGATGCATGTGTTTTTCAAGCTCCTCGCAGATGAGGATACTTCTGGGTTGAAAATAGAAGGGAGCGGAGTGTGTGGGGAGCTCTTGTTCCTCAGACGAGCTGAAGACGCTCCTCCAGCAGGTACGTTGTTCTTGCCTCTCTTCACCGGAGAGGCTAAAGCTGTTTTCTCAGGACGTGTTGGAGGGACAACGCTGCTCCGTAGGCAGCATTTCGGCTCACTGTCAGGAGAGATCGGGGATACATGGCGCCCTGGCCACCTCGGCCACCTGCTGACTGCAGGACTGCTCTACTCCGCGTCCCGCTCCGCGGAAGGTTCAAGTGTTTTGTGGGTCCTCCCACAAACAATAGCAATGGAGGAGAGACTGGAAAGGCAAACGGCAGAGCGGGGACTGCAGGACTGCTCTACTCGGCGACCTACACCGCGTTCCGCTCCGTGGAAGTTTCAAGTGTTTTGTGGGTCCTCCCACAAACAATAGCAATGGAGGAGAGAAGAGCTGGTGGAAGCGCCACTGGCACCTTTGTACGATCACTCGCCAGCGACGAACTCATAACCCCGTGCTTTCCCAGAAGTGATTGAAATGCTTTCCGTGTTTTGATATATCGACGTGTATAGAACCTGTTTAACCTTTTTCCTTCCTTAAACCTTTCCTTTCTGCAACCTAGTGTGATACATAAATGCCATTACTGTCCTTGTGATTGAAGTCACGCCAGGGTGTAGCAATTGTGTATGAAGCATATCCAAAGATTATCCACTAACTTGCTCTGATTCTGAAAAGTAATTTTAAAGTATATTTACATTGTTACATGAATTGCCTTTCTAAAGAACGCTTATTTAAAAATTGATGTTAATTAAATAAACAACTATTTATAACTGAAACCTTGAGTGTAAGTGTTACTTGGCTACTTGTATTTACAGATTTCATTTGTACTGCTCTACAGCTCAGTTATCCCTCTTGAGATAGGCCTGGCTGCTCAGTCACACTGCCAACCTGTGTAGTTCAGACCTATACCAAAAGGTGGGCTTATCTAATACCAAGCAGATAAGTTTTGTGTAGTCTCACACGTTCGAGGCCGACGCGAGGAGACGGATTGTTACTAAGCTGCAGGGATTTACCCGGGACTTATGGAATTAACGGAATATGACATGTACCTAATCAAGCCCTGTTTTGTTTTGAGAAAGGCTCTTGAGTAGCCGAAACACGTGTTAACAAGAATTTAAAGGGCAAATAAGGAATAAAAAGAAATGTTCTTTTGAAAATATTGAACTAACAAGTGTGGCGCAATTCTTGAGTGGCAGATTATCTATACACCAATTCGTACCCAACAAGTCAGCATGGAAATGTATTAATTGTGAGGGTGTTGTGTTCCTGCTTTTGACTGGCATGGCAAAGGATTCTCACCTAGTGGGTGCATGCTTTCTTTAGGCCTCTTTCTTCCACTTTGGCCCAACATAGTCTTAGGCTTTATCCATGCTACATTGGGGCTTGTGAGGGCGTTGGGTGCCTGCTTTTGACTGGGATGGCAAAGGATTCTCACAGGTGCATGCTATGTTTAGGCCTCTGGCTTCCACTTTGGCCCACCATAGTCTCAAGCTGTACCCTTGCCATGGTGGGGGATCATTCAGCATAAGTGCAACTAAGCAAAAGCAGACTGACCATCTGTACTGGTCTGCATATCATCCTACAAACTTACTGTTCTGAAGTAATCAGTAAATCATCCCCAAATCATCAAGAACAAACCTGTTTCATGGCAATGCTCTTGAAGTAATCAGCAGGTCATCCCAGAATCGTCCCCAAATCATCAGGGACAAACGTGCAATCTCTTGAAGTGATCAGTAGGTCATCCTAAAAGCATCAGGAACAAAGAGTTTTCTAAAATGGGGATGATGTTAGCATATTCATTAAATCATCCTAAGCCCATCCCCAAGTCCATCACCCACCATTCTGAGATATTTGCTGATGACTTTAACAGCGTGATGACGTCTGATGATGTGGGAATGTCTTCGAGTGTAGTTTGATCATCAGATGACCCAGGATGGTCTCTAAAGTCATCCTTTTAGACCAGGGTGGTGTCATTACGTTATTGTTCTAGCCAGTTCAACGTTTCCACTACCGGACCAGAAGAGAAACTTCGATTTTCACTCACAGGAAATATATTATTTCAACCCTTGTTCAGGTAGGTGTGTGACTCGCATACACACCAACCCATCCGGTTCAGGAGGGAGACTTGCAATTATTTTTAATTAAAAAAATAAAAAAAAGATCTTTCTCCACTTTTACCTTCTTAAGTTATCCCTGCTTCCAACGTGCCCTGTTTTTGATGAAGAATTCCTCTTCAGCATTTATAACCTTGGCATGTATGTGACTGCATCAGCTATATTAAAGGCAGAGAGAAAACGTTGTCCTAAATTCACATGCATCTGACCAGCCAGTATTTTGAGATGTTAACATACTATTTTAAGTGCTACATCGTTCATAGCAAGACCATACAAGACTTGTAAACTTCCATGTAACACTTCGCTATAAGGGGATCTCGTTGGTGTGAAAACCAGTGCGAGTAAACTGTTGAAATAATCCATCAACTCTACTTTAAGGAAGACTGTTGTAGTTTTGTATGGTAACTCAAGCTAGAATGCATCTTCGACTCATGAAGTAGCTGCTGCAGTTAATCAGAGCGGCAATGTGATTGTTCAATGTGAAGATCCTATCTAGGTGTTTAATTATGTTTGTAAATATATTTATACATAACTGAACAAAATATTCTACTAAATCATTTGCTGGGTGTATATTTTTTTAGGAGGGTGGCGGTGCCAAAATAATCAGCATCTCAAAAAGTGTTTTTCCTATTGAAAGTCCCCCCTTAACCATAAGTAGAGTCCTGATAGCAGTATATATATATATATATTCCCCCAGTTGAGTAATATTTGTTCTTGCAATAGCTTTGATAATTGCGCGTTTCCTTATTGAGCAAATTGTGAGACTTCCGAGGATGTGTTTGCGTTTAACATGGCTAGTTTTTATGTGCATAGCATCAGGATGGTTAGAAATGCAATAAAGTAGCTTTAGCATTTCACTCTTAGTTATGTCATTTATTTTTATACCACTATTATTTCCAGTCACTTAATTGTTGAAGCAGACTTGATGAAGTGATCATGCACTAAATGGTCTTTGAATTTGAACTATGCTGTTATATTGGCGGGGGTGGGGAGGGGTTTAATATCTTTTGGATATTGCATTTAGGGAAGGTTCATTGCTGGTACCCTTTATTACTTTTTGTATGCAGCAATGGCCATCCAGAACTGTGTATGAGTTCCAAATTCCTGCAAGCACCATTTTGCCCCCTCACCAAGCAATAAAATGCATTCTTAATCAAATATTGACTGCCGGTAAAGGATTTTATGTGTTCCAGTTATGCTTTCTGTGGCCATTCTTGATGGTTGGTGTTAGAATGGTGATTTTAATTACATTTCCTTGCATGTGTTTTAATGGCCTGATGTTGAGACTGAAGTGAATGTGGGTTGCACAAACAGGTTTTTGCTTCCCGTTCAACCTAAAGCTGCACCACACAAGTACAATTTTTGTTTTCGGAAGTATATTTTAGGAAATGGTTGCTACGTAGAATAAAAGTAATTGTTTGTAAACCTTGTTATAACCTTGAAATCTGTATTGGTATTCATGCTAAAGTTTCTGTGGTAAATCTCTAATCTCTGTAGTTTGTGTGTTGAAAAAAAAAAAGAAGTGAACTGTGGTGTTCAAGGAAAGAAAATTGCTTGTATGGCTTAGGTGAGCGAAATATATAATAAATGATTAAACCCGTTTAACCAGATAATGGAGCTCCATCTTAAAATCTGTTTTTTGTACATTGACTTTTGTAGCCAGGACTCCAAAGAATTACTAAACTGTGGTAAGGGGTTAAGAAAAACCTATTCAAATGAACTACGATTATGGAAAACTTGCATGGTGGTTCAATCACTTGTCACGGATTCATAGATAACTTCTTTTAGGCGGCTGAAATCAGAAACAGATTCTTGTATTCAGGAAGTTGTCATATTTGAATTCCAAGTTAAATTGTAAGTAGGGAAATCTAGACTATTCTGCTCTTCCATTTCAACATAAAGTTCCTACAGAAGCCGGTGATTCCAAGAACCTAGTTCAGAATGCAGCATGGACAGTCCACTTTGGGAGGGTTTTCTGTAATGGGTGTGATTTGATGTATTTTTTCCATTTGGACATATTTTTCATGATTTTGTAAATTCTGTATTTGCTTTTTGTCTTAACAGGCATGAAGCTTTTTAGGTGTTACGTTGATTGGTAAGTTCATTACGTTTTGTTGGTTGTATATTATAGGTTCAAGCATTTCACGTGCAGGTGTTAAAGTAGTGCATCTTCCATATCTGTATTCTTTTGCTTTAAGTTATTTTTCCATAACACAATATGACCACCATAATGTATAGCGCTGCCTAGGACTATTCAAATATAGCCATTCCAGTATTGAATGTTAACGTCTTAGTTCGCTCGTGAGACCATAACCAGATACCAACATTTGCTCTGTAATGTACGCGACGGAGGAGGTATACCATGGATCCCTGCATGGCCCCGAGCCCATCCCCCATCATTGTGTGTCTCTTACCAGGTTGTACTCAACCACCATGGGCAATGTTGAGAGACGTCTATACCTGGGCCCACAAGGCAGGGACAAAACCATAGGACGTGTAGTTTGTTGTGTCGCCACATGATATGGCTAATAGTGAGGTCTGGTTTGGGTAATGGCAATAGCTTGAAAGTGCAGTTTACCCAGCTTCCTATGGACCTTTTTATGCTTTTTTTGACCACACACAGAAGATGTACCAGAATGAAGGTAGAGATTGCTCGCTAAGCAAAACACTTATAGTCCTGGTACTAAGTATGCAACAGAAATGGTGGCTAGCCAAGGCCACCCAGACTGGGGCAACAGTGGCAGCTGGGGTTGTCTGGTATTGAGGGTGGGGAGGGTGGGGCGGGGGGGTGGTTGTGGTTTTGCAGTGTTGCTGAGAGGAGAGCAAGACCAGAGTGGAGGAGGCAGAAATGCGAGTTAAGGAATAAGGGAGGAGCAAAAATGGCAGAGGAGGGATTAAGAGGAGAAAAGACAGTGGAGATGGGAGAGCGACCATTGCAGAAGGAGACATGGGCAGAAGAGGTAAGAGTGGAGTCTTGGAATAAAGAACTAAAAAAGGGGTGGAAGAGGAGAGAAAGGTGGTGAGGTGAACGCTGCAGAGCAATGAGAAGGCTTGAAAGAATGAGAGCAGGAATAGGAAGAATATGGGGAAGTGTAAAAGGGAAGGGATCCAGAATCTAAATCAATAGTGGTGGAGAGAGAGGTCTGGTGGCAGCTGGAAGAGTAACCATCTGATCCTTGCATGCACCACAAATACGAGACCTTGAGTCCTGGGTTCTGACATGAAGGTGTCAGACGGCCGTTCCCCCCCTGCCCCCCCCCCCCCAATCAGGTCTATCCAAGGCACCAGGGCTGACGCCACTTTTTCCAGTAGTGCAGTTGGACATAGGTGCCATTCTGACAAGCTCAACCCAAGACTAGGTACACTACAATGTGCAAAGAAAGAAGTGTGTGTACTTTAAATTGTTTGATTACCAGGAAGGTGGACCTATTCAGGGAAATGAAGAAAGTACTTAAGACAACAGTTCTAGGACAAGCCACTCCGTGTGTCCACCCTATGTGTTGAGGCATGTGCTGTTTGAACGTGAGGTGTGTTGATATTGACCCCAAGGGACTTTGCACAGGGGGGCCAGTTTAGCGTGTGAATCCCTCGACGTTCATAGCAGAGAGCCAGGTCTGGATGTCAGGATGTTCAGTGTTGTTGGTCATGTGAGGAGACAGGAATGAGACGCAGATACAGAGGATTCATGTTTTGGGATAAAAATCAAAAGGGGTTGGGAAAATGCCTCACTATCCCTAGTCTAAGCAGTATTTCTCTACCTCGACCAAAACAAATGGATCTGTCCTTTGTCAAGATGTCCAAAGTTAATCCTATTCTGGCCCTCACACTCTGGATCTTGAAGGTGCACAAATGTTCGAATCGAAAACTAAAATGTCAGCTCAACCAAAGAGTTCCAAACGGAAAAATGTTCAAAGTTCCTGGGGATTACTCACTTCACCATTATGAGTTGACAAACAAAAGAATGACCACATTCCTGGTAAGCCAAGAGGTTATTTCTTTCCTCTCAGAGGGTCCACAATTCTAAGGGAAATGATTTGCTTCCCCAAGCTACTTTTCACACACAAGATAGTTCAGAATCCCAAGGGCATGGGTCTTCGTTGGAGTTCTCTTGCAAGTTACAACTTCGGTGCGAGACTCACTCGCGGGTCACCTGGTATAGTCCCCTGTCAGGTTCTTTTCCACTTTTTCCAACAACTCATAACCTCCAGGGCATGGGTCTTCCTTGAGCTTATCTACTTCTAATGGTTTATGGTTCACACGTGACTGTCCCTGCTGTAGTCCCTTGCCAAGTCTTTTATTCAGACTGTGTGTTTTAACCTGCAGTCCTTCTCAAATACTTGGCTCTTCCTGTTATGCTCTCCTGGCAGGACCTTTATGTGATTATCTTCTCTTTTGTCCATGAAACAATGTTTCACCAAAATTGGCTTGTTGGGTTTTGTTCAGCATAATTCTCTTTAATATTCACTGTTGCCTTCACTTTGCTTTCCTCGGTTCAGTGACCCATTTGTGGTACAATTCACAAGTACTTGGTTCATCATACGCTTCATTCTATGACTCTTGTGTCCCTTGCTCTATGCGGCATAGACTTTTAAGTAACCCGTTTGACTCTCCTGTGCTTAGGGTGCTGGAAATGCTCTTTGCTGGTGTTCGTACTGGTTTTCTTTACTCCGCTGGCTGTACTGGTAGCCGTTGTGCCTTCTCAATGTATCTTCCACCTGTGCGCGGCTCCTGCTGCTTCACACTCTCTGTGGCAGCTTCTCTACACCCCAACTTCCTCAAGGGGTCTCGCCTGCGCTCAGCTTCCTGTGGCATGCTCCTGCCTGGCATTCGGACCGGCAGAGTGCATTGTGGTTAACGCCCGCTCCTGGAGCTCACAGCCCTCATCAGCTGTGCCGTATTTAAAGTTTCCGGCCTAAGACTAGACCGCAGCATTGGTTTGCCGGTCCTAGTTATCTTTATTGCTCTGGCTCTCTTCCTCGTCCCAGTTGTTGTCAGATTGGTTTTAGCATAATACTGAGGAAGTTGATGTTGGACTCTATTGGGAGTAATCGTCGCTGCTTCCTGTCTCTTCCTCATCCCTGTTGGAAGTGAAGTTGGCAAGGGGTTGAGGGAGAATATTACAATAAGCCATCAGGGCCTGGGAAAGGGCAGGGACATCACTAGAGGGAAGTGGAGGTATGTGATTTATTTTTATTTCACCCTTAACCCCCCCTGAGCCCCGCCCAACAATGACTTTTCCCCCCTGGGGTCAACCTCCTCTCCCACAGATAGCAACCCCCAGGATCAGGTAGCGACTGCTGTCCCCTGGCCACATGGGAAGAGGCTATCCTGGGAAAGGAGTGATTACAGTGATTCATCAGTTAGCAGTAGGAATTTAGTCTTGAGCTTCAGGTAAACCCTGGAGATATAGGACTGGATCAGTGTGAGGCAGGCTTTGACCCTGCGGATGTGTTCGATGGAGGATATCTTTAGGTTAATTCTGAGCGGTTCCATGTAAAGAACGAAGATCACTGGGACAGGATGGATCCCGGCAGGACTTAGTTGGTGATCTGGATCATTGTATGAACTGTTGGTTCTCAAGGTAGGATTTGAACCAGCTGAGGATGATCTTGTTGATCTCCATGTGGCTAAGTAGATTGTTAGTGAGTCTCTGTTGATCTCCATGTGGCGATGTAGATTGTCGGCGAGTGTCTGGTGGTCTACTGTGTCAGATGCTGCTGAGAGGTCAAGGAGAACTAGGAGGCAAGGATGGCCATCATCGAGGATTTTAAGAGCATTGTCGATCACCTTGATGGCAGCTGTTTCTGCACTGCATCTTGGTCTGGAGCCAGATTTTTGGAACTGAAGGAGGTCATTAGCTTCAATGTGTTAAGAGGAGTGTTGTGGCTACTGTTTTCTCAAGGATCCTACCTAGAAAGGGAAAATGGGCAAGGGGGAGGTAGTTGCTGAGATCGCCAGGGTTCTTGTGTTGGCCTCTGAAGAAGCAAGAGAATTTGTCTGATCTTGAGGGTCGAGGGGGAAAGTGCCTTGAGTTGGTGAGATGTTGATGATTGTCAGGTGAGGGAGGAGTGCTTCAGTCAGAAGGGTCTTGAGTAGGGAGGCAGGGAGGATGTCATCTGCATACTATGTGGCCTTAAGGATGCTGAGGTGGTAGTGAGGTCTTTCATAGTTGGTGTCTTGTAAGCTGTTAAGGTTTTGCAAGATGGGGTGTGCTTCGGTTGGGTCAGACAGAGGGTTGATGCAGTGCCAGAGGACACTGCTTTCATTTTTGGCCTTGGCTATTATGTTTTGGTTGTAGTTGGCTTGGCAGTGTTGATCAGTCTCCTGCATGTATTGCAGAGTTCCTTGGGCAGTGCAAGTTCTGATGCGCATCAGGATTTCCGCCAATTCTTTAGTTTTTTTCTGATGGTGCGCATCAGGATTTCCACCAATTCTTTTGTTTTTTTCTGATGTTTCTTTTTTTGAGGTGGAGTTCCTGAGTATACCAGGTTGCTGAAGGTTTAGGCTTGAGGGTGCGCCACTTCACTGGGGCATGTTGGTTGAGGGTGGTGTTGAGTTCTTGGAGAAGCGAGGTGCAGTCAAGGTACATCAACCCATGTCAGGTGGAGTTTGGTGAGGTCTACTGTGAGAGCCTCTGCTGGGAAGTTCTTGAAGGAGATGGAAGGCTTGTTTACCAATGGCTTTGCTGGAGGGGTGTGGTGTGACTAATCTCAAAGGAGATTGCCAGATGGTCTGGCCAGTAGAGCCGACTAGGAGACGAAGGGTGGGCAGTGTGGTGTTGAAGAGGTCAAGGATATTACCTTTCCTGTGAATTTGTTCTTTTGTATCGAGTAGGCAGTGACGATCTTTCTTCATTGTTTTGGTTGCTGGGTTACCAGGGATGTTGAAGTCGCTGAGGAAGATGTTGATGGCATGTGTGAGATGGAAGGAAGAAAAAATGGGCGGAGCCCTCTTTTTTTGGGGGCCTGACTCTAGAGGGTTGAGAGGTACAGAGATAAAGGGTAGTGGAGTCAACGGCTACCCAGGCCAAAGGTGTGACAGGGGGTCACAATACTCCTTGCAGGAGAGCTAGGAGAGTACTAGCTCGAAAAAGAGATCACCGTAAGGTACAAAAAACAGGAAGGTTTATTTTAACAAGAAGACATATTTACAGAATTCTTTGTGCCGTGGCACATAATATATGCATACTGAAGTACATTTATAGTCTGCATATCGGTGGGTTAGTAATAAATAGTGACAAACTATTCCATGTATTGTTTACATTCACAATACATTAACATTGTCGACACATTAATTGGTGTTTCTGGTTCGGTAGGTTGATGGCAAAGGGCAGTGGCTGGATGAAATGGAGCAGCACTGCAAAGTCGTACCGAACTGTCTTCAGGACATAAAGTCGTGGTCGGACTTGGTTAAGTAAGATGGGCGTCATCCTATAGTTTAAGAATGGAGAACGCATTTAGATACGGTGATGCAAGAATTGCCAGATAATGAAAGTAGAGCTGCAAGGAGTCGACCTACCATGTCCAAGTAAGTTGACGCCATGGCGGTGGTCTTGTTTTCCCAGCTGTTGATTATTACGGCTGGGGGGGCAGTCTGCGGAAGTCAGATGCCTGAATCTAATTGGAAGGGGGTCAAAAATGACAATTTGATACATGGCGGTGGGAAGCGCTTAGTGCAAGAAAAGGTTGAGGTACAGGTAAGCTCTTGTCGTGCGTGGGTTGGTGATACGTTTTCGAGTAAGGTCCATCAAAGTGAATGACCTTCGTGAGTTTTGAATGCATAAATATGGCAGATAACCGTGCCTATGCGATTGATGCAGGAGGGATTGTTAACATGAGTCAAAAGCGGCCAAAGAGACGTGACTGGGTCACAAAGTGTTAAAAGTGGAAAAGCATCAAAATGCAAGAAACTTGGCCGTGACTGTGCTATTGGTTCAGGAGGGCTGTTATTATAAAAGCCCTGTCAATTTTAATGGCGGCCAAAGGAAGGTGACTAGGTCACAATGTGTTAGAGTGGATTTCATCAAACAGGGATCAAAGAGTGAGAGCCCAGACACGTGATGAATTAGCGCTGATAAAAACGGCAGTAAATCAAGAAAGTGAGCGGGCTGAGTCTTACCTGTGCCAAACTGAGAAGGAACTGTGTCACTGCAGGCTGTTGTGCGCATGAGTGCCCTGGAGGACAGTTATTTAACCAGAACGAGGCTAAGGCAGGGCGCCGCGATCGCGCATGTGCAAAAGGGCAGTGTCTGAGTGCTGGTGTGCATGCATAGCTCTGGGGCGTCAGTCTTCAGGCAAACCAATGTCAATAGTGCATGAACTGGTATTTTGTCACAATAAATACTGGTTGTAGAAAACAAAAGCATAATAATGTATGAAACATTTTGTATGTGAGCTGGTCGTAATGCCAGGGCTGTATACTGTTTGAACCGAACATGAGCTAGTATTTTGTCATAATAATTAACAAAAGCATAATCTCATCTGGAGACCTTTTGTATGCGTGTTAGTCATAGTAACAAGGATAAACAATTCTGGTATTTCAAAAAAGACCCCGTGATGTCTTGGTTGTAAAGCATCCGAGCATGAAATGCACACGCGGGGTAAGAGAGAGTCGTCATCAATATAACAATACACATGATTGGTGCGGTTGCAATGTTAGATGGTCCATGTGTAAAGTACCGATGGCATTTTTAGAAACAATCGGTGCAGACTTTGTGGTTACAAGAAAAATATTAATACGAAAAACACAAAAGGAACTTTAGGAACATAATATTGGCATGCATTGATGCATGCGTGGCCCGGTCTTGGAGGATGGGTGACTATTGTGCTTAGTGGTGTGGTATAGTAGGAAAATAGTTTTACAACATTTTACATTCGGCTTAGCCTATCACATTGATGTGGGAAACCCTGATCTATTTGTTGAAGAAGAGGTTCCATTCAATGGAAATTTTCAGGCCTTGTCTGACAGAATCAAGGCGGTAGATCCATTTTTGCTCAAGTTTGCAAAGGGCAAGGTCTCTATTGCCACCACGGAAGGGGTTGCCCACTGTTTGCAGTATTGTCCAGAAGATATTGTTGTGGGTATGCTTCATGGCTTTGAAATGTGCCACTAGGGGTTTGTCTTCTACTTGATTGCGTACACATGACCGATGTTCACAGATGCTTTGTCTGATTTCTCTCTTGGATTTACCTACGTAAATGAGGTCGCAAGGGCATTTGATGATGTAAACGGACCATTTGGTTTTGCAATTGGTGAAGGAATTTAGAGTCCACAGGTTTCCTTTCAAATCGATTGTCTTGAGGTTTTCGTCAGTGTGCAGATGGAGCAATTACCTCACTTGAAATGGCCTTTTACTGGCGGCAGGTTCCATAGTGGCTTGTGTGCTGCTCGAGACATCTACTTCCGTGTATGTGTGTACAAGGCGATCTTTTAGGTTACGGCTGCGTTTGAACGCAAATCTAGGTTTCTCTGGTGCGAAAGAGTCAGTGTAGAGCTTGTCCCAGTGTTTAAGGACCCCCTTTTTGATTGAATTGCTCAATTGAGTGAAAGTCGTGACGCAGGTCATTTTAGTGTTGGACTGTTCTCTTTTAGTTGCGGTGAGGCAGGAGTCTCGATTGGTGTGTTTCACTCGTTTGCTGGCTTGACGGACGATGTGGCTGGGGTACCCTCGTTCTTTAAGGCGGGTTGCGAGTTCTTTCCTTTTAGATTCATACTCGACCAGTGTAGAGCAATTCCGTCTAATGCGTAGAAATTGGCCATATGGAAGATTCATCCTGAGGCCTGTCGGATGGAAACTGGAGTATCCAAGTAAAGTGTTTTTGGATGTCGGTTTACGATATAAGGTGGTACTTAGTGAGTTATTTTGATTTTTGCAAATTTCAAGGTCTAGAAAAGGTATTCTGTCTTTGTTGAGGTCTATCGTGAATTTAATGCAGTTCTGTGAGTTCAACCATTGTAGGAACAGGTGAAGATTCTCTTCGGTCCCTTTCCAGACCATGAATACGTCATCAATATATCGTAACCAGCAACCGATCGAGTTTTTGAAAGTGTTATGTTCATTGTAGATTGAATTCTTTTCGAAGGCGTCCATGAACAGGTTAGCTACATCTGGGGCAAAGGTGGCCACCATACTGGTCCCGTGACACTGCTGGTAAAAAGTCTGTTTGAAGATGAAATAGTTCTCCATGAGGGCTATTCGAGTGCATTCAAGAAGGAATGCTTTAGGTGGTTCCGCTGATGTTCTGTTGTCTAGGTAGGTTTTAAGTACTTGTAGACACTCCAGTTGTGGGATGCTTGTATATAGTGACTCTACACCCAGCGTTACTAGTAGGTCTTCTTGTTCAGCTTGTATGGTGTCCAGTTTTTTTTATCATGGCCGTGGTATCCTGGATATAGGACGGCATTTGGCAGATGAAGGGCCTTAGGAAGTGGTCAATGTAGATGGATAGTGGCTCGAGGACTGATCCAATGCCTGCCACGACTGGTCTTCCAGGTGGATTAAGTGGATTTTTGTGGATCTTAGGGAGCAGGTAGAAAGCAGGGATGATGGGGTGTTGGTTTACCAGAAATGCTTTCTCGTCGTCGTCTATCCACCCTTCATCATGTGCATGACCCATCAAACTTGTGACCCCATGATGACCCCATCATCCCTGCTTTCATCCTGCTCCCTAAGATCCACAAAAATCCACTTAATCCACCTGGAAGACCAATCGTGGCAGGCATTGGATCAGTCCTCAAGCCACTATCCATCTACATTGACCACTTCCTAAGGCCCCTCATCTGCAAAATGCCATCCTATATCCAGGATACCACGGCCATGATAAAAAAAACTGGACACCATACAAGCTGAACAAGAAGACCTACTAGTAACGCTGGGTGTAGAGTCACTATATACAAGCATCCCACAACTGGAGTGTCTACAAGTACTTAAAACCTACCTAGACAACAGAACATCAGCGGAACCACCTACAGCATTCCTTCTTGAATGCACTCGAATAGCCCTCATGGAGAACTATTTTATCTTCAAACAGACTTTTTACCAGCAGTGTCACGGGACCAGTATGGGGGCCACCTTTGCCCCAGATGTAGCTAACCTGTTCATGGACGCCTTCGAAAAGAATTCAATCTACAATGAACATAACACTTTCAAAAACTCGATCGGTTGCTGGTTACGATATATTGAAGACGTATTCATGGTCTGGAAAGGGACCGAAGAGAATCTTCACCTGTTCCTACAATGGTTGAACTCACAGAACAACTGCATTAAACTTACGATAGACCTCAACAAAGACAGAATACCTTTTCTAGACCTTGAAATTTGCAAAAATCAAAATAACTCACTAAGTACCACCTTATATCGTAAACCGACATCCAAAAACACTTTACTTGGATACTCCAGTTTCCATCCGACAGGCCTCGGGATGAATCCTCCATATGGCCAATTTCTACGCATTAGACGGAATTGCTCTACACTGGTCGAGTATGAATCTAAAAGTAAAGAACTTGCAACCCCCCTTAAAGAACGAGGGTACCCCAGCCACATCGTCCGTCAAGCCAGGAAACGAGTGAAACACACCAATCGAGACTCCTGCCTCACCGCAACTAAAAGAGAACAGTCCAACACTAAAATGACCTGCGTCACGACTTTCACTCCATTTGAGCAATTTAATTTAAAAAAGGCTTCCTTACACACTGGGACAAGCTCTACACTGACTCTTTCGCACGGAGCCGTAACCTAAAAGATCGCCTTGTACACACAGACACAGAAGTAGATGTCTCGAGCAGCACACAAGCCACTATGGAACCTGCCGCCAGTAAAAGGCCATTTCAAGTGTGGCAATTGCTCCGCCTGCACACTGACGAAAACCTCAAGAAAATCGATTTGGAAGGAAACCTGTGGACCCTAAATTCCTTCACCAATTGCAAAACCAAATGGTCTGTTTACATCATCAAATGCCCTTGCGACCTCATTTACGTAGGTAAATCCAAGAGAGAAATCGGACAATGCATCTGTGAACATCGGTCATGTGTACGCAATAAAGTAGAAGACAATCCCCATAGTGGCACATTTCAAAGCCATGAAGCATACCCACAACAATATCTTCTGGACAATACTGCAAACAGTGGGCAACCCCTTCCGTGGTGGCAATAGAGACCTTGCCCTTCGCAAACTTGAGCAAAAATGGATCTACTGCCTTGATTCTGTCAGACAAGGCCTGCACATTTCCATTGAATGGAACCTCTTCTTCAACACATAGATCAGGGTTTCCCACATCAATGTGATAGGCTAAGCCGAATGTAAAATGTTGTATTACTATTTTCCTACTATACCACACCACTAAGCACAATAGTCACCCATCCTCCAAGACCGGGCCACGCATGCATCAATGCATGCCAACATTATGTTCCTAAAGTTCCTTTTGTGTTTTTCGTATTAATATTTTTCTTGTAACCACAAAGTCTGCACCGATTGTTTCTAAAAATGCAATCGGTACTTTACACATGGACCATCTAACATTGCAACCGCACCAACCATGTGTATTGCTATATTGATGACAACTCTCTCTTACCCCGCGTGTGCATTTCATGCTCGGATGCTTTACAACAAAGACATTGCAGCCGCACCAATCATGTTTTTTCATTATATGATTATATTGATGACTCTCTCTTACCTTGCATGTACATTTCATGTTTTGGATGCTTTACAACAAAGACATCACGGGGTCTTTTTTGAAATACCAGAATTGTTTATCCTTGTTACTATGACTAACACGCATACAAAAGGTCTCCAGACGAGATTATGCTTTTGTTAATTATTATGACAAAATACTAGCTCATGTTTGGTTCAAACAGTGTACAGCCCTGGCATTACGACCAGCTCACATACAAAATGTTTCATACATTATTATGCTTTTGTTTTCTACAACCAGTATTTATTGTGACAAAATACCAGTTCATGCACTATTGACGTTGGTTTGCCTGAAGACTGACGCCCCAGAGCTATGCATGCACACCAGCACTCAGACACTGCCCTTTTGCACATGCGCGATCGCGGCGCCCTGCCTTAGCCTCGTTCTGGTTAAATAACTGTCCTCCAGGGCACTCATGCGCACAACTGCCTGCAGTGACACAGTTCCTTCTCAGTTTGGCACAGGTAAGACTCAGTCCGCTCACTTTCTTGATTTACTGCCGTTTTTATCAGCGCTAATTCATCACGTGTCTGGGCTCTCACACTCTTTGATCCCTGTTTGATGAAATCCACTCTAACACATTTTGACCTAGTCACCTTCCTTTGGCCGCCATTAAAATTGACAGGGCATTTATAATAACAGCCCTCCTGAACTCCTGCACCAATCGCACAGTCACGGCCAAGTTTCTTGCATTTTGATGCTTTTCCACTTTTAACACTTTTTGACCCAGTCACGTCTCTTTGGCCGCTTTTGACTCATGTTAACAAACCCTCCTGCATCAATCGCATAGGCACGGTTATCTGCCATATTTATGCATTCAAAACTCACGAAGGTCATTCACTTTGATGGACCTTACTCGAAAACTAATCACCAACCCACGCACAACAAGAGCTTACCTGTACCTCAACCTTTTCTTGCACTAAGCGCTTCCCACCGCCATGTATCAAATTGTCATTTTTGACCCCCTTCCAATTAGATTCAGGCATCTGACTTCCGCAGACTGCCCCCCAGCCGTAATAATCAACAGCTGGGAAAACGAGACCACCGCCATGGCGTCAACTTACTTGCACATGGTAGGTCGACTCCTTGCAGCTCTACTTTCATTATCTGGCAATTCTTGCATCACCGTTTCTAAATGCGTTCTCCATTCTTAAACTATAGGATGACGCCCATCTTACTTAACCAAGTCCGACCACGAATTTATGTCCTGAAGACAGTTCGGTACGACTTTGCAGCGCTGCTCCATTTCATCCAGCCACTCCCCTTTGCCATCAACCTACCGAACCAGAAACACCAATTAATGTTTCGACAATGTTAATGTATTGTGAAAGTAAACAATACATGGAATAGTTTGTCACTATTTATTACTAACCCACCGATATGCAGACTATAAATGTACTTCAGTATGCATATATTATGTGCCACGGCACATAAAGAATTATGTAAATATGTCTTCTTGTTAAAATAAACCTTCCTGTTTTTTGTACCTTACAGTGATCTCTTTTTCGAGCTAGTACTCTCCTAGCTCTCGTGCAAGGAGTATTGTGACCCCCTGTCACGCCTTTGGCCTGGGTAGCCGTTGACTCTACTCCCCTTTATCCATGTGTGAGATGGAGCATATGTAGGGGGCCTGACTCTGAAGGGTAAATGGGGACTATCAAAAAAACAGTATGTAGAGTCAACGGCTACCCTTTTCATTGACGCACAGGAGGTGCACCTATCCTACAGTATAGGATAGGTGCACCTCCTGTGCATCTATGAAAAGGGTAGCCGTTGACTCTACATACTGTTTTTTTGGCATGTGTGAGAGACATGGTGGTGAAACGTCTGTGAAGTCTTTGATGAAGGAGATATTGGGCTTGGGTGGTCTGTAAATGTGATTAAAAGTGACTGACGGTTAGGGGGAAAGCAGAAAGTGGCAGGATTCGTTTTTTCGAGAAAAAAAAAAACAAACAATGGTGGCGACGTCCAATTGGGTGGATGGCCATGATGCCTTGTGAATGATGGCGAGGCCTCTGCCGATCATGTTGGATGGTCTCATTGTAGAATTCCGTAGCCATTGGGAGTGAGGACATCTAGGATGTGGTTGGAAGTGGCTGTCATGCAGGTCTCAGTAATGAACGTGGCATCCGAGTCATGTGTGGTGATGAGTTTGGCGATGTCTGCTGCATGGTTGATTGCTGAGCGAGCAACACTGGCGAGCATCAGTTTCGTGTAATGTGGATGATGGAGTGGTGATGGTGTGTGTGGTGACATGGTTGAGGTTGCTGCGATGCTGTGTCCATGTTTCTGGTCAGTGGCATGGTTGGCAATGAGTGTTAATGGTAGGAATGTGCTGTTGGGAGAGAGGAGTAAAACACACCTCTTCTACTCGCTAAAAGGGGTCATTTTTTTTTAAATGGAGCCACCTAACCCATCACGTCTACCAGACATGCCTCTTTGGCCTTACTTGGAACACAATCTGACCCTTGACCATTGCATTTCTCACCATAGGCTGTATTAAGCTGTTAAAATCTGTAATGAGGAGACCGTCCACCACCAGTAATGCAACTACTCTATGTTGGCCCCTGCAGAGGCAGAGGAATGTTTTTGAAACCCTTCGTTCGTAAACCAGCTTAATCTGGCGAGTAGAGGTGAATTTCTTCCTTAAAGCCAAACTTTGCTGGTTATTTAAGTAAAGATATCTTGGTTTGGGAAGTTGATGGCTTGTATTTTTATAGACCCTAAAGATAGCCATGTCTGTGTGGGTTTTATAGCATGAAGTGATCAGGGAAGAAACAGCTTTAAGTGAGTAGCTTTACATGGCGGGCTTACACACAACTAGGGTGTGATGTTGAGAAACCTGAAGGTGTCTCACCCGCTAGTGCCCGAGGATCTGTCATGCAGGTGGCCATCACTATTGGATCCAGTTCCTGGGCGTCGACTAATGCGGGAGGACCACCTGGATGGGGGTCTTCAGGGAGTGGAAGTGGGACATCGAAGGGTGAGACGCGGTATCCCCTTCTTCATGACACCTTGTCCCCATCATGCCCAGTAGGATAGTTAGAAACTCCACCCCACCCCCCTTTTCCAACACAAACACTTTCTTGCACCGTGAGATGACCACGTACTACCACCAGAGCCATTTACCGGCCATGTCGCAACTCAAGGGTCAGGCAGAGCCAGGCAATTGCAGATAACTACACACACACACCTGACTGTCTTTTCCCTTACCCCCAGGGATAAAAGGCGGAGCACACTTTGAGCAAGGCTGAACCCACGAGGAAGGAGCTATTCCGGGTCGGCAGTTCAAACGGAGGAGAAAGGCAGTGAGACCTGAAAGGACAAGCAGGGAATTGCCCTTGCACTTTTCAACCCACACCTGCCAAACCTCTGAGAAAGGAAACGCAAGACGGTGAATCGCAGCTGGCGAAAGGTGTGACGAATTCAGTGGTACATGGGACCCTCCCACACGGATAGCCAGGGCGGGGACAAGCGGTTGCCATTAGGGTGCTGTCCTTGACTCCAGAGGCAAAAAAAATGCCAACAAGTTCAGCACAGACGGTGAGTCGGAAGAGAGTGATGGTCGACCGTACTGTGTTAGGCTCAAGGTTGCAGTGGCAACATTGTTTATGAAGAAAGAAGTTAATATACCAAGCTCTTTTGTGAGTGAAATTGGTACTAGAAACAGTGGTCCCGTGCCACGTGGGTGCTCATTCGAAGGACTCTGGCTGGCACCCCTCTCCTGAACAAAGAGAATCTATTGACCAAAGATTGTGGAACTACAAATACCAAGTGGCCTTGGGGAAGGCCAGTGTGAGGTGTCAAAGTGGTCATACAAGGGTCAAGCTAAATCCCTTGTACAGTTGAAAGTCTTTGACATGATGGAAAAACTAAGTGAAGTGTGAGGGATGCCTGCGAATTGGGGTAAACAGTAACGCACCTGAGAACATTGTGACGACCAGCGTGTACCCCGACTGAGGGATGTCCACAGAGAGTTGTTGGTCTAAGCCCGACTGAAGAGGCTAACCTTGAGAGAAGGATCGGAGCCCGGCTGTGGGGGATCCGAGGCTGAGTTGATCGGACCCCAGCCTTAACATCATTATTTTGTGAACACTATTTTCTTCTGAACATTAACCCACACTATTTTGTAGCATAGCGGTAAGGTTAGGCAATAGATTTTTTTCGTATAGGCCCTTTCTATGACTATACTCCAATAGGACTGTATTATTATTATTATTATTTGATGGTCGTACCTTGCTCCCATCTTAGATTTAGGTTTAGAGTAGGCGTTTATCTCCCCCATTTTACCGTTTAATAAACACCCTTGAACTGTGATAACTTGTGTCTGTCGTACTTTGATACCATGCCTTCCTTATATATGGTGTCAGGAGTGGAATTTGACTCAATTGAAATTAATTGGGGAACCCTACAATTTCAAAAACCTAGTCGTACAGCTCTGTTGCCACGAAATAATCGATATGTTTTGATATCTGTAGCAGTAGGGAAGCTGTTATTCCCCCATGGGAAAAGAGGAATGTTCCCTACAGATCTGGTTTTGATACCCCCTCCAGGGTGTTACATAAGGATGGCCCTAAAATCTGACCTAGTGTGGAAGTTCGTTATAGACATTTTAGCAGGCGTCATCGATTCCCGACTTCCGGGAGACATAAAGGGTCTCTTACAGAATCATGGTGAAATCCCAAGTATGTAGTAAGGATCAAATTGCTCAAGGAAGTTTGGAAAGGGCTCCATTTCCCCAGTTTAAAGAAAGTGAACCAGACGACAGAGGTACATTAAGCTTTGGGGAAGCTGATAAACCTTTTTAATGTCAAAGGAAGGGAGAAGAGCCTACACTCTATCCTGACCTAGCTTTCGCTCAATGATCCAGCTCTTGCTGAAGCTTTTCTATAAGCTATTCTGGAAGGAGAAGGTATAGAGAAGGGGAGCCCCTTTTTCTTCTTAAAGCAGGGGTTGCTATATATATATAAGTGGTACTTGAGATTGTGCACTCACATCTTACTGGGGGCACTAAGGACAATCCAAAACCCAGGCACATATTAGTGGGATGTTTCACTGGCGAGGTATCCACGCCGATATGAATACCTTTATCCAAATGTGTGAAATATGTCAGAAAACCAGCATGCACATCCCATTACCTGCCCCTTTGAATCCTTTACCAATCATAGAAGTCCCTTTTTCAGGAATCGGGATGGACATCATTGGGCCTCTAGCAACATCCAGACTAGGCAACAAATATGTCCTCATGATTGTTGACTATGCAACCAGATACCCAGAAGCATTCCCAATGCAAAATAATACCACCCAGCAAATCCTTAAATGCCTCCTACTGTATTTCTTTCTAGTGTCGGCTTTCCGGAGGATATACTAACCAATCAAGGTTAACATTTTATGAGCAAGCTTATGGCAGAAGTCAAAGAACTACTCCATATTACCACCTTATGAGATTCTGTGTACCATCCCCAAACCGATGGCGTGGTAGAAAGATTCAATAAAACTCTGAAATTAATCCTACGAAAATTGGTAGACAAGGAAGGGAAGGACTGGGACCGAATTATCCCTTGGATACTATTTGCAGTAAGGAAAACCACTCCGGCCTCTACAGGATTCGCTCCTTTTGAACTGCTTCATGGTCGAGAGCCTAGAGATGTCCTGGACATGCGCCGGGAAATCTGTGAAGAACGGGAAGAGGCGCCCATTCCCATCTCGCAAACCACTACTGGAATGCAAGAGCATATGATACTTGTTCAAGATCTAGACTGTGCTCATATGAAAAAAGCTCAGAGCCAACAAAAATCCACTTGCGACAGGAAGGTGAGCTCAAGATCGTTCTCAATAGGACAGAAAGTACTGGTCCTCTTATGAAAACAAGCTTGTCTCTAAGTGGCATGGGCCCTATGAAATACTGGAACGAACAGGAACCTGTACTTGTAAAGTAGCCCAACCGGACAGGAAACAGGTCCAATTATATCACTGTCATGGCCACTGGCCCAGAAACACAGCCTCCACACCATCAGGGGACAAGGGCAAGGGGTAACATAACCTTTGATTGTCCCTTTGGGACAATACAGCATAAGGGACTCAGTTGGACTCCGTCCTGGCGCCTTTAGCGCCAGGCTCATGAACAAATATAAACGGACCCACCTGGTTTGGTGCAAAGTGCTTTATTTTACATGCAGGAATCTCTACGTGCATTGGTTCGGGAGCAGCTGCTGGGCAAAGCTGGATTGCACATGCAGCATCCTTAGGAGTGGCAGGGTGGGGCCCGTGAGTCAAGACTTATGGGCGTGGCCAGAGCTATAAAAGCCCGCCCAGCCTTCATGCAAGCGCTTCACGTTATTCTGCTGATGGCAGCGTAACGCTCACCGCCACCTGAGCGCATCTTACCTTAGTGTTCCAGTTACCAGCGTCAGCATCTTACCTTTGTTTCTAGCAACAAGCATCAGCATCTTACCTTTTTTTCCAGCCTCAACACTTACCTTGGAACCTGCTTTCTCCGGCACGCATAATCAGGTACTCTGGCATTCATCAGTCATCTCCAGACCTCCGGAAGGCAGCACTAAAACCCCGACATTGCAGCCCAGCGAGCAATCCTGCGAGAGAAAAGATCAAGACAAGGTTAGATCTCACAAAGACATTGCGTTTAAGGTCGCGCTTTTAACAAATCTTCGCGCTCAACCTTAAACCAACGCTCACCTGCTGTCGGAGCATCGTGGGCTCCATTCTCTTCCATTTTGGCCTCGCTTCATGCACCGCAACTACTGCAGGGCCGCAACTTCACCTGTGGGGAGAAAACAGAAGAAAGACATAATTAAAAGACACAGACAATAATCAGTAAACAACATCACAATATTTTAAAGCCTTAAGACACTTACCATCAGGAGTGTCTTAGCCACTGCTGGACTGGGCTGCCACCTACAATGGACCAGTGAAGTAACTCGGTCCATCCAGAGCACCCCTGCAGTGAGAAGCAGGACGGAGAGCTCATCATCATTAATCAACAGGGGAGCTTATATGGGTCGGCGCATGCTCACCACACTTTGGGAAGAAGGGTTCGAGAGGGAGAACAGTCGCATAGCAGCATTCTCACGATCTCTCATCTCACGCAGGAGCAGTGTCACCAATCGCTGCAGCCCACAGCATATGTGCAGGGGAAGAAGCCCGACCAGGGTGACCCATTTCCATGGAGGGTTGCAACCATGCCCCAACGTCCCCGCGGAGACCAGATCAGCATAACAATCACGTAAATCTCGGAAAGAGAACCTGTCGGCCACCCATGCCAAAGTACTATCCTTTTTGGTGCCAGAAGAAATGGACAGCTATTCAACAAGATGATCTAAAAGATGTAGTTGCATCATTTCCCGCCGTATTTTCAGAAAAAAACAGGAAGAGTCAAAGGCACATACCACTATATTAGAACACCTACCACTATATTGGAACACCTAAGTGTAAAGTGGTTCATTTAAAACCGTATAGACTCCCACAAGCCTGTAAACAGATAGTGATTGAGGAAGTAAATAAAATGTTGAAAGCAAATATTATCGAGCCTTCGTCGAGCCCATGGTCCTCCCCTATCATGTTGGTCACTAAACCTGACATTCCCTGCGGGTTTTGCATGGATATCGGTCAAGTTAATGCCATTTCCGATTTCAATGCCTACCCCATGCCAAGCATCAATTACCGTCTTGATCAACTCTGAGCAGCCACCTTTCTGTCCAGCTTAGATTTGAAAAAAGGGTACTGGCAAGTCCCAGTATATGGGCCAGACGCAGCTAAGACTGTTTCAATTCAAAATCCTCCCTTTTGGTTTACACGCCGCGCCAGCCATATTCCAACGTCTCATGGATACAATATTGCAACTCTATTCCGATTTCTGTGGAGCATATGTTGACAATATCCTCATTAATAGTAAAACATGTGAAGATGTTATCCATCTTTATACTATTATGAAAGTCCTCAGAGGCTGGCATAACTGATAACCCATCTAAATGCAAACTGGCCCAATCAGCCATGAAATACCTCGGCTTCTTTGTAGGGAATGGGAACGTACAACCTCATCATGAGAAAGTGTGAGCCGTCTTGGACACACCTACCCCCAAAACTAAAAGAGTTATTAGAGCCTTTCTAGCGTTCATAGGAGATTACCCTAGGTTTATCCCAAACCTTTTGGACAAAACAGCTAGGCTAACAGATGAACGCAGAACCCCAGAAACTTAATCGGACTGACAGGGATGCCAGAACACCTTAAAGCAAACCCTGTGCCAGAACCCAATCCTAAAGGTAGTAGATGTCTCTAAAGATTTCATATTGCAACGAACGCCTCCCTTACAGCCTTAGGAGCAGTTCTATCTCAAGATTGTGACGGATTAGAACATCCTATCTTGTTTGCATGTCTCAAGCTTTTTCCATGTGAAAAAAATTACTTTGTGCTGGAATTGGAGGCCTTGGCCATCAAGTGGGCCAGTATCCACTTTAGATACTTCTTAGGAAGGAAGTTTACGCGGACCATTCTCCCCTAGTTTGGATTAGCCAAAGCAAAGACTCCAACCCTTGTGTCATGCAATGGCGTCTAGACCTGTAACCCTATTGTTTCGCTGTGGAACACCAAAAAGGTAAAGACAAGGGGAATGTAGATTTCCTTTCCCGGTTCACCTGTGAAACGGATGTGACTACATCGCATGGAGGAGGGGTATGTGAGAACCCCAAATGTGTTTCACCCGCTAGTCCCCTCTGTCATCCAGATGGCCAAGACACGCCATCACTATTGGATCCTGTTCCTGGGGGTTGACCAGTGCTGTAGGATCACCTGGATTGGAGGGGTGGGGTGGGTGTTCGGGAACTGGAAGTGGGACACCGAAGGGTGAGATGCAGTATCCTCTTTCTTATGACACCTTTTCCCCTTCCTGCCCAGTAGGATATTTAGAAACTCTAGCCCGCCCTCTCCCCTTTTCCGCCACAAACACTTTCTCACGCCATGAGCGACAACGAACTACCACCAGAGCTATTTACCGGACATGTCCCAGCTCAAGCGTCGGGCTATTGCTGATACTATACACACACCTGACTGCCCTTTCCCTTCACGACCGGGATAAAAGGCAGAGCACAAGAGCGCACTTTGAGCAATGCCGAACACATGAGGAAGCAGCTATTCTGGGACGACAGCTCAAACCAAGGAGAAAGGTGGTGAGACCTGAAGGACGACAAGGAGGGAATTGCCCTAGCCCTTTTCAACCCAAACCCGCAAAAAATCAGAGCAAGGAAACGTAAGACCAGAATCGCAGCTTGCAAATGGTGTGACAGATGTCGGCGGTACATGGGACCCTCCCGCACTGATGGCCAGGGCGGGGAGAAGTGGTTGCCACCGTGGTACCGTCCTTGACTCCAACGGCAAAAGAAACGCCCATGAGTTCAGCACAGCCGGTGAGTCGGAAGAGACTGATAGTGGACCGGACTGTGGCAACATTGTATCTGAAGAAAGAAGATAATAGACAGAAGTCTTTTGTGAGTGAAATTGGTACCAGAAACGGAGTGGGCCGGCGCCACGTGTGTGCTCATTCGAAGGACTCTGGCTGGTACCCCTCTCCAGAACAAAGACAATGTATTGAGCAGAGATTGTGGAACTCAAAATACCAAGAGGCCTTGCAGAAAGCTGGTATGAGGTAGGCTGGTGTGAGGTAGTGGTCATACGAGGGTCAAGTCAAATCCCTTGTACAGTCAAGTCTTTGACACATTGGGGTGACTAAGTGAACTGTGATAAGTGGCAAACGTGAACCCGACTGAGGGATGCCTGTAAATTGTGGTGAATAGTAACACACCCGAGAACATTGTGATGACAGGGGTGAACCCGACTGAGGGATGTCCACGGTGAGTTGTTGGTCTAAGCCTGACTGAGGGAAGCTAACGGTGAGAGAAGGATCTGATCCCGGCTGAGGGGGATCCAAGGATGAAGAGTAATCGCCAGACATGAAGATTAGCAGAAGGAACTTCGTTTGGTTGCATCAGGCCCTCTGAATCCATAGACTTTGTATAAAAGAGCCTTGGGCACAGAAGGCCCTGATATTGAGAAAAGGAACTGTAAGCTCGGAAGCCCAGGAGTGTGCTGTGCTCAAGAGTCCCCGCCTTGTCCCGTGCTAAAAAACGTCAGGAAGGGAGGCCCGAGCCTTAACATCCTGATTTAATATTTTGTGAACACTCTTTATTTTCTTGTGAACATTATCCCACATATTTTGTAGCATAGCGGTAAGGAATGGCACTAGGTTTTTTAGTATACACCCTTTGTATTTGACTATACGCTACTAGGACTGTATTATTATTTGATGGTCGTAGCTTGCTCCCATCTTAGATTTATATTCGGCATTTATCTCACCATTTTTACAGTTCAATAAACGCCCTTAAACTGTGTTCACTTGTCTCTCTTTTTAATATTATTATTTATTTAGATTTGTAGAGCACACTGCAGCCTGCGGGCATTGAGGCGCTGTAAGTGATCATAGGAAGGCTTGAATCAGGGTTACAAGAATGCTGCCCAAGTTTAATTATTAGCAAGTACAAGTTATAGGTACTGACAATGGATACAGTAGGGTTACATCATTAACGCTGCACAGAATAGAGCAACAGAGTAAGACGTAGACATACAACCTTTAGACAAAGAGCCTAGTTGTAATGGCCTTGTGAAAGGCTGCATGAGAGTCGATGGTCCTAGATACCATATCTTCCGTACAGGTGGTAGCAGTGGAGCTGGGATGGTAGAGGGAGCAGGGGAGAACTAGAGCAATTCATGATGGGCAAGATGTTCTTTTTAGGGTGGGGTCTGGTCCTTCCTGAAGTGCAGGTGGTATGGGGGCAGTCTGATCTGCGTTGATATTTTATTTTTACAGAGACTGGGTGTGGAGTGGGAAATTGCCTGTTTCGTTATTTTCCGTCTGGTAGTTCTGTTTCCAGACTGGCAGTGTTGTGGCTTCTGGCGGTTCACTGGCCTTATGGAGATGGAGCATTTCTCAGTCTCAGCCAGTTAGTGGTGTTTTGGTTGTGACTGCTTTGTAGGTGATGCAGGCTGTCTTTAAAATGATTGGTGCTTCAAGGGGTAGCCAGAGCCGTAGCCATGCAAAAAGTTACATTTCGGGTAAATGTCTTACCTTCTTCTGCCAAAAGGGGATTTCTGCCTTTTCATGAGCTAATGTGTTTCCCAATTTCTTCTCTACTCACTCTGTTCCCTCAACTCTGCACAATTCCAAGCATTGCAGTCTGCCAACCTAAATCACTCCATTCTAACCTTTTTCTTTTTTAATTTGGTTTTATTGGTTTTAACACAAACAAAAAAGAAATAAACAAAAAGGTAAAGTATACATCATATTATTCACGATTCGTAAAGTTTGGCTGCGTAACAATGACAGAGCACATTGTATTTTCACGAGGTGTGGAATATTTGTCTCAGATCTCATTCTGAGGAGTATTTACCTTAACTAAATAAATTCACCCTCCCTTCCTTGTTCTAGCACATATCCATTGTTTGTTATTGAGTCGTGGGAACATCAAAAGAACAGTAATCGTATCTCCGTTGTCTGATCGCAGAGCAAACACTCATTTCGAGCACTCTTCCATTGTCGCTGGTTGGATTTTGCATTTCCATCAAGACCCTTCAGGCTCTTTTGATTGGGATTCGTGATCCATTGTAAGTGTTTGCTTTGAAAGTCCATCCATAGGGCCTCACAGAGCGGCAGTTATGGTTTCCATTAAGTAGATATTTGTGGCCAGGGTGGTCCATTTGTTCTTTCCAGGCACTGTTGCGGATTTCCATTTGATTACCAGTAGTGCCCTGGCAGCAAGTAGTAGGTGGGGGGTCAAGCCCTTCACTGCGGCCCAGTCATCCTCATCCCTTTCTAAGCCAAAAAGTACTAGGTAGGGGCCAGCGTCTCTTTGGATGCCTTCTATTTCCTTGATCCACCCCAGGACTTCATCCCAGTATACTTTGATGCGCAGACAGCCCCACCAAATATGCCAGTAGCTTGCTATTTGACCACATCCCCTCCAACATATTGGGCTTATTGTTTGGGACATTTTGGATAGCCTGAGGGGATCGTATTGCCACCCGTGTAGCAGTTTGATGGCGTGGAGTTTATATTGACAGGAGATTGATGTTTTGGAGGCAGCTCTGCACATTGTGTCCCATTGATCGGGGTGTATATCCTCCCCAAAGTCTTTTTCCCATCTCGACCTCAGGGGTTCGGTGGATCCATCACCCGCTGCTATTAGTTCTTGGTACATTACTGATATAAGACCTTTCATCTCTGCTTTAGAGTCTAGGATCTTCTCGAATGGGGTCAAGTCTCTGTTCAATTTACCTTTCCATTCTGCCTTCGTTAGGATCCCTTTCAGTTGGATGTACTGGAATGTGGATAGGATGCCTATGCCCAGTGCTTCAGCCAATTCTGGCAGAGTGATATGAGTCTTTTCTTCTGCAGCTGTCCCACTCTTTCCAAGCCTGCCTCATACTATGATTGATACCTACCCACGTCAGGTATATGGTTGTTTATGCCAGGGGACCATAAGTGACTGAGCGGGGACGGCCAGGTGGTAATTTTGCGCATTTCTTTGCCTGTACGCCATATGCTCCATATGGTGCTCAATATAGGATGGCCTTTGATTTTCCGTAGTACCCTTTTGTGCGGCGTCCATAGCCATTCTGATACTGTGGCCGGGGAGAATTAGTGGTTGTCCATTTGGGCCAATTGGAGATTGTGATAATCTCTGAGGTGTGGGATTAAGACTCGCAACTGGGCAGCTTTGTAATAAGCTCTCACGTCAGGGAGTCCGACCCCTCCCTTGTCCTTGGGGAGCGTCAGTGTGGTGTATGGGATCCTTGGTTTCTTTCCCTGCCATATAAATCTCATCATGATTTTTTTAGCTTCAATAAAGAACCCTTTTGGTATTTCCACTGGCAGCATTTGGAAGGGATACAGGAAGCGTGGAAGGCACACCATCTTGACCGCGTTGATTCGGCCAAGCCAGGAGATCGTGAGTTTGCTCCATTTTTTAAGGTCCACTGTGAACCGCCGGAGGAGTGGAGGAAAGTTGGCCTCAAATAGATCATTCATGGTCCTGGTAATCCGTATGCCCAGATACTGTAGTGTGAGGTGTTCCAGTTTAAGGCCTAGTGGGAGAAACTTGACGTCATTTCCTTCTGCGGTGCCGTGAAGGGGGAACAGAATGGATTTTGTCTTATTTACTTTGAAGCCGGAGAATTGGCCATATTCGTCCATTAGTTTAAAGGCGTGGGGATGGACTCTATGGGGTTGGTTATGTGGAGAAGGATGTCGTCCGCATAGAGCTCTAATTTGTATTCTGTCGGACCTAGCCGGATCCCTTCTATCACAGGGTCAGCTCTCATCTTTTGTGCCAGGGGTTCTGGCGAAAGTGCAAATAGGATTGCAGAGAGGGGGCATCCCTGTCTAGTCCCTCGTTTCAATTGGAACCATCGGGAGTATTCTCCATTTACGGATATCGATGCTGTGGGGGATGTGAATTGCGCTTGTATTCCCCTCCTAGCTTTGGGGCCTATTCCAACCTTCTGCAAAACTGCTTCCAGAAATTCCCACTCCACTCTATCAAAGGCCTTTTCCGCGTCAATTGATAATAGGACCGGGTCATCGGGGAGATCATGAGCCACGTGGATAAGGTGTAGTGTTTTACGCATAGAGTCAGCTCCCTGTCTCCTGAGTATAAACCCGACTTGGTCTGGATGGACCAGGCGGGGCATTAGGGTTTCCAGTCTAGCTGTTAGTACCCTGGCATACATTTTGGCGTTTAGAAAGGAAATTGGATGGTATGACCCGCACTTTTTAGGGTCCCTTCCCTCTTTGGGAATTACTGGGATCAGTGCTTTTTTGAAGGAGTCTGGGGCCAGACCTGTCTCTAATATTTCGTTAAATAACTCCGATAGGAAAGGGGTTAGTTGTTTGGTAAATGTTTTGTAGAAGCCGGCTGTGTAGCCATCCTCTCCCGGGGATTTGCCTAGTGTTAGCCTTTTAATTGCGTCCTGGATCTCAGGTTCAGTAATTGGGGAGTCGAGGAGCTCGGTTTCAGCGCTCGTTATTGTGGGCATAGTGATTGATGATTAGGTAAGAGGTTATGTCCAGCTGGCCTGGGGTTATTTCGGAGGTGTAAAGCTTCTCGTAGAAATTAACGAAGGATTCTGGGATGGTGTGGGGGATAAAGGGAGAGGGTGTGGGATCCTCAATGATTTCATTCACTCTGCGGTCTGCTCTTTGTTCCCTAGGTCTAGAAGCTAATACGGCGTCAGCTTTATCTCCTTTCTCATAAAATTTCTGTTTTAGAAACTGTACTTTCCGTACCACTTGGTTGAGTTCTAGGATTCGTAGTTCTTCTCTTTTTAGTTGAGCTGTTTTCATTTTTCCAGGGTCCACCTTAGGTTCTTTCATTTCCCCCTCTAATTGACGTATTTCAGTCCGTAACCTTTGCTCAATAATCTTCCGCTCCCTCTTCTTGGAGGACCCTTCCCGTATTCAGACACCTCGCCATGTGGCCTTCCCTGCCTCCCAGACTGTCTGCTTGGAAACCTCCCTGTCATTATTTGACTTAAAATACTCATCAATTTCGGTCTCCATATTAATTTTGAAGACCGGGTCTTTCCAGAGGGTCTCGTTGCACCGCCACTTCCCTACCACGACAGGTATATCGGCCCAGGAGATGTCTACTAGAACCATGTCGTGATCTGACCAGGTTATCGGAGTGATAATCTGAGTGTTGTACAGTGGTTGTGAGGTTGCTTGTAAGATATATGTAAACAATGCGCGTAAATGTGTGGTGGGGGTTGGAATAGAAGGTGTACCCAGGTGCGCCAGGATGCATACTTCTCCAGACGTCCTTCATGTCGTACAGATCCATTATCTCAGCCAGTTCAGTTCGCCCACCTTTATTTTGGTTTCTCGTTTCCAATCCAAATCAGGATCAACCCACTGGTTGAAGTCTCCCCCCAGAATGACCTGCCCAGTGGCCTCTAACATTATTTTAGGGATCGTTTTCTGAAGGAATGCAGTCTGTCCAGTGTTTGGTGCATATACAGTGGAGATAGTCAATTTCGATCTGGCTATTTTCCCCGTTATCAGGAGAGTACGACCCGCCATGTCAGACCATGTCTTTTTCACCTCGAACTGGATTTCCTTCTTGAGTAGAATCCCAAATCCTCCCTTCCTTAATGGGGCAGAGCCCCAAAACTCCAGACCTCCCCGCTTCCCTAGGATGGTCCATTCTTCCCCCTTGGCAAACTTGGTCTCCTGCAGGAGTAGTATGTCAATGTTGGATCTGTGAAATTCCCTGAGCACTAGTGACCTCTTGGGTCGGGGAGTTCAGGCCCTTCACATTGATGGACGCGCCTCTGAGCGAGCCTCTCACTTTGAGTTCATCAAGTGATGCCATCGTTGGGTTTCTTTGGTGTGTCATTCACTACTGGCGACCAGGCGGTTGTTCGATCTCTCAGTCTCACACAAACGTTGGTATTGCGGTTTTGATCAGATGGTGCTATTGTTGTTCCCAAGTTTCTTTTCTCCCCTCTCCCCCTATTCCCCCCCCTCCTTGAGTCCCTGGCGTTCATCTGAAACCAGGAGCTGAGGATGTGCTATCTCCAGCACTATGACGGCGTCCGACTCGGACATGATGGAAGAGTTCAGTCCAGTATCGGACCACCAGTGGGAACCGTTGTGTCTCGGTCCCCTTCAAGTATACCATCGTAACATAACGTTGAGCCCCCTTCACCCGTCCCCCCCCTTCCACACCAACTCCATGAATCTCAACATTAACATCAACAAAAAAAGAGGAAAACAAAGGCATAACGATATGTGCGACATCTGGCCTTTTCTTCGGGTGTTCGTTTCCTCCCTTGCTTCAGGGGGGGTTGTCGTTGCCAGGCGTCACCATCTCAACAGTGATTGCGTCGGCCTGTGCCAATAATTGCTTGGCTCCGAACAGTTGATTCGTGAGGTGCAGACCCTTGGTTCGCCGAGTTCAAAGGATCTATCCACATTTCCTGTGTTCGGGTGTGTTGTTCAGGCGTCTGCATTTTCTTGATCCTTTTACTCTTTCTTCTAGGGCCCTGGAGTTCCCATTGTGTTCCGGCCTGGTCAGTTTCGCCTCTTCCGCCCCCTTTAGGGGTCGTCTCGAGAATGTCCGCAATACAATCCTTGATCTCCTCTTCGGACCGAAGGACAATTTTCGTGCTGTCGTGCTGTAATGTAAGGGAGAAGGGGTATCCCCACCGGTATCTCGTGCCCCTCTCTTTGAGCCACTTGGTCAAGGGGCTACAGAGGCGCCTTAACGCCAACGTGAGCGATGATCGGTCCTGGAAGATGGTGATGTGGGCGCCACCCAATGTGAGTGAGTCTCCGGACCTGGCCTTCATCAGGATCCTATTCTTGTCTTTATATCGGTGGAATTTTGCGAGCACAGTGCTGGGACCGCCGGGGGGTCCACCTGCCCTATGGATCCGTTCGGTTTTGGGCTCATCTATCTCTTCATCTGCCGGAGGCGTGGCCTGGAGTCGATGGCGTGCAGAGGCTGATCCGCCGAGCTCCGGCCGAGACGCCGTTTCCTGATCCTTTTTCACCGGCATAAGTGAAGCACCAGCCCGCGGAAAAGAACTCAGTGGTGGGAGTTCCTGTCAAGATTTGCTTGAGGGTTCGGGTTATCGGACCCCCTGGATGGTAGCAGCGGCCCCGGAACGCACTCCTTCCCCCGCCACGCTTGCATCAAAGATGGCGCCTTGTGCAGCATAGCGGAGCCCCCGTGCGGAGTACCTCCACCAGCGTGCTTTTGGGATTCGGCAGCGGAGAGGAGAAGAGGCATCGCATAGGGGAGTGGCCCCCCTTGCAACACTCGACCGGAGTCGGCACCAGACTTGCGAGCTCCCGCCCCACTCCCCCTTCACTGTGCGAGGACCGCTCCGGCTGGTCCTACGCGCCGGCACTGAACACAACACGCGGGTGCCGCCGCATCCGCGGGTGGCCCGCTGAGGGAGAACACAGTCTCCGGAGCCCCACTCGACTGCTACATGGCGGGTATCCCGCGGACGGGGGTGCACGGGAGCGGACACGGCGATACTACCACCCTCTGGCTCCTAGGAGCCACACCTGATTGCTGCGCAGCCACCCTTTTGGAAGCAGGGAGAACGGAAGAGCAGTTGTAGAGACACTTCAAGCCTCTGGTTCATCCAACGGTCCGGAGCCTGGACGAAAAGGCAGAGGCGCCACGGAATGCTCAAATGACAGAAGCCTAAAAGATAAGGTGCGTGTGACCACAGAACACCCGCGAGTGGGACCCCTGTTAGCGCCACCCTCCTGCATTTGCCTCCTTGGCTTGACTAACTTGGGTACCTAATTGGACCCTTACAACAAGGGGCGACAATTCCCACCCCCCAGACACAATCCACGGCTGGGCCACAAGGGCTCCATTACCAGTAATCCCGAAGCCGAGGGGCAAATATCGGCGCCTAGCTGGGGCCTAGGGGATCACACAACACTAGTGAGTAGCACCCCTAATCAATCCCAACTATTGGCAACGAACTCTCTGGGCACAGTTACCCCGGGATCCTCATTTCAGGCCCCACATAAGCAAGTGGCCTCAACTTTCACCCCCAACGGCAACTCAGCTCCTGAGCCCCAGGGCAACTGCTACTGCTATCCCAATATGGCCGCCAAGAATAAAGCTAGAGCTGCCACCATGGACTCCTTTGTTTCCGCCAAGGCAAAGACCCCCACCCAAGCCAGAACAAGCCCCTCCGAAATCACCCGGCCAAATGAGGGGGAAGCCACTGATAACCACTCTCAAATATTGGACACTATTGCCTCATTGAAAACCCACATAGACTCCAAGATCGATGAGTTTAAAATAGACATACAACTCATTCGCCAGGACGCTCGCAACTTAGCTGAGAGGGTGACGACCATTGAGAATTCAACAGAGGAAACGTCCGGGGCCACCGCAGCCCTACAGTCCGAAGTCTCAGACTTGAAGAGGAAAGTTGCTTTCCTAGAAGAGAGGGCGGAGGAGGCCGAAGGCCAGGCTAGAAGGGGCAACATCAGGATCCTGGGAATCCCAGAGGGAAGCGAAGGTTCGAACATCACATCCTACGTCGAAACCTTGCTGCTACAGGAGATTGGGGCCGGAAAGCTGACACAGGGATTCGCGGTCAAAAGGGCCCACAGGTCCATCCAGAAACGCCCTCCCCCGGCTCGCATCCACGACCAATAATAGCTAAGATCTATCTCTTCATCTGCCATGAAGATTTTTATAATGTCATGCAACGTGGCCTTGAGTGAGTTCAGTTTCTCCTTCGGATTCCGGGATACCAAAAAATCGGAGGTTATTCCTTCTTAACCTGTTTTCCAAATCATCAATTTTCAATCGTATCTCCTCTTCCTTCATTTCAATGTTGCGTAACCTCGTGGCCATTTGGGCTTCAAGAGTGTCAATGGACGCCTGATTGTTCTCGACAACCTCCAGTCTCTCCTCAAAATTGTCCATTCTCTGGGTGATCCTGTCAATCTTACCGCCTAGGTTGGTTCCCAGGGTCTTTATCTCAGATAATAGTGCTGTGATGTCCCCCTTGGTGGCAGCAGCCTCCGCTCCAGTGACATCCGTTGCCATCATTGTTTTCTGGTCAGGGACCGGGGGGCGGTACGTAGACGTATTTGGCAAGCTTGTTCTGTACGTGCATGAGATGGTTTTTGAGTCAGAGGAGGCACACGCCCCTGATTCAGGGGCCCTACCCTTTATACGGCGGTGTAGATTCGTGGAAGCAAAGGGGTCCAAATATTCAGGTGTCTGTGGAGCTTTGGAGAGGCTGGGGAGGTGCCTGGGTGATTCACTTGGTGGTCCACCTTCCGGAGGGTGTTGCCGATTTAGGTCCGGTCGGGCGTCACGGGGCCGGGGATGCACCCTTCACTGTTCTCACTGGTGGTCACTCCTTTTCACTCACTGCCTTCTTTAGTGGGCTTGTCCACCCTTCTTCTCCTTCCTCCTCTTGATGTTGTAGCTCAACTATGTGCTCAGTGGCGTGTTATGGCGTGAAGATATATTGGGCGCCTTCCATGGGGTGTGGGGGCCCGTGTGTGCCTGGGGAGGCTTTCTTCTTCCCTGCAAAGTGATCGCGGGCATCAGTGTCCGTGCTGGAGGGAGCAGAGCGTACTCCGTGGACAATACACAGTGTGGAGGGGAGCCGGAGATGAGAGAAGGGAGGGGTTCTGAAGCAGAGCTACGCAATGTTCATGAGTCGCGGGTGGCCGTTCTGAGGCGCGCACCAGGTGATGTCTTGTGGTGATGGAGGGAGAGGTGGACACCCTCCCTTTCTGTGTAGTGATGCTTGTCAAACCACTCCGGCCAGGGGCAGTATGCTGGGGCTGTGCCCTGATGGCCTGCCTTCCCCGTCAGGCAGGGGGTAACAAATGGTGCAGGGCCCGGCTTGTACGTGACCCAGGACTAATTTTCAATCGTCGCTCCCGTGGGGTGGCCGACACTGCAGTGCGAGCGCCGCAGCCTCGGGCGACACGAGGAGCTTCTCCCTAGCAAGTCGCAGGTGCCAGGGCCTTTATGCAGCGCGGGCTCCGCTGCTGCTGGTGTCGCGTTTATTGAGCGGCCGTGAAAGCGCCACTCACCTCCATTAGAAGCAGGGTCTGTTGCGCACTCCGGCAGGTCTCCGAGCGAGAGGCACACAGAGGGAGGGCTCCCGCCGAGTGGGGGTTGTGTGCTCTAATGTTCCACGGCACCCACGCCTTAACCCAAAGCACCAGGGGGGGGTGCCGGGGAGGGGGCAGGCCTTGGTGCACCTCCGCAGACGCGGGCCGGGGGCTAGCCTTCCTATCCGCAGTGTTGGGTTGCTCGTAATCCACTTTCACTTTCGTCTCTCCGCCCGCTGGAAACTTCTTTCGGTGTTTACTCAGGCTTCACACATCCGATTTTCGTCTGATTTTTTTCCTGTCGTGTTGGGGGGGGGGGGGGGGGGTGTCTTCTGACACACATTTCTCAGTTTCACTCCTGTGGGGGGGGTCGTGGTGTGGGGGCTCAGCTCACATCACAGACCTGCAAAGACGGAGCTCACACGGGGAAGCAGGTCATCAGTGCGCCCCCGGTGGCCAGTCCCATTCTAACCTTTTGAAGCCAAATGTGCAAGTACTGAAACTCTGATGCTCCCCCCACCTTAAACTAATAAATGTACCTATGTGTCGTTAGATGCCCAATAAAATGAACATTCCCATGTTATCATCCTAAAATGTTCCTTCCCCAAAATGCTCAAGGTGAGAATTCATTCACACAATGTGCTGCTACTCATGAAGGCGTTTCCGGTGATTGCTTCACTGCTTTCCTTTGGACTAAGACACGTCCCAGCTTCATTGATGTACCTCCTCTGCTTTCCTAGCTGTTCTGTTACCACTTGTGGTACAATATGCACAGTTCATATCCTCTCATGTGATATTGAGAAGTGGTGTTAGATGATTTTCAAAGCTTCAGCAATAGTAGTAACTAAGTGATTTATACCCCATGGGTGAATGTGAAACCAAACTGATAGACTAGCATCATGTGTTAGATGGACAGTTGTGTGCGTCATAGATTGCAATCTCATCAGCATAGTCAGGCATTGGGGCGTCGGGAAGAGTATCCTAAAAGACTTCCTTTGAGAGATGGCTATCAAAGGTATTGGTCCCGAGAGTGCCTGGATTTGGCCAGGATTATTTCAACTGACAGTAATGCGATTTAACTTGTCCCTCTTTATGGCAGACCTACAACCTACATTTGGCAGTTATATAGCGCTCTATATATCATTGGTATGATCTCCAGGCGCTTGTGGGCTGAGCGTCCTTGGGGACCATAGTGCCATCGAGAGAGTAGGGTAGTATAGGGTGCTTGGGTGCACTAAATATGTGTGCAGCTAGTGTGATTTGTCTGATGGTAACTGCATCCTAACACTAGAAGCGGTGGTAGTAAGAGATCCGTTGAATGTGTGCAGTCAGGTGGTTGGTTTCCGAAACTGCCTTCTGGCGGCATTAGGCGTGTGTAGGATGTTTGTGTGCAGCTAGGCCAATTTCTTTTCGTGGGGTATAGCTGCTTTCTAGCAGGATGTTGAGGTGTTAATGGAGTATTGTTCGTTTGTGAGCACTAGGCTGAAATTGATCGAGGGGCTATAGCTGGGCTCTATTGTGTGTTGGTGTAAAGTAGAGAGTGAGCGTAGTGGTAGGAGAGGTGAGGGTCTGGAGTGGATAGTTTGTTCTTACGAGCCCACTGTTCCAGGTTTACATTCTGGATGAGCTGGTAGTGGTCGTCCTCATGTTTCGCAGTAGTGGCACTCTGAGGTAGATTCACAGCTAGGAGCGGAGTGAGATATGTTTGCTCACTCAGACGGTCATTATTCTTAGGCTCAACACTATGCATCTCAGGGGCCCTGTTTCCAGGTCACTGGTTATTGTTTATAGTGGGTTGTAGGGTAGGATTAGGCAGGATATTTGGTTATCGGACAGGAGGTATCTCGCACCAACATAGTAACATCGAGGCAGTGACGCTAAAGCATAGGCTGGATAGAGGCATTGTAGAGTCTGGTTGTTTTAGTGTCTATGTGGGATCGTATCTTGGGTATGTAGTTGGGCAACGTATGGAGCGAAGGGTATTTATCAACTTGATGGCGTGAGAGGCTGCTAGCCCTGTGTAGTAGACTCTGGAAGCGGAGAGTTCGCAGTTAGATATCCTAGAGCCTGCTGGATGCTAAGGTTGTCATCTGTGGTATCCATTTCCTAATTCTGTCTTGGTGACTTTTTGGTTGCTTTCTGTGGTCTCTTCGCTCGGTATCTCCCTAAACATTTGTCCGCAGGCTGTAATTACTTTCCAATGTAATGTCATTGAAGTCATGGTCCATGATGTTGTCTGGTTTCAGCGGCTCTAGTTGGTCCCAATCCGGTTTCAGGAAAGAGCCAGGTTTTTAAGAGCCTTGCAAAAGGCCATGTAGTCTTGGTTTTGTCGAATGTGTGGAGCAAGTGAGTCCCACAGAGTTGGAGCCAAGGTTGAGAAGGCGGACCCTCCAATTCTGGTTGAATTGGAGGCTGGAATCACTAGTAAGAGGGCAGTACTTGATCTGAGGGTGCGTGATGGATGGTAGGGTTTAATCTTCTCTTGTAGGTATGCTGGGCCGGTCTTGTGCACTGCTCGGTGGGTAATGCATAGGACTTTGAAGGTGGCCCTTCGACCCACAGGGAGCGAGTGAAGGGTGCAGAGAGTGGGAGAGATGTGATCCCTGTGTCCCAGAGCAAGTAGTAGTCTGGCGGTAGCCTTTTGTGCTCTGGAGTTTACGTTGGTATGCCGGTGCATCCAGGTATAAGGAGTTCGCACAGTCCAGCCTCGACATAACAATGGGCATAATAGCAGCAAATCTGTTGGGATAGGTGAGGTAAGGGAAAATGTGTCTTGGGAGTTTGAGGTGGTAGTGACAGGATTTTGATACATTAATGATCTGATGGGAGAGGGTTAGGCCCGAGTCCATAGTGCAGGCAAGGTTTTTGACTATTTTGGAGGCAGGAAGGGGAGTGCCAAGGGAGGGGGGCCATGGGAGTGGTTGTGCGATAAGGGCAGTATTGCCGCACACCATGATCCCAGTTTTATCTGGGTTCACATCCATCGGTCAATAACTCTGAGGCAAGCATCAAGGTCGGGACGTGGGTTGGATCTGGTTTTGGACTTAGGATAATTTGGGTATTGTCAGCGTAGTTGTAGCAGGTGAGGTTGTGCGTGCGGGTGATTCCTGGTAGAGCGGTCAGATAGAGGTTGAAAAGTAGAGCAGTGAGGCATGCCCCTTCGGGTACTCCTGTGTTCACGGTGCGAGCGGTTAAGACCAAAGGGGAGAGGAGAGAGATTTTAAGGAGGCAATTCATTTGAGTGCCAAGCCTCGGATTCCTAGGGAGTGGAGACGGTCAAGGAGGATAGACTGGTTAACGGTGTCAAAGGCTGCTCACAGATCAAGGAGAATCGGCGCTGCGCAACCCTCCGAGTCTGCCGAGACTTTGAGATCGTCCCAGATCGAGATCAGGGTGTTTTCTGTTCCATGGTGTGGTCTGGAGCCTGATGGAGCGGGGTCGAGTAGTTTGTTGAATTCTATGAAGCGGTTGAACTGAGAGTATGCAGTGCGGTCAATGATTTTCGCCAGGAATTGGGTGTTGGAGATTGGTTTGTAATTCTTAGGGTCAAGGGGGTCGAGAGATGCCTTTTTTTAGAAGCGGTTTGACATGCGCTCTTTTAAAGACCTCTGGAGAGATGCCAGAGGTGAGGGAGTCGTTTAGTATAGACCTTGCTTGTTCTCCTTCGCCAGTGGAGGAGAATACGTCTTTCAGAAGAGAGGCGGGACGGGTCCAGGGGGGGATACGGAGGGTCTGCTGCCGGATACTAGATCTAGGAACACATCTCTCGAGACAGGGTTGAAAGAGTTGAAAGATGGCATTGCGGTAGTCTTGGCAACGGAATCAAGAGGGGCAGGTGGTGAGGGTGGAGAGTTTGGTATTAAGGGTTGCCATCCTGTCTAGCGCTATGTTGTAGAAGTGCAGCGAGAGGGAGTCGCCAAGCGTTTGCGTGGTCTGAACAGGGGTGCAGGTGGGTTTCGTGAATTCGGAGATGATCCTGTGCATTTCTTTGCTGTTGCTGCGACAGTTCGGATTCGTTTATTGTGATAAGCCTTTTTGGCCTTTCAGATCTCAGATTTGTAATTACGGTGGTGGAGGGCGAACATAAATCTTCTGAGAGTGGTTTTAGATGTTCACCATTTGCGCTCGAAAGTTATTTTGACTTTTGAAAGTCTTTAGGTGGGGCATGAACAATTTGGGGGACGGTCTTTTGATGGTTAAGGGTCTATTAGAGGACAGCAGTGCTGAACGATAGCAACTCACCAAGCTACCCAACTGTGCCCCTCGTTTCCCAGCTCACTTGCTTGCGCCAAATTGAGGATCACCAAGCCAGGCTTGGCTGGCAAGCAGTGCTCCAAAGAACAGGCACTCAATGTGGATAGGGGCCTGCAATCACCACAACGCAGAATGGAATGGATCTGTGGAAGAATGAGCCCTGTTGTGGCTCAAAGGGTCACAGCCCCGCAGTCCCCACAACACGCAGCGGGAAGATTCTGTGAAGAAAAGGAGCATTGTTGTGGCTCAAAGGCTCACAGCCTTCACAGCACAGTGCTTGCAAATTTCAGAGATTATATAGCCGTAAAGGCTTAGGGCACTATAATCCAACATATTTCAAAGTGCTATGGCGATACAAAGGAAAGTTCCTCAAGGGAGAGGCAATCGGACAATGGTACAGATAGTCAACTGTCCAATTATGACCATATAGCCATGTTTAGTTGAAAGCTCCAATTCGAATCCAAAATATTGCTGCTGAATTGCTGTCCCATGCAACAGTAAGTGTGTACCAGTTATAGCACTGCCCACTTGAAGACAGTCACCCACCGTCACTAGTACTTACTTTGGGGGGGGAGTGGTGTGACCATAGAGTGCCGAAAGAGTCAACAGATGATTTCACAGCTGCTGGTAAATTCCTGCTCTGCCCGCAGCCACAGAACACCGAACACTCTGCTACACTCCGCACCACTCCACTAGGTGCGGAAGTGTTTAGAGCAGCAGTTAATCCCCCCTCCAAAGGAAAAGAAAAATGTAAAGAAAAGTCCTTAATGGCATTTTCCTGCATCATGAAAATGTGGTTGCAACAGAAGTGGCTGACTGTTTGAGACAGTTATTGTCTGACACATTGCAGGAAGGCAGTTGCTACATATACATACAAGAAATACTATAGCCAATACTACCATGTGAATGGATAGCAACTTCCATCCAAAAGAAGTGAACAATGACCACAGGCAACCACCTATATCTAATGTGCCAGTAGGAACATGAGCTTGGTCAGTGATGCTCTGAACAAAAGTATTTATCTCTGTGATCCTTTCTCTACGATAATGCTGGATCGGAGACAGGGTGGCATTGGGGACACTGAGTACTGTATCTACAAGGATGGTGCTACATAATATTTCAGTAATAACCACTCACCTAACACCTAAACAATCAATCCTAAGAGTACTGCATATACAAGCCCCTTGGAACAATACCATTTTCTTTTTCTGTCCGCAGAAAGATACACGGACGATCTCTGGGGTGAAATAGCCATACAATCGTGGTTTGGCATAGCTTGTGTATGGAGCAGAACAAAACAGCAAAAAGAAATTCCAACAAGTTTCACAGAGCTTAACTGCTCATTGGAGCGTATGTATGTGCTACTGCACCCTGAAGTAGTCCATTAAAGGTGGCAGTCTTGACCGCCTGGCTGTTGTCCCTTGCGGAAAGGGATTCCTTATAGTTTCCTTGGTCGTAGATTGTACCGTGGCCCCTCTACTGTTCCAGCAATGTCTTTGTGGCTAGCGGCAACTATGTGAGTGTCAAATATCTCAGTAGAAGGGGTGCTTTCAGCACCAGGGAATGGCAGGCAACGGTGTGGGTGATGGTGCCCGCTTTATATGTGAAGCGTGGACCCAATGCTTGCGGCCATGACATTTCACAGCCATCTTGAGTGGCGAGCAATAACTGCACCGACCCTTTCCACCTAGGCTTCAGTCCTGATGCTCGCTGAAAGTTCTTTGTAAAGACCTAATCACCTTCCTGGATGCTATGTCCTGGTCCCTCCATGGTGTTGGTAGACAATCGGCAGGCAACCTGTTTGCGGAGAATGGACAGGTTTTTAATTAACTCCTTACAGTAGCCGATTACCGTAGATATGGCACAAGTATTTTTGGATCTGACACGGCCATACATTTGCTGTACGGCCCATGACTACTTCGCAAGGAGACAATACAACACCTGAGTACAATAATTCCATTGCGGTATTAACAAAATGCACATCATTGTCACTCCAGATCTAGGGAAGTCTAAATTGTGGTAAATACTGAGTATTTTAGCAGTACTTAATGTAGTATTGTCTTTTAAGGGGAATGCTTCTACCCATTTGCTTAACATACATACTATCACTAACATATTTCTTTCCTTGACCGGGAGGCAATTCAATCTATTTGTAATGCTTCAAAGGGAAATACAGGTGGCCGTAAATGTCCATTTGGTGCTCCTTCACTCTTCCCAATGTTATAGGATGCACATACTAAACAGTTGTTACAAAAAGCAACTGTGGCTGGTCTTGGCTTAGTGGTACTCCACACTGTAGTGAGCAACTTGTACATTCCGGCTACACCTACATGAGATGGGGCATGAGCATAGGACAACATTAAAGGTAAATCGACCAACAGTAGAGCACCTACGTGTTTTAATTCTAGATCTTTCCCTCTTTGCAGCCCTTTGAGCCTGATGTTGTCCTTACAAAATGGGATTTTTCTTAATTGGTTATTTGTTTTACTGCTGTAGCATATTTACTCTTTAATGGAATGCATTCTCCAGCAGATTCGATCAGATCTGGATATCCTTTCCAGTGTCATCTGCTCAGAAATGTTTTTGACGGGGTATAGTAAAACTCAACAGTTGATTCCCTCTTGACGTGCCACTCGGCTCCAGACATGATGTCGGCCACCATATATACTATGTCACTAGGCTCCCGTACCTCTGTTCCTTTTTTCTGCAAGCTCAGCATGCTGCTTTTCGGAACGAGTTGCGTGAGAGAATTTTCAATTAGATTAAATTTGACTAGAAATTGTCAATTTCAACCATTTTCAGTCAACCTGTCCTGTCCGTTCCTAGGGCATCCGGTGAAGCAGTGTCAAGACTGCAACGCTAAGATGTCGACCTGCAATGCATTTAAATATAGTGTCTGGGAAAAGATCACATCATTGGGGGGGGGGGAGGGGGGGTTGTGGCTCTTGTCTGAAAATGAACCCAAGTGTTGAGTAAAGGGTCAGCAACGCTAGTGCTTGGGTAACCCCTGTCGAAATCCCCGGCTCGCTTGACCACCAGGTCGTGTGGGCAAGACACTGAGTGTCCTACAGCCGAGTGACCGGCCCCGGAAGGCCAAGAAAAGGTGGCATTTGCAGAGCCATTCGTCCTCGGCTTCCCACACAAAGAAGCAGTGCCACAAACGCAGGCATGACTCTGACTTGTCGGAGGAACGTGGTAGGACCTACCTCGTACTTGAGGGCCTGGGAGGCTTTCACAGAGCAGATGCTCCATATGTTTAAGACAGCCGCTGCTGGTACAACTCCGGTCTCGACATCACTAAGGAAGCCAAGTCTGGTCCGACGCCCTCCTGCTCGACCACGATTACCGACCAGTCTGCCAAACTGCTGAGGGGCCCGATTTCATTGGCGCCATTAGGCCTGGTGGGAGCAATGTTGTAATTGGCACTGATGGTCGACTGCTCCTTTGTTCCACGGTTTCTGTCAACATTTGATTTGACACTGTACAGTCTATTTCTGAGGGGGACAGGTACCTTTATGGCTTTGGGCCTCTAAGTGAAGGGGCCAGTGGAGATGATTTTTTGCGGACCAGGCTGATTTGGTTGCTCTTGCAGAAGGGCTCCATGATGCAAGTGGCCTGAAGACCTCTCCCGACCTAGACCTGCAGCAAGCCAAGCTACCCCATGTGGGCATGCTAATGATCAATACTGCAGGACGATTGAAAGGGTGATGGAAGCACTGGGTCTGGGTTCCCCCAGTAAAGCCTCCATCAACGTATGACCTTACACATCTTCTGGACAGAGGTCCCCTAACGGAAAGGGTGTTGCCCTTCAGCGTTGCTATAGCGGATCCCATCACCACCTTATGGCTGAAACCTTGCTCCACTCCAACTGTGGATTTGTAGCTCACCAAATAAAGTACAAATTGGCGAGGGAAGGATATGTCGTTCATTTCTATCTACCCACCCTTCTACTGAGGGTCTGGTAGTACAAGCTGCTATTCTGAGCTTCAGACCAGCCACATCAACTTTGTACTTGCCAGTAGACCAAGTAGACCAGGAGTTGAAGATTATTTTCTTCGGGCAGTATGTGCGTTCACCAAATACTGCCATGCTCTGTTAAGTCTGGTCGAGCAGGCAGCTGAACACGTCCCTGCTGGCAAAATGAGGGATGGCTTTTTGCAGCTTGTGGATGACGGCAAGGAGGTGGCTTGCTAATCACTGCAGCCAGGTACGGACGCTGGCGATTTGTGGGCAGAACAATGGGATCGGCCACTATCTGCAAAGTTCTGGGTTCTTGCCAAATGTCCAAGCTAATTTGCTGGATATAGCCTTCGATTGGCGAGCACCTGTTGGCCCCAGGGCTGATAAAGAGTCCTTGAAGAGACCTTGGAGAAATTCAAGTACTCTAAATTATCTTCCAAGTTGCTGGGCCTGACTGCAACAACCGCCTAACAATCTTTTTTCTTCTCCTCAAGGGAAAGAGGCTATAGGCGGTATGTTCATTTACAAAGAGGGCACAGCTCCCACAAGCCAGGCAAGAGCAGAGGTGTTTCTTGCATTCCGGGCGGTGCAGAGGGGCATCTAGGGGTCAGCAGACTGTAGAAGCTGCGGCGGCACCTGCCAAGCCGCTTTAAGTTCTCCCCTCATGTTTACCCAGTTGGAGGGAGAATTGACGAGCACTTGCTCTATTGGAAGGAGAAAACCTCTGACACTTGGGCATTGCTGGTCATAGAATAGGGTTACCATCCACCCTTTTTAAGCAAACCGCCAGAGAGACCACCCCCCCCACCCCCCATAAACCGGAACAGCAGCTCCAGGAAGAACTGAGAGCCCTTTTTAGTAAAGGGTGCCGTGGAAGAGGTGTCACCTGAGCAGAGAGGGTTCAGACTGGTATTCCCATTATTTCCTGGTACTGAAGAAGGGAGGAGGACTCCGTCCCATTTTGGACCTCGGGGCCTTGGTCAAGCTCCTGAGGAAGGACAAGTTCAAAACGGTGACGTTGAGAGTAATTCTCCAGGCTCTGCAGCTTCATGACTGGTTGGTGACATTGGATCTTCAGGGCGATTTACTTGCCTGTGCTGATCCATCTGAAGCACAGGCATTTCCTAAGATTCGTCACAGGGGGCACTCTAACAATTCAAAGCGCTCGGCTTTGGGCTAACCTCAGCACCCAGGGTCTTCACCAAGCGGATGGCAGTGGTGGTGGCGCACCTCGGGAGATCCTGTGTACCCGTACCTAGACAACTGGCTGATGTGAGGGAGGTTGCCAGAGCAAGTATCCACTCAACTCGAGGACACCTGCTCGCTGCTTCAAGGGTGGCCATCTCCTTAAACTTCCAGAAGTTCCATGTTGCACCAATGCAGAAGCTCCAGTTCATTGGAGCAGTCCTGGACACATGAATGGGGAAGGCCACCCCCTGATGTCGCTCTTTCCCCTCCGCCCCCCTCCACCCCCCACACACTCACCCCCTGAAGAGTCCCCAGTATCGGGCAAATGGTCGAACTCTTCCAGAATCACGACCGCAGCTTCCTTCCTCCGCCTCTTGGGACTCATGGCTTCCTGCACTTTTCTGTTTCCAGAGGCCAGACTGTGCATGCACGATCTGCAATATCTACTGAGAGATCAGTGGTCCCAGTACTTCGATGCCTTCCTCAAAGTGTCGACTGCAGTGGCCAGCAACATGTCTTGGTTGGCCTGCAGGGAAAACAAGAGGACGGTGGAACCCTTTTAACCTCTGTGGCCCTGGATGCGCCATTGAAGGGTTGGGGGCGCTCACTGCAGGCATCTGCAGGTGAGCAGCCTTTGGTTATCAATGTCGAGCCAGTGGCACATCAACAGGCTTGAGTTGCGGGCTATGGGCTTTGCACAATCTCTAAAGGGGAAGCACACCCTTGTTATGACAGACAATATAGTGGCCATGCACTACATCAACAAACAGGGGGCTGGCCAGTCTCTACCCCTTTGCAAGGAGGAGCTGCAACTATGGTTCTGGTTGCTGGAGAACCAGACCTCCGCTTCTGCTGTCTGATTTGCAGGAACAGTCAACGGACTGGCAGACACTCTGAGCAGGCAGAGCATGGTCTGGGACGTGTGCCAGGAAGTTCTTGAGGAGATCTTTGCTCAGTCGGGCACTCCTACGGTAGATCTGTTTGTCACAAGCTCCGACAAGAAGGGCAGACAGTTTTGCTTGAGTTAATTCTTAGTGAGAGGAGCATTAGGAAACACATTCCTGGTGGAGAGTGTCTTCAACCTCCACTATGTCTTCCCTCCGATATCTATCACCCCGTGGGTTCTCAGGAGGTTTCGAGCCACCATTATATTGATCGCCCGGAATTGGGCGAGGAGGACCTGGTACTCGGAGCTCCTAGAATTGGCCATCTGTCCGCCTCTCCCGTTGCCTCGGCGGGAGGACCTCCTATGCCAGTCGGAAGGTCGTGTACTCCGTCTGAACCTGGAATCCCTCAACCTACATGCATGGCTCTTGAGAAGATGAGATATGAGGACTGGGACCCCTCAGAAGAGGTACCTGAGGTGCTACTGGCTGCACGAAGACCATCTACCTGATCACTGTACTCATGCAGATGAAGAAGATTTGAGGCATCGCCTGTCCCACCACTACAGTGATGCAGTTCCTTCTGTCACTGCCTTCCTTGGGCCTTCAGGTTAGTACACTCAAAGGCTACTTGGCAGCTTTGTTTGTTTTTAGAGGTCTCCGGATCAAGGGTACTTATTCATGGTGCAGGTTATGACTCCATTCCTGAAAGGCCTTGTAAACTGGTTCCTGCCTAACCCATTTGTGGTTCTGGACAGGGATTTAAAACTTGTTGTTCACATTTTTGATGGCTGCTTCGTTTGAGCCCATGCATTCATGTTCTGTCGGATTACTCCCCTTGAAAACTGCATTCCTGATGGCAATCACGTTGGTAAGACATGTCCGTGAGCTGCATGCCTTGTCGTGCACGCCACCTTTTCTGTTTTAAGGAGAAGGTGTCTCAAGGTTGAAACTGGATTCCTGCCTAAAGTGGACTCTTGAGTTGCACGTGTCCCAGAACATCGACTTACTTAAGTTTTACCCTACTCCGTAGCCTTTTAAGGATGAGTAAAGGTTGGACATGTTGGACCCTAAGAGGGCTCTCCTCTTTAGTGGCAAGGGCGGTGGAATACACACGCGAGGACTAGCTCTTTGTTGCTTTCTTCCTGTCCAGGGAAGGTTTTGGCTGTGTTAAAGTAGGCCGTGTCTCGTGGATAACTCTCTGCATTGTAGAGTGTTACCAGAGGGCAGGTAAGGATCTGCCATAAGGCATGAGGACGCATTCCACCAGGAGCATGGCAGCATCATCTGCGTTGCAGAGAGGTATTCCTGTAAAGGAAATATGCTGGGCAGCGACATAGTTGTTGCTCCACACATTCACAAACATTTCTGCCTGGATGTAGCACATGGTTCGGGTGCTCGTTTTGTTAGTGTGGTTTTACAGAGCTTCCTTGTTTTAGGGCTTTCATCCCTCCTTCGCAATCAGTACTGCTTTTGGAGTCTGATGAGGAATCTGCAAGAGAATGCAATCCATTGGAGGAGAAATTACTTACCAGTAATGTTCTTCCTATGGATTATTCTCACGCAGATTCTTCACCCTCCCATCCAGCCTCGCTTTGAACTAGACTGCAGTCTGTATGTGGTTATCCCCTTCTTGTGGGACGAGGTTTTGATTAGTTGTATATTGGGCTCAGTTGAGGCCTTCTTTGGTAACGCTGTCCGCCAATAGCTTTCGGTGCATTCCTGTTCCTCATTTTCAGACTGATTCCTTGGATTCTTCTCCACGGCTACTGAGTTCGGTGTAACTGAGGTACTGGGGCGTAGTGACGTAGTATTCTATGGCGACTAAAGTTGTCTGGAGCAGACGAGGGGCATGTCTAATCAAGAAGGATCGACAGTTGACATACTAAGCCTCATGCCAGAAGTTTCCGAGCTGCTGATGCTGGAATGGATGTCTATATCTAATGAGGAATCTGCGGGAGAAGAATCCATAGAAAGAACATCACTGGTAAGTAATTATTATTTTTTTTTCTCCAAGCTTTACTTTCTTATGTCATTTATATAAATTAAAGTTTAAAATGGAAGCCACTTCACATTGACAAAAAGGCAACATCAAGTTTCAAATATAGTAAGTCTTGTTCAGACATCAAAAGCAAATTCAAGGCAATATATTCTCCACCTACACAAATTATCTATCTTAGCAATTTCTGCGCCCATTCAACTACTACCTGAACTAGCCTTTTTATAAAAAAAAAGAAATCATTTGTATATAAACTTTTTATTGTGGTTTTCATTAAAAAAAAGTGCAACGTTTTACATGATGTCTGCAAAAGCATTATACATGGTTCTGAAGAACAAAACAGTCACTCATTTCGCAGAGCCAATAGAGTCTGGTTGGGCTTTGGATAACAAGTCATTTTTACAGTCTTGCTTGGTTTATATGTTATATGTCCCAAAGCACATTCTCAGACTCTTGGTCTGGTGCGTCTTCTGACTCACTCCAACTCATTCACGGTGTCCCCCAAGGCTCAGTCCCGGGTCCTTTCTTTTCTCTTTTTATACCTCTGCCTTGGCTGAAGTTATCTCCTCTTCTGGGCTCTCCCATCACTTCTATGCTGATGATACTCGGCTCTTTCTCTCCTTCTCTTCATTTTCCACTGATAGCCATGCCCACCTTTCTGCTGGTTTCCTATCCATCCAATCTTGAGTGTCTGTTCACTTCCTGGCTCTTAATGCCACTAAAACTGAAGTACTTTTCTTTCCAGCAAGTACTATGCCCCTCTACCTTTGTTTCTTTCCCTCCTTATCAGCTATCTTTTTATCTTGCGGGTCGTAGTCTAGGTCGGAGCGCTCCTTTAAACCCCACATTTCACTATCTGCACATGCTTGTTTCCATCATTATAATATACGCAAAGCTAGCCAAATTCTAACTTTCAATGCCACTAAGCTTTTTATCGTCTTTAATCTTTCTTGCCTTTTTTTATTGTTCCTCTGCCCTTTGTTCTCTCGCTTACTCGTCTATCACCTCTTAAATCTATTTGTAATGTCTCTATTCGTTTTCTTTTGGCCCCTTGTGATTCTATTTCTTCATCACACTCCATTCTTGGCTGGCTGCCTTTCCAATCCTGTCTTAAAGTTAACTTTTTATGCCTTGTTTTTAAATCTCTTCATGGTCTTGTTCCTGATTACCTTTCTATCTGGTGTCATTCTATATCCCCACACACTCTTCACTCCTTCTCTCCATTTTCTCTCCATTTTGCCTTGTCACCCCTTGTCCCCCTTTTGCACAGCCACGTGTCTGTTGTTTTTCTCTGCTCGCTCCCCTTCACTGGTCGCTCTATCACAGTGCTTTCTATGTTTGAGTCCCATTTACTTCATTTTGGTTAAATGGTTGTTATCGTGTCTCATTTTATGTACTGCCTGATGCTATGTACAGTGCTCTGGAGTAAAGTGCTCTATAAAATAAAAAATCTGGGTCGTAGATATGTTTTTATTTTATTTTAGGCCTTGCAGCGGTGTGTACTGTAGCACCGTTTTCAGCCTAAACATCATGGCAATATGGACTACCAGAGAGCATGTTCAGGGGGGCGTACTCTGCCCCATACCATAGCTATTCTCTTCACCTGGACCAAGCGAATGCCCAGCAAACGCCTGACCATGTCTGGGGGTTTATTATGTGTACCCAAGCAGAGCTACCAAGGGGGAAGGCACCAGATGGTCACCCGTGATCTCACTGAGCGTGCTGAAGACCTGCGTCCAATATGCATAAATACTAGGACAGTGCCTGTATAAAGGTGGCTCGGGGAGAGATCACAACGTAAGCACAAATCTGATACCGCAGGGAAAAATCTATGCAAGCGTATAGTAGAACTGATTTAAATATTTTAAATGTATTCATTTGTATCTATTAAGCACCACCTTTTTTGTCTGAGCACAGCAATAGCGCCACACGTACTCCGGAATAGGGATATCCAGAGATTCCTCCTACTTCACATGGGCCTCTTCTGACCAGCCCCCCCCTCCTTGTTGTCAATGACTTGAACATATATGCGTAACACCAATTTCCCATTCCTCCAACTAGATCATGCTGTGTAGAAGTGGTGTTACAGGAGGGGCAACAGGGAAGTAGGTCCAAAGTGGATGCGCCCCACCCCCCAGGAGTTTAAACTCTAGCGTGAGGAATTGGCCAGAGGGAAATAGATTCTGCCAACGAGAGATGCCAAGCCTGGTCATGCAGAGTGTGTAGCCTTTTTCACCCATTAAGGTAGTCCCTGGTATATGTGTGACCGGCAAGTGGGGCATGGGGGCGCGGGTGGGATAGTACAATACAACAGCGTGATTCTTATGCTCCATTCACAGCCAAGCTTTACAGGTGCCCTCTACCATGTTTCTAGCCCTGCTTATACATTACGTAAGCAAAAATGACAGAAATTAAGAGGGCCAGTAATGCTAAGGCTCTTTCTGTTTGGACATGGGACCTGTCCGGATTGGGGGAATACCAGTAAGAAAGAAACTAAGCCTGTGCAGCATCGTGATGGGGTTCAAAATCCGGCAGTGCAAGTCCACCCCTCCCCAGAGGTACTATCAATTTGTCCCATCGTATTTGTCCCATCGTATTTGGCCCTGCCTGCCATCCCAAATCAACCCTGACCCCACGGGCTTCGATTCCCTGAAAAAGGGCCTAGGTACCTCAATCGGTACTTTCAGGAACGTGTATAAAAACCTTGGGAGAAGAATCATTTTAAGCAGTTATGCGGCCGTACAATGATGTGGCAAATGCCTCCACCTGCGAACCACAGAACGGGCATGAACCCGTTTGGCCACATAGTTCTTCCGATACAAGAGTTCCGGAGATCGTGCTGGTTATTATTATTATAGGATTTGTAGACCGCGAACTATGGCCCGAAAGCATCAAGGCGCTGGGTAAGAGAGAGGAGCAGTTTTACAGAAACAAGACCAACAGACCTAAGAAGCAGAAAGGAAACTAAAAAGACGAATCTTTAATACCTTCCTAAAGGGGAGGTATTCGGTCTGAACTCTCAGATGCAACGGCAAGGCATTCCAAGGGCTGGGGGTCAGTACCGAAAAGGAGCGGCCACCCACACGCTTACAGCAGAATTTGGAAATTTTCAGCAAAACTTGTGTTTCAGATAGAAGACTTTGTGCAGGACAGTACCTTACCAATTTCTTTCTCAAATGAGGCCCAGCATTAGAGAGCTCGACGACGCATGATACACAGAATCTTAAACTCGATCGGTGCTCCCACCGGCAACCAGTGAAGCCTATGAAGAAGAGCAGTGGACGGAGTCAGTGGGGTAACTTGCAGAGCAAGTCGAGCCGCCACGTTCTGAAGAACTTGTAATCTCTGAATCTGGTGCTTCGGTTGTCCCAAACAGATAACATTACGGTAATCTAAGGACCCCATTATTGAAGAAGCCACCAGTGTAGTGCGATTTTTCAAGAGGGAGAATTTTTCTCGGAGCCTTCAGTTTTCCAAACCCAGCCCCACATATGGCAGAGATTTGGGCTTCACGCGAGCCATCAGGTAGAAGTTTCACACCCAGACTCTTAAAAGAGGCACAGAGTACTGGACCGGGGCCAAGGAAGGCTAGCCAATATTGCACATTCCAAAGTGATCCCTACCCTTTGGCCCAACCACTAGTACCTCGGTTTTATTCCCATTTAGTTGGAGCCAGTTGGCCGCCATCCAGGAGCTCACTTTTTCCAGGCAGTCACGGAGCTGGCTCGGGGGCGCAGTTTGAGGAGAATCCAACCGGAAGATCAACTGCGTGTTGTCCTCATAGGAATAGAAGAGCAGTCCGCAATAAGATTAGCCAACATCCGAACATACAGATTGAATAAAAGAGGAGATGGAGCCGACCCTTGCAGGACTCCACAAAGCAACTTAACAAGAGAAGAAAATCATCCCTGGAAAGAGACCATCTGCAAACGACCCTCCAAGAAAGACTTGAACCAAGCCAGGAGGGATCCTGTAACACCCACGTGCTCCAGCCTAGCCAAAAGGCTGCGCAGGGATCCAGGAGAATAAGTACTCCGGTTTCTCTGCGGTCCTGGAGCAGCGCAAGATCGTCTAGCAACCATATCATAACGGACTCCGTCCCCATCTTGGGGCGGAAGCCCGACTGATATGGATGAAGACAGTCATTAGCTTCCAGAAAACTCGAGATTTGAGGCGTAATCACCGCCTCCATCAGCTTCATCATAGCAGGAAGCAGAGATGGGCCTAAAGTTGGCAGGCACTCGTGGCTCCAGATTAGCTTTTTGTTAATAGTGGTAAAACCCTTGCATGTAAGAGCATCTGGTACAAAGCCTGTAGAGAAAGAATATTGTAATGCAGCGGCCAACATACTCGGAGCACCTTGGGGAAGGGCTTTCAAGATACGGAGGGGGACCGCATCACAAGGAGCGGCTGATTTGAGGCCAGAAAGAGCGATCCTCATTGATTGGGTCTAATTTGAAGAGTTTAGCCACAACGGGGTGGGGGGGGGCTAAGTCAGTGCTCAGGCCACTTTGCACATTAATCCCTCCTCCCCCCAGTTGCCGATCCTTGATGCCCTTTCAGATCTCAACAATTTTTTTCAGAAAAGAAGGAGCTAATTTCATTGTATCTAAGCTGTGGATCCGGTGGCGGCACAGAGTTACCCACAGGACAAACTGAAATCTCTTTAGCCACTCTAAAAAGCTCATGAGAAGCACAGGCTGCTTCAGTTATTCTAGTGGCATAGTCTTTAGCTTTACCAGCACAAATCATCTGATGATATCAGAGACTGCTTGCTTGTAATTCCGTCGCCAGTGCCTCTCCAGGCATCTACATAGCGTCTTCTGGGAGAATACCAAGCCTCCGAGGGCTTCACTCTCCCAAAGAAAGGAAGATTCGGGGCAACCTTATCGGCCACTAACTCCAAAGAATTAAGAAAGGAGCAGAAAGGGTCCAGCCCCTTTTCATTAAGAATTTGGCATCGTTCAGCTCCATCAGGTTAACCTTGTGCCACCTTCTACGGAGCTGAATACCATGAGAAGCCTTCGGAAGGGAAGGCGGGGCATGGACCAGGAACGGAATCACAAAATGATCTGTCCAGGTCACAGGGACCGGAATACAGGTAGTGACAATTCCTGGCTCGGCAAAAATGAGGTCCAACAAATTTCCACTCATGTGTAGGAAGATAATTAAAGCCAGTGAGAGATCCAATAAACATATCTGTGATTTCTGTGTGTCACGGTCCAGAGTCATTGAGATGCAGATTAAAATCGCCCAATACTACCAGATTTGGGTGGGCCAAACTAAGCTTTGCCACCAGTTGAGTGAGGTTTGTTGCGAAATCGCCATACAATAAAAAATGAATCATATTAGCATTTACCTGTGCTCTCACCAACAATAATTCGCAAGGCAGAGCATGCATCACAGCTAAGGCAATAACGTGATACACATCACAATGAATAATTGCTAGGCCTCCACTTCTCCTGGGGGGGCGGGGTCCTATCGGCACGTAGTACAGCGTAGGAGGGCAGCATAAGTTGGCATATATCAGGGTCAGAGCTATCGGTAAACCAGGTCTCTGTAATAAACAGGGAATCTGGCAAGCTATTTTTCAATAAAGATCGTACTTGTGTGCACCCGTAGATCTAGCATTATTACACAAGCCAGTGGCAAATCCTCTGCCTTCCCTCCCCCTGGGTGTATGCCTTAATAGGCACAGGCCCACCCCTCACGTCTCCCTTGTCCACCCCCAGGACCTTCTTGTAAAACAGGGTCCCCACAGGCACCAATCCGATTAAGGCGGCTTGGGAATAGCTATACGAAATATTTGCTTTACTCATCTTGCAGTTACCACTGTTTTCTTTGAGATCAAACATAGCTGATCTGCCCCAGACGACTTCCAGAAGCGCTTGCCTTTTGTGCTCTCTCAGCGCGCCCACAGGGCGCGCCACTCCAGGGCAAGTGTTTTAATACGGCCTGGAAGCGGGAAGTCAGAACAGTTAGGAACAAAGAAAGCCGACTAAGCCTGTTTCTAGCAAAGAGGAAGAAAACTTCCCGTGGGCAGTGCAATATAATAGCAATATTTAGTAAAAAGAAAGCGGCGCAGTAAAACTTGTATTAAACGAAGTGTTGCACAGTATAAATTTAAAATATAAATATAGTTCAGCCCCCAAATAGCGAGTGCTCTCGTACTGTCATTGGAAGCCCAACCCGTCAGCATGTTTCCCCATCCCAGCAGTCAAGGTCAACAGCACAGATTTAGCTGTGTTAATATTTAATCCAGATCAACGCCCAAAGTAGAGCACATCAATCATGATGGGAGCCAAATTACCATCAGGTTCAGTAACAAACCGAATCATGTGGTCTTCCTATTGTGATAGTCATTTTATATAGCTCCCTTTCCACATTTGTATGACCTCAATGCCCTTTGTGGTTGTAACGCCGTTGGTGACCGCAGTCCATGTGTAGGGGGTTCTAAGAGTTTAAATTAAAAGATGCATGTGCTATTTTTGCCAGGTTAGGACTTGGGTGGTCTGGCTAGGCTCCAGTAAGCAGCCTGGAGGTCAGGCACTTGTATGGGTGCTGTTGGTAGTTTATGGTGTGCCTCTGCAAACTCTGCCCAAATCCATAGGGTGTTGCTGGATAGAAGTGTTGTTATGTTTGGGTCAGTGTTTCTGTGCGCCTATCGAGAGTGTAGAGTGCAAGAGGGTTTCATAAAACGAAATGACCAATCTGTGTGTATGTAGACGGGACACCTCTATGAATATGATGAGACCTAATTAACTTGTGCACGGTTCCACTGCCAGTGGCCGGGAAAGAGGACACCCCTGTCTAGTTCCCCGCCCCATCCTAATGGGACTGGAGAGACGACCATTAATACCGAGACGCACGACCAGTGAGGTATATAATAAGGAGACCCGTGATAGAAACGCCTCCCCAACCCACATTTTCCGAAGCACTGAAAACCTAAAGGGCCACTCCATGGACTCCAAAGCCTTCTCGGTGTCAAACGGGCAGACCATGGGGGGGACAGCTGGTCCAATTCCGAAAGCAGGCCAAACACGCTACCCAATCCCTAAGACGTGGACCTCCTGGTGATAAAGCCCACTTGATCTGCCTTTACGCTCTTAGCCATTAATGGAGCAATTCTGGTATCCAGAACTTGTGCCAATATTTTGTTATCAATGAGGGAGATCGGCCTATACGAGCAACAGTATTCTGCGTCCTTCCCTGGCTTCAACAGAATCGTGATCACGGTCTCCCTCGTGGATTAAGGCAATTTCCCATCTTTCGGGGCATGCTGGAACACGTTTAAAAGTGTGTTGTCAGAATAGTGGCGAAGCCATCTGGCCCGCGAGTCTTTCTGGAGGGAAGCTCGCCAATGGCTTGAATCTCTTGAGCTGTAACTGTGCTACACAGCCACTCCCTTTTACACGGAGCAAACCAATATAACGCTACCCGATCTTAATCAGTATCTATCAGAAGCTGAGATACTGTAGTCTTGGTAGAGTATACGTTGCTATAATATCCCACCAGGGTTTGTGTAATATCATCAGCTGTGTATTGCAGGTCTCCAATTCCATTTCTGATGGCTGTGATGCTGATGACTTTGATGTGAGATTTAGGGGCTTCAACCCGTACTGCCTGGGCCAGGAGACGACTGGGTCATTGACCCTCTCTTTACTGACGAAAATGTGACTTCTCTCCCTGCTGCCTCCCGAAAGGTTTCATGTTCCTTATGAAATTGCACATGGAGAGCGGTCGGTGGCGGAGCATGCATTGATCTGTTGGAGTAAAGGCTCACTAGTGGCCAACTCTGCCCTAATAGTTTTAGGAATTCTGGCTTCTTTAGCATAGCATTGCATTTTCCTGCAGAGAACACATTTAAAGGCCTCCCATAGCACAGCGTGCGAAGCCACGGTCCCCTTGTTCTCCTGGAAGAAATTTACGATGCTCTCTGTGAAAAACCAGAGTGTTTCACAACCTAGTTCCCGGGGATCCTGTACTCGGGTGGCCCGGCAAAGGCCATCGCTTTTGGATCCCGAACATGGGGGTGGACAAGCAAGGGAGGATCACCTTGGTAGGGGGTCTTCGGGGAGTGAGGGATAAGCACCCAATTTTGAGACATGGTATCCTTTTTTGCACAACCCATCTAACCCCTATCCCTGCTTATTTTGTGGGAAACTAAATCTCTCCCATAATTCTTCCCCACTTTACATTGACAACAGTACTGAGTCGTGGAAGGTGAGGAATGAGGACAAAGATTAACTCCACTGACTTGCATTGGCTCTGTCCCTGTAATGAGGCCAGGCAGCGTCAACCACATAGTCCTACCTATGCACACCTGCCACTTGTTAACACTCCCTGTGAGGATAAAAGGTGGCGCACACAGGAACACTCTGAGCGAGGCTGGGTACAGGAAGGAACAGCTATTTCGAGGGTGATATGAACCCGGCTGTGGAAGTTGGAAGGCCAACAGGCTGATCAGCAGTTGTACGGATCAAAAGAGAGCCGGCCGAGAAATTCACACTTTTCGTGAAGACGTAAGCATTCCAAGACTGAAACCGATGAGTGGAGAAAATAGACCTTGAAGTTGCCAGAAAGTAGCCTGCGACCCTCCCGGGTAAACGCGGAGTTGGGGAGAAGCAGAGGAGGCGTTGGTAACGGCCTTGACTGCTGCATGAATAAGATGCAAGCAGACCAATTAACACGACCGGTGAGTTATCGAAGGCAGCAAAAGTAACTGTAATCCGAAAGTAGTTGAACGTTGCGCGTGTGCCGATAAAATACGAATGGAAAGGACAATTGCTGAATTGTAAAAGGAAAGGATACAAAGTAACAGAGTGGTCTTGAAAGGCGAAGTCGGACATTTGAAAGTCTCTGAAATGTTATGAGGGTTGAGAGATATTACAGCTGGAACCAAAGTAAGTAACTGCTATAAGGAAAGAGAAGAAGAGGAAAGCGCAGTATGTGAACTCTGAATATGCCAAGAGGGCAAAGTATCTGATCTTTGGTAAAGGCCAAGAGGCTAAACTAAATGAGCTACAAGCACCAAGAGGCATTGGTGTTGCAAGATGAAGATTGTGAATTGTAAAATTGTTGAATGAAAGGTTGAAGTGGTCATGCAGATGTATATGTAAAATCCTTAGTTTCGAAAGTCTTCGACAGTGAAAAGATACCTAAGATAAAAACGTGGGAAAGGGAACCCTCACGAAGAAGAGACGGGCGCGAGCACGGCAGAGGGAAACCTGTGCAGAACTGTGAGAAATCGAGATAGTGAATGTGAACAGAGTATTGATGACAAGGCGGACAATGCCTAAAGAAGTGATTGAACTACCAGAAGTTTAGAGCCCAAGTCTGAACTGTTGAATTGTACCAGTAAGCCAAAGTGTGCAAGACTGATAAAACTGTGCCATCCACCTATCCTTTTTAAGAAACTCTCTAGACCCCGTCGGGCTGAACGTGGGGAAGGGGGTTGTTTGTTAAGCCATTCTGACATTTCTTTTGAGAAACGATTTTGAGACTACTCCCATTCTAGAGTTAGGGTCAGTTTGGAATTCTTCCAACTAAAATACTAAATAAAGTTTTTTTTTAAACTTGTATCCATTGTGTCTGTGTCTACTACTAGATACCATGCCTTCCTTACATCTCCCTGATGGAGTCACGGAACACTCTGTCCAGTAGACTATCATTCTTGAAGATCCAGGATTCACCAGCACCCCTCTTGCCTGGTTTAACTATTCTTGCAGTAACTGGGACATGATCAGATAATGTGTGTGCTAAAATGGGGCAACCTCTGAAACTAGGATGTAATCCAGCCTGGACGCTTATTGCCTGCTGATGGCGGTTCCTCCCGACATCAACTAGCTCATTAGTGGTGCAGAACTGTTGAAGCTTGAGCATAGCGTCTGAGGTCGGACAAATTATCCCTCTGGTTCTATCTGTCGGGGTCAAGTACTGCATTGAAATCACCCACCCAGAGAATGAGATTAGCCAAGTATTTCTGTAACTGAGCTTCAACCCACTTCAATTTGTCAAGTCTGTGTTGGGGCCATAGTAGTTGACCATCGTAACCGCTCTGCCCTGGAGTACCCGCGTGATGATCAGCACCCTCCCCTCAGCATCTTTAACCATTTCTGTAAAACAAAAACCATGTGCCCCACATATAGCTAGCTATACAAACACCCCAAGAACAGTGAGAATAAGGAGAGAAATGCCTGTGGCAGCTCCAGGATTTGCCAAATTTAGTTTCATCTTCCGGGGAAAGGTGGGTCTCCTGAAGGAAGGCAACATCAACATGGGGTGTCTGCATGTACAGCAGTACCTTGCGTGCCTTTGAGGGGCAATTAAGCTCATGGATATTCCAAGTCCTACAATATATCCCATCAGGCATTACATGAAACCCACAATTATAAAACTCCAGGCTAGCCTTAAAGCCTCAAAGCTCCCTCCTGCCAAATGTGTATTGTGAAAAGAGCACCACAGGCATTCAAAATCGCGGTTTTATTGCCGCCATCCCCTTGCAACGCTTCACTGTACTGCCAAAAGGCCTGAATGATTCTGCTGTCGAAAAAAAATAAACATCCATCCAAACTCAAATCTGACAACACCCCCTGTCCCAACCCTCACCCCAAAAAAAATACATCTTGCAATGGTGCACGAGGACAACTCGAAGCCCAGCCGACCCAGCAACCCTGTTGAGGATCTCGACCGCCACGTAGGCACTGTCAAACTAACTCGCCACCCGCTAACCTTTCCGTTGCATCTGCCAAAACCCTCTCCAGGGGGACCTACCTATCGTGCTTTTCTTGCTTGTTTTTTTTTTTAGGGTCCTGAGAGAGCTTGTCCAAAAATTCACAGGCGTCTCTTCCTCTGGGGAGAACATCGCCCAACCATTGTGTTCAACACAAAGCTTTGCTGGGAAGAGCATTGCTTACTTGAATCCCTTCTCTTGAAGTCGGCTCTTGATGTCATGTTCTCCTGGAGGCCTTTCATCACCATTGTAGATTTAGTGCCTTTCTCCTGGGCCCGACGCAGAGCATGGTCTCTGGCCCTGTAGTTGATCAGTCTGGATATTACCGGTCTGGGTGCTGCGCCAGGGACCAGCTTGCTTTCTCCCGGGATTCGTGTGCGTTTTCGAAACCATGACCGCAGCGGAAAGTCCCTCATTGCCCAGCGTCTCATGCAGGATAGACTCCACCAGGAGCAATCTAGATAGCGTCGGCAGATTCCGGGACCCCCACTAGTCTCAGATTATTCCTCCCCTATCTGGATTCAAGGTCATCCTGTTAGTTAGTTGGGTTCTTAAGAGATTTTTTTGAGAAGGGATATTTCCTTGGAGGCAGCCGAAGTTTTATCTTCCACTGTTGATAGCTGTGTTTCACCCTCATCCAGTCTGTCCCCATGCTTATTCAATCTGATTTGCATATGATCGACTTTCCCATTTAGTGTACCGAGCTTGCTCTCCATAGAGTGGCGGCTCGCCTGCAGCTGTTCAAACATGTCCTTGATATCTTGTATGTTATTTGAGGTTGCAGGGGGTGTTGTGTCACGAATCGGCTGTGCCCCAGCATCAGACCTAGGAGGACGGCTACCGCAGGAGGAGGTGGCGAATTGCAGCTTGAACTGGCGCTTAACAGATGTTTTCATTACGTCCTAGCTCTGTTCCTAGCCAATTCAGACACCAAGGCGTAGCACCAAATCAAGTTTCCTGCACGCGGCAGAACGAAAACTCACTGCCTGCCAACTGATTGTTCGCTGCTTGGCCGCTGTAGCCTGATCCACAGGCCCCAGCATGCCCTGCACCGTCACTCCCGGAATCTGGTTGCACAAGCAAGTCCCCAGGGTATGGAGTGCAGGTCTCTCAGCCGCTGACATTCGCAGATAAGGCGAATTACTGCCATCGTGGTCCGACGCGCCACCCAAATCAGGCCGCCAGATCGCCTGCTGGGGACAGCGCTTCTGTGAATTCCTGCTCGGGGCAAATAGGATCTTTAGGCTCCCCACTGCACAAGGGAGCCCAATTTTGCAAATAAACTCCACCTGAAGCACCGTCTCGCTAAGGATTAGGGCCTGATTAATGAAGGTTGCCGGGAGCTCTCGGGACCACAGCCATCACAGCTGGGATCTCAAGCTTCCGCCATCTAACCTTCATTAAGCCAAGCAGTACAAATGCTTCTTTCTGAATTGTAAAAATTAAGATGGTTTGTGAAACATGTGCTCCTTGTCCTTACATATTGTATGAATGCTGTCCATACAGCTGCATATATTTGAAATTGGTTACTCTATTGCTGTGTTCCATACTCTTATCCACCACTGAGCCATTATTTGACCCTATTTCAGCTATAGTTAGGGTTCTTCCCCCCTTTTTTTATTTATTTTTTTGTATTTTTATTTTTTATTTCCAGTGGTGTTTTTAAAAAGAAATTCAGAATCTGTTTCCCCATTTGCCCACTTCAAAAAATCGCAGATAACTGTTTTTTCATTGTAAATACACAAATATTCTTTTATTGTTTCATTGCATGCATAAGTAGGTAATATTTCTCATGACTGACTGCAAGAATAACCTATGCCCAGATTTGAGAGGTTAACTTCGAAATCCACCCTAATGCAACCATTGCTCAAAGAAGTTAATCACAGACTAATTTTGACGCTGTTATTGTTCTGTATTTAAGATGGTGGGCTTTGAGAACTCCATGCACAGTGAGAGATTAATTGATTTGTCAAGGATAAGCAACGTGCTACAAGCTGCTCGTTTTATGGCTGGACCCTTGGTGGCTGTTGTGATACATCGGAGGACCCCAACTAACCACATTTAAGCAGCACAGAAAAGGGGGAAAAATTATCGACTGCAAGAATAACATATGCCCACATACTTTTGCCCCAATGGTGAAAATCAAAAGCTGGCACGCATGAATATATGCACAGTAAGTGAACATATAAAGTGGCCTTGTGGGTAAGCTTCTGCAATGGGAACATCATAATCTGAGTAAAATCCTGGTAGCCAAATACATGAGCAACCCTGCCAACCTCAGAAAAACCCAAGGGTTTGCGTCCGCCCTCTGGAGAAAGAAAAAAATGCTGTCCACCCACACATATCCTTTACTTGTACCTGGGGAAAATGCACCAGTCTCAAGGATTACAACCTCTATTGCCACATCTTGGGTAAATCTTCAGAACTCACTTGCCCTCATAATTTCCCCTCCTCACTCACATGTCTGGCTTTCAACAAAAATCACCTTTTATAAAGATAACTTGAAAAGTACACATAACAAAGTAAGGAACTCACTCAAATATATAAATCCTTAAAAAACAACTGTTAGGCAAAAAGTGTACAATTGTGGCATTATTCCTCTCCCACCCCCATCTTGACTGGGAGACTACACATTGTGGAACCTCGATCCCAGGTCCATACTATAATTGCACACTGTTCCAACTGGCGCTAAGTAAGCCGATCCCTAACCCACCTATACTTTCACAACTACGAAGAATGTGCCCATCCACTACTAGTTTGTTTGCCTGCGTCCTCATCGTCCTAAACATTGCAATTCAGTTTAAGATGGCTCCACATTTACCCAACATGCCTTCTCCAACTTTGCTTATCGACCAGGCACCTTACTTAGACATAATCAACCCTCAGTTACTACCCACCAGTCTCCCTCGCACTACCACAGATAGGAACCTAGGACTTAGAACTAGACTAGCTAAAATTTACGAGCCTCTCGCCCACTCACTGCCCACTTCACAGAAGTCCATAGAGCAGCCGCCTCAATCTAGTTCTTACACTAAAACGTACAACTTCATCCCTAGATCTTCGCACAACCTCCCCAGTCAGGGCACTCTCGAATTAACACAGGACAAACGTCATATAACTACTACCAAAAACACAGCTAGCCCTAAAATCAAGAGAGCCCTGATCAATGCCAGATCATTAGTAGCTCATGCTATAGAAATCGCAGACCTGATCCTTAAAGATGATCTTGATTTCCTCGCTATTACCGATACTTGGCTACACCCGGCAGCAGGCCCCATGCTCATGCTAGCAGTCCCAGATAACTATTCCATCCTGAGACAAGATCGCCCCAACTCCAGAGGAGGGGGTGTCGCCATTATACACAACTGTAGTCTATCTATGAGACTAGCTACTCCTACCAATGTCCTCTCTTGCGAAACACTATCAGTCAAAGTCTCACTTACTAATGCCCAAACCCTCAATATCCATTTGATTTACCGCCCGCCAGGCCCCATCGGCACCTTTGATGAAGATCTCAATGCCATTCTATCCAGCAATCTCAAAAGCTCTTCTCAAGTTCTCACCCTGGGGGACTTTAACATGGGCTACAATGACCCGGCAGACCAAACAGCCAGCATTATAGTCACCACTCTTGCCAAACTAGGCTTTGCGCAAAGAAGCATGCCACCCACCCATTCGAAAGGTAGAATACTTGACTGGGTGGCCGACCATAACTGCCTAGTGAACATCACAAATATCTCACCACTAGTCTGGACCAACCACCACCTGGTATCGTTCTTGTTATCTACCGACAGACCCCCACCTCCGCCCATCACCACGCCCCCCCTGCTCTCACCAGAAACAAGAACATTACACCAGAAAGACTAATCCTGAATTTACTCCCCACACTTAACACACTCCCCGACAACTTGGATCCAGAGATCCTAGTTGAAGAATACAACAAGATCATGGCTACCTCGTTGGACCTCATCGCCCCACTTAAACTCAGACCAAGTAAACCGAAAATGCATCTTAACAAATGGTACACACCATTCCTCAAAAACCTAAGGCAGCAAAAGAGAAACTGCGAGGCTACCTGGAAAAAATCCCCCTCAGCCGCAAACGAACTCAAACTTTCCAAACTAGCCGCACTTTATAAAAAAAGAAATCTACCTGACTAAACGAACCTCCTTTGACTCTCGCATATCCCAAGCTAAATCTAATATGAAAGAACTCTTCTCTATACTTATAGAAGTGGAAACCTCTATACTACCCCCTGGTACCTGCACCAAAGATAAAAACTGGTGCTCGGGGGAGCACCGGAGACCCAAAGTGAAAGCCAAGGCGGGCAGAAACACAACGCGGTTGTATTTACATGCCGCAGTGTTTCTGCCTACAGCTGATTTCCCATTTGGGGGAGCCCGAGAGCCCCAAATGGGAAAGCAGATTTAGGCAGAAACACAACGCGGTTGTGTTTGAAAACGCTGTGGTTTTTCTTTCCAGGTTTCTCAGGCTCCTCCGAGCCGGAGGACCCTGAGCAACTTAGAAAGAAAAACTGCAGTGTTTTCAAACACAATAACATTGTATTTATGTTTGCGGTAGCTTCAAAAGCTACCACAAACATAAATACAACGTTTTTAAAGCTGCGGTTTTAGTTCTAAGTTTTCCGGGCTCCTCCAGCCCGGAAAACTTATTAAAAAAAACGCAGCTAGTGCTTATTTTTTTAAAAATAAATAGCACTTACCGAGATCCAGCTGCAGCTTTTCTGCCTGTAGTCTCCGGTCCGCGTCCTGCGAGTCCCGGCACCAATGAAGGAAAAGCCCCCCAGTGGTAGCTTTTGTTTACTACAGCTGGCTGGCTTTTCCTTCATTAGTGCCGCAAAAGCCAGCACAGACGGGCATCCATTTCACAAAATGGATGCGCTCATGTGCTTGCTTTTCTAATTTTTGAGCTTGAATTGCTCAAAATTTTACATAGGAACTTAACCAAAAAAAAGTGCAAGTATATTTGTTTTATTATTGGCCATCTTTTTGGGCAATAACATTTTTTTGGGCCAACCATTCCTTTAAGGTTAGTGCAGAATCGAGGTAAAAGCTTAGGTTTTTAACTTCCTTTACAACCTGAATGGAGTTCCCATCAATGTTAAAGGCGGCGTAGTTTGTGTTGATTTTTTTCAGATTGGCGATAGTTTCAAGTATTAAGAGCTCCGTTTTGTCGTCATTCAGGCATAAGCCGTGGGCTGCCATCCATGCCTGAATGATTAGGTAAATTCTATTCACAAGAGCCGTGTTCTTGGTGTAATCACCCAAAAGAGGTATGAGGAGCGGGTGTCGTCTGCATAGTTTGTGTAGGTGACACCCAGATTATCCAATTTGTCGAACGAGGGCTTTGTGTATATATTGTACATAGTTGACGATACACAAGAGCCTTGCGGTACGCCACAGGTTATTGGGATGGGGTCTGCTGCAGATGACTTGAGTGAAGACTCTCATAGTCCTGTTATTTAGGAAAGATTAGACCCAGGCTATCGCATCCTTGGAAAAGTGAGCCGCTGAGGCCAGGTGTTTGCATAATACTTCATGATCCACCAGGTCAAAGGCGGCTGATATATAGTAATTTCTCCTCAACACTGGCAGAGTCTAGCCACCAATAGCGATGGCAAAGACGTTTCTCTGAAAGCCCGTTCAACCTTGCCAATTTTAATCCCTTTGGTTGTCCAGTACCTGCTGTGATTTTCTTATGGGATATCAATGCTTTATTTGTATGAGCGAAGTGTTAGGTCTTTTTCATTTCTCGAATGTGAGGGGCGAACCTCCATTGTATGCCACCCAAAATCCCACCCAAAAGCCACGCAAGGGCCTCTCACCCTAAAAGTCTCTTAATTTAGGTTGGGAGTGAACTGTGTCCATCACAACCAGTGTTAAGACGCATTCCCTGGTCTATCCCAATTAAGTGCCTCCCTTTGTCCCAGTAGGTTAATGAGCATGCTGTAGTGTGCCACCATTTTTCCTGGCTTAAAAGGATAACTTATCTGTTGGAATCTGGATAGCATATATTGTTTGTCTTAAAGTACTTCTGATCAATCGTTTGGGTACAGTCAATAAGCGCACTGATCTGTATGGGAAGTAGATGTTGCTTTATACAAGGAGCATAGATATGGGGATCTCCTAAGAGCTGTTAATACAACCCTAGATCTACCACCCCTCCAAATGAGTAAAAAAAATCGCACCCTCCATTTTATCGCCTATTTAGATAGGCTCTTCATTGGAAGCACTTGAAAACATGTAAAAAGTGTTTTGGCAAGAAGTCCTCGCTATTGCAGCGAGGTACCCCAACCAGGCAATCTCCCGCAAGTCCCATCGGGATAGCTCTTTGTGTTTCTTAACTAATTTGATATTTCTGAGAGTTGAAGGTAATGCTGCTGCTTGTTTGGATGAGTACAATAACTTAACATTTTCTCCGTGATATTTTTCAGACCTTCATTATTTTGAAGGGGATTGGGAGAGGGACACGTTTTTGGCAGGGGTTGCTGTTAAGAGAAAAGAAACAGATTACTTAATGGTGGATAGCACAGTAACGATCACTATTATCAGGGTAAAGATTTCAAGATGCAAGCCACTTGTTGTGCATGGACAGTTTCTCGGTGAGCACACGTGCACAGTTTGGTGCTCACATGGAAGGTTACTAGTGGCGACTGTACATTTCTTTTAGGCCTGCTATTATCCACCTTTTTGCCTCTTGCAATATGTACACAGCTCATGAACTGTTCATTTCGAATGGATTGTGTCCTCCCACGTATTCCTCATCTTTGATTTTCGATATCCAGCTTCAGCAACAAAAACCTGACCAAAAAATACCGCCCTTCCAGTAGTGACCCTGCCTTCTTGCACCTCACTCCAGAGAGTCTGGTGGTACAGGCAGCTACTGCAACTTCGAAGCAGGCAGCTTATCCAACTATCCCTCCAGATAGGATGACAAGAGAGTAGATGGTTGGGCAAGAAAGGTGTTTCTGCAGGGAGCATGGCTCTTAAATCAGCCAACTACACATGTGCCCTAGCAAAATTCTCATTCACTCTATGGGACTGTATTTCCATGGCGGCAGAGCACATTACCGAAAGAGAGGAAAGAGACTCATTCTTGACTATTGTTAGGGGCGGCAAGGAAGCCATGTGCGAGTCTCTTCAACCGGGTCTAGATTCTGCTGACAGTATCAGCAGAGCCATGGCAGCAAGCACTGTAATACAGAGACTTGCGTGGTTCAGGAAGTCGGGATTTGCACAGATGTGCAATCCAGACTCCTCAACATGCCTTTTGATGGGTCTCACCTTTTTGGCAACAAGGGCAAAGGCGGCTGCCAAATCCTTGGGTGCCGCTATAAGGCAGCCTCAGCCTTTTCACCCCAGTGGACCGCCTTGGAGTTATAGATCTTGTCGCTACTACTCCTCAGTTGGAAGAGTGAGAGGAATGGCTTGGAAAGAGGCCAAATAAGATTCCCTTGTGGTGGACGAGGGAGAGGTGTGAAGCCCATTCAAGCAGGGGCATCCTTACCAACAGCCAGTGCATCAGCCGCATCAAAACCTCTCTGAAGTCTTGAGTCCCAAAACGCCAGTGGGAGGCAGGTGGTCTCAGCATCTGAAAGAATAGCAAGACATTACTTTTGATGCTTGGGCATTGGAAACCATAGCCCACGTTACTGCCTTTGAGGGCTTCAGATCCTATTTTGACCCTGCTAGAGAAGAACGGGTGCCTCTAGCGGAAAGGTACAAGGGATGGTACTCTCCTTATTTCGTAATATCCAAGAAGGACGGAGGACTGAGAACCATCTTGAATTTGAGATACTTGAACAAGTTCCTCAGGAAGGACACATTCAAGATGGTCACACTTTCGCAGATCCTTCAGGCCCTTCAACTCCAGGATTGGATGGAGTCATTGGACCTTCAGAATGCTTACTTTCATGTGCCAATTCATCTCAAATAAAAAGTACCTGAGGTTGACCATTGGCGGTTCTCATGAGTTCTGCCTTTCGGGCTGACCTCTACCCGAGGGTTTTCACCAAACTGATGGCGGTGGTGGCAGTGAGTCTCAAGAGAGGGGAGATTCACATCTACCCCTACCTGGACGATTGGCTGATCGGGGGGGCATTCTCCCAAACAAGTCCTGGATCATCTCAACATCACCTGCCACTCTCTTCACAGACTGGGCTTCTCCCTCGATTACAAGAAGTCCCATATGACACCTTCTCAAAAGCTCCAGTTCATCGGGCTGTACTGGATACATCCTTGGGAAAGAGCTTGTCAGCCGAGGTGAGGGCTCAAGACATTCTACAGATGGTCTCTAAATTTCAGAGTGCCCGGCGTCTCCCGGCCTTCGATTATTTTGAATTTGCTCGGCCTCATGGCATCCTGCATTTATCTGGTGGCAGAAGCTCGCCTGAGAATGAGATCACTTCAATGGGTCCTCAGGACACAATAGTCCAAGTTCTCAGGAAACATGTCGGACCTACTTCAGGTTCCAAGCAGGGTTGCACAGGATCTTCTGTGGTGGACCTGCAAGGACAACATTCTGAAGGGAGAACCTTTTTGGCAACCATGACCGGAGATAACCGTAGTGCCGGACGCCTCACTCGCAGGGTGGGGAGCCCAGACCAACGATCTGACAATCGGCGGTCGTTGGTCTCCATCCGAGTGCAAATTACACATCAATCTTTTAGAGCTGAGGGCAATCAGACTTGCGCTGAAGGCTTTTTCAGCCCTCTGTACGGTGAAAGAATGTCCTGATAATGACGGACAACTCGGTGGCCATGTACTACCTCAACAAGAGAGGAGGTGGAGGGTCACTACCACTGTGCAGAGAGGCAATGCAGCTCCGGTACTGGACAATTTAAGAAGGCATCTCTCTTATCAGCAGCTCACCTAGCCGGAGAGGAGAACATGGCGGCAGACGCTCTGAGCAGGCAGAGCAGTCTCCCACGAGTGGGAACTAGCTCAGGAAGTCTGTCATGAGATCTTCACCCTTTGGGGAACCGCTCAGGTGGATCTGTTTGCAACCAGTTTCAACTGGAAGTGCAAACTCTACTGCTCTAGGGAATTTCCTGCCAAGAGGAGCTCTAGGGGATGCGTTGTAGTGGACTGGGAGTTTCCACTCCTATATGTGTTTCCTCCAGTCCCCAACATATCCTAATTGATATGATATGATAGGTTATTTATAACGCGCTTAATACCCAGAGGTTTCTAAGCGCAGACCCGGGGATCGAACCTGTGTTGCTCCGTGTCGTCTTGTTTCCAAGTCGAGCACGCTGCCGCTGAGCTATCCTCCTGGGACAATTGTCCCGGATTGGGTCAGGAGGCTATGTTACACAGACCTTCTGGACATGTCCATCTGCCTTCCAATACGTCTTCCACAAAGAGGACCGTCTCACGTGAGAGTAGGGTTGGGGTCTCCATCCAGAGGTCAAAACACTCAGCCTTCACGCATGGTGTCTGAGAGGCTAAGATACAAGGATTGGAACCTCCCGGATGACAAAGTCCTTGTACCGTTCCTGTTGGAAGGAATTCTGCAGCTGGTGCAAAGACAAGAATATAGACCCTTTTCTATGCTAAAAACCAGAAGTGTTATCTTTTCTACTATCCTTAGCCAATCTGAGGGTCCAGGTTGAAACCATTAAAGGCTATTTTGCGGAGCTAAGCATCTTTAAGCGCTCGTCATAAGATTGTTCATATTTCAAATTCACACTGGTGACACAACTTCTAAAGCGACTCGCCATCCCTCCATCTACTTTCCAGGTTCCAGTTTGGGACCTTAATCTGATACTAACATTTCTAATGTGTGCACCCTTTGAACCTTTACAGATAAGGTTAACATTTAAAACCATTCTCTTGTTAGCGTTAACTCCAGTCCGTAAAGTGAGTGAATTGCAGGCACTAACATCCAAGCCACCCTTTACTATCTTCCACAAGAACAGGGTTGTTCTGAGGGTTAAGCCTTCATTTTTACCCCAAATCTTTTCTGATTTTCATGTAGGGCAGAACATTGACTTGAGTTGTTTTCTATAGAATAGATTACCATCTACTTTGCTATGACGAATTCAATTGTGTAGTATAATCTTTAATACCTATGTATGATACAGATGAATCAACATCTAGATAACATTCATTACTATTGTATGGTAATATCTAAACAATATTCACCACCATTGTTTTTACTTATGATTTCAACATTACTATTAGATCTTACTATTTGCTTTAAGGCATTATTGTAGTAGCCCTGAGAATATGATTTACAAGTGCACCCAATACATATGTTAATCAGCCTTTATAGATGCCTATTCTGGCAAGTGTGACCTGGGTAATCGAACACTTGCTATTCTGCATAATCTTTGCCACAGATGCCGTTTTACCCTTGCAGGTGATAAAACTTACTTGTACGTCTTGTACTATTATATTATTTATCTTGCTTCAGATTACGCTCTATTGTAATTGTAGATAATTTTAAACGCGATGCTACCGTAACACGATTTCCGTTTATTCTCTCTTTATTATAAATCCTGAGTTGTAATTAAGATGCAAGCTCTCTTTAGTCCAAATTGAATTCTATGAGGAATTACTATTTATAATCGCAGTTAGATTGTAATATACATATTTTATTTTTGTGATTGACTGTCAGTATTGCGATCGTGCCATTCCAAGATGGCCGACCGCATCCAACGTTAGAAACTTCCTCGGTTTGTTGTCTGTACTTACAGTTGCTCGGCACAATGCGTCTCTGCGGCTTTTACGAGCAGACACGCTGTGAAATTCTTGGTAAGCACTAAGTCAGGATGGTTCATCCTGACATCAATAACAAATATGTTACACAATCTCGGACAAAATGAACTGTATCTTTATCGAACTGTATCTTTATACAGCGGCATAACAACAGTGTAAGCTTATCCAAGCACTAGTAACGCTGAGATTGTTCTGCGAATGCTCCCACCTTATTAGAACCCAGAGTTGGTATATCGGTAAGAGATTAAGTATTCACAACGGGTCGCATACCTACTTTTTTCGAATCACCTAGTGACATTTTGCTTACTGTACTTTTTCAGATATTAACTTGCTTGCGAGCACAGGCAGGTTAGTCCATTTACAAAGTTTGTTTCTCTATAAAGCATGGCTACATAATCTTCCATCATAGCTAATACAATTATTTTATCCTTCTTTCCCCCCACCAACATAATGGTTCACAACGTACATATTAATTACTGAATTATGTCACTAATATCTGTTCTATTTACACAACTTGGATATATTTGTTCTTGCACTTTTTTAATCTATGATGGATTTTCACATTGATACTGATGTGCTAAATTTACATTGTTTTCTGTTGAATTATACAATTCCATGTGGAACATTTTGATGCACATTGATTGGTTATGGATAGTGAATTGTAATTATCTTACCTAATTTAAAGAATGCACTGGCCCTGATGAATTACAGAATTGTCTGAAATGCATTGGCCCTAAAATGCATGTGCTACTAATTGATGAAAAACTATTTACCAAGACAACTATCGGTGAATAAAGTAACATTGAAGATTTTGGTATTTCGATTACTGTTCCCTAACTACTAAGAATATTACAAACCACTAAGTGGAGATTGGGAGTGCAGCCCACACTGCTGGATTTGTAGCCAAGTTCTTTCTCTCTCTTTGTTTTTTTTTTTAAACTGTGTGTGCTTTTCACAGAGGCATTTTCTACTGTGTTTGCACCCCACGCAGATCAACTAATTTAATTTGAAATTATTTTAAGTTAATACCAACACAGGCTGTGCACACTCACCGCCTTCAGTCAGAAAATGGTATTGCCCAGTCAGAAAATGGTATTGGCCACTTTCTATCCTCCACCGCATCCTGGCAAAGAGGAGGAGAGATTGCATAGATTAGATCCACGCAGCGCTCTGAGCTTTTACATATCTAGACTATCCAAACTTGGTATTGATGATCAGCTTTTCATAGGCTATGGAGATCACAAACTAGGTCAGGCTGTAACAAAACAGACCTTATCCAGATGGATCATTCTGGCAATTTCAAAATGCTACATGCTGGCGGGAAAGGATCCTCCATAAGGATTAAGGGCCAATCCACCAGGGGCATGGCTACCTCTACAGCTCTGCAAAGGGGTGTACCGATCAAAAACATTTGCGAGGCATCTACGTGGTCTACTATTCACACGTTCACAAAGCATTACTGCTTTGAGTCTTCCCTCGTCAGGATGGAAGCTTTGGGAAAGCTGTTCTCCAGTTCGGTTCATGGAAACCATTGAAAACTAAATTCTTACTCCCTTCACCAAAACACTGCTTTGGGAGTCTATCAAAGATGAGGAATACATGGGAGGACACAATCCATTCAAAGAACAAGTTACTTACCCCTGGTAACGTTCTTTCGACTGGATGTTTCTCCCACGTATTCCTCATTGCCTTTCCGTCCTACCCCACAGTAGAATTTCCTATGCTATTACAGCTTTCGCTCCTTCAAAGCTTGGTATTGTCAAACCTGTGGTTATGTGGGTAGTTTCTACTGTAAGTGGATGGAACAAATAGAGTTAATAAAACGGATAGAGTAAATGGTACGGATGTAGTGCTTGGTCACCCGCGCGTTACAGATAACCACCATATCACACTACTACGCTTACTCTCTCCTATACACCATCACTCAGATAGAACACAGCTATACTATGACACATTTGGTATAGCTGTTCTCATACTAACATGACCCCACAAACTACCCATCATCCTAATTAAACACAGCTAGCTGAGCACATACTGCTAGTTTATGCGTCTCTCCAGACCTAACGCAGCCAGAACTCAGTCTGGGTGTCCACCCTCCAGACTGAACACATCCAACTGATTTCTTCATCACCACACCTACCGCTAAGAAGCAGCTATCATGCAACTACCACACCGGCTGCACACATCTGGTGCACCCACGCACTATACGACACTCTCTCTACTGACTCGAACTGCGGTTCCCGAGATCGTTCAACCTACCAATGCTTTGAGATCATACCAATGATTCATAAGGCGCTATATAAATGCCAAATAACATAACATAAGAAAAACGGAACTGAAGCCAACGGGCACTGAACGTCCTATATATACCTTCGATCACCTCTTCCTTGAGGTGGAGACCCTCGAGGGACATCGAGTCGATTGCATCGACGCACAGTGCCCTCTGACAATTTTCTTTTTCGCTGAAGCTGGATATCGAATATCAAAGATGAGGAATACATGGTAGGAACATTCAGTCGACGGTGCCAGGGGTAAGTAACAATCTGCTGAGATCTTCCCACTTCTAGCCCCAGCCTTCTTCCTCTTTTTCTTTTTTACCCATTTTAATTTTCTTTTCACAATACGCACACACTCTCTGGATTGGTATCTCAGGTTTTTGGCCAGCCAACCCATCCTATTGTATAGTACTTGCCTTTTACCATTATTATAGTCTCAATGTGCAGTTAGTGGTAACTCCCTCAGAGGACCAAAGTCCAGAGAGAGGGGGGGGGGGGTGTGTGTGTGTGTGTGTGTGTGTGTGTGTGTCCCAATAAGGGTTCCGGTAGACAGCATCCGGTAGACAGCAACCCATGTGGTCCGGCATGTAGGTGGGTGCTGGGAGGAGTCTGGGATGGCGTGAATGCTATAGACTCACTAGGTGCCCAGCCTGCCCGAATGTGTCGTAGGTCTGCGCTACATTCTGATGTCAGAGGTGTTGAGGCATAGTCTGGTGTGAGTAGGCAGAGAGTTATGTGAACAACATGACTGAATATTGTCATAGTGCCTACTGTATTCTGATGTGTACAGATAGCCGTGCCTGTGGCCAGTGTCCACCAAGTGTCGCATTATACGTACCTGACAGGGATTCGGTGGTGATTTGTTTATGCGCCCTCTCAGTTAATTGGCTTCTTCTGTCACTTCTTGCAGCTGCGATAAAATGGTTAGCAATGGTCTGTGCTCCAACTATTTGCAACAAGAGGGGCATGGCTTGTACTTCCCAGTTCAGGCGGATAGTGGCAAGTCTACCCAGCTAACCAGCATTTACTGAACCTTTTCAGTTGTTACCTATACCATGGGCAGCCCATCCTATAGTTCTTACATTTGTATTTATTTATTTATATTGCGCACCTAACCGAGAGGTAGCAAGGCGCAGAGGCAACAAGAGGATTGCAAAGCTTGGTTACATATGAAGGTACGTGGTCCGGCTGTGTTTACAGTGCTAGACGCGTAAGATGGAAACCATGCACGCCGAGGAGGCATAACTTACAGTGATAGGCAATATTATATACAAGGAGCAGGTTGTCTCATGACAGATATCTACGTCAAATAGATGACAGCCTAAGTGTGCATATTTGCGAACATAGTGGTGTGGTGTAGGGCAACATCAGGGCAGCAAGAGAGCAGGCGGTCGTTGTGTCGTGAGCCTTGAGCCAGTGGATGGTTTTAGATCTAAAATGACGGTAGGGAAGGTCCGCCCTACAAGTAGGAGGGAGGGAGTTCCAGAATTGTGCTGCTTTTACCGGAAAGCTGTTCCCTCCCGACATAGTACGTTTAAACCTAGGCACCGGAAGGAGATTAGAGTTGGCCATCCTGGGGGGGCGAGAGGAAGTAGGTCTGGTGAATCTAGTGATGAGGTATTGAGGGGCTGCTTGGTGGAGGCATTTGTGAGTCAGGAACACCGATTTGAGGAATATTTTGTCTTTAGTGGATAACCAATTGACGGATCTTCTAGAGTCTGAGATGTGGGCTTTCTTCAGGATGCTAAGGGCCGCTCTTAGGGCATTATTTTGAAGGATCTGTATTTTGTTAGTGATATATTTGTTGCAGCCTACATAGAGTGCGTTGCAATAGTCCAGCTTGGACAGGATCAACGCCCTGGCTAGTGTGATGCAGTTGGAAGGAGAGAAAAAGGGTTTGGCTGCTCTGATGAGTTTGCAAGTATAAGCTGTGGCGGAGGCCATGGCATTAACTTGTTTTTTGAAGGTGAGAGTGGAGTCTAAGTAGAAGCCGAGGGTTTTGACCTCCTTGGCTACCGTGATCTTATTATTGTTAATTACAAAGGAGGTGTAATTTTGGTCCAATTTGCTAAGGTTATGTGGCGATCCCAGAATGAGGAGTTCCGTTTTGTCATCATTCAGGCATAGACCGTGTGAGGCCATCCATGGCTGAATGATGAGGTACACTCCATTGACGAAGGCCAAATCCTTATCATAATCCCCCATCAGCGGGATGAGGATCTGGGTATCATCGGCATAATTGGTGTAGATGATACCCAGACCATCTAGATCATCAAAAAGGGGCTTCGTGAATATGTTGTACAGTGTCAGGGAAACGCATGAACCCTGGGGCACGCCACAGGTGATGGGCGTTGGGACTGCTGCTGCTGCTAGTAGTGAGAAGACTCTCATTGTGCGGTTGTTTAGAAAGGATTGGATCCAGTCAGTGGCCTCTTGAGAGAAATGGGCTGCTTTTTGAAGGTGATCACATAAGATCTTGTGGTCGACCAAATCGAAGGCAGCTGAGAGATCAAGAAGTAGCAAGAGTGCGGTCCTGCCCTGATCTCTCAGTTCATCTATCTGTGCCTTAAGGTCTATGAGTGCAGTTTCGGTACCATGTTGAGGCCTGAAGCCCGATTGTCTGACTCCTAAGAGCTGGAAGTGCTCGAGGTGGTGTTGGATTTGTTGGTATGCTACTTTGTCGATGATTTTAAGAAGGAACGGTACTGTGGTGATGGGGCGGGGTGGGAGTAGAAGGGTCTAGATTCGGTTTTTTGAGCAAGGGGAGGACCCATGATTGTTTCAGATTATTAGGTACAGTGCCTGATGTGAATGGACATTTCCATTCCACCCCCATTTCTTCCAGACTGGTTTTTGATTGCCCTCCTGGAGTACTGCACGGGCGACCCCCACCTGTCCTACTGGTGTGGGACATGTCCATGGCGTGTAACCTCACTTGACAATTTTCCCAAGTGCATCCCAATCCGTCCAGTTGCGATGGTGGTGATCACAACAACTCTGAGTGCAATTTGCCTGTTTTTCCTGTACATGCCGGGTGCAGTGATTCATTAATCCTGTGGCATTCCTATATGATGGGCTGTGATTCAGCTGGTGGTGCTTGAGGGGGTCCAGGATCATGATTGGTATATGCTGGTGTGTGGGGTCCAGGCCGCTGCTATAACGACCAGTGCTGCCATGTGCTGAGTGTTTCTAATTTTTGATTGGGCGTTGGAGGTTTATTGGGCAGAGTTTTAGGATAATTCAGCAAATAGCAAGGTTTTGAGTACTTTTTTGAAGGGACGGGTAGTCTTCAGTGCGGTGGAAGGGTGTTCCAGATGGTGGGAGCTAGGATAGAGCATGCTGGGTCGCCAACTCTGATGGAGTGGTAGGGGGGGATAGCGAGGAGAAGAGCTGAGCCTGATGGGAGATCTCTTGGGGGGTGGGGGGGGGTGTTGGAAGTGAAGGCTTTTGTTCTGAAGGAACTCTGGTCATGTGTTATAGAGGTCTTGATGTGTAATGCACATGGCTTTGAAGGTGGTTCTTCATGTAGCCAGCACAATATTCTAAGAGCAGTGGTGATGTGTTCTCTGGGCGAGAGGGCAAGGAGCAATCTGGCTGCTGTGTTTTTGGATTAAGAAGTTTCCTGCACTGGCGTGCCGGGGATCCAAGATAGAGGGAGTGGGTGTAGTCTAGGCAGGAGAGGATGGCCAGCATTGCAGAGACTCCTTTGGGGAGGAAGGGAGGGAGGGATGGAGGGAGGGGGAGGGGGAGAGGGAGAGGGAGAGGGAGAGGCACGCTGGCAGTGGGCTTAGGTAGAAGTTTAAGAGGAGGGATGGAAGGGAGGCTCCTTGTGGCACACCTTTTGTGAAGGGGAGAGCAGGGAGGGAGGAGAATAATTTGCAAGCGTTTGGAAATAAGGTGATCCAATTTAGGGCGATGTCTTTGATGCCAAGGGTGAGTAGCCAGTTCCTGAGTATTGAGTGGTCGATGTTGTCAAAGGCTGCTGATGGATCCAGAAGGAGGAGAGCAGTGCACCCTTCTGAATTGGCCGTTCCAGATAGAGAATCATGATGATTCTGTTCCAGAGGAGTAGTAACCCCAATTGGGGTAGGTCGAGGAGTCTATTGTCTTCTGTGAAGAGGCCAAGTTGCTTATATGCAGCATGATCAATTAGTTTAGCAATGAAGCGGGTGTTGGCGATTGGTTAGAGGCTGGGTTTTTTGAGTGGCGGTTTGACATGGGAGGTTTTGAAGGCCTCTGGGAAGGTGGCAGGTGAGCACAGGTGGAGGTGAGGATCTTTTTTAGAAGCAGATGTGGGCAAGGATCTTCAGGTTACCCAGAGGGTCTGCTAAGTGTTAGTATGTTGAAGAAATCTGCCTGGGAGAGCGGTGTGAATGAGGAGAAAGTTGGTCAGGTAGGTGAGTTAAAGGTAGGGTTTGAAAGTTGGCCAGAGTTGAATGGTGGGGATGAGAGCTTGTTTTGTGGTGATGGTACGATGTCTCATGTGCAACATTATGGAAGTGGTTGGAAAGTGCATTGCAGAGAGCCTGTAAGTGGGGGGTGTGGGGAGATTAGGCAACTAGGGGAATTGAATTCCCCTAGAAAGTTGTGGCGTTCCCTGCATGGGAATTTATTTGTGCTTTCTTGCTTTCGTACACATTTGCCCTGCTCAGTCTTACGAGGGCCGTTTTTTGTTTTGTGGTGTAGGGTTGGTCCTCCATGCATGAGGGTTTTGAGTGCTTTAAGGGAAGGGGTTTACGACTTTTGGTGTGGGGCTAATCGTCAGGAGGGGGGGCGGGTTGGTGTGAGAGGAGTCATAACTTCGGAAAGTTATTAATCGAAGAGTTCAATGGAAGGGTGTCCTTCCTTGCGACGAGATCCGGTAGTGTAAGCAGCAGGGAATTTTCCAGATCTGGGTGGATGATGATTTTATTCCAGAGAGGGAGGGTGGATGAAAGTATGTTTGCAGGAAAAGGTGGGGGCAGGGGAGAGGTACTGAAGTGAGTAAGGTGCAGGGTGGTGCTCAGTCCACATGAGGGGGAGAGGCGGGAGTGGGGAGACTTGACCTGTTGTGCAGAATAGTGCATTTAAGGTGTGTCCTGCAATGTGGGTCTGGAGGGAAATCGGTTGTGTTTGGCTGAGAGCTTCCAGATTGTTGGTGAGGTAGCGGGTCATGGGATTGGCAGCAACATCAAATGAGATGTTGAAATTCAGTGATTGTGGGGTGCCTAATCAGCGTGGCTGAGAGGTAGTTGCAACAAGAGTTGGTACATTTTCTGTTGTAGACAGGCAGCCTATATAGGAGAAGGAAGCTGTGGGTGATGCAATGGCTGAGGTGGAACTTGGTGAGAATAGATTCCCGTTTAGTTTTGCAAGGTAGATTCTCGGAGGATATTACTGAAAGGTGTAGTTTGAGAAGGATGGCTAGACCCCACCGCTTTGCTGGGCCTCTATCTACGAGCGAGCAGGGAGTAGCTGGGAGAGAAGGCCTCTTGTGCGATGGCATTGAAGTTCGGGTTTTCAGTGGCTAGGAGGTCAAAGATGTTGGCTACGGATCTGGCGTTGACGAGTATGCATTCTAATGTGAGGGAATTCTGTTGTGAGGTCGGCCTCTGGGGGTGGTAGTGGGTTGGGAGGGGAGCTGGGGTGTCTGGGTGCATGGTGGGAGGTTTATATTGATCTGGGGAGGGTGATTTGGAGGGGAGGTGAAAAGGGCTAGGACAGGGTTGGGAGTGGGCGGGGAAGGCTGGGGAGAGTAGGCAGTGGGAGCAGGGTGTGCCCTGGGGAGGAGAACAGGAGAGCAATGTGTCACATGAGTACGGCCAGTGTAAATTGCGGGGTGCTTGAGGGGCACAGCTGTGTATGAGGGAGGTAGGAGGGTTTGCCGATGGGGCTGTATTGGCCGGGGCGGCTTGTGCTGTGCCAGGGGAGTGTGAGTTGGTTGTCCGGCAGGGTGGGGTGGTGGGTGTTGAGATGGTAGCTGGGTGGTGCAACATTCCTACGGGTTTTGATGAAAGTTGGTTCAGGTGTATAGTCCTTGATGTACACTGGGCTGACAGGTTTTGGGGCAGTAGCGTCCGAGAAGAATTGGATGGGTGGGGTGAGTTGTGCGAGGCAGCCTGGTGAGTACTGGAGGGGCTCTGAAGAGTGGTGTGCCAGTGAGCTGCCTGAGATGCCTTTAGAATGGTCAAGTGTCTCCCTTGTGGAGGAGGGGGGGCTGGTGAGAGAGGGGGTGGCTTGTGTTGGGGACGGGGGCGGGACGGGTGTGATATGTCCGGGGCCGGCATGGAATGTCGGGGAGTGGAAGCCCAGGTGGCCAAGAATCAACTTTGGCACTGCAATGGAAAGCTACAAAGTGTAAACTTTGGTAGAGCAATGGGAAGCACTCTGATTTGACTTTGGCGCATTAGTGGAAACTGTCTAGAATAAACTTGCGGTGGATCACACCTAGATTTAACTATGGCACAGTGAGGGAAGACGCTTGAAACACCTAAATTCAACTTAGCATTGCAATATATACTCCTTGATCTAACTTTGGTATAGCGATTGGGGGGGGGGGGACTGGGTCTAACTTTGGCGAGAGGAAAGGAAAACGTGCAGCTTAGACTTTGGCACACCAAAGGACACTTTTTGATTTAACTTTGGCACTGCTGTATAAACACCTAGATTAAACTTTGGTAGAGCGAAGGAGAAATGGCCTAGATCTAACTTTGGCAACAACAAAGGAAAATACTCAGATTTGAATTTGGCACATCAATAGACTCCCTGAGTTTTGACTTTGGTACTATAGTAGGAACTCCTAGATGTTAATAGATATGGCTACCTTATAAAATATTAGACTATATGCAAGATGTGGCTACCTTACACAAACTTGGGCTCAATGCAAGCTCTCTAGTACAATTTAGGCTAAATGCAAGATATGGCTACCTAGTACAATTTAGGCTAAATGCAAGACATGGCTACATAGTACAATGTAGGCTAAATGCGTGGGTATACAATATTGGGTAGTAAGAGTGGTGGGGTTTTACTGGAGTACAGTAGCGGTTGTCTTCCCTGCCCAGACCACACTTATCTTATCAGTCGCTGCTGGTTGGCTGTGACCAGCTTCCCAGGCAAACATGGAGTGGAGCTGCTTAGTCAGGAGCTGCACTTTGCCTCTGGCCCTTAGCCGAGGGCTGCCCAGGCCAAGCTGCCCTAGCTCTGCCAGTCATGAAGTGATTAGATGGCCAATAATAGGGGTGGTAGGAGGCGGATGGGTAGAGAGGGGTTGGGGCTAAGGAGTGGGCTGTGAAGGCCGCGAGGCAGTGCACAAAAGAAGCACTACAAAGTGCCCACAGGGCAAAATGGGGGTCACAGGCCCTCAACTGCAAACATCCTCAGATGTAACTGCACTCTGGAGTTACAATGATTGTGGTGCAGGGAAACACGCACTGGTATTGCAGTGTTTATGACTAGAGGGCCAGTCACAGGGGTGGAGGGAGGGAGATGGGGGGGGGGGGGTGGGAGAGAAGGGAAGGGGCTAAGCAGCTATGACTACTTAAAACCTGGCCTTTACATATGTACTCGCAACACCTCCACCCCATACTTCGAGCACTTTTTTACACATCTTTTCCTGTTTTTTAAATGCACACCATTTCAGTCTCAACACCCTCTAGTATCTCTTGCTTATCCAATTTTCTGGGAAGTGCATTCGAGCAGACAAGGTGCCTGCATTCCCTGGGAGGAACTAAATGCTCCTAACTCGGGCAAGTTCTACGCCCTTTGAGACTACCGGGGTGGTGAACTGGCGCAGTGTAAACCCCCAATAATAACAAGTATTCAGGGATATTAGCTGTATTAGGCCATTTTCACACCCAAATATCTCAGTGACCCCCTCAGTCCATTTTAAAGGTTATATGGATTCCGTTAATTTCAGAGTCTGATGTTTCGGCTATATTTGGAACCTTGAATTTTGCTTAGTTCACTGAGAAACCTGTAGCCCTATAAAACTGATCCAGAAGCTTAATCGCTGTTAGTTTGATGTGTCTAATTTTCGCCAAAAAGGGCATGATCTCTTAATCATGTAAAGGTAACTTTTGGACTTTGTAACCACATTATAACCGTTGGATCTCTGCGTTCTTCCGAACAGCCTGTGCCAAAGGTTTCATTGACAGAGTGAACATCAGGGGAGAAGGTGTGCAGCCTTAGTGGGATCCTTTCTTGATTTAATTTTCCCTGGAGAAGGATGAATTTATTTGTGCTTGTGTGATGTCAAAAGTTTGCCATAACCTACTGTCCCAAATGGCTTCAAAGTTACACTGACCAATAAGATATTTCTGTCTAAGAGTTTTCCAGAACAGCTGATTCGGGAAGTATTTGGAGAGCAGGATAAAAGGGGGCAAAAGCTTTCATTAACCGCCACATGGGCTACTTCCACCCTAGCCCAAAACCCCTAATACCACAAGGTTCCTCAGACCTCAAACTAATGTTAGGCAACACCTACTCTATATGTCTAGCCTGCTTTGAAGGGAGGGCCAAAAGGCTATAGCCCTTTTTTGTTTTAATGTCATATGATGGTGTAACAGTTTAAGGTATGTCTTTCAGATGTTCTTCTCTCTCCTTTGCCCAGTCCCCATTTTTCCCTGCCTATCTCCTCCCCCTTAACCTCTCCCTTCGCCAATTCCTACTCTCTTTGGAGTCTCTCTCCTCCTATGCAAGTGCCCTGCTACTACTAGCTCCTCTCTTCATCCAACCTCCAGTAAGTCGCTCATTCTCACACCTACAGTTTTCACCCCTCCACACTATACAATTTACCCATCTACTCTTGCCCTCTCCTCTCACCGTTCACTCCCTCACACACATCATTCACACTCAATTTCTCTAAATTGGTATCTCTCTCTCACACAATACCTAAACTATATCATCCTCCGGCACTACTACAACCTCCTATAGTATGCCTCCCCCACCATCTGATCTCTCACTATGCCAGATTCCCTCATTACCTCACCGGAACGCCTTTCATTAATCACTGTAGGAAAGAGATTTTTTTACCCCAGCCTACTCTGCTCTGCCTATAGCCCTGTCTCTCACTGGTTTCTCCCTTCACCTGCTCCTGTGGATCAATCTTGACCTGCTTTCTCCATGGGGTTGGGATTTCTGTCATTTGCAAATTGTCTGGTAAATCCTGCCCCTTCGTTGTCAGTCATAGCGGGAAGCAGTACGATCTCTGTGGGCCTGTTTCCCGCCTTAGGTAAGGCCATTTAATTGTCTCACGGGGGTTCCAGTTGTTGCTGCGGACTGGGGACTTGAGGATGCCTTGTTTGACTATTTATCTTGTTAAGCATCCTCTAGCATTTGCTTTGGTGCTTAACTCCAGTATTGGTAATTCTTCTTAATGAATGAGTGGTTCTGCGAGCTGTAGTCCTGTAAAGGAGGTAAAATAAACATGTTACATTTTTTTTTTTAAAAAGGCACTGTGGAAGGGTCAGGGGTGCTAATTCTTTCATGGCACTTAGACCTCTGCAGAAAGGCTGGAGCCCCTCTCAGATCGGCACCACCTCTGGTGGCGGTCAGGCTCTTGCAATGGCCTGGTAGGCTGCATAACCCAGGCTGAGAGCGGTCCCTGCCCTCCTCCGACAGTCCTGAAGTTGACCCTTTCACAGTAGCAGATCTATTTGGGCCCATTCCACATGCCCAAAGTACAGCACGTTTTCTCTTTCGTCTGACACCCTCACTCTTCCAATCCGGATAGCTTGGTAGGAATTTCGTTTTTTGACCAAATCCTTTCATAAGAGGCCATCTTCAAATACCCTGTTGCCAGCTGTGAGTAACTCCCATGGCTGGCGAGACCAGGAGAGCCTGGCACTACGCCCTGGCACTTAAGTGTGCTCTGGAGGAGGTATGTGGTGGATCCTCTACGCTTCCCAGGCCATCCCTAGCTTTTTATGACTGTGCCAACCTGTAACCCCTTTCATTTGCCAATGGTAAAGAAAAGCCTTTTCCAACAAAAGGGGGGGAAAAACGTGCCCCTAAGGGCTGCAGACCTAGTAGGCAGCCCTACAGATAAGGGGTGTTATCGCCCACTCGAATTTCCTAAAAATAGGCAAATGCTCCCAAAAATAAAAATGGGGAGTAAAAGTACCCCCAACAAAAATGGTAAATAGACCCACAGAAGCCAGTACCCCTGTTTACATCCACACAGCTCCATGGATATTGCTGGACCAGTAGTACACAGAGTGCCAGAGGAAGAAACTACTGTTATCACTGCCAGATCCAAAGTGATAAAAATGTGCACCAGTAACGCAAAGAAGTGCTTATTACAAAACATTACTGTTTTACAGTTAAAACCTATTTTTATTTGCTTATTAAATACTCCTATTGGTAAAGGCACTTATCATTTTACTCCCAACTTTAAAAAAATAGGAGTAAAATAATCCCACTGCAAAATCTTATCTGGAGCACTGGTAGGCGTAATAGTAGTAGTATTAGCAGACATTTATTTAGCACTAACTCCTTACCAGAAGCACCAGTTTCAAGGTGCTATACAAAACCTGAAAGGACATAAATTAATAATTAACATTCACAAATGCGCATTAAAAATTAACACCAGCGATGCATCATTATCAGTTAATTTAAGGTACTCTCATAGAGTTCAATATTGATTCAGTCGAATTTTAAGTCTGTAACTTGGCACTCGAAAGTTTATTCCACAAACGCCATCACGAAGTATGCAGCAGTCTATTTACAAATGGCATTGATATTTGCTTACTTGGAGTAGACCCTGTGTATTAGATCAAAGAAAGCACTCTGGAGTGTATTGCTGCACTCTGTAAGATAGATGCTCTGGTGCCACCCCATTCACAACTTCTATCCTGAATCAGATCTTCTACACATAGCCATCCTAAATCTGTGCGGTCATGAGAGATATGATCGAATTTCCTTAAATGGCATATCACTCGACTGCACTGTTCTACACTGTGTGATGAATCTGATGGTGTCATCACTCCTTGGTGACCTCCCGTCATGTGGCCAGGAGATGGCAGCCGCTACCTGATACTGAGCATGGGGGCGGCTATATGATGGAGGATCGCATGGGGGTGAGGGGGAGACAGCCTTCGTGGAAGTGTAATGGCATCATTTGATCAGACCTGGGATTCCCCCTTTTCTTTCTGTATGATATCCCACCCAGACCTAATGCCTTTATGGCGCATTGTTACACTTCCTAACATCGACCTAGGAAAAGTGTTGAAAACCCTTTCAGCAGATCTGTATACAAACCGACTTGCCTTTGAAAACCTCTAAGAACTTTTGCCCAAACTTCATATGCACGTCTTAAAGAATGGATAAGCATGAGCATACTGGGACGAGGAAGAGAGATCCAGGTAATCCAGATCACCCCAACATGCACTCTAGTTGTTTCGAACGCTTACCTAACAACGGGGAAATTTAAAAAGCTGGAGCAGCTGACCAATGAGAGCTGCTGGCAGGAGAAGACTGCATCTCTCGCAACTGACCGAGGGACTAGAAGGCGTTCCGTTTAGCCAACTGGCTTATCCAGAAGGAGAAGGGAAGCGGACCGTGAAGAACACACTGCAGGGATGCCAGAAGCCGAGAGGAGACTTCTGGATGTTTGCAGGTGTTAGTCGGTCGCTCTCACCTTTCCAGAGCTTGGGAAAAAGCCAGAGAGCCCAGTAGCAGCCGAGAAGAGCAGAGAAGTCAGGGATACGGAAGCGTCAAACCAGACGCAGAACGCAGGAGAGCCGAAATACACCAGGATGAACCAGTGAGTCCACGGAAGGGAAGCAGGGACACCGGGGCGTACCGGCAGACATGCCAAACGCCGCTCATGAACAAAACATCAGCAGAAAGAGCATGTGCAAGTGAACATTGTATGAAAGGGGAAAAGTAATCGGAACAAGAGACTTAACAACCATATGAGTATATGCAATACCCATGTGTAATAAGTCCTGGTAGAATAATATACCAGGCAAAATAATATACCAGAGAAGGCTAATATAAGAGATTGTCAGTATGGGAAGGAAAGCCATGTGGATGTTAATTGTGAACATGTGTCTTTATGAAAAAGCCCCGACAGGAAAGCATATCGGGCATGGAGAGCTTTCTTTTTAAGTCTTCTGGGCCTCGGGAGACTTAAAAAGGAAACCATGACAATCATAAATACAACATAGTTGTATTTATAATTGCTGGACTTTCATTTTAAGTTTCCCGGGCTCCCCCAGCTCAGGGGAGCCCGGGAAACCAGAACAAAAAAAAAAATAAGCACTTACCAGCACAGCAGTACACGGCAGGATCTGTCTCTGCTCTCTGGCTGTAATAGGCAAAAGCTAGCAGGAGGTGGCTTTTGCTTCATTATTGCCGCAAGGGCAGACCTTAACACAAGCACAGGAGGCTCATTAATTTCACAAAATGGATGCCTCCTAGTGCTTGACATTTTTTACTTTGAGCCCCAATGGCTCAAAATTTTACATAGGAACTTTCTTTAAAAATATGCTTTTATATATCTTTTTTTATTATGGCCCATATTTTGGGACAATAACATTTTTGAGTGAACTTCCCCTTTAACTTGCTGTGAGGCACTTTGTATTTGGCAAATACTTAATTTAGACTGTGTGTACCTTAACCAGGGGGCAAAAGTTCAAGTTGCAAGCTTATAGCCAGCCATAAGTCACTCGCCACCTCAATTTTATATATGCACACCATTTCTTTCTTGCCAAGAGTCCAATATCACTAGCCAATGGCTAGTGCACATTTTTCACCCTGCCATAACGTTGGCATTTCCAATCTTTATAGACATTAAACATAGTAACTGTGACTCTTTGTTTTAAATGGAACAAAAACAAAATCTTGTATTCTTTCGCTGAGATTTATATCTTTGCCCATGTTGGAGAAAGCTAATCAACTTGCTAAATAAAGGCAGGGTTTGATTATTTTGGTAACGTTTTGTTGAATGATGCCAAAGTTATGATCTTTCAAAACTGAAACCTAACTACAAAACCTCTATCACCAACTCTGTGGTGTATTTATTTTTAATTAGATCATTCTTTAATGTTCACGTGTCCTCCCACTATAAATACGCAAAATTGTGGATTAAAGACTTCCTATTTGGTAATGAGCACTTGAGCCACTGCCTGTATACTGAAAATGACAATCTGGCTTGACAGTCTGCTAGACAGCGACCCTTCCAGTGCCACCAATGATGTACGTCCTCCTGAAAGTATTGTGCCAAACCCATAAAACAAGCTTCTGTCTGTCATCCATGTTTTTAAAGCCTTCCTTGTGCTCTACTTGTCCGTATGTCAGCAAAACCTAAATGCTGACATGTCCTGATAAAGGTGACATTAAAAAGTCTTAATCTGCTGATGTAACCTTTTGAGGTTGCCAATAATAAACCGCCATTGACTTCTGGTGACACTGTGATGCATAAATTAACTTCAGCATCACAGTGAGTTTCATGTTGAAAATTGCTTTTGTAAAACTGCCAGTACATGTATGATGTACTGAGGAAAGCATCTGTATCCATGCCAGATATATCCCTTCCCTTTTCAACACACACCTTTTGGTCCCAACAAATGTTCTGGTGATTTTGGCCACAGAAAGAAATGTTCATTCCTGTAGCAATAGTGTTGCATATTTCTCGTCACATTTTCATGGAACAGTGCTGGCTGTCTACGAAGAAGCTAATGTTTGTCCCGATTCTACAGTGACTCTGCACTCAAACTATTTCTGACTTCAGCATGGTTGGTAACTGTTGTCGGGAGGGTCTGGCGATAGGATTCCTTATTGTGGTGCTCAGAGAGCAACCATTGATTATTTTTTTTAAAAATTATGTTTTTCCCCAAAACGATGATTTTAAATATATTCAAGTCAAGTCAAACAAGTTTATTCGGATTTAAAAAAAAATCCATCAAACACAAGAAATACAAAATCACAACACATAAAAATGACCATCTGTGCTCCATATCCAAATGTGATAAATCAGAGGTTCTAGGAGGGAAACAAGGGTAAACAATAGGCCCCCCTTACATCCCATAGTGTCCCTTTACTGGTCCAGAGAGACACAAGACTAATTGTCCACTCTAGGCACTCGCTTACATCCCCCTGCGGGCCTTTTTCCCAGAGGTGTACAGTTTTCTCCGGACAGGACATTACTATGGGTGATAGTTTCAGGTGAAGCAGCTGCTCCCGGATAGGGGCGCGAGCTGATTACAATCCCACTCTGTGGGGCCCGCACATAACTCTCAGAGCTTCTCAAAACTTTCCTGGCCATTTGAACATTCCTAAAAAACAGTTTAACAGAGTCGGAAGAGTTTAAACCCTCGCCAGCCAATCTAACACACCCCACCATAGCTTCCCTGACCACAAAGGGACAATTCCCAGCTGTACGAAGCCAGTGGATGCATTTGTTAGAGTGGGCATCCCTTGGTTCTCTCCTGCCCAACAGCAGTTTAGGTACCCCATGCAGAAAAACAGTAGCAGTTCTTTTCCCCCCAGATACATGACTCTTGGGGCTGCGCACCCTTGAACAGTTTCCATGTGCTCCTGTATCTCCCTCCCCAAGGGGATTTGTTCTCAAGTGGCTAGGGGGACCCTCCACGGGCAAACTTGGCCTGGTACACCCAGGGGGGTGTCCTCGATCAATGTTGGAGTGCGTCAACTGCACATCCGGAATAAAGCTCGTTAGAGCATGAACAGACCCTTCGCAGGATACAGTGTTCAGAGGTTGCTGTGGAGGGTTGGGTCCCTTAACAGCAAGAGGCATGCTGGAATACTCCCCCAGCGAGACCACTCCACCGTTCCCCTCCCCACTCCTCCCCTGGGCATTGATCAGTACCAAAAGTAGATTTTTAATGACCGCTAGTTCGGAGAGCACCTGTGCGCAAGGGCAACTTCTGACAGTATGCACCTCCTTGGGTGTTAGAGCAGAGGAGGGATGACTGCCATGGATGATGGACTTGAGCGCCCTAAATGTTGGTGAATTAAGAGAGGAACTGGACCCTAAGGTCAATGCAGGTTGGTTCTCACTCCAGGAGCTGCAGATGGAACTGGGAGAGAGTTTATCTGCGGTTGCTCTGACAGTTTCTATGTCCATTGGGTCCAGGGTAGCAGCAACAGTGATTGGGGGAGAGGGGGGGGCAGTCAAGAATAGATCCCAAGATGGACAGGAGATCAAGGGGCAAGCATGGACTTGCAAGGGGCGGGCTGGGTGGGTTGATAACTGGTACAAGTGCCAGGGATGCTGGTGGAAGAACTAACACATCATGAGCCCCCACTATGCAAGTCCCAGGAGCATTAGCCAACAGCAAAGCATCTAGTTTCCCAGTTTCGGCGAGCGAAGTATCCTTGCAGGCAATGGTTTTGTATTCCAGACTTGGGGGGCTGACATTGCAGCTCAGTGCTGGGAGGCTAGCAAGATTGCTGCAGGGCCCCCCCCCCATTGTGATCCTGGGGTGGATGCTTTCATACCCTCCACGGTGTGGATGGGCCCTCGATGGGCTAGGTCAATGTCAGGGCATGAAGATGTGTGGGTCTTTGCTTTGGCTGTTACTACCTGTTGGCATCTTCTTTTGACAGCCAGGAGCTTTCGTGCTGGAGTATGTTTGGAAGGGTTGGTGGCAGACTCGGACTCGGAACGGTTCAGGGGCGGGGGTGGGGTGGATGGCAAAAAGCTGTCTGGTTTCCTGTCCGGTTTCCTTGGTACAGCACGGTCCTTAAAGGACCTCAAGGATTTTAAAAGGGACATAACGGAGGCCCCCCGCATCTGGCCTGAGGAAGCTGGGCTGATTTGCTGAGTGTGGGCCCCAACAAACTTCTCGAGCTCTACACCTTGTAGAAAACAATCACGAAAAGTCAAGAGGTGTATAACACTTGCCGGCACTTACTTCTCTTGGCGCCCCATCCGACAGCCTACACAGAGAATGCCTCTCTCGGCGGCCGCTGAACACCTGCGGCGCCAAACACCGCGCCCTTGCCCTGCCGCGGGCTTCACTGCTGCGGGGCTTTCGGCCGCGGGATATGTCCAGGGGGGCGTGGCCTCAGCAACAGGCAGTCCCTCCGGGGACCAGGAAGGCGCCAAACACCGCTCCCTTGCCCCACCGCGGGTATTGGTAAAAGGAATAACCCAGGGACAGGACAACTATTCAGTGCACACTAATTGTTCTTACTGCAGAAAATATTTTGAAATTCATGAATGTCTATTCTGTGTCCGGGATAGAAATTAAGATTGGTTAAGTAAGGGCTAAAACGCAGCTCCTGGGTATCCAGAATAACCAGTATCCAGGATCTACCACTGCAAGCTAGTACATAACGTTCCACAAATCTAATTTCCACAAACTTATCATTTTGTTCATAATTTGTCATATATAGATGTTCCCTACAGTTTGTTTAAATTGTACAGCGTTGTATTCATATAGGTGTTTGTTTGTCATCAGTTGGGCTTGCGAGTAAAAGGTATCTCCTGGTAGCTGTTAGTGTCAAGACTCTTACCAGGCTCTTCTAGGCCACAAGCAGGAGCAAAATAGCTCGCAGCTCCCCTCTGTTTCGAACCCTGCTGTGTGGTTCCCATTTTGAAGACTATGATGGAAAATAACAGAGCTAAAGCCAGAGTAATAGTGCTTACATGAACATTCCCAAATAAATATGTACCGAACAGTTAAAGAGAATTCCATTACTAGTTATTTCGGGGAAATGAGAATCAATTATATTCACATGATTTTTCTTTGAATGGCAACGTTGTGAAATTCTTCCTGCCAAGTCTCTACACTTCTGCAATTAAATTGTTCAAGTCTCCAATGGTTAACGCACTTTGGGTGTAATGCCCTATTGGACGCCGGTAGCTGAGGCTCAACTAAACGGATGCTTTGCTGCCACAGAATGCCAAGCTAAATGAAGCAACAATTGATTTTTATTGAGGTTTTATAATTTTCTATAAAGGGGAGAAACTAAATAGAACAGTAGCAACTAAATGAGCTGGAAAGCCATCACAAACTCATTTTGGTGTACCAGTAAATTGTATACAGCCTAATTTCCAGATACCTGCTTTCAGCTACTACCCCAATATCTAGATTATATTTGATTTGTAATACTGGCTCCTTGTTTCTCAGGCTCCAGGGATAGATCTGTGTTGGCTTTGTATAACTCTTGGATAGCCTTTTACGGATTGATACTACGCATATCGGTCAATTTGCATTGTCTCCAACTGCTCAGGCGGATCTTAAAGAGGGAGGGGTGGGTTAGGTTAATGAGGAGGGAGGAACAATGCAAAATATCTTTGTGTTGCTGCATGCAGTTATGAAGTTGTGTGTGTGTGTGTGTGTGTGTGTGTGTGTGTGTGTGTGTGTGTGTGTGTGTGTGTGTGTGTGTGTGTGTGTGTGTGTGTGTGTGTGTGTGTGTGTGTGTGTGTGTGTGTGTGTGTGTGTGTGTGTGTGTGTGTGTGTGTGTGTGTGTGTGTGTGTGTGTGTGTGTGTGTGTGTGTGTGTGTGTGTGTGTGTGTGTGTGTGTGTGTGTGTGTGTGTGTGTGTGTGTGTGTGTGTGTGTGTGTGTGTGTGTGTGTGTGTGTGTGTGTGTGTGTGTGTGTGTGTGTGTGTGTGTGTGTGTGTGTGTGTGTGTGTGTGTGTGTGTGTGTGTGTGTGTGTGTGTGTCGCGCAAAATGTGCACTCGTAACTAGCCACTAGCGTGTGATACTCTTGGGGAGTTGTGTGTAGGAATAAAATTGAGGTGGCAAGTGACTTTTTATGACTGACTGGTACTTAGCAACTTGACATTTTTACCCATGGAGTATGTGTATAAGGCTGATTTTTAAGTTGCATCATGATGTCCGTAATCACTTGACACCTGTCCTATAGTCTAGAAAGGGAGTATAAATTCACATCTCACATGGTTTTCTTTAATCTGTTCTCACTTCAAAGCTTGCTTCTTATTTCAGATCACAAAGTCTATTATGTTTCCAAAAGACTAGTGTTCTAATCATGGACATGTCCCCACAGTTCTAAACTTGACTGGTATGTTTGATCAAGTCTGTTGACACACAGCTTTCCCTGTAACCCATAACCTTTTTGTATTAAATCTGTTAGTTAATAGACTGTTAATGTGAGTTTACTTAGATGGGATTTACTGCAGACATTTAATAGCCCATTGAACATTTTTGTTCTGTTTAACTGGATAACAAAAGAAATAACATTCTATTTTCAAACACCCACCGGCTGTGGGGGTAGAAGCAGCAGCCAAATCGAGTTATTAGAAGAGACTGCTTGAGTATGCATTGTATAAAAGCATAGGGAGAGGTGTAACCACTAAGCCCACACAGTCGCACCACACAATGCTAGCTTCATTGACGGTGTAGGGGGGACTGTAAATATATCCAAACTACAATTTGGCAGGGGCAGTGCTGCACTCTCCCAGGCTAATTGCCTAAGCATTACTTTGAGTAGTTAAAACAAACAACTAAGCTTAACATACCTTTTGTTTAACTGTCGAAAGGCTCTGCGGAGATACTAAGAAGAATATTGAAAACTATTATGTATAATTCAATAGATTTTCACAATGTGTCGAAGACCATCATCTAATGTTATAAATCACAGTACAAAATTAATTTCTTAAATATTTGTGACAACTTTCAAAATTGCATTTAAGTATCGGGTTGAAGTAAGCCAAAATGGTGATTTATTCAGGTAGATCCTTAAAGCTATTTTGCACACACTTTGGACTAAATTCCATCTTTCAGGAGTAGGACACCCTGATTTCCTTTAAAATACTTTCTATGTGTAAAATCACTATCCAATATGCTTGAAGGTCATTCAAAAGCTCAATGTCAAAGTAAAAGTCACCAACCTTACAATATTAATGCAATTGAAGTTGGGCTGGAGGGTTATTTCGCTCCTTTTTTGTGCCTAAATGTATGTGTTGAAATTGCACAATAAACTCTACTTCCAAAAATTTAAAACAATCTATTTCTTTACAATCTGGCCTGAGATCTTAAACCTATGTAGTCACTCATTTGTTTGGATAGTTGAACCAATACCTTCAAGATATTGGTCAAAGGAAAAGTTGTACCACCCTTCAGTGAATACTGTAGTTCAGCTGAGCTTATTCATCAAATTGCTTAAGAGTTGTTAATCTCTACAAAAACCACAGACTCTTCAATTGGGAGGTTTAAGACTCCTGTTGTACAATAAATTGTAAGTAAACCAATTACTAAATTTAAAATGCATACTGTTTCCTGTGCATCTGTCGATATTCTTAGGAGCAAAACTGGTTCCCTCTCCAAAAGCAGTCGCAAGGGGAAACTGACCAACCAATCATAACTCCTGCTAGATCAAAAAGTGCCAAAGCCCTGGTTAAGGGGCCCAACACCCTCGACTGTACTGTGTGGAAATTAGGACAGTGTTCCAGAGTGTTGGTGTGGTAGCAGTAAAAAGAGTATGAAAACCTGAGGGTGAGAACAGGGAAAAAGCCAGAGAGTGAGAAGTCAGACTTGCAGGGACTTGGACTTGCCAGAGAAATTGGGGCATAGAAGGGGAGAGTACTGAAGATTAGAGAATAGCCTGCTGGGGGCTGTAGCCCAGATCCTGGTTGACAGCTGCAATGCCACCATAGCTGAAAGGAAGCTGCACCTTTGGCAGTCTAAAGATCCTGTAGCTAACTTTAGCTTGGTTGAGGGAGGGTTATAATTACTAAAGCCTGAAAAGGTCCCAGCTGGTTGCAGTAAGGGGAAATTCTATGCTAGGGTTTGGGGGCAGAATTGCATGCTCTTGCCCCAGTATGCTGAGTACTGTGATGAATCCTATGGAGTCATCGCTGATCCCCAGCCTGAGATCTCCCATGTGGCCTGGGGACGGTAGTCGTTCCTGACCCTGGGGGTGGTGTTATGGCAGAGAATCACATGGAAGGATATGGTTGTCGGGGATATCTGTTGACCCCATCAGGGGAGATGCAGTTTTTTCCATCCTAAATAAAGAAGACCCTATAATTCAGATGGCATGTTGTCATTATACAAGTCCCTCAAGCTGCAAAACTCCCAAATCCCTTCCTACCAGACATTTTAGACAGAATGCTGTTTCACCCTGTATGTAACACCTGTCTCTGATTTTGTGCTAACCAAAAATCCCAGACAAAATCTCCAGGCCCTATGAATTTTATGGAATCTAACTCCCATAAAATCTCAAGTACTGGGACGAGGAAGAGGGGGGGGTAAGGAGTTGATATGGATCCGAAGAGACACTAAACTGAATACTCAGTATAGTTGTTATGAGGAGGCCCAGCTACGCAGGACATTTAAAAATGGTGTCCACATTTACCAAAGAGACAAGCCGAAAGGAGGCAGAAGGAAGCAGAGCCACGGGAGAAGCAGAGGTGCAAGAACGGGTTGTGCTGGTGAGAACCAGTGTTCCCAAAACTGCTGGTTGCCGGCAGTGCTCACCGGGGAGGTGCTGAGTCACTGAGGAATCCGCAGGCACTGGAAAAGGACCGCTGGTGAACCGGCAGCAGCGAACAAGCTACCAGCAGCGTGGTCGCGTAAGGCTTACCGGCAAACGGGTGCAGAGTCAGCGGAAAAGCTGAGGGGAGGTCTACATAATGGAGAACGCTATCCCGAGGTGAAGGCCTCACTGCAGCAACATGCCATGGGTCGGAGGCTGTGCCGGACACTGAGTCTGCCCAGAGATGCCTTAAGATCTCCTTTTGACTATGGAGTGAGCATAAAACAAAGACAGAATTTGGCCAAGTCCTCATGTGTGAGATGTCAAACGTGGGGAAGATTGGCAAAGTATTACCACAAGCCAATTAATGTTCATGATGGAAATTAAAAGACAAGTCCTGAACAAATCTCCATATACAAGCTATCAATATGTGGGAAGTTACAGCAAGTGTTACCAAAAGCAGATGAATACTATTGAAGTGAAAAGGTCAAGCTTTAACAAGTCTCCATATATGAAATGCCAATGTGGGGAAAGTTGTGACAAGTAATACCTTAAGCCACGAAAGTATAAACAATGAAGGAATACAACTGTGGTATACTGAGAGACCGTGGGAGCATTAAAGAGCAGCCCTGGGAAAGGACATCGGGCAGTAATCATTTTGGACTAAGATCCTGGCAGGGCAATATACCAGGGAATCTGTAGAAATCAGAGGAAAATGAGTCCTGGCGATCAACTACCAGACCAGTTAAAGTTAAATAGACATTGCAGGAAGGTACTTGGCAGGAGAGTATACCGGGGAATCTGAAGCACTTACTAAAGACTTCCTGGCAGGTGAGTATGCCGGGAGTTTCTCTGTAAGAAGTGATTGTTGTAATAGAGACACTTTCATGCTCTTAAACTACTTTCAACGTCCTTCAGGAACTATTTGGGAAAAGTCACTTTTGCCCTCCTTAAGAAGCCATTATTTGAAAGAGACTGTTTTGCCATCCTACCGGTGACATCCAGGGGAAGGCACCCCCCCTTCACCCTCTGAATTCAAGGATTATTTTTTGAATGTATCTACTTATTTATTGTGTAATACTTTTTACCAAACTTGCATCAGAGATATTTTCCTTACACTCTTAGTAGTTAAATCTAGTGCTGGGATCGAAATTAAGAATGGGTACCCAGGAGCTTAAAAAGCAGCTCCTGGATAGCCAGCATTAACCAGTGGCCAGGAGCTGCCACTGTGGAACAAGGAGCTAGTTAGTACACAGAGTTGTGAAAATCTAACTTCCACATTAGATGCAAACATATTATTTTGTTCATTATTTATGACTCTTAGGATTTTCATTTTCTATAGATGTGTCCTAATATTTATTTATAGATTGTCCCAAACACAGATGAATTCACATAGGTGTGGGTTTATTCTACATCAGTTGGCCTGGGGGATCAAAAGTAGCTCCTGGTAGCTGTTGGGGTCAAGCCAGCCAGGCTATTATAGGCTACAAGCAGGAGCTAAATAGCTCCCAGCTCCCCTCAATTTTGAACCCCATAGTGTGAGGGTCAGATTAATGTTTTGGACACAAGGACCATGTATATTATTTTGATGACAAGACAGACTGATCGTTTAGTTTGTTTCCTAGGTACGGGAACTCTTTTTAGGGGCAGATACAGGTAGGCCTTTATCCAACCCTTTCCTTTCAATAAAGATGTCATATGTGGAAAACACTTTGGGCCTCATTATAAGTCAGGCGGTAAGGGGTTAACGGCGCCGGTAAAGGTGCCGGCGCCGTCAACCCCGTACTGCCTGATTACAAGGTCCCCTTGCGGGACTCGCTCTGCGCGTCTGGTTCTACCAGACGCGCAGAACAGGTCCCGCGAGGGGAAGAGGGAGCAAACAACGGGCCGCTTGTAATCGGCCTGTTGTTTGCTCCCTCTCCCATTCACATTCAGCCCTATGGGGGCTGAAATGGGAATGGGGAAGGTCCGGGCACGGGTTCCTGAAGGGAGGAAATACCGGGCCTTCCGAACGGCCCGGTAATTCCCCATTCTGGGAACCCGGACCCGATTTTGGCAGTAGCCATGCCGCCAATAGCGGCATGGCTACGGCCAAAATAGTAATGAGGCCCTTTGTGTCCGCCTTTCATTTCTGGCTCTTCACAGTACCCTAGAACAAGTTCTGAAATGCATGATGGGAGTGTTGGACAGCTTGCGATTCCCAAAGATTACATTTATTGGATCATCAGCCAAGACTAAATTTAAGGAAGTGGATCACTTTGAACTATCGTGAGGCTGAGTGCACTGAAGGGGGCTTTCCTGGGAGTAGACTCCCCTAACTGCGTGTGGATTAGAATAGCGATTGACCATTACTCTGTGCATTAGCCCTCTTCCCTTAGGTCTTTTTACATTATTACAATATTGTCAGGAGGGAGCAGTACATCGAAGTTTACCCCTTTTTCTGTTTTACTTTATCCAGTACACCCTTTTCTTCAACCTTTGTTAAACTGAGTATTAGGGTCCGACAGGATGAAGGTGTATGGGATACATAGAAACACAAAGGACAGATGGAAGGCTGTTGGTTGGGACAGTTTCCTACAGAATTAGAACTCAGAAAGGGAGGGTGGTGGGGAAGACCACAGAAGGGTGGTGGGGAAGACAATAGAAGGGGCCATGCCCATCTTGTCTTGGTTGTACTCTTAGATTCAAGCCTTATTTCCCACCAAGTAGGCTCTTTTTTTTGTTTGTTTTTATTACAAAAGTTTACACAGTTGCTATATTATGAAGGATTACTGTGGTTCACTTGTGAATAAAGCAATTGTATTCCCCCTCAACCTTGTGTCTTGGCCATATCGCTCCCTCTCTTCCCTCCCCCGCCCCTCTCTACCCTCCCCCCTCTCTTCCCTTCCGCCCCCTCCTTACCCTCTCCCCTCTCTTCCCTTCCCCCTCCTCTTTTCCCTTCCCCCCTCCTCTCCTCTCTTCCCCCCCTCTTACCTTCCCTACACGCCCCCCTCCCTCTGGCTCTATTTTTTTTTTTTTTTTTTTGTTCTCGCTCAATACTTCTCTCAAATTAAACCAGTGCAGTCCACACGTTCCCAGTCTTAAAATGAAAATGCACCCACCCAAACATCATTGCCTTTTTGTTACCTTCTACCTTCAGTGTGCTTGCAACTGCCCCTTCCTACATATTGTTCAGGTTCCCTACACAAATCAAGATCTGGAAACTCGGGTGTAGGGTACAATATGCGTTAACCAGTTTAACAAGCTGCTGCACCTGGAGATCACTGGCGGTATCACTGCCTGTTTCTTTAATCTCTGTCTCTATCTTTGTCTAACCCTTTTTCTCTCTTGCCACACACATGAAATCTGAGGAGGGAAAAGCATGTTTAATAGTTAATCACTACTTATATCATTTTGGGAATCCTAGCATCAAGATTCAAACACTCGGTCCAAATGAATGGTTTCCCTTCAATTCAATCTCACTAGAAAGTAAACCTGAACTCCTTACACTGGTGCTTCACAACCCTTGCTTTACATCAATGCTATGTTGTGAAGCAGTGAAGCAGCGCAATTCATGGTTTCATTTTTGACGCAAACTTTCTAAAGGGGAAATAGTTCATTTGGGCTGATGTTTGTACCTTAACATTTTCAATAGTTGTAGGGTTCAGTTTTTTTTAGGTAGTGACCTTAACTCTTAATGTGTTTTCCACTGAGAGATTACTCCTTTTTTTCGGTGTGGGAGGCATCTGTGGGGTGTTTGTTTCTGTGCAATGTGCCCGAAAAGCATATGTTTCCTATCTCCCTCTTGTTCTTGTGATTGTGTGGGATTCAATTTTATACTAGGGGATCATTTGCTGGCATCTTCTCTTGCCCTGCCATCACCCAAGCCCTATAGCGTGAAGATCTAGGTTTAGCAGGAGGACTTTTAAAAGGGAATTTGTAAGGGGTGTATTCGTCGCACAGTTTCTTCATCTTAAGACCTGCCTGAGAGAGCCTTTTCGCTACCACTATGTTGCGCTGTGTGGCTTCAAGGTCTGCTTCATTACCACTCATTGCCATTGTCTTGTGCCAGAAGTAGTGTCCTCTCCATATATTCTTTTCAGGCCGCCGGAAGTTTCCTTTCCATTTAGTTCCTTTTTGCTTTAGTCATGCAGGAACGTGCATCAATCATTTGACATAATCCTACTTTTTTCGTTCTTCACTGCCTCAACCCTGAATCTGAGATTGAACCGCATTCCTCATGTCTTTATTTCTGAAAACCATGACGCACAGGTGTGGGATCCTCTCAATAGATGCGCCCTGGAGCGGTGCACAAGCACAATGCTATACCTCTTTGGCCGCTGCTAAATGTACACCAGAGAAGGCTTCTCCAGGTACACCTACAAAATCCAAAATAATAACACAAATGCTGGCATCAGCAAACTTGGATCTGAAGGAGGAGTGATCGGGGAGAGGAAGAATCATCAATGACGCCATCACTTGCACATTGTGTAATCCTCCAGAACTCTCATCCCCACGATGAAAAAAGTAAATGCCGGCCAAAGACCAGTCACTTCTCAAGTACCAGTCCTACCTGCCCAATATCCTTGTACACCTAAGAGGAATTGGAAGCTTTCAAAAAAGCAATCAAGATTTTCAGCAAGTCTTTGCAGCAACTGCCACACGTACTGCTTTTCAAGACCTTGAGCACAGAAAATCTTGCGCCTCCACGCCTAAGAACTTAGGCCCAGGTGGGGCTCCCAATGACCATACCCCTTGCCAAATAAGCTACTGGTGAATGCCCTTTTTCAGCCTATAGAACAGCAACTAGGCTGGCTACATCTCCAGAGATGGAAATATGATCTGGATTTTGGCTCTTTTAGGTCTGCACTGAAAAGAACTATTGAGAATCTTTGGTTAGTATTTTAGAAACTGAACAACCTAAGGCAGCTTTGTTGCTCTTTAGTGCTGCGTTGACAAACTTCTTCCCTTATGGAACAGGCTTCACTTTGTTCCAAGCATGGACAAGAATTTGGTACTAAAACATAGGCCCGGGTATCGGACCCTATGTAATGTAATGTAAAAAGAATTTGTAAAGTGCACCTACACCGGCTAGGGCATCATGGCGCTACAGGGTCAGAGGCTAGGCAGAAAAAGAGAATGGGCATCATGGCGCTACAGGGTCAGAGGCTAGGCAGAAAAAGAGAAAGAAACGGAAAACCCAGAAAATGTAGGTCTCAAGGGCCCGGCGATACAAGAAAGGGTCCTCCATGGCATGCAAGGATAGAGGGGGTAGTGTTCCACAGCGTGCCTGCCGCGACTGAGAAAGAATGGCCGCCCACACTAGAAAGCTTGAATTGGGGGACCATGATCCTCAGGGAAGAGGCAGAGCGCAAGGACAGGGCAACCATAGAAGGTCAAATTTTAGCCTGCAGAAATTCCGGCCCTCCATCAAAATGCTCAATGTACCATAAATAGGGCCTTAAATTTGATATGCTTGGCCACTGGGAGCCAATGCAATCGAAGTAAAATCGGGGTAGCCGGGCAAAATCGAGCAGCTCCTACTGCTAATTGGGCTGCAGAATTTTGCAGCGCTTGCAGGTGCTGAAGAAAGTACAGCGGCAGGGCCAAATAGAGCACATTACAATAATCTAGGGAGCCAAAGACTGGAGTTGAGTAGGAAGGTAAGGAAGAACTTTCCGCAATATGCAGAGTTTAGAATTAACTGACAGACCACACTGATATGATTCTGCATGGATAGTGAGTCGGAGAGCTTAACACCCAAGTTCTTAACCACCCAGGAAAGCATGGCCAAAGGACCAAGTTCAGCTGGCCAAAAAGCTGAAGAGCAGATGTAAGAAGCTGAAGGTGAGCAAACTACCAGCACCTCAGGTTTATCGCCATTGCGGCCAGTTCCTGCCCATACACTGATGGATCGTCAGAAGGCAGGAAAAGAGGCGTTCGGCAGAGGCAGGAAGAGCTAAATCTAACCGCTTCAGGATCTGTGTGTCTTCGGCATAAGAGAAGCACTGAAATCCAAAAGAGTGAATCGGCTTAGCAAGAGGCTGAATATACAGATTTAAGAGAAGAGGCAACGGAGCAGAACCTTGAGGAACACCACATGTGAGAAGCTTTGCAACAGAAACAAAAGTAGGAAGAGAAAGAGACTGTGTGCGACCAGTAAGGAAAGAGGCAACTCGATCCCAGTCGTAGCCTGAGAAACCAGCCGCGGACCAGTTCACCAGCAGAATGTAATGGTCCACGGTGTCGGAACACTGCAGCGTTCCAGCAGGATCAGGACAGCAGTGCCACCCTAGTCCACAATCTGGGCCCCATCGTCTGCCACCACCACCAGGACTGATTTCGTTCCACGCCTGGCCGAAACCCAGATTGGGAAGGATCGAGGCACCGAGACTCCTCAAGAAAAGAACAAAGAAGGGCCGTGACCAGAGCTTCCAAGTGTCATGCGGAACAGGTTCTGTTGGTCGTTATGACATTGATTGAGACGGATTGATTCTGCCTTGCTGAAACCTACGAAGATGGCGCCTTCAGGAGAATGCACCGTTACAGACGTTCAGGAGTCATGTTCTCACTTGGCTCCGCCCCCCGTCCAGGAGAATGCTTTTCTGGCTGCAGAACACAGAACTCGCTGCGTTGCTACTGATTATAGCAAGCGCTCCCTAAGTTTTTATCCTTCTGTCTCCAGTCCTCTATCTTTGGCCTGTTGCTTATGATCTATCCCTCTCTCGCTCCCTTAAATCCACTCTACCTGCATTGCTGCGATTCTCCTTCAAGCAAGCGGCTTTGACCATTTGTCCGCTTCCAGGTAGGAAACCATTGTCCTGTTACCTTAGCAGCGGTTGGTTTCGCTTACACACTCTGAAGCCGTATTCTCTTTCCCGCAGCAGTCCTGCAGATTGCTGCAAGGAACTTAATGCACGAGCATCGGGGATCCTCTCTCCCCCATTTGTAGAACGCCCGACACACGGCAAGGAACACAAAGCTGCCGCGATCACTACGATCCAGCCCAGCATTATTCGACTATTGGGCAGGTAGGGCTACGGTCTCCAACCATTCCATTATCTGTCATAAGGGTCTTCAATCTCCATTTCTCGTACTATTAAAGGCTTTGGCAGAACTCCTTCTGGCTTGATTATGGATTCCAGGTTCATTTCTCTCTGTGTCCGAAGGCAGAGGTACACTGCTCATACTAATTGCTTCTTACAGGTAGGGTCCCGCCAACCTTCCGCTCAGTTCTGTTGACTAACTCTATCCTCTTTCATCCTCTGGCAGTACCCTCTCACCACAGACTCACATTGAGGTTTCCAGCACACGTCCAGAGGAAGGATCTCCAGCCAACAGAGGGACTTGTGCTTCCAGGGACCACGCAGAGGGTTTTCTTCCCCAGAGGTTTTCCCTGGGAGCCCTGTACTGCTTTGACCGTATTCAGGGGGATAGGGTTACCACAGGGATTTCTCTCATACACTCGCTGTTGTCTCAGATCCAGGTCATACCTAAGGTGGATTCAACCAAGTCTTTATTATATGCAAGTTATCACACCAAGAGTTTCATGGGGAACGTGTGGAGCGAGATTTAATTTTTACGGAATGCTTTCTGTGAGGAGCGAGATAGGATGGAAATTAGAAAGAGTAGAGGAGTCAAGATTAGGTTTTTTAAGGCGAGGAAGAATGAGGGCGTGCTTAAGAGAACATTGAGTAGAAGCTGATGCAAAGAGGCATTGACCGCAGCCGTAAGTAGGTGCGAGATGCTTGGGCAGATGTCCTTAAGAATACTAAGCAGGATGGGATCGGCCGGAGAGGCTGACTTGAGCGCGAGCACACCCAAGATCACAGCAGGCTCCGTAAAGACTGGAAAAGAGGACCAGCCAGGAGAGTACAAGCTGGAGGCACTAGTGCCCAGAGCCGATGGAAATGGGGTGGTATAGGTGGCAGAAATGTTCTGACGAATGAGGGACATTTTGTTGTCTAAGTAAGTGGACAGCGAATCACACAGCCTTTGAGAAGGGGAGAGGGAATGGACAACCTCAAATAACTCCTTAGACGAGTTAATAGAGGCTTCCACACAGGCAGCAAATAACGGACACTTGGCTTCCGTGATGGCCAACTGATGGGAAGCAGTAGCCTGACGTAGGGCAGCACAGGGCGCAGTGAGAATCTAGCCACTTTCGTTCAGCTTGCTTTTTTTGCCAGTCGCAGCTTGGCCAGATCGGCAGAGAACCACAGGCACAAGGTCAACTGACATTAAGAGGTGCCAGGGTGTCAATGGGTACTACTTGGCTGATGCTGAATGATAGCCAAAGTGATGTCGGAGTGTTTAATCTTGCCCCAATGTTTTTTTAGGAGGGTGGGCTCGTTTGAGGCTGTGCAAATAGACCCGTGATCATCAGTCATTTCATATCGACATTCACCCAATGCTGTGTCTCGGCGCTAAAAGACAGGCCTGCCTAGGTTTGTGTGCTTACCAACATGATTAAACATATACAGCCAGGAATTGTAAAGTTATTGGACTTAAAGAGGTACCACTCTGACGCATTACTCTGAATTATACACTTGACACAGGAGTTATCATGTGCATGTATTTAATATGACCCCATCTTCTGAGGGCTCTTATTTTCATTAAACAAGCTGAAGTAAAAGCACATATAACGTAACATCACACCTAAAAAGGCAGCTATATGCCGTTTGTGGTTTGCTCATCTGCCAGAACAGGAAAGCACAATTTCTTGGACTTTGGTGAGGCCATGAAATATTCGTCCAGCATGTGTGCATACTAGCCTCCTGTGAAAACCTGTGCTGTATGTTTGTCGAACATCATGTTTGACGAACATTTTTCGGCTGTCGATGGCTGCATTCCGCAAGAAATATGAAAACTGATGTCATCTACATTTGTCATTGTTTCACTGGCTACAGGCCGCATGAGCTATTAAGAACTGTCTTAACTTAGGTTTGCTTTCATGTCAGGAGGACATAAAATTGAGGGGGAATTCACCAAAAAGGGAATAATGGCATGGTCTGACCACAAAACGGGCAAGTGAACAAAAGAAGTAGCATCTTCCTCTGTGCGTGCCCTTAACCCGAGAGCCTTGCAGCTCAGGCTGGCACTGTAGGAGCCATACCTGCTACCTGTCCCACCACACCCTCCAACACTGTTTCTAGAAAATGAATGCTTGGGGCCGAAATATCTTTGGATCAGGGAGCTTGGCCTTGTGTCTTGTGCACAGTTTTGAGTTGTAAACCTTCCTTGTGAGAGGTAGCCGATTTGTTGGGAGTTAAAATACCCCCTAACATGCAGGGTGATTTTAAGCAGTTGGTTGCAGACGGAAAATATACAGCAAGATGCTATTTTTAAACTGGGCGAGAAGCCCTGGATTGTGTGGGTAGATTCATGGGGTCTGCTGCAGTAGAGGGGCAATGTTCTTGAACCAAATCAACTAATTTCTTAGAGAATGTGCAGTTGAAGTTGCTGGCATGCCCTTTGATGGTCTGGACTTGTCTTGATCACTTGGTGATAAATCGAGAAAAGTTTTAATCCTCTTGGCTAAAGGCAAAATCCTAGGAGTTGGCGACTCCCTCTTCGAATTACACATATTCTTCAGGGCGAAGTGGATATTAACTCTATTACATTTCACCAAAAGGCAGAGATGCCTGTAAGTGAAAAACCCAGAAGCCTCAAACGAATTTCTGGTCTCCTGGGGGAGGAGAATCTGCAAAACTTTGACCATCTGCTTCGAAACTATCCTAATATGTTCCCCTTAGTTCTGTGCCGCAAGTCACCTATTGGAGAGCAGATTCTGACTTTTTCAAAGTCTTGGCACAAAAGAATTGTATGACCAGATGGCTGTGGATCAAGGTATTTGTCTTCCTTTTTAATGAAGACATTCCTCCCAAACCACATATTTGCTGCCTCCTGAACTGATTCTCCTTCATGCATGTGTGGCTGAGACCCATCCTATATCTGATGCTCCTCTGAAAGAATGAATTAAAAATCGTACAGATCCTCCAAGCTCTGAAGTTACCCGATTTGCTTGTGTCTTTAGATCTATAGGACCTATGCTTTGATCTTCCCTATCCACTGCAAGCATCAAATGCTTTTGGTTTTGTGGTGGCAGCACTCGCTACCAGTGTGCAAGGATCACGTTCGGCTTCACTTTGGCCCAAGAGGGTTCCCGGATGTTATGGCTCTAGTGGTTGCCCATCTGCACAGTAGAGTGCATGTCTTTCCTTAGCTTGACACTGGGTTCTTAAGTCTGGTTCAGAATAGTCAAGACTGGGGGATCTATGGACATTGTGCAACCTTCTCCATGAACGCCCTCCGCACTTCAGCAGTTCATTGTGGCAGCGCTAAATAAAGAACAATCCATTGTTACTCCCAACTCTCCACCCCTCTCCTGGAGAATGACAAGCGTTGAGCGATCATGTTGGCACTCTTTAGTTGGAACATGTGACTCCCCGGTTGAGGGTATTAGGTTTTCTTGAAGATGCTAGGGCTCATGGCACCCAGAATCTTCGTAATCCTGAAGGCAAGACTGTACGTGTGGTACTACAATAGCCCATGGGGAGCCACACACAGCTCTCCTTTAAACTTCCATCCTCTACCGCCTCTCCCACTCTCATACCTGACTGCTATCCAGGCGTGGTGCTCTGCTAATGATCTCTGCCTTAATACCAGCAAGACAGAGATACTTCTCATTGGAACGCCTGCTCCCCACACCACACCCCTCGCCATCACGGACCTTGCCAAGAAGTCCACTTTCAGCTCCACCTCCTCAGAGGCATTCTCCCTTGCCTCACTTTCCCCCAGTAGCTCAATGTCTCCAGATCTCTGGTTCTCTCTAGGCTGGATGACCGCAACAGCCTCTTCCTCAATCTGCCTCTTTCCTCCCTTCGCCCTTTTTCAACTAATCTACAATAGGACTGCAGGACTTATCCTTGGACTCAAGCACAGAGACTGGATCTCTCAGCCCTAAAATCTCTCCACTGGCTCCTGGTGACCTCAGGGATAAAATGTAAGACCCTCTGCATCATCCACAAGGCTGTCTGAGACCTCTCTACATCCAGCTTTTTCTCCCTAAATACCTCCCTACTCGAGTTCTTCGGTCCTCTAGCTCCAACTCTCTGAAGGTCAGACGTTTCTCCAAGCAGAGAGTGGAAGGTAAATCCATTTCCTTGGCAGGAGTCGCCCTGTGGAATGGCTTCCTTGCCTCTCTGACTTCTTACGGATCTTCAAGTTCCAGAAAACTCAAGACTTTCCTCTTCTTCTTCTCCTCCTCCTCCTTCTCCTCTCTCCCCCTCCCTTGCTAATACCCCTGCTGCTGCGACTGGTGCCTGGTCCTTTGAGTCTTGCAGGGACCAGGACCAGGCCCTCCTTGACCAGTTCTCCCCCCCCACCCCCAGCATCCCTTTTAGCACTTGCCCTTGGGCACCCTTTCCGGAACTATCCTGAACCTGGTCCATCGCACTTACCCCCCCCCCCTTTTCCCTTGCTCATCCATCCCCCATGGGCCCCCCTCCTGCACTTCTCCCTCCCCCACCCCTGCACTTCTCCCCCTCCACCCTCCCCGCCACTTTCCTGTATCTGCACTTGCACGGTTCAAACTACACAAGGCCTAGTAAGACTGTTACTGTTTTTTCTATGCCCTCCCACCCCAAACCCCCTTCCTTTTTTGTCTTGTGGCGCCTGGAAACACTTGTGTATAGGCACCGTACGAATGTCCAATAAAAAAATGAAGCATTAAAGTGGTTCAGCTCAACTGGGATTGGTGAAACATTATTCTAGCCCTCATAGGCCTGCAAGGACATGCTTTGATGAGCATCCACAACCAACCTTTTTCAGCGGGGCAGCATTTTAGCAACAGAGGAAGACTTTTGCCATGCTCACAGATGCATCCTTGAATGGATGGGGTTGCAGAGGTCATTTGCATGTTATTTCAGTGAGTGGTCTGTGAGAAGGCCCAGAGAAGTCTTTCCACATCAACGTATTAAATCTCTGCGATGTTTTAATGGCATTACAATCATTCTCCCCATCAATTGGAGGTTCAACTGTCCTGATTCTTATGGATGTTCTCGCCATGCACTACATAAACAAGCTGGATGGTGTGGGATCTCTCAGTGCAGAGAGGTCAGGCTCTTGTGGTGTGGGGCATTCTAAAAACACGTTAATGTGGCTGCTTTTCACCCTACTAGCAGCCTTAACACTTGGGTGTATGCAGAGTTGGTTGATCGGTTTCTTACATATGTGGGTGTCTTACAGGGAGATTTTGGAGGAAATCTTCTCTGTGGGGGCTTCCCCAGATCTACTGGTTTGGATCCAGCTTGAATAAGAAGTAGAGGATATTATGTTTTGGGAGTTCTCCTTTAGGATGGAGGGAGGGGAGGTGTGAGAAACCTGAAGGTATTCTCCCAAGTAAACCCATAGAATCCCTTATTCCAGGTGGCCAGGGAAGGGCTGGCGCTCTCGGATCCCAACCCTCGGTGTGGACGAGCGAGGGAGGATAACCTGGGATGGGGAACCCGGGGTTATGCTGGGGGGGTTGCCCCTGGTGAGACACGGTATTACACCAGGGAAGAGGATGAGGAGGATGAAGTCCTTGAGGCTTTTATTGGCTGTTCCAAATCAACCTCCCTTCCCCCAGTCATTCTCCGTTAACAAAATCCAACAACCCATCTGCATCTGTGAAACCTATTAGGAACCCAAACAACGTTACTGTGGGTAACTACAACTCCCAGAGTCCCTATTTTCTGGTTACCTACCAGAGTACTCCCAGTCATTCTTCTCCCTGTTCCTCTGATTATCATTTCCCGAACTCCCAGTCGACTGTGACAAAACACTATAGTTCCCACAACCCCCCCTATTCATTTAAAAAAAACTACAAAACTCACCCTTACAAGCTTACCAAACCCCCTAGGATGAGGGATATCATTTCTTATGACACATTTTCCCCATCCTGCCCAGCAGGATAGTTATAAACTCTATTCCCCGCCCCCCTTTGCGACACAAACACTTTATCACTATATGAGCAAAAACGGACTAACACCAGAGCCGTTTACTTGACATGTCCCAATACAAAGGGCACGCAGAGTCATGCGATTGCCGATAACTACACACCTCACTGCCTTTTGTCTTCGCTACAGGGATAAAAGGCAGAGCACGAGATCACACTTTGAGCGAGGACAAACGTACGAGGAAGCAGCTATTCCAGGACGGCAGTTCAAAAGGAGAAGAAAGGCGGCGAGACCTGAAAGGACAAGGAGAGAATTGCCCTTTTCAACCCAGACCTGCGAAGCCGCCAAGGAAAGAAATGTAAGACTGAGAATCGCAGCTGGCGAGTGGTGTGACAGATGTCAACGGCACACAGGGCTCTGCCACGCAGATAGAGAGGGCGGGGAGGAGCGCTTGCTGCTGTGGTACTGTCCTTGACTCCCGTAGCACAAGAGCCAACGATTTCAGCACAGCCGGTGAGTCGGAGGAAGCCGATACTGAACCGTACTGCGTTAGGCTCAAGGTTCCAGTGCCAACATTGTAAGAAAGAGGATAATAGACAATGGACTTTTTGTGACCAAACCAGGTACCAGAAATGGAGTGGTCCGGCGTCAATTGGGCGCACATTTGAATCACTCTGACTGGTACCCTTCTGAGAAATTGAACTAATGAGTGTGCATGAAACACAATTTACTGTGAAGGTGGCGTTTGCGCCCTGGAAGAGGGGAATACAATGTGATTTTTGTGAAACCAGCACCTGTCGTGAATAACAAAATAAATTGCACAGTTGTTTAAAAAGACATTAAGATTTTTGAATATTACAAGGTGATAATATTTAGTATTGTTGGCAGTGTGAACCCGACTGAGGGATGCTGAAAGAAAGCTAGGGGAAAGGAACCCTGCTTTTCTGATGAGATGATAGAATCGTGAACTGTATTAGAATGGCTATATGAACCTGACACAGGGATGCCAAGGGAAAAGCTAAGGGGAGTGAATCCTGCAAGGTGTAACAACTAAGTGAACTGTGTTAAAACTGGCAAATGTGAACCCGACTGAGGGATATCCACAGTGAATAGTGATTCTGAGCCTGACTTAGAGAGGCTATTGTTGAAAGAAGGATCAGAGCCTGCCTGAGGGGTACCAAAGGGGCGAAGAGTAATCGCCCAACGTGAAGGGTAAATGAAGGAACTTTTGTTTGGTGTTTATGGTCCATCAGGCCCTCTGCCATAAGAGACTTTGGGTAAAAGACTTGGCCACAGAAGGTCCTGATATCATTGAAAGGAACTGTAAGCTTGTGCTGGAGAAGCCCAGGAGTGTACTATGCGTAAGCCCCCCCTTGTCCCATGCTAGAAACGTGGGTAAGGGAGACCCCGGCCATAACATCCTAACTTATCATTTTGTGAACACTTCTTTCTTTTCTTGTGAACATTATCCCATACTCTTTTGTAGCATAGCGGTAAGGATTGGCAATATTTATTTATTTTATTTTAGTATAGGCCCTTTTTATTTGACTAGACTCCACTAGGACTGTATTATTTGGTTGTAGCTTGCTCCCATCTTAGATTTAGGTTTAGATTAGGCATTTATCTCACCCATTTTTACATTTTATTAAACACCCTTGAACTGTCATCACTTGTGTCTGTCTTACGTTGATGCCATGCCTTCCTTATAGAGGGGACACCCTGAGGGATACGCTAGTAATCCCATGGGAAATTAATCTGGCTTTCAGATACCCTCAGTTCCCACTGATTTGCTCTGGTACTGAGGAAGTTGAAGCAGAGCGAAACAAACATGATGTTGATTGCATCTGACGGCTCAAAATTGAGGGGAGCAGTGAGCTATTTAGCTCCTGCTTGTAGCCTAGAAGGAACTGGTTATCTTGACACCAACAGCTACCAGGAGCTCTTCAAGGCACCATCTACCAAGTGCATCTCTGCTTCTCACTGGTGCAAGTTGTGCTCCACCGGCAGTGTTGGAACGTTTGTCTTTTGCCAAATCTTGAACATCGTTACAGTGAAGGGCTACATTAGTTTTCAAAAGAACATCCAAGTAAAGTTCTGATTTCACTCTGCTCTTGGTTCTTTATTTTCTTTTCTTTTCATCACTTTATTTAGATTTTCACAAAAAACAGCATATACAATCATTATACAGGTTTTGTGCTGTTATAGTTTCAAGATAATCAAGAACGTATTTCATCTAACCTATCACATATTACAAATAAACGACACAATGCAGAGCAATAATTTCTACTGGTAACACAAAACCCAATCAATTTAAAGCAACAAAATATATTACGCAAACCACGCAGACAAAGAACAAAACACAAGACCAGCACACATACCCCACCGACTAGACTAACAGTCCCCTTTCTATCCCTCTCACCACTCCTCTCTCCTGGAGTGATCACTTTCTCCTTTCCTCCCATCTCATCCTCTCTACCCCTCCGGCCGAGCCAACTCCAGCACTGCCACCTACCTTTTCGGTTATCCGACCCATGAAGCGTGTTGTACAGGAGAGCAAGATATCCACTGACTGGCCCATAGGTCAGTGCTCACCCTCTAGTACCTGTAAGACAAGATAGCTGCACCTCGAGGAGGTTGGGGTGCAGGATTCACATACTCAACACAATTCAATAAGGACAACTCAAGGATTTGGCAAAGAGACTGCTAAGTTCATAAAGGTTTATTTCATGCCACTGCTGACACAGTGCAGCCCCAGTGCCGTGGTCGAGCTCCCAGCCTCAACCCTCCCCCCCGACCCCCCAGCATCACACAGAGCTCACTTTTATAGCAAAATGTGAGGGAGCAATCTGCCCCCACCTTTCCTGCACAGTCTCAAGCAACTTCATCGTTAAACATTAGCTCATTGGGGAATTATTTTTAATTGAACTAACCCTTCAGAATGAAATACGCTCTAGCATGCATGTCTGACTTTTCCTCCGGTGTTCCGTTCGATTTATAGTTGATGCAGCTGGACTCTTCAGATAAGGTTTCAGACAAGGCCTAATTAAAAGTCTAGGTTCTGCCCATTTGTCAAGTTTCTGAAAGCATGGAGTCCTTGAATGTATCAACTTTAAAATTACCTCATCCTACACACTTTGAACACTACTTAATTTCTTCTCATTTTAGCCACATTTTTGGTTACATGCATTTTCATAAAAGGCATTTAGTCAGAATGATTTTCTGTCTGTGTACAGAAAATCTTATTGTCCATTCTGTGCCCTGCCACCTTATAACATCATGGTTATGACATTTCGACCTTATAAATACGATGCTTTTTCGAATACTAGTGTATACTAACATTATGAATACCATTAACACATAATTACAACATCAAATGAATCCATATGAATTTCTCCGCTTAGGTTTAAGTGGGGGGGTGTGCCCTCCACTTCATTCAGCTGTTGATTCAATATATCTTTAATTCGGGTCCTCCAGTACAGTCCCCCCGTCTTGAAAGTTTTTTGTTTGTAAAACAACAACTTTGAACCATATCCAATGTCTATTCTCCTCAATATTTATCTAAAACATCTTAACCCAATCTTATAATTTGGCACATACTAACATATTGTTATTTAAAACAATCATATGTGTGTCATCTCCTTCCATGTAAGCCCCACTTCCTGTAATCATTTGCTTTCAAACTAACTGTATGCCTTAGCCAATTCACTGCCATGGTGTGACTCGAGGGTTGGTCAAGCTTTGAGGTAACCCATTAGCCCATTGTCTCTTCGTATGTCACACCTTGTCTGCAACTCCCACCCCAACAAAGTACAGTCTCTCCTTGATCACCTTCTCCTGCCCATGCATATCGTTTTCACTTTGTCCATCCCTTTTGTCCACACTCTTTTGTTTTCTGTATCTTCCGTTTTATTCGTCTTTTGTTTGGCGTTAGTGGACGGTCTGTGTCCTGTCGCCTTTTCCTTTCCACTGTGCTGTTTTCACAGTCGGTCTCCCAGGTTCTTTTGATGCTTAGACCAGAAGTGCATTGTTTTTCCTTTTCACAATAAGTTCAGTTTTTTTTTTCTCCAGAGTGTCTCTTTCAAAAAGGGTTCATTGTTCAATGAGTCCACAAGAGGGGACGGTTCAGCATGGGGATGTAGGGTTGGGGGAGTCTTTTTGCAGACGCAATTCAGCATCGGGCTTTCACTGGGTTTCTCTACGACCTCCCTCTCTCCTCACGCGGTTCAACGTTAATTTCCCAAGGCATGCAGGTCCCTCGACATATACCTATAATATAAAACAGAATGAGTTTCTTTTGTAAAATAACGTCTCTACTATTTAACACATTTCCTACCAACCCATTTCCCTAAAACCTCTTTTCGCATTTGCTCTTATACCTTATTCCCTAGAAATTGCGAGATATTCCCTTTTATTTGACACCGCTGCCTTCTAGACAAGCTACAAAAATTTTCTTTTAAACATTTTCCTTTTGTGGGTCATTTTCAATAACACAAAACACCTCGTCCTTCATGGGACACATTTTCTCCTTCCGGGTGCCACATGCAACCCTAAGGAGACAAAACAAATTAAAGAAAGACGTTGTCTTCTTTCCTGGTCTTCTAGGCACGTCTGTAGTAGATGACGGAAACGTCCTTTGGGATCCCTGTTGTCTGTAGAAAGTCAAAATAAAGGCAAAAGTCATTCGGGCATTGGCAAGGGGTCAGGTTTTCTTCCCTACTTTAACCCCTTTTCCTCCTTTCCTGCTAACAAAAATACTCTCTGGGTCATTCTCCCCTATTCGTTGGTGCACATAAACAGCTATTTTCCAACCACCCCGCGGGATACTTAGTTTCGGCTTGGTTCTTTGGTCAGCTTAGCTGCATTCTTCCAAGTTAGCAGTAAATACTTGCTGGTTAGCTGCACATACTTCCTCAGTTTAGCAGTAAATTCTTCCTATTCTTTTCTTGTCGTTAGTTGGACCATGGTCTATGCTTGTGCTTTGTGTTCATCCTAGGGAGATAAAACAGAGGCGTTTCGCTGCACACCATCCCCATCTAACTTGATCTAGCCTACCCCTGTCTTCTAAGACTATGGCACCAATTCTTACTACGTGCCTCCACCTTTATTGTTCCCATTAATGTTTGCCTATTCTAGTGCTTACATACCTCTATCATAACAATCCTTTTGACATTATGAACATGAAAATGATTACTCCCCTTCAATTTTACTTCTGTTTTCTGTGGGCGTCTGAAATGGCCATGTTATCTATTTTCTACTCTTTCCACACCGGTTGTACCTGTCTTGGGACAAACGGCTAACTTTTGAAGACATTGTGTCTCTTTCTCCCTTTTTCCTGTTACTCACCTGGATCCTCTTACCTTTAGTGTTGATCAATTGTGTGTTCACACCCTTTTGGCGTGAACTAGTACTTACCTTTTTCTCTTTCTCCCTAATTTAAGGCCATGCAGACAATTTCTTGTGCTTCCACCCAAGAGGTCCATAGCTTGTCTGGAAAATAAATCAAAATTGTTACAGGCATTCACAAGTTGTTTTGCTTACTTCACCATATTTACTTAAAATGGCTTGTGCGAGTTTCCTTTGTTTAATTGACCCAATTTGATCAGCCATACTCCTTTTCTTGGTCTTCATGGTCTCTTGATGTTCATTGCCCAACGCTCCTTTTTTCTGTTGGCCAGGAAACCTCATAAGTGCTATTTGTTTTCCACTTTTTTCTTTTTTTTCTTTATGCTTTTGAGTATATCCCTTATCCTTTTATTCATTTTTTATTCAAGATAACCACTCACTTTCAGTATCTCCTGATTTATTTATTTATTTGCTTATTTATTCCTGCAACCAATCCTTTTGCGCTTCCTCGCCTCTTTTCTGACCCTACCTTCTTCCCTTTCCCTTTATTTCTACGTTCATCTTTTCTTTGAACTTCCTCATCCCTTCTTTCACATACCTTTTTGCTTTTCTTCTAACCTCTACTGTTTCTGTCTGTCTCGTTCGTAGGCTACTCTCTGGTTTGCGATCAAGCTGCTTTTCTTGCTCTTCGCGATATAGCTGTTTCCGCCTTAGCCTGACTTTCCTTCTTATCCTTCCGTCCCTTAATTCCTTCTCTTTCTTTCCTATGTGCCTCATCTAACTTCGTTTTAGGTCTCCCATCATCACTTTCTTTCCCATCGATTTTCAATGAGATTTGTTCTCCCATCCATTCGTCCTTTGCAAATGCTCTCATCAGTTCTGTCTTCACTTCCTTTCCTCTTCTTTCCCTCTCTCCTCTTAACGAGAGATGCACTTGTATGTGCCTGATCCCCTCCTTCATTAACGCATTATCGCGTCTCCCCTTGTCCCTTGGGGCTAGGGATGTAAGATTCTTGTCCTTATCCTTCCCTTGATTTTTGTTACTACTGTATGTAGGTGACTCCTAAGCGGGGTTGCTATACCCTGTGGCTGCTTTTAGCTCTCTTTAATGGGTAGAGTCCCTCAGGCTTATTTTCCTCGGTTCCTGTTTCAGGCGGGGCAGGCGTCGCTGCAGGTGTATCACCCCCCTCAGTGCATATTCTTTTTTGCAACTAAGCTACTGGAGGCTCTTCCTCCTTTCCTTGTTCTTATATTTTTACAATTTAAGAACAGCATAGCATTTTCTAACCTTTGCTTGTATATGCGGCATGCAAGTAAGTTGCCATGCGTTGTAAAATGGCTTTAGATGAAGACTCAATTTGTGGCCGCAGCATAAACATCTTGTGGGCGGTACCTTTACCCCACTCCTCCAATTGGAGTAATGTTTTCTGGGCTCAACTCTGTTTCTAACGATATCCTTATGTGAGTCAAACACTCCCATTACTATGAGCGAGCACCAAATACCGCGAGCTCCAATTCATTCTCTTCCCGCCAAATTATTTATACCGCCAATTTACTCAAGAACATCAATCTGTGTGCGATTCCCTCTCAACTATAGAATCGCATAAAACCGTTACTTGATTTCAACCAACAAGGAGACAAAATTCCTTACATGTGACATACAACAGGACATGTATAACAGACGCTTGACAGACTAGACAAACACCAGCTGGACACGCATATACCTGCCTTCTAATCAATACCCCGACATGGGGTTTAAACGAACCCCATTTGTGCCTCTTTAATCGTCACCGTAGCCTAGTCGTTCCCTATTATATTATTGTGCCCCCCCCCCCCCCCCCGGTAACCTTACGTTTTTCTCTCGGGTGCCCCCCCCCCAGAAACCTTTCACTTGAACCACTACTGTCCTTCATGATTCTTATTTCATTCTGCATGCTCTTTATTTATTTGCCATATTTCCCCATTTTATGGCTGCCTTTATTTTCCTGGAGGTCATCTGTTTCTACCTCGTGTTTGTAAATGTCCATACATTTGCGGCCTGCGCCTGAATTTCTAAAAATATGTCATTATTTCTTCGTCAGGTCATACCGCTGGCTATATTCATCATGCTGCAAAATACTAAAATCTTTTACTTCTCACTCGCCCAATCTCATTGGCCTTCTGCCGCGTTCATGCCTTCAAAATTGCTTGTGTTTAAATAAGGCATGCCCTAAATAATAATGCTTTCCTTGGTAACCTCAACACTGTCATCATGCTTTGTCATTCAAGCCTTTCTTCATTCATCTAAATCCTACAATACCAGAATCTCAACTGCTCGTCTCAAACCAAAAGCTTTCCCCTATTTAATAAAAATGTTCTCCACTCCGGCCGACAAGGCCTCAAAATCGTAAACTACCACCCCTGGTATGACTCCATGCAAACTGTCCTACCACTCGCGGTGGAGCTCCTAGAAGAAGCCTTTAGGAGCACCCCAAAAACCCCCTTCACTACATGTGTGCTATCCCCAAAATTCCCCAAAAGCAGGTCATAGGTGACCCAGTAACCTCCTTCAGTTTCAGGGGGCATTCTAATTCAAAAATGATAGAAACAATAAATGGCAGTGGATTCAGCTACAGGGCAATGCCTGCTCCTGTCCGCACGTTGATTTAAAAACCCCATGAAAACTCACTTGCTTCCCATCTCATGACGTTTATCACTACCTCTTTTAATTCTAACACTACTTTTGTAGCTGTAAAATAACCCTTGCTCATGTCATGCCAGGTTACATGCTACACTCTGTATTGTAGCACTTATCGTTTGAGTGTCATTGCAGGGACGTCATTTGGGGGTCACCAGGGGTCGTGGCTGCACCCCTTGAGGTATCCCTTGTTGCCCCGCGGTCTCCTTTGCTACCCTAAAAATATGCTGCTACTAGGGTCAGTTCAGCCCAGTGGCGGCTGGTGACTTTGAAAGTTGGTGGGGCGTACATATCTTGGTGGGAATTTGGAGCGATCTAGGCCACCTCACACCAACCACTGTGGCGTTAGCTTCCCCCTCTGCAAGATATTTTGGAAAAAATGGCTTCCAAGATGTGCAATTTACTGTCCAAGCCCACAGAAATATGACATCCTGGCCTAATTATGAGTCAAAAACAGCCTGGAATCCACTGAAATGTCAGCAGTGGTGTTTTCAGCTCAAGGACATCTGGACTGAACCAATGTGAAGGCATTAACAAATAATGCATATGAATACATTTTCCTAAAATGTGGCACCTATTAATACCATCAAAGGCAGTTCACAAAATGGGAACACTGTGCCTCTGCCACATAACGCACATACACAATAGACTTAACTAAAGTCCACATATCAAAAATATAAAGCAATATCTGAGCCAAGGTGTCACCAAACAATGGGTATGAAAGCCAAGTGTCCAAATCGCTCACCATTGAGTAACATGTGTGAGGCTGGTGGCATTCACAGATATGCACATACACAGATTCTGCCCTTTGAAGGATCTGTGCCAGCCCAGAAAGGGGTTGTGAGCGAGGAGACAGCTAGATGAGACTATAACCTCCATTCTCTAGCTCTTTCAGAGCCACACATGCTATAGGGAGCAGCATTCACACTCTGACTGCCATATTTCATTTGCCTAAGTTGCTGGCAGTCCTGCATGTATGTGCCACTGGGACTGCTGGCGCAATGACCCAGCCAATATCTTCTGTGATGCTCAGCCAGGGCCAGGTTGCCTACCTGCACCAGGCTGCTTGCCACCCCACAATATAAAGGAATAGAAATGAAGCTAAGCCCTGTTTCATTGTCATCACTGGTTCCCCTATTGGGTGCGCAGGATGGTCATACACAGTCTTGAATTCCCCCTCCTCATGCAAGGAATAAAATCCCAATTTAACAAGTCAATTAGGCGCGCTCACCCTGCAAGCTTAGTGTTAAAATTCATCACTACTGCTAGCATTCTGTTTCCATACAGCACTTAACAATATATAAACACATACACACTCGTCGATGCAGTGTCTACCTAGCTTTTTTTGGCAAGCACTTCTTAAATCCTGAGCTACCCCCCACCCCCCCAGTGTTCATGCTCATGGACTCCTTGCCACCAGCTGCTATTCCCATTAACCAAAGGAGCTAATGCCACAGGGCTAAGCTCCCCCGGCTTGTCCCCGAACCATGGAATGCTTTCTCTAGCGAACTTAGAGTGGAGCCATCCCTCCTCCTTTCCCGCAAAACTTTAAATCCTACTTTGGTTACCTACCTCTATCAGTTCTCCCAGTGGTGTCTGTACTCATCCCCCTGTTGCTTAATTAACCTCTAGCTGTGTTTTACTTAATATCTACTCTATTCAGTGTGAGCCTAACATGCAGCTCATTCATATTAATTACAATATATTTCTATTTGCCTTATAACTACAGGTGATGCTTCATCATGCAGCCCCTAGTGTATGCCTTTGTATTGTAATCTGCAAGCCCCTTCCTTGTACTAGCACCACAATGCCTACGGGCTTCTTTGTGCTCCCTGCTACTAGGAATCGCTCATTCCTTGCCAGACGACAGTAGACCCCAGAGACGTTTTTATTGGAGGGCACATGGGGTGGCTGCCCAGGGCCCCCCACAATACTTCCTGGTCTGAAGTAAGATTCCAGGTTACATCAGGCTTAAATAGCACATGCCAGGAAAATTTGATTGCATGCTGCTGAGGCTCCAAACCCATTGCCTGTCAGTTTTGACAAGTACATTCTGCCTTGATCAATTAAAACATGCAATGCCTTTCGTTTTCATTGTGGAATACATAGTTTGGGTAACATGACCTTTGTGGCGTTACTTCCCCTCTGTGGGAATGTTGCTGATCATGTGCAATAGCCAAAGTTGAAATCCATATTCATCCATGGAGGTTCAGAAGTTGTCTCAGTGTGTTAAGCACTTATTGCAGGGATGTGTGTTCATGTGAAAGATCAGAAGGGCACATCCCAGTAAGACTGGCTGAACCGTCTTTAAATCTGAAGTTCACAACCCTACCTGCACATTTACTTGGGTTTGCAGCACAACCGGTGCGATTAACAGCACTGTTCCTGCACCAGATAGGGGTTGAAATTAGTTTGCTCAGCTGGGCATTCTTAAACCTAAGCAATCCCTTAAAAGATGTGCATAGAATATCTGTCCAAGCGGCAAACAAGTATGCAAATTCGAGACTGTGCAGCCAAAGTGTTCATGCTTGTATCCTGGCTATGCCAGCAGACAGCACAGTGATCCTGGTCAATCATATAGGATCCCTTGCATTACTGTGCTGTCTTCTGTGAGGTTTTACCTACTTGCTTGCTGGAACTCCCCTTGATAATGGAGAAACTGACGCTAAAATCATTCCCACGTTGTGTAACGCCCTTCTGTAATATTTTGGTTTTAAAATCGTCAGGTTTGGAAATGCGGGTTGCGTCCTTTTGCAAGTCAGTTTTATAACATTAGATTGTTTTAGTTCATGTTAAGAGCTGGAAGAGAAAGTGCTCAACTGCAGGAATTGCAATATTGGCACAAATCCCAGCCTCGCCCCTTAAACACTGTGTGATCCTGGGCATCTCATTTAATCTTTTATTGCCTAACATTTCTTAATTGCTAGTCTCTAAACCTTTCAAAATCGTCAGCCCTTCAGGGTGATTTCCTTCTCAGGGTATGTTTTTCATCGAGGCACCACTCATAGTTTCACTGGCTATGGGGTTGTTTCCATTATGATAGTGAGCATTGACATATTGCATACTACAGGCACTTGTCCCCTCGATCTCTAATGGCAACGCAATTCGAAAACCATGTCCCACTCCTACTCTGTCTGCCTGGATAAAGACACCTTCCTGGCAGCTTCTAATCTGCCTATTCTGGGTTGCATGTATCTTTTCAAATACAGTCCTACATTAATGCTGCAGGCTGCACACTTTCCCGGATGCTAAAAGGTATCTTGTTCTATAATAGAAGAGAAGTAACCTCTTCGTGAATTGCTAATGTTCGCCTTCAAATGCTACTTGTTTCTCATTCTGAATAGCGCAGGAATGGAGAGGGTAGGGACTCAAAAGGGCGTAAACATGCTTATCTTGAAGGCTGCACAGCAGCATAAGTATGTCTCACAGAGAGTAAGGCCTCTAGGCAATACTGAATATTCACATACAGATGCCTCTCATAAGACATGAGAGAAGCGCACAGGTTGTCAGTAAAATAATGCATTGCTTGTTAACCTCATTGGCAGCGCGCAAAAGATGTCTTTTCGTCCGCGCTCATTCATCCTTATCGGAATGAATCACTCTTGTTAGTCCTCCAGACCCTCCAGGTCACCCCAATAATATACGCCTATTCTTGAAACTCCACAAACGGAGCCTAGCTTTAGTCATCCGGCTCCTAAAAGCTGGAATGTCTGCCCACCAGTACTAAAATGAAAGAATCTTGCAGTGCTTTCCACAACAGGCCAGACGTATGAATATGCAATCAAGCCCCTTTCCTACAATTCCTGGGGCTGTACTGCCATGAGACGCATTCATTCTACATGTAATGCACTCTATTTTCAAAAATAAATGCAATGTATAAGACACATTCACTCAAGCGTTCTCCAGATCACTGAAATAATCTCACAATTACAACGGCTGCTAGCCTGTCCACCGCGAGTCATAATGAAAAAATGTAATGACCCAGCCAGATCTGAGCCCTGCGTTTACCAGCCATCCCACGGAAATATTTAGCTGCTGTTCTCATTAATAATGCTGTTCTCATTAATAATCAGACTCCGTAAAGACACTGGGAGTCTACTTTGATACTTATATGACCTTTCAGAAGCATGTATCTTACCTCAAGTCATCATGCAGCTTCTTCACACATCTCTTATGGCAAATAAGACCATATTTGTCTGAAGCCAATAGAGCATCTATTGCAGCAGCCATAGTCAATACCAAATTAGACTACTGCAATAGCCTCTTGATAGGCACTTCAAAAAGAAATATTAAGAGTCTCCAAACTATACAGAATAGAGCTGTTCGAGCTGTATGTGGCTTAAGTCGTCAAACTCACATTACAGAGCACCGTAAAAAGTTACACTGGCTCTCTATTGAGCATCAGCTCAAATTCAAAGGATTAGTAATAATCTTTAAATGCCTCTCAGGCAAAGCCCCGGAATATCTGAAAACTAGGCTCCAGATAGCGCCTCCTGTACGCTACGCTCAAACAGTCTTCTGCTATTAGCACAACCACGTACCCTTTTGAAGAAATTGGGTGAAGCAAGTTTTGTGGCCTGGGGCCCTAAGAACTGGAACACAATCCCTCTTCATCTTAAACAGTCCACGACACTGCAACAATTCAGAAATGTCTTAAGACCTTGCTTTTTAATGCTTAAATCTCCACCTGGTGCCGTAAGTTCACTGGCTACCCCTCAGGACCTGCTAATCGCCATGACCCATGGCGGCTACTTTCTTCTCTCCTTTCTGGCATTTTAGTGTTATGTGTTTGTACTTGTTCATGTAAGCGCCCTGAGACCTTTGGGTGAGTGATTGCGCTATATAAGAAACCTCTTAGTTAGTTATAAATATCCCCTACCGCTTGGTTAGTACATGGGTAAGCCGTAACTGCATTTGTGCATTTCTCCTATCTTTAAATGTGGGCCTTTTATTCCATAATTTGCAACAATGCTCCAGGATGATTCTTTGCATTCTGCGATCTGCATTTCACCTTGTTTCCACATGAAGTACAGCCTGTCTTTTTATAATACTCTGTGTGTGATTAAGACAACCTTTCAAGGCACGCATGGAGCGTTCGCAGTGCCTATCTCAAGGGCTGTTATTTGCACATTCCTTTTGCATGATTCATTTCTCTCATGATCCTCCGACAGGTTAGCTTTCAACTGTGCATTTTTCCAGCCAGTTGCTGTGATGTTAAAACATAAAAAAACACCACCTTTGATCACTACTTGTGACCTCATACAGACATTCTAACAAAACCAGCTTATAATCTATACTTCAGATCAACATCTTTTGAATTTAGGTGCACATGCGCCCTTTATTACATTTCACTAAGCTCTGTTTTTGTTTTAAGAATCTTTCAATCATTTCTTATATTTTTACACACTTCACAGGCTCACAATTTCTAGTTCTAACCTGACCTCCCCTGTACTTCAAAGTTAAACCATTACCACATGTGCATTCCTTTCTTCTCGGCGCACTCTTAACGCACGAGAACAGCACTTCCATAAATCACTACAACTCAGCCATTTTAATGCAAAAATCCATCGTTCTTAGCACGATTTATCAGTTATCTTGTCTTCTACGAGGACATCACAAATTTAACTCCATAGCTGCTGGTATGAAAAAAATGTGTTTGCTTAAAGTGCACCAGCTTTTTGCACTTTTCACAGGCTGTTTAACTCTTTTTGGGGTGAAATCGCCACAAATTTGTGTGCCTTAAACCATAATATCTGATCACCTATCTTAATGTAATTTTTTCGCAATTTCAAAATCTTGGCTTGACGCCAATTTTTTATTTAGCTTAAAATATCCTTTTTATACTAATTCTGATATTTTTACTGTGCACATGCAGTTATGCCATAAGATAAATCACATGAACAGCCGTAACATACACCAATAAGACACACAACATAACATGACGTGTCAAAACCAGACACGATATGGTTGGCTGCATGCAAGCCCCTCCTGAATATTTTACTCTTGTTATTGATTTTTAAATGCGGTTAATGTTTTTGGTTTGTTCCCAAATCTTGACTGCCATTATTCTTTTCCCCCGTGTCCCTGTCTCTATCGGCTAGGGCAGTTTTCACTCACCTTTTTGTTCTCCCGACCCTCGCGATCACTGACTTCTTCAGGTTTTCGTCTGGTCAGCTGCCCGTAGGAATGGGAATGGAGATGTTTTATAAGCACGGGCCCCTTCAGGTCCCGACTGCAGTCTCAATTACACTACCATTGTCTACGGGGAGCTTCACAGTCTACTCAGCCCAAAATGGCAAAGGACTCGTGATTTTGCCGAAGACCTAGATTTACTTTGTGTCAACGGCCATTAGGTGTCTTATTTCAGTCAATAGTTGATGGTCAAGAACCATCCTCCTCGCTACCAAGTGTACAGGAGAGCGAGATATCCACTGACGGGCCCATAGGTCATTACTCACCCTCTAGTACCTGTAAGACAAGATAGCTGCACCTTGAGTAGGTTGGGGTGCAGGATTCACATACTCCAACACAATTCAATAAGGACAACTCAAGGATTTGGCAAAGAGACTGCTAAGTTCATAAAGGTTTATTTCATGCCACTGCTGACACAGTGCAGCCCCAATGCGGTGGTCGAACTCCCAGCCTCAACCCCCCCCCCCAGCATCACACAGAGCTCACTTTTATAGCAAAATGTGAGGGAGCAATCTGCCCCCACCTTTCCTGCACAGTCTTCAGCAACTGCATTGTTAAACATTAGCTCATTGGGCAATTATTTTTAATTGAACTAACCCTTCAGAATGAAATACGCTCTAGCATGCATGTCTGACTTTTCCTCCGGTGTTCCGTTCAATTTATAGTTGATGCAGCTGGACTCTTCAGATAAGGTTTCAGACAAGGCCTAATTAAAAGTCTAGGTTCTGCCCATTCGTCAAGTTTCTGAAAGCATGGTGTCCTCGAATGTCTCAACTCTAAAATGACCTCATCCTACACACTTTGAGCACTACTTAATTTCTTCTCATTTTAGCCACATTTTTGGTTACATGCATTTTCATTAAAGGCATTTAGTCAGAACGATTTTCTGTCTGTGTACAGAAAATCTTATTGTCCATTCTGTGCCCTGCCACCTTATTACATCATGGTAATGACATTTTGACCTTATAAATACGATGCTTTTTCGAATACTAGTATATACTAACATTATGAATACCATTTACACATAATTATAACATCAAATTAATCCATACAAATTTCTCTGCTTAGGTTTAAGTGGGGGGGGTGCACTCCACTTCATTCAGCTGTTGATTCAATATACCTTTAATTCGGGTCCTCCAGTACAGTGTGTCAGTTGAGGCTTTCGCCACCACTTTCTCACCCCCCCACCCTCCTTGGTTGACTTACACCCTGACACAGCCCTTTGTATGCTCCACTCTATTTCTGACATACCCTATGTTCCTGCCACTGTAATGAGGATCTGCTTGAAGCCCAAAGCCAAGTGCAACTCTAGGTACGACTCAGACCTTGTCACCCTTAAACGCAAGTGCAGGGTGGCTGAGAGGAAATGACGTGCCTCTGGTACATCCTCTGACAAACTGGCCTGCTTCCTGCTCCAAAGACAATACCGGCTTTCCGTCCGCATTAAGAAGAGAGCCCACATCCAAGCTTGCGTCTCTGCGGCATCTAACAACTCGGCCAAACTCTTTAAAATCTGCAAGGAGCTGGCCAATCCTTCTGCAGTCTCTACCTCTCCTGTCCACTCCCAGGCCCTCTGCATGGCCCTGGCTTCTCATTTCATCTCAAAAACTCAGGACATCCTTTCCTCTCTCTCTTCCTCTACTCCCTGCTCTTCCTCTGGCCCTTCTTCGGCCACCTCTCCTCCCTCCTTCTCTGCCTTTCCCATGTTCTCCTCAGACAAAGTTTCTAGAGCGGTCCGATCTGTGAAAGTCTTGTCAAAACAGGTTCGCTCCTGTTCCTCCAAAACCATCAAGGACCACATTGACACCCTGGCTCCTGCACCTGCTGATTTCTGCAACCACTCCTTCACCACTGGTGTCTTCCCCTCCCCCATAAGCATTCCCTTGTGCGCCCTCTTATTATGAAACCCTCCGCCGACCCTTCCTGCCCGGCTAACTATCGTCTTATCTCCATCACACCTTTCCTAGGCAAACTCCTGGAAAAGCTAGCCAACTCCCAGCTTAATGTTCACTCTGAATCTGTTGATTGTCTCCATGACTGTCAGTCTGGCTTCAGAGCAGCCAGAAGCACGGAAACTGCTCTCCTGACCATCCTTGAAGACCTGCTCTCCAACCTTGATTCGAACACCCCCTGTGTCCTCATCCTACTTGATCTCTCTTCTGCCTTTGACATGGTCAGCCATGCCATCCTGCTCAATTATCTCCGTGATAACCTGGGTATCACTGATCAGGCCCTGGCTTGGCTGGCCTCCTTCCGTTCTGAATACAACCACCATCTAGAGACATGGAGCCATTTTAATGACGTGGTGACCAGGCTCCTAAGCACAAATTCGGGACAATCCTACCACCAAAAGGTCACACCACGTCAACCTGTTACTCCCTCTTGTATACCCCAAGTCAAAACACAACTAAGTACTTTTAACAAATAGGTACTGAGTCAGATTCACAATTTATACATCACATTTTTATTTTATTTTCATATACATCACAAAACATAGTTCAACTCTGTAAAACATCGTTTTAAAATTGTAAAAATTCCTAAAAACCTTTTACAAAATTTCTAATAAAACAGTTCACATGTGTAAAACAACCTGTGTCGTGCTCACCCCTGTATCACCTGCCTATACAAAACTCAATAATCAATAATGTACAGTGTTAGGGTGACCACTCTACCTAAAGAGACCAAATGGTCGGTAGCTAATTGGGTCCCTATCACTCAAGGATACCACTATACAGGTAATCTTTCTATTAGGTATATTCCTACCCCCTTCAGTGCTACCTTGGGGTGGATTCAATTCCGAGATATCGGAGAAATTCCTATATTGTCACTCAATCACAATACCCTTCGTTGCCCAACATGTTTCGTTCGACACCTTTTTATTCAACCAAGTGCTAAAGAACTTCATCAGGGGGACCATCTGTACCCTTAAACAATATCTCTTTGCCTGAGGTAGATCCAATTCTTGTTAAAAAACCTCTTTGCTGTGCACGATTAACTCTGTGCCACACAATTCATGACCCGGGGAAACACAATGAGGGAAAATAACAAGAAACAACAGTCAGTATCTTCAAATTCACTGTCATCCTACTTAGCCAGCACCTAGGTTTGCTGAACCAAGGCATACCGTGTCACTCTTTTCAATAATTATTCCAACAACGGTTTCTGTAGGGGAGTATCCAAACATATATGTCGGACCGCTCAATTCCTGAAAAACACAAGACATGCCAAACAACTAAAACCAGTGTACAGCATCCTAATGGGACAATATACCACACATTCACAATTTGCCAATGCACCATATACTCCTAATGTGTAGATCTAATTAAATTAGTTCAACATCCTCTTTACTTCTACCTCCTTTCACATGGGTCACCAATAGATAATACCATCTCTTTAGGTTTCTTTATCTACGAATCCGTTCCACTCAAAATGTTTACTGGCTCTACCACTGTATTGTTTCGACCATTCCCGAACAGGTGCCTTTATTCTTAGTCCAGTCATTCTCCAGTATCAACTCACAGGTGTAATTATTACCTGCTACTGGGGGGTCACATTCTTCTTAAAGTAGAAATTTAGTCAACCACGGACCCGATTCTTTTGCCGCTATATTCGTATGGAGTGGTTCTCTGTAGTAGCGTTGTAAAATCAACCGCTACCAATTACTTGCACCAAGGAAACCTATGTCAATGAAAAACAGAATGTCACGTTTGCGGTTTTCAAATATACCCGTGTCGAAAGTTTCCAACACCGTCACTGGCTGATCAAAACCGTTCACAATCAGACGAAACAATGGACTTACCCCTTTTGTGACCGGTGCGCTCACTCTCCGTCTTTCATCACTCTCTCTCTGCGAAACCGCTAGATACCTCATTGCTATCGGAGTGTTCTATTTCACCGTACGTTTCTGTCACGTGAACCCAACACCTGTCACGTGGACGCGTCACGTGACTTCATCCAGTGTAACTTTATACGCATCACGTGTTTAACGTGAAAACACACAGACTGCTCGCATGCGAAACGTGCTCCGAGCGCACAACTCACTCTAACTGTCCGAGCAACAACACAGCGTTACAACCACACTCTACTTCGGTAAGTACATCTCAAGCACTATGATGGCACTCAGTTTTAATGACATCCTCATTAATCTATAGGCGACCCACCGCCGTGGAACAGCTAGGGGGTTAAGGATTACGTATCTTATTAACCCTGGGAGACACTCATAGTCAATTCTCAATCGGAACACTTACGCTTGAGAACCTCGGGGACAACATAATCAATGTCTCCAATTAACCACTGTTCTTTGTACTGCAGTTTTGTTAGGTCAGCATCCGCGTTACTCGTTCTGTCCAATCGCCACAAGATGGTCCATTTCAATTGGTCTGCATCATGGCCCATCGCCAAAAAAAAACTTACCATCGGGGCCTGTACCTTCTGGTTGCGAATGCAACTCCTGTGCTACCCTATACGTATGGTTACTTTTCGCTCTGTCATGCCGATATACATTTTTTGGCAAGGACACCACACTGCATATACAACATGTGTTGAATTGCAATTTGTAAGACCAGTTTGTTGCCACAACCTTGTGAGTCCCAAGTCGACCTCTCTTGTTCTGCTCGTGTATTTACAGTTAACGCACTTACCGTAAGGTGTGTGTCCTACTGCTGAGGGTAAACCCCACACTTGCGTGATGCTAATTTGTTCTTTCCCTTTCAGAGTGATATCATTTTTGGTCAGAAGTTCTTTCAAGTTGGATGCTCTTTTGTAGGCACACATTGGACTGTCTAACAGGCTTTCACCCCCTGCCAATATGTGCCAGTTCTTCTTAATTCATTTTGATGACCTCATTAGTTCTTTCATTATAAGTGCTTACAAACACAATGTTATTACTGTCCTGATTCTTTGGACGGTATTCAAGCAGTGCTTCACGGTGATTGTTAATCGATCTTTTATATGCTCTTTTGACGATTTTCTTAGGATAATGCCTATTGATCAACTTCACTGTCAGTTGGTCAGCTTCTGCGTGGAAGGCGGAATTCAAAGTGCTATTTCTTTTCAACCTAAGGAACTGTCCAAATGGTAAATTTTCGCAAGTATGCCTAGGATGGAAACTATTAAAACTCAACGGGGCATTCTTATCTGTTTTTTTATGGAAAGCTTTGACTTGTAATTTCCTTTGATCTTTATCAACCCAAATTGTTATATCTAGAAAATCAATCTTTTCTGAGCTGTGGGTACAAGTAAACTTTAAATATCGATTCTGTTGGTTAATACAAGCAAAAAACTCTAAAAATGAGTCCACTGTGCCATCCCATATTATCAGGATGTCATCAATAAATCTATGCCATAGGGCAATTTTCGAAAAGTACAGATTAGTAGTCTGATAAATAAACTGTAACTCAAAATTTTCAACATAAAGGTTAGCTGCCGTTGGTGCCACTGGTGAACCCATGGCCGTACCATGAATCTGATGGTATGATTCACTGTTAAACATAAAATAATTTTCCGTGAGGGCCATCTCGGCGCACCACAGAATGAAGCTATTAGGTGTCACTCCTGTGTTTCTTTTGGCAAGCAATACATTCTCCAGTATCTGTAGAGTGTCCTGTTGGGGTATGCACGTGTATAGTGCCACTACATCCAAGCTGACTAACAATTGGTTTCCTGGATCAAAGGACATATGTTCTACACTGTTTATCACTTCAGTAGTGTCCTGTAAATACGAAAACATATTGAGGACAAACGGTTTGAGGAATTTGTCAGCACATTTTGCAAGTGGTTCTAGCAGTGACCCTGTACCGGAGACTATAGGACGACCAGGGGGTTTGAGTAATGTCTTATGAATTTTAGGTAAGGTATAGAATTTAGGGACAGAAGGTCAAGGTACAATGAGATAATCCTATTCCTGTTTACAAATCCATTCCCTCTCTAATGCTTTTTCGACTTTCTCTCTGATGAGCACTGATAGTCTTGCGGTTGGATCATCTTTCAGCTTGCGATAGTAAGAACTATCACCCAACTGTCGTTTGCATTCATCAATATAGGCTTCCCTATCTTGAATCACAACTGCCCCTCCTTTATCTGCCTTGCGGATAATAATACTCTGGTTCTTAGCCAACAATGTTATAGCTTTCTTCTCAATGTTACTTAAATTCTGAAATTTGAACGGAGTATCTTCTTTCTCCAAAACACTCAGGTCGTGCCAAACTCTCTTCTCAAACACCACCGCCTCCGGAGTATAACTAGCTACCGGGGGCTCAAAATTGGATTTCTTCTTTAAACCACTCTCATTAACAGTTTTCTCAAACTCTTTGTCCATGAAGTACTGTTTTAAATGAATCTTCCGAAGGAGCTGCTCAATCTCCTTCCGTTCTGACCAACCCTGCCAGGTCCAACTTGGGTCCTTCCTCTCCACTATCTCTATCTCTACCTCTGGTGTTCCCCAGGGGTCTAGCCTCTCTCCCTGCTGTTCAACCAATACCTAGCACTTCTTTCCCACTGCATTGCCGCTCTCTTCCCCAACTTTCAGTGCTATGCGGATGACACGCGACTCATTTTTAGGCTCCTTTCTGCCACCTCTTCTCCTTCTCTCATCTCTGACTGTCCGGCATCCAGGAGTGGTGTGCCACCAATGATCTCTGCCTTAATGCCAGTCAGACCAAGATTCTCCTCATCGGCACACCTGCTCCCTCTTTTCCTGTCACTCTCTGGCCGGCCTCTCTTGGCCCTCTTCCTGCTCCTGAGTGAGGCTAAAAACCTCTGTGTCATCTTCGACTCCACACTTTCCTTCTCTCCTCACATCTCTGACGTCTCTAAGAAGTCACACTATCAGCTGCACCTCCTCAGAGGTATTCTTCCTTTCCTCTCCTTCCCCCAGAAGCTCACTGTCTCCAGAGCCCTGGTTCTCTCTAGGCTGGACTACTGCAACAGCCTCTTTCTAAATCTGCCTGCCTCTACTCTGCGCCCTTTGCCTTCTGGGGCCTGAAGCCTCAATACCGTCCAACTCTCTCTTCCTAAATATCTTCCTTCTCGGGCTCATCTGCCTCTCAACTCCCTCGGGTTTAGTCGCTTCTCCAAGCAGCGAGTTGGTGGTATATCTTTCTCCTGCTGGGGCCTCCCTCTGGAACAGCCTCCCTGCCTCTCTGAGACTTGAGGAGAACCCTCTCCGGCTCTGGAAGCACCTCAAGACCTTCCTCTTTGCTTCTGCTTTTTCTCTTCCTCTCCCCTGCTGAGGATCTGGCTGAATCTGAAACTGCACTGGTTACCTGGCTACTCTCTGATTTTGGGCCCAGGTCTGCTACCCGCCAGCTGCACACCTGCACTGCCCGCCTGGCATCCCTTGCACCCGGGGACTGTTTCTGTATCCCTACAGCCCCTACTAGCACTTGACACCCGATGTCTGCACTTACCCTTGCCACCAGCTGGCCGCACTTTTATTTATAGTCTTATTTATTGTACTGTTATCCTGTATATTGCACTGCGTGTCCCCCCCCTGCACTTTTCCCCTCCCCCGCACCCCCTTCCCTTGTGCGATCTCAATGTTACCTGGCTTAGAAGGATTGCTGTCTCTGTCTTCCCTCCTTTGCCTCATTGCGCCTTGAAACACTTGTGTATAGGCGCGTTATAAATGCCTTCTATCATATCATATGCATATTTGATCATTAAACGCTCTAATCAACACTCATCCGTGCATATCATTGAAGGGCCCCCATAATTCCAGTTAGGTTTCTTGCCGATTCCGTCTTTGAAGCATATGTTTTTCAAAATTTGAAAGAGTTTGCATGTCTGATAACCAGCCCTTTACAAGTGGTTTCTTTCTGGTTTTCCACACTCTCAGAATTTGTTTTGTTGCCACAAGAAGAGCTTTGTCAATCCAGCATGATGACTCCCATGCAATGTCACATGTCCCCTTAGGTGACAGCAGGATCACTGCCGACGAAGTTTGTGGGAATGAAACCCCCCCAGATTGCATCTAGTCTATTAAGCACATCCTTCCAAAGGTCAACCATTCTAGTGCAGTTCCACACCATGTGCAGTAATGTGCCTCTTTTGTCGACAGCCCCAACATAAATCAGGATGTATCATGCCCAACTCATTTATTCGTTGCTGGAGTCCGTTAGAGGAGACCTAAGACCCTTTGGTGAATATAACGTACATTTAAATCCATCTTGGCTCTAACGGTCACCTTCCAAAGCCCTTCCCATTCCTTCACTGATATATTCCTACCTATCTCACCAACCCAGCCTTGCCTTAATTTCTCTCAAGAGTTAAGCAAGGGGGCTTCCATTGGCATTGTTGTATGAAAGGTTGAAACCAGGCAGGGTGGTGTACCAAATAATTCACAGATCTTAGGCCACTCAAACATAAGTGCATTCAGCATCTGTTGTCTTTCAAAAAACAATTTCTCCAAGTCCTGTATCTCCCAAGCTCCCTCTTACTCAGACCAAATTTCTCCATAAGCCCCACAAAGGGTATCATTCTCCCTTCCTGCCAGATGTCCCCAATTTTTAGGATTTTGTTATTAACTCTGCTGCGCCAATTCAACATCCTGTTGTCTACCTGCAACCCCAGATTATACCAGATAGATGCTTCATTATACATAAATAGATTCTGTTCACACCCCAGAATCCACAATGTCAATGCCGTCTTCCTAGCAACAATAGTTTGGGTATTTTCCCAAAAGAATACAAACCACCTAAATGACAAGGCAGTAGTCTGTCCCTTTCTATCAATGCCCACAATGGCTCTGATCCCCTTTCCTCCATAAAATAGTAGGCAGATTTCTTTCAACAAAAATCCTGTGTGATAATTCTCAAGTATTGGGTAACCAAACCCCCCTCCCCCCCCCGAACTTTACGTGTCATAGTGTAACGAGGCATCCTTGGCCTCTTTGCCGTACCCCATAAGAATTCCTGCCTGAAATATTCTATCAATACGCTTAAACGCCATTTTCGCAAATACCAAAGGAAGCGACTGTATAACATATAGTACTTTGGGCAACAACATCATTTTAATCGCATTCACTTTTGCCCAAACATTCAAGGTAATACGCTCCTATTCATGAATTTCTCTTTGAAGCACCTTTATCAACTTACCAACATTGTAGTCCACAATTTTATTGTCACGAATAAGATAAATCCCTAGATACTTCACACTCTGACTTGCCCACTGACAATTCCAATCAGCTAGCTCATTACATATAGGGGTTTCTTTAATTGAGAAACCAGTTTTCCCGCAATTGATTTTATACCCTGAAAGTAATCCCACCTCCTCAAACAGATGCTTCAAAGGTGCACCTCCTTCCTCTGGATTTGCCAGAATTATGGTCGTATCATCTGCATAGGCAAGAACTTTAACCTCCCAGTCCCTCACACATCAACCCCGGAGGTCTTGTTTCTGCCTGATGTAAGCTAATAGTGGTTCCAATGCTATATTAAATAGAAAGGGAGATAACTGGCAACCTTGCCTCGTGCCTCTAAATAGCTGAAATGAAGATGTTTTAAATGTGGTTTTATATTTTTGTGCTCCTTTAGTCATGAGGAACTCTGAAATCCTTTTTCTCTAACTTTCCCTTGAATAAAACCCCTTTTCACTTATTTAACCTGTTCAGTGCTTTTATCTCAAGATTGCTCTTATAATGTTACTTCTGCAGATCAGACTATTAAATCTCGTGCAGCTAACACTTGTAGGTGTCACTGGTCCTAAGAAAGGTAGAGCTATAGCCTAAAAACCTTATATCCAGGTGGATTGTCCTTTGTCTCAAAACATGTTGAATTGGCCCGGAATGATGTTCCTGAGAGATTGACTTGTCACTCTTATGGCTTTTGTATTGCAAGGTTTGTTCTGTTGTAATTGCATCATCCAACTGGGCCAACCCCTCCATTGCGTTTACTTGGGTAAACTTTCATAAGATGTTGAATCGGTGCTCGAAATTACGTTTAAAAAATAAAAATAAAAATCATTATTTATTTAATACAAATCTAACCAGTTGATGGTTTTGCATATCACATAATACATGTACAACAAGAAACATACAGCTAAACTCTCATATCCGCAATACATTTAAAACATGAGAGGCTATTAGCAGCAGCATTGTCTAAGTTGTTAAATAACTCCTTCTGATGGGTTCCATAGCACTTCCATACAAATTACATAAAATCTCATATGATATATCAAGTTATTGTCATTGCCCTCAAGCAGAGAGTACCACATATTCAAAACATCATCGCAATTAAAATTATTATTGTATGCTTTCAAATATGTTTATTAAGGAGCGCAAACTTTGACATTGGCACATCATGTTTGCTTGTTTCAAAAGAACCAGTTCACTGCATAGTATCCTATCTTTCCGTGCTATTCCCAATTTCGCACCTCTGATTTCCAATATATCAGCGGTGTTAAACTTGAATAATAGGTATTGGCGCATTCATTTATTGTTGGGGTGAGCAAAAATATATTTAGGTATCATGTTAGTTTTCAGATAATATTGGATATAGGTTCCACTATTAACATTTATGGCAAGTTGAAAAACGTTTTCTTCTTTCGCTAGGCATGTTAGTTTCTTCTTGACCCATCTCTTTACACTCATATTAGTTTGTGTGATGTCAATTGTCTCAAACTCACTCGTCCATCTTTTATGTGTTCGTTACATATTGCCAAGTACCCCAAATTCATGAAAATGTAGGTTTCTAAACGCTTCGATGAGCATCCACCATGATTGTTTCATTGTTCAAGTTGTAAGATTTTCATAGCTCATTGTTCTCAACTCTATGGTTTCCTTAACACTCATTACATTGAATTCTAAAAGTATATATTCAATCGGAAGTGTTGTTGGCATGCGAAACAACCTCAATATTTTTGCCTCGAGCTTACTCAACGCCTTTATACTTCCACTCCATATAACATGGATGGGAGGATCTTTGTGGTGTAGAGCATAATAATGGTCTTAATGGAACAGCCACCTTGGTTACTAATGAAGTTACTTAAAGCATGGGTGATTTTCAGACTTTTAGTCCTAGTTTAATCCCATTGGGTGTTCCAGCTGAGTTTTTTGTCAATGTGCACTCCTAAATATTTACGACATTTTACACTTTCCACATGCGTTTGGTCAATGGTTAATCTCGGGCGGTTGGATTTGTTGCTTCTAATTTTACCCATGAAGGCAACTATCTTTGTCTTATTAATGTTGATGCGAAGACCATTTTCTTTCGCGTATTGTCCTAATGCATCTAATTTAATCTGTAGCCCCATGGGTGTATAGCATCCAACTGGACCAACGCCTCCATTGGGTTTATGACAATACTTGGGTAATCTTTCATAAGATGTTGAATCAGTGGTAGAAAAGTATCCATTAGAAAACCATGCATCTTATCCTTAGTAATGTTCTTTCTGATGGATACAATGATTCATCAACTCCCGCCGCCCTACCCCACGAATGTCCAGCCCTTAAATTGAGATTTTTTTCAAATATCAAAGTGATAATTCTCCTGTTCCTCCTGGGTGCCTGAGTTCCAAAGGCAGAATGTAAGGGAAAGGTGTTGGTGGCCTAGAGTATATGTCAGTAACATCACTTGCAACATGAGATGTTGTCTGAGGAACAATGATGAAGCCGACCTCCTAGCTGCACAGCTCCACCTAGTGGCTTAGAACTTTCTGGGGTAGACTGCACATGAGGGCATATTTCATTACATGAGATGGCTGTTGGAGGAATTGTATGAATCTCAAAGAACGTTGCCATAGAGGTTATTTGTGTTGTTCAAGGATGTCTTCATACTGAAATAGTTACTGTGATAAAGAGCCAAAATCCTGTTTACTAGTAAATTCATCTGTTGGTAGGCTGTTTTGCTTATAATTTAGCAGCTTTAATTGTGCAAGATGCATCTAGACTAGTTAGTTTGATTATTAGTGTGGCATTTTCAGTAAATGTATGTTCAGTTTTCTCATATGGAAAATCGCTCATGCAGCATTTTAGTTGATGGAACTGTTATAAAGACCATATGTAACCACTGTAAGTTGTACATCCTAAAGAATTTCATGATTCTGAATTCTGTCACTTGTCTATTTACCACACCATGTTTCACAAACCATAGAAATATTAATATTAGGGGGTGATGAACAAAAAAGTCTGAATTTTTATCTTATCCATTTGAAACAGTGAAATCAATATTTCTATTCTATTATTCTTTCTGATCTAGTTAACAGATTCCCTGAGATGAAATGTAGTAACAAGCAGTCTTTGGAGCAGGCCTTATACCCTGGTTTACTTGGCTAAATAAGCCAAAGAAAATAAAATAATCACAGGATTTTAAATGTATGTGCATTGAATCTTACTTCAGTCCTTTAACCATCAAAAACAGCAAGTTGGGATGTGTTACCTATTGTATGCCAGTCTGCATCCTTTCACATCAAGCGATTTGTGTTGGTACTGGCCTGAGAATGTTTTTGGTAACTACATTTGCTTGTGTCCTATCAAGTGGACAAGAAATGTGTTCTTTTTTTATAAGGGCCAGCAAATGGTGGATATATTTCTGATATTCCTACAGATCAGGTATTTATTTCTACTCCTACCCATTATTAACTGCAAAAGTTGTGTAGCTCCACATTGTAGGGTGATCTGCATGTGATAACGATTTAAAACCGATTACTGTGTGGCAATACATTGTTTCTTCTTTCTAATTGCAGACGTTTTCCTTGCAGATCTTTTTGACCAGCCAACAAAAAGTGAACATCTGCAAAGTGAAGATGGATTGGAACTCAAGAACCGACCAGCATAGTGTCACTGTACATTTGTCTGAAAAACAGCAATATCTTCCACAGAACTCTAAATTGTTAATTTATCCACACAACCAACAGGGGCCAAATACCTCTCATATAGAGTCTTCTAATGCTCCAATAAATCGAGATGGTCTGGTTTCAAATGCAAATTTTGTTGCACATTCTCTGATCACAAACAATTACTCTGGAAATAGTACCTTGGCACAACGTCCACAAATGTCTATGTCATCTGATGTGCCAGTCATTATAAGTGGCAATACAGTGTGCTCTGACAATAAAAATGGAACAGTTGAAAGGCTTCCAGGTTATAGAGCAGACTCCATGACAATGTCTCATTATACAACCACTGCTAGTACTTGTCCAATAAATGAGTCTCAAGGTAACCGCAGTATGAATGTGCAGTGTGGGCAACCACATCAGTATAAAGTTTCAACCGGCACTGGTAATGTTGGTCAACAAACATTACAGCAAGCAAGCTACTCTGTGAACGTTCCTGGAACTTTCCTGGTTAACCATGTGCCAATACCTTCAAATGAAATGAGATTGCTATGCCTACAACTTCAAAATTACAATCGGCCAGAAGGCGCAAACAGTTCTACACTTCAGCAGTGCAACCAGTATCTGGTATCTCATCAAAATGTTGCCATTTCAAATGTACAGAGCAAAGCTAATTTTGGAAATGCAACAATGATGGTAGCAAATGCAAAATGTTCAAACATGCCCATGCAGGTGCAGTCAAACCCTCCCTATCCAAGCAATGTACTTAATTCACTAACAAATGCCCACTTCATGCCTCAACAAATGGTGGTTTTTCAAAATTCTCAGAACCAGGTCTCTCTTGAAAATGCAGGAATACTAGTTCCAAATGTGCCAAGTAAAAAGACAAACCTTCGGTCACATTCTCCACCGCAGTACATAAGCAATAAAACAAACGGTACCCAGCACAATCTGTGGCCTGATCCTGTTTATAATTCCGCATCACAACCAGTGCAGTGCCAAGAACCAAGTAGACCGGCAAATGAACATTCACAAAATCAACTGGATCTAGCAGATAAACTAAATACCCCAGCAAATATTTCCCCCAATCTAAGTTCCTGCAAAATAGATAGTAGTCTAAACCTGGCCCATCTTTCCTCATGCCAACCCTTGAAGGATGAAAAAACATATTCATGTTTTAAGCACAGCAACACTCTTTCGAAAAACTCAAACCGTACAGGATTTGCCATTTCACAGAGCGTGCACAAAAATGAACATGAAATCCAAATGAGTCGACACACTGCCAGTGAACAAAGTTCAGCGGCTATAAGCACAAAACCACTTCTGGGAAGAGACACTGTTTGTAACTCGGGAATAACCAGCAGTGTCAAAGAATCAGTTGGCCAGCCTGCAAAACTTACATCTAATTTAAACGACGCACAGGACATTGTGGTGACCGAAGAAGATATGGTTCGAGAGATTCAATTATTATTGCAGGCAAAAGAACAGTTCTTGAATCGTGTGAAGGCCTTTAAAGAAAAGCGCAAATTATATAGGTGTTCGCATTCTAGTAAAAATAAGCCAACTTCTAATGCACAGGATTCAAAACTTTCTCATAATTTAGATCCTTTCCAAAATGCAAATAAGCCGCAACATCCAAGTCCTCCATCACTAATTTCAGATGGATTAGTATTCCAACAAAGCCCAGACCAACTCAAAATTGCTTCTCCACAAATGAATTGCCCAAATCAGTTATCCATGTCCAGTGAGCATGATCAACAAGGCAACCTCTCCTGTGCAGCATCACCAGTCCTTCAATCGTTTTGTACGTTGTCAAAGGATACAAAAACTCATATGAACAATATACTTGGAGTGGAAAGTTTACAGCCTCTGAATAACTCCCCATCTGACAATCCTACTCCAAGATCTGAGCAAAGTGAAGCCTGTTTAGATTTTTTTAACAGCGTTGAGGTTCCACACCAAAATGCTGCCACTGATTCAATTGGCCGTAATCAGAACAATGATCAGAATGAATTAGGAGCTCCAGTAACTGAAGCAGGCCAGAATTATTCCAAATTAAACAAAGCAATGCCTTGTTTTCTTAACTCGTTGCAGGAGTACAGGGACCGGTCCTATAGTAACCAAAATGTAGACATGTTGAGTGATGGATCTGCTTTGACTTGTTCTAATGCAAGTGATCCTTCTTCAGAAACTGCTAGCAATCTTACAGACTCGCGTAAAGCTGATGGTTACACGGTGAGCAACGGCATAAAGGACGCATTCGAATCATGTGTTGGCATGTGGAAAATGCCCAGTACAAGTAATCCTGCAGAAATTAAACAGTCGCCCAAACCCAGTTTAACTCTGATGCAAATGTTCTCCTCTACACATGTTTGTGATCCAAATGGTGAACTTTGGAAAAATGACCAAATATCTGTATCTGTGAGTAAAACAAATGTATCTTCAAACGTGAATGAGGCCCACATCAACGCTGCCGCTGGTCATAGACCAGACTCATTGGGTTTGTCTGTCGTAAAGGCAGTTGAGCCACAAGTTGCAATTGTAAATCCTTTAGTACAGCCTAAATCAAAAAGCCCAAATACATATCAAGAACTTGAATCTCTCCAAATGGAACTTTCTGTCGTTCAAAAAGAAGACGGCGTATGTAGTTTGCTGGGAAATGAAACCCACATTGCCATGGGAGAGGTTACAACTGCAGCTATTGAAGAGGTGATTTTGAAGCATCCACGTCTGTCCAATATGATCTCTCCACTTAATAAATTGGATTCAGAAACGCCCACATGTGCTACTGACAATGGGAAAATGGTAACTAGTAGCCCTTTGAATTGTCGAAATATTCCAAGTGAAGTTAACCAGAATCTACAAACGTTGAAAAAATGTGAGCATGCAAATGTTCTCGAGAGTTGTCCCCTTTCGAAACCCCAAATTGAATTGTCCTCCGAGTCTGGAAAGAGTGGCTATTTCAAACCTCAAGAGGGCCATTTATTAGAAGTGAGTTCACTGACCAACCAAGGATTAAACAATTGCTCGGTCTCTCATGGTGATAGTGCAGGTGATGAGCAGTTACACATTTCCAGTTTTTGTACACTTGTCGAAGGCAATCCATTTTATGATTCCCAAATTGCCCACATTTTTGATAGCATTCATTCTGAACGATCTGCAAGCTTCAAGACTTCACAGGAAAATGTTGTTTCAGTTATGACCATTGATCTAGAGTCCAGTAATCCCCAAAAAAGAATGGAAAAAGACCTGATTAATCAATTATTGCCTGATGTAGAATATTTAGAAAATCAAACCATAAAAAGTAAACGGCCACTTTTTAATAAACTAAATCCAAGTGTAATTAATGTCCCTGACTGTCCACTAAATCCTTGTGTAATTAATAGCCTTATTGAGCCGGAGCAAAAAGTACGACCTAGTCTTTTGGAAAAACAACATGGATCAACAAATCCTGATTTCAAATCCTGCACTAAGGAAAATGGTCCTGTTGACAAACAATTAAAATTAAATGAAGATCCGACTTCATTTAGAGAGGCAATTGGTGCATTAAAAGATATCGACGCTTCTGGCAAACACCAATGCCCAAAAGAAAATGCTCCTTTGACAAGCATTCAGCAAAATAAAAACGATTTGGAAACACTAGCCTCGGATGATCGAACGGTGGACGCCAACCATACATTTAAGGCACTATCTAGTGTAACCAAGAACTCTTGTGTCCTCAAAGAATACTCTCAACGTACCCTAAAGCAATCTGCACAAATTCTAAATGACCAACTATCTGAACTTCAAAAAGAGTTTCCTTATGGAGTAGAAGAATTTGAAAGTATGTATTCAATGGAAGTAAAACATGTTGATATAAGTAACTGTGCAGATGACTGTGAATCTCTTTTTAATAATGAACGTGCTATTGCTTCACCAGCAGTCAGTGATTGTAGAACAGTTACTACTGCAGAGCGGGGGGTTTCGAAAAGTAAGTTGATGGCTAAACCATTTAATGCATATTGCAGTAATTTTCCAGACAGATGTTCTCCAAAAGAGGACTTTAAGGTTGCAGAAAGATGTGATTCTTCAGAAGATCAGGAGTGTCGGCTTGAAAAGGATCCTAACATTTCGTTGGCAGACATTTCGGATTCTGATGATTTGTTATGTCCAATACAAATTACAGTACTTGATTCTGAACAAATGGTTAAATTATTTCCTGAGATCTCTTCCACTGATGCCAATAAACAATACAGTCAGGAGGACACACCTTTTGATGAAGGCATGAAACACCAAGCAGGCTTGACTAAAGTGAACTCTAAGAAACCTAGACCTGCTTTGCATGATGATGCTAATGAAAACCATTCAAATGGAGAAGTATTTTGTTGTTTGTATCGTTGGCTTTCATCCACTTATCCTGATGTCCCAAAATGTTCCTGTGTGCCAGTAAGAAAAAGAGTCACTAAAGAGGAAGCCTTAAACTGTGAGGATAAACATGTGAAGGAAGTAGCTCAGGCTACTAAAGGCAAAGGTGTAATAACTAGTATAGCAACTAATCCTTCTCAGTCCAATAATACAGGCCAATTGCCACTAGCCCAAAAAGGCAAAAAACGAAGACGAAAATATCCAACCAGTATCAATGCTAAAAAAGTAAAAGACAATTGCGACAATAATCCTGTGGTGGGAGAACACCAACCTGCTGAGCAGAAACCTCTCCAGCCTTCAGATATCACAAAGTCGGAGAGATTATGTCCTGAAAACCAAAAGGAGAGCTGCTTTAAGCAACTTTCAGCTAACCCTAATTCCGGTCAAACCAATGACAGTTTTACATTGAAAGAGCATCTGTTTAAAAGTGAAGGCCCCAAGGCTGATTTGGACCTGAAATTCACTGTTCCTGAAGTTGATCACAAACCGTTTCAAAGGGGATCACTGAAAGAAAATAAAAATGGAAACCTCTGTAAGAATCTACTACCACCCATGGAAATAAATACAAATGAAAGGTTGATTGCTTTTCAGAAGAATAAAAAGCTAAATTCATGTGTGAATGTAGGGGTCCAAGTCAAAAACTTAAATGTAAGTTCTGTAAATAAAATGAAGCTGGTTAACAAGGAAACTAAATATACTGAAGGCAACAAGTTTAATGCACATGTACAGAATGAAAAGCAGAACCACAGCGAAGTGCATTCCTGGATTTCAGCAGCAGATAAACATTCAAACAGACCAGCGACACAGGAAATGCACCTTGCAGCAGAGAAAACCAGCACTGAGACAATTGAACCGCAGTCTGCCACAATTAACCGTTCAAGTTGTGTCATTGAGGAGTCTGGTAATGGAAAAAACCTTTTTAAAACGCATACCTCAAAAGTCCAGGAACATCAAGGTACAAAGAAAACTATTTTTGAATGTAAAACTAAAGGCAAAACAGGCAGACCTGTCCTCAGCAATAAAAAGTTAATGAGTACAAACAATAAACATGGGAATTTCTTTGAAGGAAATGTGTCCAACTCTAGGATGTCATCGGAAATGGTGGCTACTGATGGACCTTCTTCTAAAGGCATTATGGCAAAGTCTATCAAATGGACTTCCTCTTCCTTTGACGAGAAAGAAACACAAAATGATGCATTTCGAAATAATTTATGTAAATGGAACCATATGACAAACAATAATACTTGGAAATTGGGCAATGGGGCATTAGCTTTCAACGAGGAAGCGACTAATCAAAGTAAAACAACAGTTCCGGAACAAGATCCAAGGGAATCGGGCAAACTTTATCTGAATAGAGTTGCTTTTAAAAGCACTTCATCTGAAAGAATACATCTCACAAAACTAAAATTTGGATTCTCACCTGGCAAATTAGGTAGTGATAAAGTGGAACAAGTAGATCAGCCCCCCTCGGAAAAAAACATTTCACCCGTTACACAAGATGCTACCGAAAAAACAAGGATGCTCGAATTTAAACTATGCCCAGAGTCACTGTTTAGATGCAACTCTACTGATGAATCATCCAAAAGCGACAATGCATGGACTGCAGAGGAAAAAGGTTCAATGGAAGGTACGCGTTTTTATTTGCTGAATGCTGAAGTTTGGGGTTAATCAATAGAATAATAGTTTGATTATCTCAACACTAAAAAAAAAAAAAAAACATGTCAATGAGGTCCGGGTAATCTGATGCTATAGATGTCAATTTTCTAAAACCTGTGGCCAGCTTAACCAACAAATTGCATCTAAAAAGTAGGGTTTGTGTGCTTTTTTAAATATTCCTGATTCTCTGAAATGTACAGATCTAGTTAATCACAAAAGGGGACGTGCATTTCCTGGGGCCTGCGTGCCTGCAAAAAAGATACATTAGTCGACTCTCCTTAATGTATTTGTTTTTGACATGCGCCCTGACACAAATCCATTAATTTGCTGCCAACACCCATGTGATAGCTGGTTGCTCGTCTCACCATGACGGGTCATACTTAAATGTTTAAAAAGAGAAAATCATTGAAGAATTGAAAAGCAATTGGGTCAGAAATGGGTTTGTACTGCTTCTGTCCTGGTTGGAAATAAAGGCAAAGAAGGGTGCGAAATAACCACATCTATGCATTGCACATTGCATGTGTTCTGTTTTTACTACTTAAGTGCATCCAGTTTGTGTAGGAATGCCCCTTTGTACCAGAGGCAGAGCTCTCTAGTTTCATTTGGCCATGCATGAGAAGCGCCATCCAATCCTGTTATTTGTTTTCCTTTTGTATTCTGGGACTTGTACTTAATTTTCCCATTTTAAAATGACAAGTTCCAGAATTCCATGCAAAGCCACGACTGGATGTGCTTCTCGCGCATGGCTATTGGTATGTGAGAGCTCTGCAGGGGGTGGAGGGAGGTGCAGCTACAAAAACGCACATACAATCTAGCTTAACTTTGTTCGCACCCCTGGTCTAAAAGTTCGGATTGGCTCAGCCAACCCGAATTTCGGATTCCAAGTGAGTTCTGGGTACTAGTCCTCAGTATTCACTTGGAATTCCTCCTTTCTTGCCTGCCTCTTGTCACAATAGACGTTCTAGGCCTTCCGCTTGCATCCCTACATTGCCAGGCCTCTCTTGCCCTAACCTGTACACGTCCTACCGCTGAAGCATCATGCCCCTCCCATTGCTCCCACCGGCCTCTTCCTGGTGACTCTCCTGACTACGTGCAGTGGCATCATGCTTGCACTTCTCCCACAGTTGGCTAGCAGTGATGTTACTCTGTCAACATAGCTTTTCCTTTCTGCCTAAATCAGAGTCCCTGTTATTTACCATATAAGTGTTAGCTCTCCATTGTCTTAAAGGGCTTGCCTTGAAACATGGTTGCCAGCTAACTGCCTTCGGATATTCCTGGCTTCTAGCAGTAAAATGCCTTCCTTGTGCCAGCAATAGGAGCTTTTTCTGGGCTGGGCCTAAATGGTTGTTTTGGGTTAAACCCAGTTCTTAGATGCTGATGCATATAAAGCCCTGTCTGTGAGTCATTAAAAACCAAGCTGACCATGATCACCACAGTAGGATTTGGACAATATAGTTGTGGGTTCCCAGGACCCTCGTGTCAAAACTAAGCATATCTTGTACTTGTTTGATCTGCCACCAGGCGCTGTGAGCCACAATTTTTTATTTTATTGCATTTATTGGCAGCGCCCAACCCCGTAAGTCTCACAGCATTGATAAACTTAGAGACAATACAAAAGAGAAATAAGGTACATAAGCAAGATGGTAAATGCTGCAGAGAGTCAGGTAGGGGGGATACCCTGATTTCAGGTTAGTCCTATTTGTCAAACAGCCATGTTTTAGCAGTTTTCTGAAGATGTGGTAAGATGCCTGCTCTCTGATTTGGAGAGGTGGAGCATTCCACAGGGTGGGGGCAATGACTGTGAAGCAAGTGCCCCCAGCTCTTTTTCTCGAGAATCTGGGGATGGCTAATTGCAAAGTGGATGAGGAGTGTAGGCAGGGGAGTTTGGTTCTTTTGGAAATGCGTTAGGCGAGGAAGGAGTGTGCCGTATTGTGGATGCATCTGTGTGTTAGCGAGAGAATCTTAAAATCAATACGTGCTTTGTTTGGCAACCCGTGAGCGTCACGTCTGGCATGAGATGCGGTCCGAGCACTTGAGGCCCCAGACAGCCCAGAGGGCATTGTTTTGGATCAGCTGAAGTTTAACTAGATTTTTTTTGAGGAGGTGCCTGCAAGGATGGCGTTGCAGTAGTCCAATTTACTGCCTATAATGGCTCTGGCATTTTTTGCTGAGGTTGATGAGTCTAGTGGTGTAAGCCGCTGAGGAGGCAAGGGCTTTGACGTGTTTATGCATAGATAATTCTGCATCAAGGTGACCACCCAATGTTTTCACATGGCTTGAGACGCTGGTGGGGTTTTCCGTCAATGCAGAAGGATGCAAAGGCAGGGAGCTTACTATGAGGAGTTTGATCATTCAGGCAGAGATGGTGTTCCGCCATCCAGGCCTGAAAGATGCTGTAGGCTTGCTTGATGTTTGCGGAATCGGTGGCCTGGTTTTGATGAGGGGGTGACCCAGGCTTCCTTGATAGAAGCTGGGACAGAGCGGGGCCTTAATGAAATTAGAGATGGGTCCAAGTGCTCAGCACACATTTTGATGATGTGGGCAGGGCACAGGTCACCCTTGCAGTTCGAGAGTTTAAGGTGTTGGATGGTGTGGAGGACATCTGAGGGGGAGACAGGGGAGAACTGGAATGGGGAAGGTCGGGGGGTGGCGGTTCTTGAGGGATGGTGAGGGAGGTGTCTTTGGCAGTAAGCAATGTTTTCTTGAGAATAGCTTTTTCTTAGTTTGGTTGTTTTGTCGGATAGAGCTGCTTGAACAGTAGTGCACCAGGCTTTGCCCTTGGGAAAGTTGGTGATAGATGGTGCAGGGGCTTCAAGTTCTTTGAAGATTTTAAAGAGCTCTTTAGTGTTTGAGCTGGCCTCGCTAATTCTAGAATTGTAGATCAACGATTTGGTGGAGATGACGGCAGCTTTGTATGTTGTGGCTGCAGTGTGAAAGGCTTCTTTGTTGTCAATACAGGGGCTTTTTCTCCAGAGGTGTTCTAGGCCCGTTTGTGTTTACATAGGGAGATAAGTTTGTCTGAGAACCAATTGTGGGTGAAAGGTTTCTTTTGGATGGTAGTTTTGAGAGGTGGATGAGAGTCAATTGTGTGGAGTATCAGGGCATTGTAAGCAGTGAGGATGGAGTCGGGGTCATTTTGGGCAGGTAAGGTGGTGAGCAAATATGAGATGGTAGGTTCGAGCAACTCGGTGGTACATTTGCGTGTGTCTTGGGAGGTTATGGGGTTACACGTGCAGTTGTGACAGGCATTGGAGTGCTCCAAGGGTAAAAGGAAGAGGATCAGGGAGTGGTCAGTCCAAGGGACAGGGTCAAAGGCTGTGACCGAGATGGGCAGGTTAAGGTGTGTGAGCCAGTGGGTGGAAGAGCTAATGGCTTGTGTAAAGTTCATCTCTTGTAGAGAGGTAGCAAGGGCAATGGCTTTGGTGTTGGTTGGATCATGGAGACCAAGGCTGAAGTCTCCAAGGATTAGTAGTTTAGTTTTGGGTTTCATGAGTGGAGCGAGGAGGGGGGGGGGGGGGTTGATGTCTGTGTCCGGAGAGGTAGCATGGCCAGGTTGACGATAGGAGGAGGAGGAGGAGGTTGATGGTGGTTTGTGGATGGGATTCTATTTTGGCGAGTAGGAGTTTGTAGCCTGACCATCTCAAGCGGGGAAGATCTGATGGAAATGGAGGCTTGGCAATGATGGCGACTCCACCGCCAGATTGGGTTGTTCTATCGGATCTCAACCAGGTGTACCCGGGGGGGGGGCTAGGGAGAGTGAGGGTCCCTCAGCTTCGTGAAGCCATGTTTCAGTGATGCTGAGTATGTCAAGGTCATGTTCCAGTAGTAGATCGAAGATATCTTGTGCATGCGCACAGAGGGAGCGTGCATTCATGAGGGCACAGGAGAGGGTGTGTGGTGGTGGGGCTTGGTATGTAGCGGTTCCTGTGGTATGATAGAGAGGTGAGTGCTGTGTAAGGGGCGATGGTGGGGGACTTGTGCAAACACCTAGGCATTCACATCTATTGGGCCATAGCATGGTGCATCAGTGACAGTGGAGTGCGTGAACGTAGACGCTCGTGTCTCGGAAGGCCTATGGAGAGTAGAGTTCTGTGGGAGGCAGGAGTTTTATATCATTTAATTTACGATCCACACTATACATGGCTAAAGGCAGACTGTGGCTGCTAGATTCTTGGTTTCATCAGCTGTTAGCAGGAATGCATAGGTCGTTTTATGACTCCCATGTTGCCAAAGTACAAAGCAGCTTCTGAAGTGTCAGACATGCCCTGCAGAATTGCAAGTTTGCACTGTGCTCTTTTGGCATGGAGCATTATGAAAGAGGGGGGCGAGGAGGGTCTGATCAACAGACCACACTTTCAGAGACCGATCTACACACATCATTTTATTTTAAATCTAAAAAAAAATCCAGATATTTTGCCGTCAAACGTCATTCTGTCAGGCTCCCATTTTTGTTGGTGTTTCAACATGAGAATCTCACAGGAACCGTATTTGTGGCGTGCTATCCGCACACTGCAATTGCGTCATCACTGCTCCTCTAAAAAGACCTTTCACCAGAATGCTCTTGTAAATTAACATATATCCATAGAAATGCACTTGCCCAGGGGATTCACCATTGTCCGCTTCTATAGCCTTTGTACTAAAAAGATGTGGCATGCAGACCATTGGTTTTTCAGAAGAAGCCTTCCTTGTCATCCTGGGTGTTGGTCAAACTAATACAAGAAGTTAAGCTGAACAGGGGTTGACTTGTAGTTTGCTACAATGGTTTTGCATACTCGTCATTAAACACTTGGGCGATAATTTATGCCAGCAATTACATACCGGTTCCATTCGGCCAACCTTTTCTCAACAGCCGTTCAAATAATACTGCTTCAGAATTGTAGATGTCATGAATTCAACAGAACAAGTGACACCGAAATATTGTTCTACATACCCTAGTGGAATTCATTTGAAGGAAAGGGATGTCCATGACAATCAGAAATAGCTTGCACTAACATAGTTTTCAGATGGTCGAAGCATTCCCTGGAATGGTGTCTGTACAAAAGCAAGTATATTTTGTTCTGCGACCACTGTCTCAAATAAGTCTCTGGGATTTCAAAAGCTAATCCATTGTGCAAACTCTGCATAATACTTCTTGCCGAAAGCAGATTTTTTACACAGGGTCAAAACGCCATGATGGACATTGACCTGGATTGAGCTATTAAGAAATATTTATAAAAATCTGGGAGGCTAGACCTCCCTTTTGAAGCAAGTTTGTATTTCTAAAATGACTGTCTGTATGGCCATGGTAAACATCTGGTCTGACTGTGGGCACTCCAGAGGCAGCCCACCAAAGCATTTGCTAGGAAGTTAGCTCAAACTAGTCGCAGATAGTAGCCAACCTTTCAACTTAGAAGGCCAGCATGGCCAGCTTAGTTATTCTTTCATGGTCTCCGAAGGATAGCTCTGGGGCAACACGCTCGCCTGGAAAGCAAGGCGACACTGAGCAACACAGATTCGATCTCCGGGCCCGCGCTTAGAAACCTCCTGGGTATTAAGCGCGTTATAAATAGCCAATTATAGTAATGGTCAATACATTGTGTGCATTTAATTGGTTAAGAACACCCATAGAGTTTAGAAGCTAGAGGAAATGGTCATCAAGCACCATATAAAAGAATAATAAAATGGGATCACATGCCATTACTGTCAGGAGTCATGAACAGAGGATTCCCACTGTGTTAAATGAACTCCCTCTCGCTTCGTGGAAATTACCTATCGAGTCAAATGCCTTGGTTGTGTTTTAAATTACTGCCATTACTGTGATAGTCTGATGCTTGACGCAGCACTCTGAAAGATGGTGCAAATTATAAATGGGGAATGTGACCAGGATATAACCGGCTTGATCCTGCAGCATCAGCCTCAACGTTAATTGAAGCAACCTACTTGTAAACATGTTTGCCAGGATCTTGTTATCTAGAGAGATAATAGGAATTGGTCTGACTAAACTAACAAGTCGGTTTTGCTAGGTTGCAGAATTTGCATAATCCAAGCTATGTGTTGTAGGAGTTGCCGTTCAAATTGCCTCCTACATGCCCATCAATTGGGGGAGGTGGGATCCCGAGGGCCATGAGTGCTACTCTATAGTGGACCGTCCACTGCCACTTCAATTTCTGCTAAGAAAATTAGTTCAATGATTGCTTATTGCAATCATCCTTTAATGAAACCTAAACTTATACCATCTAATGTTTTTGTAAATTTGCCAGTAGATTTCATTTAGCGAGAGGAAATGCAATGTGGATGTAATAAAGCCGCCATGTTCCGCCCAGTAGGTAACTGAAATGATGGCCCCATTTGCTTTACCCTAACAATCTCCAACTCTGTCTGCTCCTACAAACCAGAAATCTACGCCCCAGTTACTTTTCTTCAATTCATGTGGAGTTTGTATACCAAATGACTTGTTCTCTTGTTAGCCTCGCTAAACATATCATGCTATGATGTAATCTTTCAAAGTAGTTAAGCTCACCAGGTTTTTTTTCGTAATGTTTGTGTTTTTTTTGTTTTTTTGTTTGTTTTTGGTTTAAAGAATTTAAACCTTTACAAAAACTTTAAAACATTCACAACGTCCATACTTAAAAATTAAAGACTTAGACTTTTCAAAATAAAACTTTCAATATATACAATACAATGCATTCATGAAAAAAAAAGAGGAAATCAATCCTGGAGCATTCATTTTTTCCATTTCCTTCTAGTAACTGACCCCTCTATTGGCATCATACTATCTCTTCTTTTGGTAGTAGTACCAAGATCCCTCAGCTTCAGATAAATGTTACCTTTTGTTTAATTCAACAACATAGATTAGCCAGCTACTGTCCTTATCCCCACAGATCTAAGTAAGGAAGTTCAATGCCTTAAGTATTTCTACCACTGCTGATGTAAGGAGTGTTTCATGTCCTGAAATCATTCTATCCCAAAGATGGTCTGATAAGATTGCTTCCTCCCTGGAGGCCAACCTTCTTAGTTTGACCAACCTCAGGGCCCAGGTCCTTTCACACTCCATTAGTGAGTGACAGAGTGATAGGTTTTTTGGATCGACACAGATGTTACAAAGTTTAACTGCTGTCTCCCCCTGCTCACGTATCTCTTAACATCTCACCAGTAGGTAAGAGGTTCAACCTTATCCTTAGGAAATGTTTCCTGATCTTGTGGTCTTGATATTTTTCTAGGTAAAGTGGGAGATAGCCTATATTTATTTCAGCTATCAGCAATGCATTATGTGGGGTTGAACTTCGCAATCTGGCTATAGTTTCAATCCAGTCCAAGCGTTCTAAATCACGTTTTACCTTCAGAGGGTTGGTAATTAGGGTTTCTTTATCTAATACTGTCTTAGCTAGGATGGAATTTACTCTCTCTTCTAACCCCGCCAGAGTTCCAAATTACCCGGTAGTTAGATGCGCTCCTAGATCCATATACAAAGAACCTGGCCTTGGGCTTATGATCTCTCTGTAAAGTGAAACCAATTTCCACTCCGCTAGACACCTTAATGATTTTAGGCCTAGTTAAAACTTCAAATTCCAACTTGGGATACTCAAGGGCAGATTTAAGGATTCTTTCCATATTCTGCCTTCTATTGTGGACCAGTTTATACTCCAGAGATGGGTTTTGGCCTCTAGGTCAAAGAGAATAACCGGCACTATTTTAGCTGTGTAGTATTTTATCATGGGCAAGATGGAGAATTTACAATACCTAGCATTGATCTTTTTCATGTGCAGTATCAGTGTCTGAGCTTTATTTAAGATGTCATGCTCCACATTAGTCGTTGCCGGGCTTGCTTAGATCTTATACCCGAAGTACGTCAGATCATCTACTCGCTGTATGATCTGACCATTCAGAGACCAGTTCTCAAATCTGATTTCTTTTTTTTTTCTTCGATGCTTAAAGACTAAGATCTTTGATTTTGAGGGGTTTATAACCAACCCATTAGATGTGGCATATTCTCCCAGTTTAGTCAACAGTCTTTGCAAGCCTATGGCCGTTCTGTCTAAATGGACAATATCATCCGCATAGGCCAGCCAGAAGATCTTTTTGTCATTTAAGCCAGAGCGGATGGTTCTAGCTCCTCCCCCATATCTGATAGAAACAGATTAAACAGATTAAAGAACAGTGGCGCTCCAAGGCACCCCTGCCTGACTCCTCTCTCTACCTCCACTGATTTGGACAGGTGCCCTTTATCATCTAACCGCACCCTCACTGAGGTATCTCTATGCAACTCCATCAGCATAGCTAACAAGGCTTCTGGAATGCCCTTGATCCTAAGCTTAGTCCATAATTTGGATCTATCAACCTGGTTGAATGCTTTAGATGGGTCAATGCAAGATCCATATAGTGGCATGCCTCCCTTTCCCATAGTTGATTCGCTCCTCAAGTTCAAGATCAACCCATTTAACGAGGTGGACCGCCCCCGCCTGAACCCTGTTTGAAAACGGGACATCGCTCCCACCTGATCCACCCAGGTTTGGAGCTCTTTAACTAACAGCTTCATGAAGATCTTACTCTCTATAACGAGGTAGGCGATAGGACGGTAATTTGCTGGATCCGTCCTATCGCCCCCCCCCCTTAAAGAATGGAATAACCAAAGCTGTTTTCCAGGAGGGAGGACATTGTTTTACCCTTAGAATCTCCTCAAATAGTTGCCTCAGGAACCTTGCCCAAAACTCTGGTTCGTTCTTCAGAACCTGGTATGTAAGGCCACTAGGGCCAGCAGCTTTGGATGATGAGGATTTAAGGATAATGTCCCTAATCTCTTCTTAATCCAGGGTCCATTTGCAGTCGTTAGTCGAAGGGATGATTGTCACATCATCTCGAGGTTTCCTAAATATACAGGAGAGATGTTCTACCCATTTATTTTCCAGGACTAGGTTGCACAAGGAGCTGTTCGACTGTGAATCGAGTTGGCCCATAACCGACTAGAAGCTTCTCGAGTTCGTCTCCGCTAACAACTTTAGCATCAACTCCCCGTCGTTTTGCAACCGAGCCATCCTGTGGTTTCTGGACCAATGCTTATAGTTGTTCCTTATGCCTTTTGCTTCCTTTTTGTATACCACATGGCTCAGATTTAACAACTTTAACCTGTGTAGATCTCTTCTGACTGCTCGTTTTTTTAACCACGATTCTTCATCATAACCTTGCTGTAACCGAAACTTGGTTGCATGATGCTGCAGGACCATCTCTCACCCTAGCCATACCTGATAACTACACCATCCTCAGAGCAGATAGACCTAACGCTCGAGGAGGTGGTGTAGCTATTATTTTTAAGTCCTCGCTTGATATCGGACTAGCCTCCTCTCTTCCACTTAAATCATGTGAGCATCTCACAGTCAAATTACAAACGTCCCCTAAAAGCACTATCACGCTGCATTTAATTTACAGACCCCCGGGCCCACCTGGCTCATTTGAGGAAGACATCACCTCACTAATTGCCGAAAGCTCCAAACCATCAGCACAAATGATTATACTTGGAGACTTCATCCTTGGGTTTAATGACCCTCTTGACACCCCAGCCATTGCCCTGGCCACGGCATTAGAGGAGTATGGCCTCCAACAACTCTGCTCCAAACCCACCCACTCGAAGGGCAGAATCCTTGACTGGATTACCGCCCTTAACTGCAACATTACCTTGAAAGATCCCACACAGCTCATTTGGACCGACCACTACTTCCTCCCATTTGACATTAATACCAGCAGTTTAGCGCATAAAAGACCTATTATTGCACCTGCCTGTTCAACTAGGAAAAAGAGCAACATCACAGCGGAAGCCTTAATACCCTTGGTGATCCCTACTCTGAACGCATTACCAGCCACAACTGACTTGAACCAATTGGTCAACGTCTACAACGATTCCATGGCCAAAGCCATCGACATCATTGCCCCACTGAAATTGCGCAAAGGGAAACCTAAAGCGCACCTGAATACATGGTACACCCCGGAGCTTAAAACTCTCCGTCAACAAAAAAGTAAACTCAAAGCACTATGGAAATCAGTGCCGTCAGTAAATAACAGAACTAAATAACAGAACTACCCATACCCACGAATTATAGACCCATTACCACCGTCCCATTCTTACTAAAAATTCTTGATAGAGTGGCCTATTTACAAATCCAGGATGACCTCGAGACAAATCATTTACTAGGAACTCGCCAATCTGGCTTTCGACCACAACACGGGACAGAAACGGCCCTTGTTGATCTCAAATCCCAGATAGACGAACTCAAAGATAAAGGTAAGGCTGCCATCCTTCTTCTCCTCGACCTCTCTGCTGCCTTTGACCTGGTCGACCACAAAATCCTGTGCAACCATCTGTCATCGGCAGCACACTTCTCCCACTCTGCGGTCACATGGATCCAATCCTTCCTGGACAATAGGACCATGCGGGTCTTCTCACCCCTAGCAGCGGCTGACCCTATCCCCATTACCTGCGGTGTCCCACAAGGATCTTGTGTCTCACCTACTTTGTACAATATATTTACAAAGCCCCTATTTGACAAGCTGGACAATCTGGGTGTCACCTACACGAACTACGCAGATGACACCCAGATACTCCTCAATCTATCCGGTAACTACAACGTGGACGCCAAATGGATCAATGAAGTCTTCTCCATCATTCAGGCATGGATGGCCACACATGGGCTCTGCCTGAATGATGATAAGACCGAACTGCTTCTTGTCGGCTCACCCAACACCATCCGTAAACTCTGTCCTGGTTACACCAGCTTTACCATTGACGGCAACACCATACCCATCGCCAAAAGTGTAAAAACCCTCGGTTTCTATTTAGACACGAATACCAACCTAGCCAAACAAGTTAATATGACTGCCTCAGCCACTGCCTACACTGGTAAATTAATTAAGGCCTGCAGACCATTGATCTCCCCCCAACAACTGCTCACTTTAGCCAGAGCACTCATTCAATCCAAACTGGACTACTGTAATAGCCTCTATGTAGGTGCCAATAAAACAGTAATCAATAAATTGCAAGTCTTACAAAATAACGCACTCCGTGCAGCCCTAAATCTTCCCAGAAGAGAACATATCTCCGCTACAAGAATTGCTTGCAAATGGCTCTCCATCCAACAAAAAATAGACTTTAAAACCATATGCCTTACATACAAAGCTCTTAACCACCTAGCCCCGCCCTATCTCACTAACAAATTTACATTAAGACAGAACACTAGAACCACTAGACCGTCTAACACACTACAACTGACGGTGCCCAAATACTCCCTCAAAAGAGCTGGTGGATCCAGCTTCCCAGCTCTGGCCTCACAACTTTGGAACACCATTCCACTGGATATCAAATCCACACCTACCTTCCAACCCTTCAGAACTAAGGTCATCACCTGGTTACTCAACAAATAACCAACCATGTATGTATGCATACCCAATGTTCAAATGTTTCTTATTGTGTCTGCCTATTATTATCTATGCACTAACTGCCTTCTTGTCAACCTTTATATGCCACATTACTGTTGTACTATTGTTCCCTACTGTTGCCTGTAACCAGATGCTCAAAGCGCACATATACCCCTGGGTCAAGAGCGCTATACAAATAAATAAACAAACAAAACAAAAACAAACCAACCGTGTAGATGTTTTTGCCTAAATCCCGTAGATGGCTTTTTTGGGGGGGACCGTTGACCATTGTCGGTCCGGCACTGGTCTAGTAAGGTAGAGCTTGACATTCCTTTTAATTCCCTGTTTAACTTTGTCCCTCCATGCCCATATTTTGCTAATCTAATTCTTCCCTTGTCACCAATCAGCTTCTACTTAAGCAGTGCCTGAGCGGCTACTGAAAGATCTAAAAAGGACAGCTGCAGGCGGGAGTGGTCGCTGCCGCCCTCCTGCTTTACCTCCAGTATGGATGCTCGAGAGAAGAAGCCTGGACTAACAAAAATATAATCCAAAATGGACGAGTTACCTCACCTCCATGTCATAATAGGGCCTGTGTCCCCCTCCGAGCTCCCGTTCTCATTTTTAAATCCCAAGAGCTCATGAAGGCCAACCATTTTTGTCCTCTTTTTGATAGTTTCCCTGCTGCAGGTTTCTCTTTCCCATTTGATCGCTGAACACACTCTGAGTTAAAGTCCCCAACCACAATTATATTAGCATTTCCCATTTCTGATTTTACGTCTGTTATCTTGGATGGCCAGAAATGATTCGAGTGAGGAAGAGGCGGGGTTCTAGTAAATATCTATTCGTACCACTACTGTCCATATCTAGTTTAAGATGGGTTTTGCATGCCAGGATATCCACTTCATCTTTAAATATCAGGGTAACTGTCTTTACTGAACTATTTTTAAAGGCTAACAGGAGCCCTCCTGCTGGTCTGCCCAGTGCTTTTTGGCTGGCTGGTAAACAATGTATGGTAAAGCCCTCAATCACTATTGGGTTTGCCAGCCAGGTTTCCTGAAATACCAGGATGTCCATCTTCCCTAAGTAGTCTCTTGTTTTTTTTTCGAACTAAATGTACTGAAGCCCGCATGATCCAACTCGCCACATAAAAGCCTTTTTGTTTAAAGTGGCTGTGCGCCCAGCCCTATATTCATCAGAAATTGTGATATAATTTCAGGCAGAGCAGCTAACACTTTTTCTTCCATTAAGCTTTCTCCCACTTTCGAAAGACCCTCATTTCTTGGCCCAGAGGGACCTCTTCCTTGACTCTCAGGACAATTCCTTGCGAGCTCCTGGCGCTGGCTGGGGCCGATTTAAATTTACCCCAAATGGTTCACTGGCCACTTTTAAACTTTGTTGTTCTAGTGCGCAAGCGGCCTTTAGAATTGCTTGGTGGGCCTTTTTAGAGCTAAGCCCTATTTCCACCATAAATGGGTTTTTACGTTCCGGAAATCTCACGTATTCTAAATCCGATGATGCAAATAAAAAGAGGTTTCTATTTTTTTTTTTTAAAAGATGAAATCACAGATCTGCTAAGTGAGTTGTGTTGATTGTGCTTTAGCGTAGATTTGAGCCAAAGCCTCGGTACTTCAAAACCTGTAGTGTCCTCTTCTTTGTTGTCCAATGCCGTGAGGGGACTCTCTTGAGGAGGTAAATTCAGATCCTGGACTAGCGCAAGCACCTTTTTGATTTCCCTGAACCATTCCAGATGTCCTGAATGGTCTGATGCTTGCCTTCTCCCAGATTTGTGGACATTATAGAGGAAATATTTGGCTGATCAGCCATAAGCGGGTTCTTGACGCTCTTGCTTGCTTTTTGGAAAATTGGTTTCAATTTTATCTTTACTCCTTGTGGATCGGTAGCCACATTCTTAGCCGGTGTACTTGACTCTAAGGATTTTTATTTTTTTTTGCAGGAATATTGGGGTCAGCTTCAAGTTTTTTCCTGTTTGATCAGCAATGTTCAAATGTGCAATCCGGGCTTTCCCAAGCTGTTCTGCAGAAGTGATTTCCCCCCTCTCTTGGCTTTAACTTCCCAATGAAATGTTCGGTTTCTTGACTTATTTTGTCTTGCGGTTCAGTCTGCAGACCTATGCTCACACACACAATCTCTAACTTATCTTGAGGTATTTTCTGATGATTTTGCTTCTCTCTCTCCCCTGGACTTGCCCAGGGCCTGATGGCTTGTTGACGTATAGGCCTGACTCCGTCTGAGTCTGAGATTGCATGGCTGTGTTTATCTGCCATTGATTTTTATGTTTGCTCATGAGATGATGGCAATGTAATGTTATCCACAAACTTTTGTATTCCTGCATTTCTATCTTTTTTATCTTTTTGATTTCTTTGATTTTTTTGTGGCTTTTTTTCTTCTTTTTTGTATGTTGCAGGGCACTTTTCTGAACCCTTTTCCCCCTTTCTTTCTTTTTCGTTTTTCTCCTCCTCCTATGGTCTTGATCACTGGCTGCGATCCATGCCAATTCCTCGATATCCCTGTTATCCAAAATGTCTGCTGGGATTTCCTTGTGTATAGTCCTAGTCTCTCTAGGTGCCTCTACTTGATCTTCTACCACATGGGCCAACCTCCTAAATTCTTCCAATGTGGATTCCGACAATGGGGTATCATCAAAGGTTCGTGAACTATCTAATCTTTCTGTAACACCATTCTCCTGAGGCAAAGGTTGTGTTTGCATGGATCGCAGTAGCTCGCACAACTGGCTCCTTGATGTTTCTTCCTCATTTCTATTCACTAGCCAGAGCCTCTGAATAGATGAGATATCTAGGCCCTGCTTAGCTACTTCAATTCTAATGTCATTTACTGAAGGGACAATGGAGGAGGTGATTGTGTTCTTGAGCCCCACCAGTGATGAATCACAATTGGCCACTTCCTTTGTGAGTTCTAGGAGGATTCCAGCTTCGGACTGGACTTCTCCTTTCAGTTTCTCAAAGACCGACACTAGGGAGTTCAAAACGAAGATTAGCGCCTTCAAGGTGGTATCATCTGTCTGATGGTCTCTGCTGTTTTCGCTCCCCCTGCCGGAGTTCTTTCCTCCTCTGATTCCCTTCTGTCTCTCAGAACCCTATGTGAGCCTCCCGCTCAGCTGTGTCCCTTTCAGCTGCCTCTTGGGCAGATGGCGAGATTACTTGTTCTTGGCTTGCCCTTGAAGACTCAGGTCCCTCCTCCTCTAGTGCCAGTGTTTGATTACCCCAGCTTGACACTGCTAACTCATCAGCATCATTCAAGGTCTTGTCTCTTTTTCCCAAAATGCTCCTTGATTTTTCTTTGGATGCTTTTTGTAGTGACCGTATTTTCTAAGCCACGTAGCCATTGATTTACAAGTTCAGTTTGACTAGTTATGTCTCCTTTTTCTTTATCATCCCGAACCAAGGGGTCGTGAGCTTGGGCTACTGTTGGTAATGGCGTGATATGTTGTGCAGTCTGTGTATCACACACAGACGGTGTCCCAAGTACCGTTGAATGCACCACCGGTTCCAAGTAAGAGCCATCCCATTCTGGCGCTTTTGAAATTTCTAGAGCAGCCGTGCTCCGAAGCTTCACTTTAAAGGGGCTGTTTAGAAACCCTTGTTAATATCACAGGGGAAAAAGAATGACACGCGAAATGAACAGATACAGTTCCCTCTTAATTCTTTTCCTTTTCACTGGTCGAATTTCACAAGTGAGGGAACGACGAGCCCGGTGTTCAACCAAAAGTAAATACCCCCCTCTTCTTGTGACTCTGCTGATTATGAAGCCTCTGGCCCAACCATCTGCCAAACCTTACCACCAGGCTACATTATCCTCCGCCAAGACAGAACCTCTTGTAAAGGGGGAGGGGTCGCCCTAATTCTCAGGGAAACTCTTAACGCCAGGCAATTAAAAACCGCTGAGGCTGACAACTTTGACATGCTATCAGTTAAAATATCTCCCTCACCAAACGACACCATAACAATACATAGTGTCTACCGGCCTCCAGGCACTACTCCCGATTTCCAATCTAACATCACCCATATCTTAGGAGACAACCTCAAAACGAACACAAGAGCCATTCTCCTAGGTGACCTAAACCTGGGTTTCAAAGACCCCAAAGACAAGAAAGGCAAAGCCCTCGCTAAAGCGCTCCATGACTTGGGTTTCACCCAACTAGTCAACGACCCGACCCACACCAAAGGTCATACATTAGACTGGATTGCGGACCACAATTGTGCGGCCGACATCTGCTCTAACACCCCGTGCCCATGGACTGACCACCATTTACTGCACTTCTTCATACCTGCAAAAACAGGAGGGAACCCAAACCCACCGGCGCCAGCCACCATGGCTAGGTCAAAGAAACTACTTACCGTTGAAAGAATCCTTCCTCTCCTTGAAACATCAGCACTTGCCCATCCCGCCTCTAACAACCCCACAGAGCTAGTAGAGATCTACAATACCACTCTCAAAGAGGTATTAGATGCTATAGCCCCACTTGAAAAGAAAAAAAGCCAAGCATATAGTTAATGCCAACTCCTGGTTCACACAAGAACTCCTGGATGCCCGAACTATTAAAAGAGCAGCACTAACCGCATGGCAAACAAACCCCTCCTCCACCACAAAGGAGACCTACCTTACAGTAGCTAAACAGTACAAGCAGGCCATTTCTAAAGCCAAAGCCGCCACTTAGAACTCCAGAATTGAGAAGGCTAACTCCCAATCCAAAGAATTATTTGCCATCTATAATGAGCCGACTATCCCCCCAACCCCCTCCACACAAACTACTGAGAAAAACGAAACCTGGTGTAACAACATTCAACACGCCATGTTAAACAAAATAAAAACACTCCAGAACAAAATTAAGACTCAATTTGACAAACGGCCCAAAGCCACTCCACACACTCCTAAGCCCTCGGCCACCACGCCAGTCGCAGACTCTCCACATGACCCAAACAAACCTACACCCTTTGCATTGAGGGAAGTTACCATGCCGGAAGTCCTGTTGATCATGAAGCGCACCAAACCATTGCTATGTAAAGGGGACACATGCCCAGCCATCCTAGTCAAAGAATGTGCATCAGCCCTGGCCCCATTTGTCACTAGCTTCATCAATGCCTCCTTCGCCAACAGCACCGTCCCGCTCGCCCTTAAGGAAGCTTGGGTTCGGCCATTATTAAAGAAACCTACCCTCGACCCTGACTCCCCAAATAACTACCGTCCAATTACCACTGTTCAATTCCTGCTGAAAATTCTAGACAAGGCTGCCTTCTTAAAAATTCAATCTTACCTGGAAACACACAACATCCTAGTCAAAAGACAATCTGGCTTCCGCCCTCGTCACGGCACAGAATCAGTCGTACTGGACCTTAAGAACCAATTACTCGAAGCCATGGACAAAGGCAAATCCTCACTCCTCCTACTCTTGGATCTCTCGGCGACCTTTGATTTGGTTGACCACAAGATCCTGTGTAAATATCTCACTGACACGGCTCACTTCTCCCAAGAAGCTACCGCCTGGATCACTTCCTTCCTGGAGAGCCGAGCCATGAGGGTCTTCTCCGACCAGGTCTCAGCCTCCCCTTCTCCCATTGAGTGCGGAGTGCTACAAGGATCATGTACCTCCCCTACTCTCTACAATCTATTCACCCTTCCCCAGTTCAGCGACCTAGAAGAATTTGGCATAGCATTTACTAACTATACTGACGACACGCAAATTCTTCTCCCCCTAACAGGGAACTATGAACAAGACCTCAACACCCTCCAGAAGGCATATGCACGCATCCAGGCCTGGATGGCAGCCAATGGCCTCTGTCTAAATGGGGAAAAAACAGAAATTCTACTGGTAGGTCCAAAAGAATCCCTAAAAAACTAGACATCAAATACAATTCCTTCAGTATTGAGAACACTGTTATCACAGCCTCTACTGCAGTGATAACCCTTGGGGTATATCTTGACTCCAGCTTATCAATGGACAGGCAAGTCAGCGCCATCTCATCTTCAGCTGCACTTACAACAAAAATCATAAACGCAGTCAAACCCCACCTGTCGTCAAAGAACTGTCTTAACATCGCTAGAACTACAATTGGCGCAAAACTTGATTACTGTAACATCCTACTCCTGGGCACCTCAGCAAATAACATTAACAGATTGCAAATTGCACAAAACAGCGTCCTGAGAGCCGCCCTCAGTATCCTTAGGAGAGAGCACATCTCCCAGGCGAGAAAAGATGCCCACTGGCATCCTATCAAAGAACGCATAACATTCAAGGCTCTCACGATCACACACAAATGCCTCACCCAGACTGCCCCAGCCTACCTAGCAGAAAGAATACACAAGGCTCCGGCCAACAGACCAAAACGTGACCAATACTCCCACTTACTCTCAGTACCAGCATTCGACAGAGCCAAAGCAGGCGGCACCAGCTTTGAAGTACTAGCACCAAAAGCCTGGAACGCGCTTCCACTTAACTTAAGAAACGAAGAATCCCTCACAGTTTTCAGAAAGGTGCTAAAAACAAAACTATTTAACTAGACCACCTCCCAAATGTACAGTATCCTATATTGTTCCTCTGTAACCATGGAACACCAACTGTTATTAACCTGTATTACTGCCTATGTATCATCGGTACTATTTTGTATCACTGCTTCTGTCATATCTGCCATCTTGTATTAAGTGAATATTCTTTAACAGCGCCACGATACCCCAGGGTCGCTGGGCGCTTTATAAATTCAAATAAATAAAATCAAATAAATAAATTATCGCCCACGTGGTCTCAGGACAGCCAAACAGACTTCCCCAACCCAGAGTGTCCTCCGTGCGTATAAATTCAAAGCTCTCCGGGTTCGCTTAATTTGCCCCAGGCGATATCTCTCTTATAAACTGCCCACTCCTATCCGCCCACTTTACTGGCTGAATAGCCCTGATGCAGGTCGTTGCCCAAGGATCAGGCGTACGACAGTAGCTTTCCGCCTTTCCAGCCCTCCGTGCACCCAAGACAAGCGGCCCGAGGCAGCAGAGCACACGACATACGGCACACAGAGCAAGCAAGCGGGATCAAAGGGTGACCCCTGCAGTCTCCTGCTCGTGCTGGATTCACTCCCCAAGCTGAGCCGTCTTACTTGAGTCTTTTGTCCTAGTCGCTTGCCAGCACAGCGGACCTCCTGTCCAGCGACCGACTCCAGATGCCACCAGGTACGCACTTCTTTCAGCCGGTTCTTGTCGAGCTCAAGGTCCAGGCTTGAGTTGCAGGCGCTCCAGGAGTATAACACTGCCCCGTGCTGGCTTCGAAAAGATTGGTACTAAAAAGCACCGGGGCCATGGTTCCGAAGCCCAGGCTCAAAAATATGAAGCAGAGGCAAAACGCTGGGCCGCGGAGCCCTAAGACCCAAATACTCTGCTTCTCGACTCTGCTGCCCGCTCCGCGGTCCGTCTATTGTTATAAAGGGTGGACAGCAAAAGAGGACTAGGCACCTCTCGTAACAGGATCACAGTTGAGTCTCACTAACAGACCCAAAGACTCTGCTTCTCGACTCTGTTTCTAGTTTTTACATTTGCCTTTTTTTTTTTTTTTTAAATCCACTTCTACGGAATCTACATTTTGCTGAAGTACAATTTTAAATTAATCCATAGTGTTTATAAAAAAAAAGTGCTATCTTTTTCCTAATTTCCTCGTTCAATGCTGTGCTCTAGAAGCCACCACACTTAAAACGGCACATTCAATCTACCATGCATGTTATTTGGGCAGCAAAGTGAGCCAGCACAACTCAATAACTGGAGAATGTTCTCGGATGAAGTTTTTATTTTTTTATTTTTTGTATGATCTGGTTTGCATAAAACCTTAAAAAATTAAATACAATTGTATAAAATTCATTATTACACACTATACAAAACATCAGTTCAATTTCATTTAACATACAAGCAATATGTTTGTTACAAAAACATACCGACAAAATTTAAAACCTAGATTCAATTTCAGTGACCATATGAACAAGTGCTATAGTGAGGGATAGATACTCACCACCCATGAGATGTGACCAGAACAATAAAGATTTTCCAGAATAACTTTAAGAAAAGTCTTGATTCTATTAAAGACACAGAGGCGAGCATTATGCTTTTCTTTCTTTATTTAAAATTAACTACAGAAGCGCAGCAGCAAGATGTTAGCAAGGCAAGGTTCATAAAAATGAACAACTTGCATAGGTGCTGAAATCCCAAGAAAAAGGTTCAGAAGAAATTGTCCAAATATTGGTCCAAAGTATGTTTGAGCTCCTTAGATAAAACTCCATTTCCCATAGGTCCTTGAGTGAACTATGGCCAAGGAACATGTGACCCTTAACAGCCAATGTAGTGCAATCTAGTCCCTTCAAATGACAGACCTTTCACTACTTCCTCTTTCGGCTCTGCGAACTATGAGAACCATATGTAACAAAATTAATGCTGTAGGACTGCTTGCCAGCTGTTGCAGCTGTGCTGGCGCCCCTCTCCACTCAAGAAGGTTTGTCTGATGTACCTGTCGGAAATAAAAAAACATCAAAGGGTTACTGGGTGTGAAAAAATAACCCTGTATCAGATATGCAGGAGGGAAAGAAATTAGCAAAGTAACACAGCCACTTTACATTCTTTGCAGAGAAAACAATAAGGTTATGAAATATTAGGTTAAATACCCATATGCCCTCCCCTTTGTCAATGCAACTAAATTTCTTTTACTCTGGTGGGATAATGCTCACCTCTGTGTCTTTAATAAGCTAGCATAATGTGAGCCTCCGGTCTTGACATAGAATGAAGCTTACTCACCACTACAGTAGCCGGTTGCACCACTGGTTTCAAGTAAAACTGTTTGAAAACTGACTCTCCTGCCCAAACGGCCATTCTCATGATGTCCTCACGGACTCCTACCTGAAAGCCTTTGGATGCCATAGCGCCACTGACTGAGTGGGCGCCGAACTGGGTGGTATCGATCTCGGGCTGTGCGAGGGTCCACTGTACCCAGCAAGCTAGGGTAGGGGCGGAAACTGCTTTTTGTGGTTTGCGGAGTGCTATCGGTAGCTGACCTCTATCATTGGCCTTGAGGGAGGAATTTACCTCCTCGCAAACATTTGGGCATTGCACTACACATAATTTAGGTTGCTCGCTGAACACCGGATATGAGATCACTCTTGAGTGCCAGTTAGTCCTTCTGGACACGTGGAAAACTATTCCATCAGGGGGAAAAAGTCCTGCCTGCCAAGTCGAGAGCTCTGACGTCAAACTCTTTTACAAGATACTAGGCATAGCAGAGTGGTCAGCTTGCCTGAGAGCTGTGTGGGATAATTCCTCATTATGTGGCCACGAAAGAAAATGGTTGAGTACGATATTCTCGTCCCAAAGCCTGTTATAGCGGACCAGTGGTGGTAATGTTAACCAGACCCCTTTAAGCATCCTGCACACCAGATAATGCTCACAGGCGGGGAAACCCTCCACAAGCTCGTGCCCGGCCAAAACCACTGTGCGGTAGGCATTCACCGTTCTGTAAGCTAAGCTGCGCTCTACTAGACTGGCAAGAAAACTTAGAATCTCTGCTATAGGTGTTGCAACTGGATGGAGACCCCGTCCCAAGCACCCCAAGAGTTTGCCTATCTCTTGGAGGTCGCCGGAGCCCAGCTCTCCTCAATGAGTCTGACAGCTTTGCATGAAATGCCTGGGACCTTCCATCTTGCCCTGAAATCCTCCATGCTGCCAGGGTCAAGGACCCGCAAAGGAGGAGGGGGATGGTGTTCCCCTCTCAGACCCGATAGCGGATCCAGAGTCTGGGGTAGTAGGAATGGAAAATCAGAAGAAAGTTCCAGAAGGACTGGATACCAGGTTCGAGAGGTCCAGACTGGGGCTGCGAAAACTAGCTCTGTTTGCTCCTGACAGGCCTTCCCCAGGGTCCTCGCTATCGTAGTGAAGGGGGGAGGTGAAAGAGATCCCCCTCGTTCCACTTCTGAAGGAAGGTATCCTTTGCAGCGGCTGCTGGGTCCTGCCTCCAGCTGAAGAATACTGGCAACTGGGCGTTGAGGCAAAGAGATCCTTGGATAGAGGGTGCCATATTAGCTGCAAGCTAAGGAAAATCTGTCTGGGGAGTTTCCAATTGCTATAGTCTGACAAATGGCGTGAATCTCAATCTGCCACTTCGTTATTCAGCCCCTGAAGATATTCCGTTGTCAAGGATATCTGGTGCCGTAGACGGAAGTGCCAGAAGGAATTCCTTGGCTAATTCTGCCAGAGGCTCTGATCTGGTGTCACCCAGATTAGGGGTGTAACGGTATAACGTTATAGATACCGTGAACAGATTAATTGAACTATAATAACGGCCACATTGTTTATACCGTTTTAGGGCCTGCAGCTATTAAGTGAGCTTTTCAAACTGATTTGGAACGTCTGCAGTAAACAAGTGCTGCACATTCTGGATCTTGCACTGTGGGATGTGGCGTTTGGCAGACAAGAGCATAGGGAAAGTGAGGCCACATTAGTAAATGCAGCTTTGATGCTGTGACCACTCTTTCTCTGTGATAAGTAGAGTCTGGTTAAAGATCTGCCGATTTGTAGTTTTCCCACCAATTTGAAAGATGATGAACTACACCTCTGAGAATTCAAAGGGGGGAATGAACTGGATGCCCTTCTGATGCATGTCCACAAAAAAACGTTAGCTCTGTAGACTGTATGAACACTGGGCCTATCGGTGCTTTGTGCTAGTATATAAACTGCCCACCCCTCCTCAAGCCCCCCCCACCGTCCTCTGTGAAGATTTGCACATTGGCACTAGAGTTGTTGCTTCGCTTGATCCTTCACCTGCCTTCTGCATATGGCACTGTACTCGAGCAGGCAGGACAGATTATACATTCAATTTGAAGTATCCAGAGCAATGGGGGTGAGATATTTCTCAGGTCTATCCTTGATTTGTGACACCACCCATGAAAGCATTCCTCCGTCTCAACTCACGTGACAAGGGTCCTAATGCGCTCAGAACTGGGGAAAATGGTAATGATGGGGCTGTGGTGAGCTGGTGGTCTAGGCCATATTTGTGCGGATACGTATTTTAACTTTGTCATTTCCAAAAAGTGTTTTTGCCGCTATCTTTAAGAAGTTAAATGAACATGTATTGCTAGAATCAATAAAGAAATCAACAGCGCCCACTGAACGCGGTCTTGTTAGGATTACATGGTCAGTGGTGACTCCAACATCAAACCTTTATAATACATCAGGCAGATGGTAAACAAGCTATAGGGATTTGATCAATATGCAACCTTTCGGTGAGTGTGTGTTGGCTATGACATTTTGACAAAAGAAACACTATGACATGGGCTTTCAGACCTCACATGAGTAACTTTTCTCCCTTTAATGGGATAAAGCGTTATCAAAGCTTTTATGACTGATCGCAGCGAGGGGTCATGATGCCCATGCCATGTGGTTCCAAAATAATGCAGGTCGATGCCGATTTTCAAAGCGATGACCTGTGACTGAGCAGCAAGCTCATTGCTGAAAATGTGCCTTTTAACACTTCCACTAGTCACTCTTTCATTCAAGGCGATCAACGAGTGAGCGCCATAAAAAAACAAATCTGCAGCCGCCTTAGATTCCTGGAGAATCAGCTAAAAATGTGCAGAGACAAGTTTCAAAATGCTGACAATTTGACCTTTAAGAAAATATTTGCTAAGATTAGTTAATTCCACCTGCTATACCACGATAGCCATGGTATACCGTAATTTGGCAAGAAGTTTATCATACTGCCATAAAACCAATAACGTGACACACCTAACCCAGATGATTGATGTATCTCACGGCAGAGATGTCCATCTTGAGAAGTATACAGCAACTCACTTTGCCTCTGGAAAAATGTAAAACTGCGAAGGAGCCCGCGAGAAGCTCCAGGCAGTTGATGTGCATCCCCAGCTCATGGATTGGGGAGGGGGCATTTTCATCCTGTGGCTACAGGACTGCACCTCGCTCCCTACCCTGAGTGGCTTGCGTCTGATTCTATCACTATGTCGGGGGTTGACCCGAAGAGCGCTCTGCCGTTCCAAGCCTCCATATGCGTGAGCCACCAGTGGAGTTCTGTTCTTGCCTCGGGTGACAGGGCTAGACGCTGCGAGTAAGAAAGGTTGCATCTGAGATACTGCCTTTTTAGCCTCTGCAGCTCGCGGTAATGCAGTGGCCTGGGAAAGATGGCCTGAATGGATGGTAACGGGCCGATCACTCTCTCCAATTCCCTTAGGGAGATGGTGTCTTTCTGCAAAAAAGCCTGCGTATCTCATGGGGAATAGAGTGCACCTTGGATGACGGGAGTTGGAGCTGACAGTCCTGGGTGTCTTAGTGAAGCCCAAGAATTCCAGGATTCTCAAGGGTACTAGGACTGACTTTTCCCAGTCAATGAAGAAGCCTAGGTCGTGAAACAGTTTGATGGCAATTTGGGCCTGATCTCTTGCCAGGTCCTCCGTCTGTGACATGAGGATGATGTCGAGGTAAACAATGAGTCTTCCTCCCTTATCTCTGAGATGGGCGATCACAGGCCGCATGAGCTTGGGGAAAGCCCAGGGGCCTGATGAGAGCCCGAAGGGCAGGCTCGTGCATTCCCAGTTCTGACCCCTCCATGTGAACCTCAGGTGCTTTACATGTTGTTGACAGACGGGCACTGCTAGGTAGGCGTCCTTTATGTCCGGGCGAATCGGCCAGTTGCTCAGCCTCAGGATATCCCTGTGCATGTATTCCCTCCATTTTGAAATGGCAGTAGAGAATGAAGTTGTTTAGGGCTCTGATATTCATTACAGGGCGGACCTTCTGTTTTCGGAGTACTAGGAAAATTGGGCTGAAGAATCCGCCTTGTTCTCTGCATCGACGTATGGCGTCTTTGTTGTTTAAGCTGCGAACCTCATAGTCCAAGGCTACTGCGTCCGCGTGCAACATTATTATCTGCGTGGGGTGCCGTGCTTGAGTGGGTTGAGAGAAAAAGTCGATGTGAAAACCCCTTGCGGTGTCCCTCACCCAGGCATCTCCTGATAAGGAGTCCCACACTGGTGCAAATAGTGCTATCCTGCCTCCTATGGGCACTTGTGGTGCCGGAGCTGCGCGGTTGACTTGCTTGTATTTTGCTGTTTGGCTGTCTAGCTGCCCTTCTCCAGCCATGACCCCTGCCTCTTCCTCTGGAAGCGAAGAAGGTGGCTGTTCTGTCTTGCCAGCAGGAATGATGGTCTTGTGATTGATGGGACCGTCTGTCAAGGTAATAATGCCCGGAGGAGCAGCCCCTGCCTCGCCCGGCCTAGTGAAAAAACCTTTGTCGAAAAGACCCTATTTATTGAGGCTTGTGCCTTGTCGAGAGCGGTAAATGTTCCCACAAATTTCCCTATTTCTTTGACGAAGGGGTCACCAAATAGTAATCCCTGGGCGGTGGCACCCGATTCTGTGGTTTCAAGCTCTCCTAGTTTGGTATCCATTTTCATGAGAATGTCCTTCCTGCGCTCAGTTGAAATAGCACAGTTTGCGTTCTCGAGCAGGCAGAGGGCTCGTTGAGACCACCCTGACAGTGACTGGGTCAATAGCTTTCCCTGTCTCCAAGGCTTCTTCCGAAAGGTGCATAATTTTGGCTGGAGGACCGGTAATATCGAGGACCCTGTCTTCGAAGGACTTCCAGGCCCTATTGATCCCTTTCTTAGGATCCTTGCTATTTTTCCCAAGCTCTGGAGAGAGTGCCACTTTTCCTGGAATATCTGGGTGGGGGGTATTCCGCCCTTAGCTTGGCTTGGACCTCTTTAGGGGCTGGCAGAGCCTGACCTTGATGTAGTCCATAGCTCTAGATGACGGGACCCAGTCTGAGGATCTAGGGTGGATCAAGTCCTCTGGAACAAACATACATTTTGAAGCGGGCTGCTCGTTGGGTAATTGTTTGAGAATGGGGCCTGCCGCATTCCCTGATGTGCTGAGCCTTGACCCCTCATCTTGGTCACCCTCGTCCTCGGTTGTTTGAGGAGTTTGATCATAGACATCATCTGTGCCCTGTTGACATTCCTCCGGGCTCGAGGGTCTGTCACCTATTTTGTTCTCCTCCAGATCAGAGGGTCTGGAGACGAAAGGGTTCTCCTTCCTATCCAGAAAGGCTTTTTTAAGCCTTGAGAAGGCATCTGTAATAGCAGCTGTGGCGATGGCCGTGGCCGGCTCTGCCAGACTCGGGGTGGTGGGGTCAAAGAGGCATCTTTCCTCTTTCGAGCCAGTGTACTTCCCCCTGTTGGAGCGCTCTTCCTTTATGAGCATTCTCCTTAGCATTAGTGGGGACACTCCTGAGGTGCACCTCCATGTCATGAAGACGTAGTTTAATCGGGACCAGCATGTCTGCTACAGCTCGTTTAATAGTAGTTTCAACAAATGAGCCGAGTACTCTGTTAAAACTGGCTGCTAGTGCCAAATCTTGCTCTGGGGAGCCCGCCTCATCATCTGACCATTCCTGGTCAGCCTGAGGGGTGTACTTCTCTGCCATAAACCCCCTGTTTGCATATATATATATATATATATATATATATATATATATATATACACAAATTAGGTTACAGAGCTGCTATATGTTTATTTACTAATGGAAACCGCATGTATGCCTTCTGTAAGCTGTCTTTAAAAAATATATATATATTTATAAATATTAAATTAACAGTCTGTTGAGGAAGCTCTTCTCTTGCGATGTCTCTGGCGCTCAGCGAACGTTGGTTCCCTTTGATTACAAGGAAACATGTAACTGAGTGCTGGAGGCAGAGAAAAGAGAAGAAATGGCCTGGCAGGAACAGGGGCTCCCCCTGCTGGACGCTTACGGTGTGATCGGGGGCGGTATGAAGGGAAAAAAATAGGCCACGCGTGGCTTCCCACTCACCCCAGCACCCAGACGAAGTGTGTGGGTGCTGGAGGGGGGCAGGAATCCCGCGCGGCTGGAAGGCCGTATCACGCTCTGAAGAGTGTGGAGAAGGAAGCAGCGGAGGCTGTCCCTGCTGCAGAGTAACACGCAGTGAAGTATTACGATCCCTTGGGATATGGGATAGAGTACTATGAGTACAATAAGTAAGGGAATTAAGTGGTTCTTCAGAGAGACCATCACGGTAAAACCGCTCAAAGCTCAATGAGGAGCGTTACCACTCCTGGCCTTTACAAAGTCAATAGGAGCATAACTTTATGAAGAAAAAATGTTAGTGTAAGCAAATGCCTCACAGAAACAAAGAGTTTAATAAAATCCACTTATCCCTTGCTGTGAGCAGCAAAGAAAGAGGAAGTGGTGAAACAGCTGGTCATTTGAAGGGACTAGATTGCACTACGTTGGCTGTGAGGGTCACGTTCTGTGGCCATAGTTCACCGTTTCAAGGACCTATGGGAAATTGAGTTTTTTTCTAAGGAGCTCCACCATCCTTTGGACTATTATTTGGACAATTTCTTTCTGAAATCTTTTCTTGGGATTTCAGTATCTATGCAAGTTGTTTATTTTTATGAACCTTGACATGCTAAAATCTTGCTGCTGAGCTACTATAGTTAATGTGAACCTGCGGTCTTGATATAGAATACCCTAGAGCATTCCGTATTTAAACTGTCCAATTCCCTAGGGAAACTGATTGCTCTGATCGAACCCAGGAAATGACCATCCAGAATCCAGTTTCTCAACTTTTCATTAGTGTTGGTTCCCTCATAAAAGCGACAAACCACTTGGTGGACCCTTTCTGTAGAAATAGTGGACCAATTCTTAGTTCTTTGCCTCGTGTGGAATTGGTTCAGCCTGAATCTTAAAAAAGCTTTATGGGCCTTGGGACAAGGAAAACATTTTAGATAAACCAACAGCTGTCCAAAGCGACGAGGAAACCCAGCATACTCCATGTACAATGAATAATTCGACAGGGCTTCAAGCGTGAGCCTCCAGTCGTCTCTAAACAATTTACGTTTTACATCGTCTGGATTTTCCATTAATTCTGACTCTGTAGGACCAATGAATTCTAGTAATTTAAGCATTTTATCCCTGAAGGTACAGAGCACTGAACCATAATTTCATTCAAGTCAACATACAGGGAGTTGGGCGGAAGGCTAAGAAACTTGGAATAAGAGTAACTGTTTCCAATGTAACCTGGCCTGAAGGGAAATTAAATTCAGCTTCTGGCGTATGACCACATTCGGGACTGATGGATCAAGCCCTAGCACCTTTTTCCATGGTGAACCTTGCATGGAATCCAAACAAGGACCAACATTTAGAGAGGCCATATCTAATCCGTAGAGCAGAACAGGCTCGATCTTCCCCGAATAATATATTTCAAAGCTGGAAGAATAGAAAATGTGCACAGTTTCTTCATAAACTACTTTACATGGGACAACATAGGACATGGGACAACAAAGGAGACATCTGAGCCTTCAACCTTCTTGTCCACGTAACAATCGACGCAATGCTGGATAGATTATAGCCCAGATATATAGCCGGCACCCACTCAACCAATTCGGCCCCCATAAACCACTGCATCACCTTTTGTTTTGTTTTAACTTTAGAAAATATGACCACGTTGGATTTGGCACCGTTGGCCACCAAATTATTCAATAATGTGTAATCGTAAAAGATATTAAGTTTACGTTGGAGTCCTTGCAGAGTCCTGTCGAATAAGATATCATCCGAAAAGGCCAACCAATGAATATTTAGGTATCCCCGTTTGACGGGTATCAATTCTTGGGTATCCCACAGGTCTTTGATGTCACTAAGATACAGGTTGAAAAGTGTGCTTGCCAATGTACACCCCTGTCGTAGCCCCAAGTGAACCTTAATAGATTGTGAAAGCGGCCCTTTCTTGGTCGAACAAATTCTCAATGTAGAATTCTGGTGCAGTGCAGCAATTAGCTGTACCAGTTTACAAGGCACCTGAAGCTTAGGAAGTTTTTCCCAAAGACGCTGTCGCACCACACAGTCAAAAGCTGAAATAAAATCCAGGGAGGCCATATAAATATTGCCGCCCTGGAAGGCCTTTGCCCTAAGCAGTAAATGTTTAGCATTGGTAGCATTAAGAGGTATGCCCATCTGGGGGCGGAATCTCACCTGGAAGCAGGATACGATGTTTGCTTTGGCTGGGTAGATGTTCAGATCTCTAAGCGGCAAAATAGAGAAAACCTTAGAGGATGAATCGATCAGCCGATAATTGGCTGGATCGTTAGGGTCGTCCTTCTTGTATATGGGGATAATAATGTACTGTGTCCACTAGGTCGGGACTATGTGTGGAATATATGTCGTCAAAATGGGGTTTGAGGAAAAGGGCCCAGGCGCTCTGGTCCTTTTTCAGCAGGGATGAAGGAAATCCATCGGGACTGGGAAGGTTTCAATCTGTTTATAGCCTAAACAATGTCCTCAATAGCCAAGAGCAAGGTCTGTCGCCTTGGGGAAGTCCCTGAGCATCTGGTGGAGATTTCAGGGAAGAGCTGTTAAATTGTTCCAAAAAAAGACACGCAGATTTCTTCTTGTATAGCATCAACAGCCATTGTAACAGATCCGTTGCTTTTTAGATTGTCGACCAAAACTGTCTGTCTGGTGTTGGCATCTAGAAGAGTCCTAAACATATACCGGTTGTCCTTTAAGTGAGGACTTCATAAGATTCCTGCGCCTTTGGGCCTCCCACTTTTTGAAGATGGTAAACTCCTCTCTCGAAATGGCCCTCTGCCCAAAATATTTAATAGCCAGTCTTTTAGCCCTTTTAGATTCCTTAATTCTCTAATCAAACGCATGGGGGTAAGATGGTTTCGACCATTGTTTGGCTTCAAAGTGGGCCCACCCAGACCAGAGACCTCGGATCCCCCCATAGTATTGTCCTCTAAGAGATTTGATGAATTTATTATACATATTCCCATCCCAATGGCAGGTTCAGCCGTTCCTGTCAGATCTTACAGGAACCGGCATAAGAGACACCTCATGCCTAGCTGCAAATTCTTTCAAAGTAAAATGTATCATGAAATAGTCGCTGGCCCTCGAATCATAAATGGACAGATTGGAGCACCTACATTTAAGTGGGGTAGAAACAAAAAAATAGTCTATCGATGACCTGGATTTGACCCTATGCCAGGTAAAAAGAGGAGCTGGGTCAATCATTTTGATCCCCAGTTGGGGATCTGTCATGCAGGTGGCCAGGACACAGCCATCGCTATTGGATCCAGTTCCTGCGGGTGGACCAGTGCGTGAGAATTACCTGGTGGGGGATCTTTGGGGAGTGGAGCGGGAACACCAACGGGTGAGACACGGTATTCCCCTTTTCATAACCCCGCTTCTGTATCCTACTATATACGATACTCCCCCTCTGTACCCCCCCCACCCACTTTCTAACACAAACACTTTCTTGCACCACGAGAGGCAACATACTAACCTTAGGGCCCTTTACCCGACATGTCCCAACACAAGGGTCAGGCAAAACAGGCAATTGACCAGAACCACTCACACATGACAGCCCTTTCCCTTCCCCACAGGGATAAAAGGTGGAGCAAGGGATCACACTAGGAGCAAGGCATACCGCATGAGGAGACAGCTGACCCAGCATGGCAATTAAACAGGAAGAGAAAGCCGGCCACAACCGAAAGGGTCACAAGGAGAGACATAACCTTGCCCTTTCCAACATAGGCCCGTGCAACCTCTGTGGTAAGAATCGTGAGACCTCAAACAATACCAGATGTGTGTTGCAGCAGATGTCAGTGGTACACAGGGCCCTCCACCGCTGATAACCAAGCCGGTGAGAGACGCTTGCCTCCGTGGTACCGACCTTGACTCCAGAGAGCAGAAAGGCCAAGTCGTTCATCACAGCTGGTGAGTAGAGGGGAAAGCCGATCAGAAACTGAACTGTGTTGGACGAAAGTAGCAAACAGCTAGTTTAACTGTGAAAAACAAATGACTGTTTATACGAGAGGGGAAAACCAGCTACAGAGGAGTCTGGCACCACGTGGGTGCTCTCTCTGGTAACTCTGGACAATTACCCGATTGAAACTACCGTTGTGATGCTGGAAATGCATTGGAGGGACAGGGCCTCCATGTCCGTGTCCTGTATTCCCTTATTTGTGTTCTGTGTTGTTTTCTGCATAGGAGTCCATGGACTCCTGGCAGTGCAGCTCTTCCTCTTGTTGGTTATGGTGAACAGAGACCCTTGGGGAAACCCTTATGGCACCCATGGGTGGGGGTACAACCCTGTACTCCTAGTGTATGTTTTTGGGCACCTCTGTGTGGCCCACAGAGCGGAGTATGGGCTGGTGGCAGCTCCATGCTGAATTTGACAGGTGCTCGAAGTATCCTCCGTTTTGAAATACCCAGGCCCTGTCATAGGAATCAGCGATTCCTGATAGGAGACAAGATGGCCTCTTGGTTTCTATTACCTGTTACCTTGTTTTCCCAAAGTCCTGGGAAGCCCTGACTCTGTGCCTTCCCCTGACTGGCTGTTGTGTGGAATAACTATATATGGTATTGTGGGTAAGTCCAAGCCAGACTGGCTGGAGCCTTCTCAGTGACTGTATGTTGTGGGTACACCCTTGGGGTGGGATCTAGGTGAATGGAATGTGTGACCAATATGCATATGGGTGTCTGGTATCTGTGTGTGTGACGCAAAGAATGAGACATCGCTGCCGAAACTGACATGACTGCAGTGCGGTGTGCTGAAAGGCTGGGTGCTTGCCCCAATCCACATTCCTTGTTATGGATGTCTGGGTGGAAGTAAATGGCCTGAATGTACTGTGAGCCTGTTTGGCTGCCTGCCTGCATGAATGCGCTTCTGACTGAGCTTGGCTCAGCAGTGTGCATGAGGGACAGAACTGTATATCTGGGGACCTCTCACTTACCAAGATTGTACAGAAGCTGAAACTTGAAGCTACTTATCCTTAAAGCCCAGCTGGAAGAAGAAGGTTTGCTGCGGCTTTCTGTCGACGAAATCTGAAAGTTGGGGTGTCTGTAAAGGACTGGTCCAAGAGAGGACATGTTTAGGAGCACTCTCCCGAGCTACAAGGGAACATCGTGCAGAAGCTGATATTCATCAAGGCACCCTGGAAGTGATTCCCAAAAAGCTGTCGACCAGAGACTGGGTCCGCAGATAAATGTTGAAGTAAAGCACCAGGACATCGAAGCCGTCGACGTCCATCCTTGTCGACTGGGGTTCGGAGGATCGCTGTAACCTCATCGACCGGAGCCGCAATGCTCCACCATTGCCTAAGAACATTTAAACCAAGGACTCCCTTGCCATCACGTCAACCTCTTTTTCCTGCCGTAGAAAGTCGAGGTCGCCGATGACAGAGGAGAATCCGCTTGTCGGTTTCCTGCTACCTAAAGTCCACAAAGATGCCGACGAGTGAAGCTGCAGCCGTGGTCAAGTCCCGACTGTTGACATCAACGTTGATGCCCGCTGCCGGGCCAACGCTCGTCACTGAGTCCTCTTTGCTGCACCGAACTCTGTCATCGAGGTACACCGTACGCCTCATCTAAGCAGGACGTCCACGACCTATTGCCGACAAGCACCACGGAATTCGAAAGCTGCTGTTCCGACAACAGTGTTCACATTTTCCTCAGAACATCTCGGCGACAGTGGCTCCTGCTTCAAAGGGAGTCCGCTCAAGAGGAAACAGTCGACAAAACTCTGCTAAACTCAGGTACATTGGGGTAGTGGAACATTTTTGACAGGAAACAAGACTATTTTAACAAATATGGACTAGGCTTGTTAATACTCTTTATTACAGGTTGCCCAGGTGGGGGGGTCCTCACACAGAACTGTTTTAGTATCGAAAGTATAATTCTGCCATTGTTTAACCTAACTTGTCTTCCTTCCTATCATCTATGCTAATACACCTTGTTATATGATTTGTATGCCGGTAACAACGGTACCAATAAGATTGCCGGTACCCTTGTTACCGGACCGGCAAACTACGAGTTCTGCTCGCGGGTTCCATCCCGCCCACCAGGACTGGCCTGGGGGGCATACCAGCACCCGTGAGCAGAGCATGTTGGATGCACCGGCACCATTCTGAATGATGCCGGTTCATCCGACCTCCCCATTCCGTTTGAGCCCAATGGGGCTCATATGGGAATGGGGAGCATTTTTTTCTGGAGCCCGTGAGTGGGCAATTACTGGGTCTGGTGGGGCCGTAATGACCCGGTAATTGCCCATTCGCGGGTGCCGGACAAAATCGCAAGTTTGGCGGCAGTCTGCCGGTTTTACCGACAGGCCTACCTCCAAACTTGTAATGAGGCCCATTGTATATATTTGCCATATTAGAATTGCCAGAGTACAAAGTGTATTAATTGTGTATATATATTGAACCTTATTTATTATATATATATTTCTGAGGCTTGTGGAATCTGCTTAGATCACATGCTGTGCATAGGCCGACATCTAGTGGAAGCTGCGGAGTATTACAGTTTGTTTTTCGAAACTCGAAAATGGGCGTCGACACAGGCGTGCCAGTAATACTATCCCTAGTGTGACGTCCACTGTACCCAAGATCCCTCACGCGTCTAGGATCCTCAGATTGTTTTTTTCCGCCATACTGGTCGGAAGCATCTTGCGGAGTCCCCTGGCCTTAGCCATACTTTTGCTAATTATTGAAGTTTAACATTAGTTATTGACATCCTTCCCCACCCCAACGTCGACCCTCGACACTCGACGACGGCTGGAGAAGACATCGACCGTCGGCTGCTGCACGACGGATCTGGGCCTCGGAAGGCCGCTGGCCTCGGCCCGGGCCTAGTAGGCCGCTGGCCTCGGCCCTGCAAGTAGGGAGAGTGGGGGGTGGTACATACTCTTCACTCTTGGTATATAGGTACACCTTATATATTTCCTACACTTACCAGCCCGCTGCCTCAAGGTGCGTATGGAGGGTACCCCTTTGCAATTCCGCCCCAAGTGCAACCGCAAGTACCCTTGGGTCGACAGGCACGCCACGTGCAATCTCTGCTTGCCGAGGGACCACCCCGAAGCGAACTGCAGAGCGTGTAGTAGGTTTAAGCCTAAGACACTTAAGGACCGTTCGACAAAGCGTTGGGCCCACCACGCCAGGCAGGCGGCCATGGCAGCGGAGGGCACCTTCAGCGATGGCAGCGACGCCGTACTTTCGGACGGCGAGGGCATTACGGCGTCGAAAGACTGCCGAGCGCAGGTCCCCGACCTCGGAAGGTTGTCTGGCAGGGCGGCTATGGGGAAGACCCCCGGCGACGCAAGCGCTACACACCCTACACACACTAAGCACACTAAGTCCAACCGAACCTCGACGACGTCGACTTCTCGGAAAGAGGCACAGATAGAACGGTCCGACTTGGTGTCCTCTGGACGCTCTCGATCGAGATCGCCTCATGACGCAAGGCAATCATCCACTCTTGCCAAGAGTGCCTCGCTCCCTAGATTAACGGAAGTTCAATCGTCGGGAGACGAAGACGACTTCCACCCCCAGGCCGCGCTCCAGGAGACCGAGGCCGCAGTTAACACCAGCGAGGCCCCACGCTCGAAACACACAGATACCTCTCCCGACCCTCGACGCCAGGCGTCGAAAGTCTCTGGGGCCTCCAAGGGGCAGGGAAAACATTTTTCCACGCACGGGGAGGGGGGGAAACAGCGGAAAGCACAGCCTTCCACTCCTGTAAGACCATCCTTCCACCCTAAGCAGACAGACAAACACAAATCTACTGGGACATCCACATCCAGCAAGGGTACCCTTGATAAGTCCTCTAAGTTGCCTACTAAAGTCATACCCTGTTCCAAAGAATGGTCCAGTGAAGACATAGACAGGGTCATGTCAAGGATGTCTTCCTTAGCTGATTTTTATGACAAAAACCCAGAACATTTCCTTTCGTATGACCCTCAAGGGGCCACACCCTCAGGCTCCTCTGATCCTATCCCCCTAAGTAAAAAGGCCCGGTTCGAAAGACCTGAACCCTTAGAGGTGCAGCCTTACTCTACTCCATACTCTACTCCACACCCCAGATACCAAGGACAGCCTTTCCCTGAAGGGGACCAGGAGTTTGAAATTATGGAGGAACAAACCGGGACTGAATACTATGCGGATGATGAGGACCTGGAGGAGGTAGAAGATGAGCAGGAAATTTACAGAGTAGATTCCCCGGTAGAGAGCGAAGCCCCAGTTACCGACTCGCCAGTTGATAACCAGCCCCTCCTTAATGAAGTTCTCGCTCGCGCAGCAGAACATTTTCACATCGACACCCACGGTGTACAGGAGGAAAGGGACTTCGCAGAAGAGTTGGTGGGAGAGAGGAGGCCGGTCGCTCAGACCATCCCTATCCTTAAATCCATCCAACGTAGAATAGATCCATCCCTGGTGAATCCTAACCTCACCAGAGCCGTCAACCCCAGAGTTGAAAAACTTTTTCGGGCAGCCCAGTCTGACCCTCTTTATATAAGAGGACATACCAGACTCCCTAGTGGTTACCAACACTCGGAAGAGGGCTGGGACACCCTTATCGTCGTCAGAAGCTCCTCCCGACAAGGAGAGCAAGAAACTGTACGGGTTTGGCAGGAAGGTAGCCTCAACGTCCGCCTACCAAGCAAGGATTGCAAACTCCACCACCCTGTTGGCAAGTTACAACTGCCATCAATGGGAAGAGGTCGCGGCGCTCATAGCCTCTGCTCCTGAACCGTTAAAGGGCCAGTTGGCTCAGATCTCGGCAGAAGGGAGAGCCGTGTCTGGTTGCATATTAAAAGCAACTTTCGACGCCGCGGACAACGCAGGAAGATTGATAGCAGAAGGTACTGTTATCAAGAGACATGCGTGGTTACGGCAGTCGGGGTTCAAAACAGAAACCCAGGCTTCATTAATAGACAAGCCGGTGGAACCCGATCTATTGTTTGGGAAAGCGGTCGAAGACACACTTAAGAATGCCAAGGACGAATACGAGACTCTCAAATCCCTTGGCCAGCTTACCAACAAACCCCCTAACCAGAGGGGGAACAGTAATTGTCGTCGCCCACGCGGCCAAAATTCACAAAGAGGCAACTATGCCCAAGGACAGGGTACACAATGGAACAACAACCAGCAGTCTACCCAAAGTTACGGCAGGGGTAACAAGAGAGGTCGTGGAAGAGGCAGAGGCAGCCCCAACAAGGGAGGTGGCACGCCTCCACCAAAGCAGTGACGCTCAGTTCAGGGTCCCTTCTCACGCAACCCCAGTAGGGGGACGCATTTCCAACTTCACCCAGGCTTGGGAAGGGATCACCTCAGACAGATGGGTGCTGTCAACAGTGTCCACAGGATATTGTATAGAATTACTGCAGCGTCCCCGGAACCACCCTCCACGACAAAGAATACACTCCTTAGAACATCAGAAGATCCTTCTCGAGGAGATCGCCATTCTGCTAGAAAAGGACGCGATAGAACTCGTCCCAGGACACCAGGTAAACAAGGGTATCTATTCAACTTACTTCCTTGTGCCAAAGAAAGATTTGACAATGCGCCCAGTATTGGACTTACGGCCTGCCAACAAGTATGTCAAGCCCCAAAAATTCCGTATGACCACGCTACAAGAGGTAATCCCCCTCCTAAAAAAGGGGGATTACATGGCAACCTTGGATATGAAAGATGCTTATTTTCATATTTCCATGCTCCCAGCGCACAGAAAATACTTGCGCTTCAAGGTGGACAGTCGCCACTACCAATTCAAGGTACTGCCCTTCGGGATAGCTTCAGCACCAAGGGTATTCACCAAGGTACTGGCGGTGGCAGCTGCACACCTACCCAGGGAGGCAATCCCAGTGTACCCTTATCTGGACGACTGGCTCATAACGGGGGAAACCCCAGGAATTTGCAGGTCAAACATTCAGAGGACTATCGACCTCCTCCACGAATTAGGCTTCTCTATCAACGAGAAGAAGTCAAGTCTGGTGCCAAGCACCTCAAAACAGTTCCTAGGAGCAATCCTAGATACTCAGAAAGGGTTGACCTTCCCTTCGGAAGAGAGAATTCAGAATATACTACTGCAAATTCCACATTATCAGTCAGGTCAACAAATAACGGTACGCAAAGCAATGCGGTTACTGGGCATGATGGCGTCATGCATTTACCTGGTCCCCCACGCGCGTCTGCGCATGCGTCCCATGCAGGAATGGTTGGCGAAACAGTGGTCTCAGGCAAGTGGTCAGTGGGACGATCTAGTGGTCGTTTCGCCAACACTCGTACAGAGCTTACACTGGTGGACAAGAGAGAATCTCGCAAGGGGAAAAACCTTTTACGATCCCGAAGTACAGGCAGTGGTGACTACAGATGCATGCCTGACTGGGTGGGGAGCTCACCTTCTCCACCACACAGCTCAGGGTCTCTGGTCCCACTCAGTAGCCAAGAACCACATCAACCTGCTAGAGCTTCTGGCAGTATTCCGAGCGCTTCGGGCGTTCGAGCCCCATCTGCTAAACTTGTCGGTGCAGATCCGGACGGACAGCACGACAGCCATGTTCTATCTCAACAAACAACGAGGGACTCGTTCGCCAAATCTGTCCAAGCTTGCCCAGAAAATCTGGATATGGGCACTCAGACGGAACATCTTCCTGTCATCACAACATGTTCCAGGGGAGCTCAATTCCCTAGCGGATGCCCTAAGCAGAGACTCCCTCCCAGGAGAACACGAATGGGTCCTTCACAGAGATATCGTAGAAGATCTCTTCTCTCAGTGGGGTTTCCCCACTATAGACCTATTCGCCACAAGCGAAAACAAACAATGCCCAGGATTTGCATCCAGGTTCCCCCAGCCAGACTCCCAAGGGAACGCCCTGTGGATGAACTGGTCAGGGATGTTTGCGTACGCTTTTCCACCAACTCCTCATCAGGAAGGTGGTGTACAAGATGAACAAGGAATCGATGACGCTCATCCTAGTTGCTCCCATGTGGGCGAGACAACCATGGTTTCCACACCTACGCAGGATGGCGGTGTGTGAACCCATCAAACTCCCAGCCTGGTACAACCTACTGTCCCAGCAACAAGGTCAAACAGTGCACCAGGAACCCAACTCAATGAACCTGGCAGCATGGCTCCTGAAGTCATAGAGTTTGGGCATCTCAATTTACCACAGAGGTGTATGGACATCCTAAAAGAATCCAGGAAACCAAACACAAGGCACTGTTACTTTGACAAGTGGAAGAGATTCGTTATTTGGTGCCAGAACAAACAAATCAACCCAGTTGATTGCACTCCTTCCAACGTTGTAACATACATGCTCCACCTGCTGGACGCAGGTTTGGTTTTTAACTCTCTGAAGGTACACCTGGCAGCCCTCTCGGCTTACACCACATCCCATAACAAAGTATCGTGGTGGAAAGTACCAGTAGTTAAAGCCTTCATGGAAGGAGTAAAGAGACTTCACCCTCCTATTTCGAACCCACCGCCAGGATGGGACCTCATTGTGGTGCTAGCTAAGCTCATGGGCCCCCCTTTCGAACCCATGCATAAAAGTAGTCTCAAACACCTGACTTATAAAACGGCCTTCTTAGTAGCCATTACCTCTATAAGAAGGGTCAGTGAAATTCAGGCTCTGTCAGTGCAAGATCCTTTCTTTACTATCCACAAAGACAAACTGGTTTTACGCACACACCCTAGGTTCTCACCTAAATTTATATCTAAGTTCCATGTAAACCAGTCCATCGAGCTTCCGGCTTTCTTCCAGAACCCGCAAAGCTCAGCTGAGGTGAAACTACACACCCTTGATGTGCGTAGGGCGGTCCTCTACTATGTAAATAAAACCAGACCGCTAAGGAAAACAGATCAACTGTTTGTCTCCGTAGCTACAGGCAGAGAGGGGGATCGCGTCTCTAAAGGCGCGATCTCGAAGTGGATTATCAACTGTATACAGCTGTGTTACTCTCTTTCTGAAAAAACTCTGCCTTTTACGCCAAGGGCCCATTCTACTAGAGGCATTGGGGCCACTCTGGCTTTCATTGCAAATGTTCCCCTCGACACCATTTGCAAAGCAGCTACTTGGAGCTCTATTCACACTTTTACTCAGCATTACTGCATTGACACTCATTCCAAGACAGATACACAAGTGGGACAAGCGGTTCTAAGACACCTGTTTGCTCATGACCCTTCTCACATCCCACCTCCTTCTTCTGGTACTGCTCGCTAATCTATGCACAGCATGTGATCTAAGCAGATTCCACAAGCCTCAGAAGGGATACATTACTCACCGTAATCGTATTTCTGATGCTTGTATCTGCTTAGATTCACATGCGACCCACCCTTCCTCCCCTCCGAGAGAAGGCGCATGATTGCTTGTAGTCTTACCTTTCTGTCTATCTGCTTGGATTATCTGTACTCACGCTACTCCTCATGCTTCCTCATGTCAGAAAAAATACAATCTGAGGATCCTAGACGCGTGAGGGATCTTGGGTACAGTGGACGTCACACTAGGGATAGTATTACTGGCACGCCTGTGTCGACGCCCATTTTCGAGTTTCGAAAAACAAACTGTAATACTCCGCAGCTTCCACTAGATGTCGGCCTATGCACAGCATGTGAATCTAAGCAGATACAAGCATCAGAAATACGATTACGGTGAGTAATGTATCCCATATCTATCCCTCACCCATCCACCTGGGAGACCTATTGTTACGTTATGTGGTTCCCTTCTTGAGCACTTGGCACAGTTTATCGATGAGACCTTGTTTCCTTTTGTTTCGGTTTTGCCCTCTTATTTGAGGGACACTAAGGACTTTCTGCAACATATTACCAATACACCTTGAGAGGATGGGCTTTTTTTGGCCACCCTCGATGTTGTTTCCCTTTACACCTCCATTGATCATCAGGTGGGAATGGGAGCCTGCAAATATGTTTTGGATACTCGTTCACTCTATCACTATGGCCATAACTCTATGATTTTGGAGATGCTGTTTTTCTGTTTGACGAACAATGTTTTTTTGTTTGAGGGTGCCTTTTATCGGCAAGTAAGGGGTACTGCCATGGGCAGTACCTTTGCCCCGTCGTACGCTAATCTGACGATGGGATGGTGGGAGGCTACTTTTTTATGTGACTTGCTTGCATCCAGTTTTCCCACACAAATTGTCGCTTGGTGGCGATATATCGACAATGTTTATGTAAAATGGAAGGGTACAGAAATTGACTGGCAATTGTTTGTGAAAAGCATTAATACCAACACGGCTAATTTGCGTTTTACAGAATGCCATAGCACCACTGAAATTATCCATCTTGATGTGGTTGTGACCCTCGAAAGATCTGGTTTTCACACAGCATTGCTTAAAAAACCTTCCAACAGTGGTTTACCTTTGCATGCCTCTAGTTGCCATCCCGTGTCATGTAAAAGAAGTATTCCCTATGGTGAATTTATTCGTTACCGAAGGAACTGTACTGATCTGGTATGTTTCGATCATCACTGCGCCCAGGTGGCCATCGACTTTCTGAAACAAGGCTATGAAAGAAGAACTATAGAAATGGCCTACACTAAGGCCGGTGGATTGTGTAGGGATAAACTATAGTATGGCACCAAGTCCGATAAGATCATTACTGATGATGAACATAGACTCATTGTTTCTTTTGATAATGCCTCCAACCATGTCCGTAGGATTATTGAAGGATATTGGCGTGTTTTGATTTTGGACAAAGATCTATGCCCTTTGCTTTCCAAACGTCCTACCATTACGTATAAAAGAGTACCCTCCCTCAGAGACAAGCTAGTTTCCAGCTTTCTGCCACCCATTGACAAAAGTCCTTCTCTTACCAATCGGCTGGCGTTCTCCCCTATTGGCTTTACTAAATGCTCTAAATGTAAAGCCTGTGCTCATTCCACTGTTTACAAATCTTTTATACATCCGGTCACCAAATGTAACCAGACTATCAAGTATTCCATGAATTGTGACACCGCTTTTGTTGTCAACGTTCTCTCGTGTCCCTGCATGAAGTGGTATGTTGGGAGTACCACATGCAAAAACTTAGACCTCGCATACCCCATGGCTAAGCACTTCATGCAGGAACATGAGAATGATTTGAATTTGCTTAAGTTTTCTGCGGTGGCACACATTCCAATCCATCCTAGGGGTGGAGACCGTGTTTTAAAGTTAAGACAATTGGAAACGAGATTTATTCTGGACTTCGACACTAAGTTTCCCAATGGTCATAATCTGGATGAGGAGCTATATACGTTCTTGGGCACCTAAGCTTGATCTATATACATATGTTTTTTTTTTTCTGATGGTTTTTGATTTCTTTGTTTGTGTAGGTGTTTCTTTTTGGCATCTGTCTCTGTCCACTTTATCCTTGGCTTGTTTGTATTACTATTCCACCTTATTTTACTGGTGATCGTTTCATTCTTCTTTAGACTCATGTGGTCTAATTTTTTAGCTGCTGTAGTCATGATTCTGTAGGAAATGAGCTCTACATTATTTATTTTGATCATATTCCTGTAGTCCTTTGTTTTTCTAACTTCAATTTTCCCCTTTTTTTCTGCTGTTATCCAGTTCTGTCCTATTGTCAATTCGATCCAACTATATGTCTTGGGAATTGATTGGCATTTTCGCCATCACATTTCCAATTCTCGATCAATTTACTGCACTTGTCGATTCATCTATCCCATTGTTGTTATTTTGTTGCCACTTTGGATGTATACTATGGATAAAGTTTTATTCGGCATAATTGCACATGCAGATGTTGCCATCCTTGTCTTGTATATTTGCAGACATGGAGGCTTCCATTCCTCTCTATACTTGCACTTTATTTTCGCTTCACTTGTGTTGGGATTACAAATGTTGTTATCTCCAGTTATCATATATGCATTCTATGGTTAGAGATGTAGTTTGCAATTTTGCACATGTAGATGCTGCTATTCTGGTTTTGCATATTTCCACATGTCGATGCTGCTATTCTTGCTTGCACTTGCACTTTACTCTATCCATCGCCTGTTCCAGAATGGCATACTGACTGGATGTCTAGTTGTTACTTTCATGTACTAGCTGTTTTAATCCCAATATGGGGCTGGGAAATGGTGGTCTCAAGTTCTTATTTACTGTCACTCATGTATTTTTATTCTCTCAATTGTGTGTGGAATTTCAATTCAACCATCTTTATGCATATTATGACCATGTTTGTTGGACTTGTTCAAATTGAACTGGATTATGTAGTGGAACTGTGGGTCTGCCTGGTGTGGACTATGTGTTCCAGACTACACCCTTTTGGTTTTTTATTGTTCATTTGCAATTGCCTCTATTTCGTGCACTTTGCACCTTATAGACTAAAAACCTCCCTATCTTTCTTCTGGAACAGCTTTAGGCTCCCATTGCTGGCAATTGCTGCCTTTCCCTTCCAACATGGCTGCCACATATTACATACCTCACACGCACCTACTTAGTTCCACTGACACAGCAAAAGGACTACATTAACGGGTCGATTCATGGAAATAATGTGCGCTGAAATTTTCGGCGCAAGTGTGCGAATCGCAGTGCCAGTGCGAAAATTGCAGCGAAACCCGCGCACAGCGATTCATGGAAGTCCGTGCGCAAGGAAATTCCAGGATGTGTGCCAAAATACTGCATGGCGCACGCTGGCGCACACGTCTTTAAACTGCGTGCGCTAAGCGAAAATGTGAAGCGTCACGGGGGAAGTACAGGAGGCAAGTGCGCGGAACACCCATACGCTCGCCTACAACACGTATTCATGGAATCGAATAGGGCAAACCAGCACACGGGCAAAGACGCGCACAGGCCTAAACACGTCCCCCACACGAAGGCAGGCGGTAGCGTCCCTGCGCATGAAAGAAATGTGCGCCAAAATGTGCGCTAACAAAAAGGACGTATATACAGCTATGATGAATGTCCCATACTGTGGCCCTCTAGGACAAATGACGTGCAAAGGGGTACGCAACAAACATTGACACCCGCTGTGTGAAAAATAGCGTGTGCGTGTATTTCGGGGGTGCGCGGGAAGTTTCACACGTGATAGGCCTTGGGGGAGCGGGGTACGTGTATTTCAGGGGTTCGCGTGAAGTTTCACACACGATAGGCCTTGGGCGAGCGTGGTACGTGTAAATCTGGGGTGCGCGGGAAGTTTCACACGCGATTGGCCTGGGTACGTGTATTTCAGGGGTGCGCGGGAAGGTTTCACACACGATTTTGCTGTCAGAGCGGGGAACGTGTATTTCGGGGGTGCACGGGGATTTCTACACGTGAATCGGCAGTGTGGGTCCTCCCAGGTGTCCCCTCTACCCACTCCACGACCCCTGCAGGCAGCCCACACCACAGGGGACTACCCTGAACCCCTGGTCATGTCCCGCAGGCAGCCCATCCACCATGGGCATGCCCCCCAGCCAAGGCACATGTCACCTTGCAATATGATCAACAACTCATGTCCCCTTGCACCCCCAGCAGTCAGGGGCACCTGCCAGCAGGCCCCCACTCATGTCCCACTCATGTCCCCCTGCACCCCCACCCCCCAGCAGTCAGGGGCGCCTGCCAGCAGGCCCCCACTCATGTCCCCCTGCACCCCCACCCCCAGCAGTCAGGGGCACCTGCCAGCAGGCCCCCACTCATGTCCCCTTGCACCCCCACCCCCCAGCAGTCAGGGGCACCTGCCAGCAGGCCCCCACTCATGTCCCACTCTTTTCCCCCTGCACCCCCACCCCCCAGCAGTCAGGGGCACCTGCCAGCAGGCCCCCACTCATGTCCCACTCATGTCCCCCTGCACCCCCACCCCCCAGCAGTGCAGGGCACCTGTCAGCAGGCCTCCACTCATGTCCCCCAGCACCCCCACCCCCCAGCAGTCAGGGGCACCTGCCAGCAGGCCCCCACTCATGTCCCCTTGCACCCCCAACCCCCAGCAGTTTGGGGCACCTGCCAGCAGGCACCCACTCGTGTCCCCTTGCACACCTACCCCCCAGCAGTGAGGGGCCCCTGCCAGCAGGCCCCCACTCATGTCCCACTCATGTCCCCCTGCACCCCCACCCCCCAGCAGTCAGGGGCGCCTGCCAGCAGGCCCCCACTCATGTCCCCCTGCACCCCACCCCCCCAGCAGTCAGGGGCACCTGCCAGCAGGCCCCCACTCAAGTCCCACTCATGTCCCCCTGCACCCCCACCCCCCAGCAGTCAGGGGCGCCTGCCAGCAGGCCCCCACTCATGTCTCACTCATGTCTCACTCATGTCCCCCTGCACCCCCACCCCCCAGCAGTCAGGGGCACCTGCCAGCAGGCCCCCACTCATGTCCCCCTGCATCCCCACCCCCAGCAGTCAGGGGCACCTGCCAGCAGGCCCCCACTCATGTCCCCTTGCACCCCCACCCCCCAGCAGTCAGGGGCACCTGCCAGCAGGCCCCCACTCATGTCCCACTCATTTCCCCCTGCACCCCCACCCCCCAGCAGTCAGGGGCACCTGCCAGCAGGCCCCCACTCATGTCCCACTCATGTCCCCCTGCACCCCCACCCCCCAGCAGTTTGGGGCACCTGCCAGAAGGCACCCACTCGTGTCCCCTTGCACACCCACCCCCCAGCAGTCAGGGGCCCCTGGCAGCAGGCCCCCACTCATGTCCCCTTGCACCCCCACCCCCCAGCCATCAGGGGCACCTGCCAGCAGGCCCCCACTCATGTCCCACTCATGTCCCCCTGCACACCCACCCCCCAGCAGTGCAGGGGCACCTGCCAGCAGGCCCCCACTCATGTCCCACTCATGTCCCCCTGCACACCCACCCCCCAGCAGTGCAGGGGCACCTGCCAGCAGGCCCCCACTCATGTCCCCTTGCACCCCCAACCCCCAGCAGTTAGGGGCACCTGCCAGCAGGCACCCACTTGTGTCCCCTTGCACACCCACCCCCCAGCAGTCAGCGGCCCCTGGCAGCAGGGACCCCTGGCAGCAGGCCCCCACTCATGTCCCCTTGCACCCCCACACCCCAGCCGTCAGGGGCACCTGCCAGCAGGCCCCCACTCATGTCCCACTCATGTCCCCCTGCACACCCACCCCCCAGCAGTGCAGGGGCACCTGCCAGCAGGCCCCCACTCATGTCCCACTCATGTCCCCCTGCACACCCACCCCCCAGCAGTGCAGGGGCACCTGCCAGCAGGCCCCCACTCATGTCCCCTTGCACCCCCAACCCCCAGCAGTTTGGGGCACCTGCCAGCAGGCACCCACTCGTGTCCCCTTGCACACCCACCCCCCAGCAGTCAGCGGCCCCTGGCAGCAGGGACCCCTGGCAGCAGGCCCCCACTCATGTCCCCTTGCACCCCCACACCCCAGCCGTCAGGGGCACCTGCCAGCAGGCCCCCACTCATGTCCCACTCATGTCCCCCTGCACACCCACCCCCCAGCAGTGCAGGGGCACCTGCCAGCAGGCCCCCACTCATGTCCCCTTGCACCCCCACACCCCAGCAGTGAAATGGCGATTCCATGACACAAACCAAAAGTCAACTATGTACATCAACACATGTCCGCCACACGAAGGCAGGCGGTAGCGTCCCTGTGCATTAAAAAAAAATGTGCGCTATCAAAAAGCATGTATATACAGCTCTGATTAATTTCCCATACTGTGGCCCTCTAGGACAAATGACGTGCAAAGGGGTACGCGACAAACACGGAAACCCACTGTGTCAACAATAGCGTGTATTTCGTGGGTGCACGGGAAGTTTCACACGCGATTGCGCCTGGGCGAGCAGGGTACGTGTACTTCAGGGGCTCACGGGAAGTTGGGCTCGCGTGAAGTTTTACACGTGATTGGGCCTGTGTGAGCGGGGTACGTGTAAATCTGGGGTGTGCTGGGAAGTACAGGAGGCAAATGCGCGGAACGCCCACACGCACATGCCAAAAAAGACGCGCTAATCCGGAAACACATGCGCCAGCAGGCGTACGTGGACCCCCGCAGCATAAAAGTGCACGCAAACAACAAGCAAGCTCAGACGCCAGGATGAACATACCGTTCCTAGCAGCAGTGGTCGTGGGATACCGCAGGAGGAGGAGGAGGATAGTCGGGCCCAGAATTTTCACACCCAGAACCAGCCTTTTTGGCATGCCTGATGACCAGGTGTATGGGAGGTACAGGTTTCTACCTCACATAATACTCGACCTGGTCATTGAGTGGGAGGATGACCTCACATCACCCACCCTCTGCTCCCAAGCACTCAACCCCCTGGAGAAGGTCCTCAATGTACTGCACTTTTTGGCCACCGGATCATTTCAGCGGACAAGTGCCATAGTGGGGGGGGTGTCACAGGCCACACAGTCACGCTGCCTACACCAGGTCTTGGCCATCATGACTGCATGCCCATCAGTGCGCAGGCACATATACCTGCCCAGAACACCTGCAGAAAGGCAGGCTGTCGTCCAGGATTTCTATGGGGTGGCACAATTCCCCAAAGTCCTAGGTGCCATTGATTGCACCCATGTGGCCCTACGTCCCCTCAGGGCATCAGAGCACATCTATAGAAACCGCAAGCACTGGCATTCCATCAACGTGCAGGTAGTATGTGATGCCAAGGGAATCATCACCTCAGTATATGCCAACTATCCAGGGTCCACCCACGACAGTTTCATTTACAGAATGTCAACTCTAAACCGGGACCTAGAAGCTGGGCGGCATGGCGATACATGGCTGCTTGGTGAGTATAAATGCCACAGCACATGCATGCATGCCAGATACTGAGTAATGTTACAACCCCACTAATGATACCCATCACCACCTCCCCAGGGGACAGTGCCTACCCTCTGAGCACCCACATGATGATGCCAATTCGGAACCCCACCACGCCACCCGAGGTAAGATACAACACAGCATATATTGCAACCCGGGGCATAGTGGAGCACACATTCTGAGTGCTCAAGTCACGCTTTCGCTCCCTTGACCGTTCTGGTGGGCAGCTGTTATACGCTCCCCCAGTGGTGTGCAGGATCATAGTGGCAGCATGTGTCCTGCACAACGTTGCAACATGCCGGGGTCTGCTGGTGGACATGGTGGTGCCCCCACATCCCCAACCACATGCACGCCCGCTGCGCATGGGAGGGGAAAGGGCACGGGGTGAGGCAGCCCGAACACAGCTGGTGGCTAATTACTTCACTTGGAATCACACCCCTGTGGAGTGCACACAGCCCTGCCACATACCAGCTGACAATCAATGATGATGACATGAGGGACAGTCAACTGTCACAACCATACCATCCTGAGATTGGTCACCTGGAAGTGTCACAATGTGTGCATCCCTACCTACAGAAACACCACCAATGCTGTGTCATCAAAAGACACATATGCTGCTAAATGCATGACCCCCTTGCAAAATACAACATGAGAACAGTGCCATGTCACCCAACCCCTACCCAGCACCGCCACCCAACATACCATGGCATGTCATCCTATGTGAGAGCAAATAAAGCAATCCCACAAACCTGACACAAGTGTCACAAATTACAGTGTCCCTAATGGAAATTGGCCACACACAATATGCTCCTAGTAATGTTGAACTAACAACACACATTACCAAATACTTACCAACTAAACAATGCATCTAGACAAGTTCAAACATTTCTAAAACATGACAGTACTAAGTTAAAGTAGTCGTAGTCATACAACCCGAATATGCCACCACATCGCCCCCTTCAAACTGTAGTCTTGAAGCCTTCAAAACTGGTCTGTGTACTGCATACAACATGAACTCCATCTCCAAAGTAGACGGCCTTGTGAAGACATGAGGAATGAACCTGCAAATTCAGAGGGATACATGGAAGCAAAATCATACATTAATACACCATGCAGTGTACAATACAACAACAATATACACAAGGAATGTCTACACAGTATTGACTACAGACTGCCCACACAGCTCATGGGAGCCCAACGTCACTGTGTACATCACTGTCACTTGGTCACACCCTTTGCAAGCCCATGGAAACGGGAAGCAGGAGGTGTGTGTGTCTCATGAACCCAAGCATCTAACCCAAACTCAGGACAAGCCTGCATGTGCCCAGCCGGAATACAGTGGATGCCCACGGAAGCCACACAAGGCAACGCACTGTAAAATTATTTTTTAAAAAAATCAAAATTCAAAAATCAAAAATGGCCATGTGGGGCCAGGGGAGGGCGGGGGTGGGAGGCCACTCAGGAGGTCCGAGGACAGGGTGCGCACCAACAGCCGCCTGTGTGGATGTTGGGGGAAAATAAAACACCTCCATGGGCTCATGGCCTGCACGGCTATGCCAATGTGGGAGAACTGCTGCCGTCGCTCATGACCCTCTGCTGCTGCATCAGGAGGTGGTGGTGCTATGGGAGGCAGCCCACGCAAAGCCCTGGTATGGTCCTCCATGGCAGCAAGCATGCGGGTGTGGAAGGTCTCGTTCTGGAGGATTATAGTGCGGAGATCCCCATGCAACACCTGACGTGATGCCCGGATCTCCTCCCGAGTTGTCCGCATCTCAGCTGAGAGCGTACTTGTGAGGTGCTCCAGCCGCTGTTCTGCCCTAAAATTAGCGGAAGTCTCAAGCTCAAGAAGAGTCTGCCTGAGGTTATGGAGTTCTTCACTCAGGGCTTCCCTGTGGGCCTGGGACTCTATTGAGATGGATTGGCGCAGAGTCTCCAGTGCCGCCCGTCGGTCCCTGTTGGACGCCAACATGTCTTCCCTGTGTGATTGGCAAATGGAGTCTGTTGCCTGCTGTAGTTGCTCCATCTGCCTTTCAGGGGGGATAATGGAAGTGGCCACCCTCTCCATTGCCTGAGCCATTATTTCAACTGATGCTGACTGTTGGGTTGCCATAGCGTACATGGAGTTCTCCCATACTCTATTGCCTGGTGGCGTACGGCCACCGCGTCGATGGGCACCACACCTGTTTGGGGCAAGGCGATTTGCACCTTGCTATCCTGGCACCGCCTGAGGCTGCAGGACTGCATTCCCCCTCTGATCTGCTGGCCCAGGAACAGGATCAGATGCTGTGGAGTGTGACCCTGCATCCGTAACCGCCAAAGGCGCCTCTACCAACACTGACATCCCCATAGATGGATCTACCCCTGGTGCAGGTGGGTTAGACAGAACAGAATCCCTGCCAGAAACACTTACCTGTGACGGCACATAGGTCTCATCATCATCCAGCACCTGAATAGAGGTCTGGGGAGGTGCACCCAGAGACACCCCTGGAAAGTATGGTCTGCAGGAGGATTGGGTTCTCACCCACCACCACACCACATCCCCCACTGGTGCCCGGTCGTGCCTGGGATTCCTCCTGGGTCTGCACCATCTCCTCAACCGCATCAAGTGCGTCATCCCCTGCAAAAACATGAAAGAGAAAAAATGAAACAGGCATTAGCACCATAGCACACAAATAGGCCTGTCAAGATACAGAACCAGTACATGATTCACACATGTCCCACATGACTATAACCCTCCCATGCCTGCACTGTCACTGAGTAGTAAGGGGAGGCAAAAGGCAGACATTGATGACACCAATATGGGAGAGCATCACTTTTGCTGCATGCTGGGTAGCTCTGCCATCACACATTGGCCTGTGAGTGGCATGTCCAATACACATACATGACACATGGCAGCACACAGATGGCATTTAGCATAGCCATGGTACATTTGACAAGTACAGCCATATGTCAGTGATTGAGTACTGTCACCCATCCATGTGAGATGGACATGATGACATGAAAAATGCTGCATACTGGGACTATGTACACATGTGCCACTCACTGCAACACATGCAAGGTACAAGAATACAGTAATAGTTGGCTGATCTATTTTTCGTCACATTGACATCACCGGAAACATCTGTCATTTTCCACATGCAAACAGGCACTCATCTAAACATTTGTGCTGGCCAATACTCCATCAGCCTGAATGGTCTCATTGTGTACATAACCAGGTAAAGCATTGCCCCAGTGTGGCCAGTAAACAATGACCGAAGCATATCACATATGTCACAATATGGTTGATAAATGTCTAGCAAAAAAGGGGAGAGTGGAAAATATTATCCTGAAGGCACACTTACAAATTCTGACCAATGTAGTTGCAAGATGGCAGTACAAGGTCAACTGCACAATTGTGGACCTAATAGGATACTGTGGGCAGAAGGGATGCAGTCATAGCCAAATACAAGGCACGTGATCCCATGTGAGGAAGGAAATGGGTGACCCATAACACTCTGGAGTACACACCCTCACCTGGCACTCAATCAGAACCCGTCACTCAAAATACATACACATGCACTACACACACACGCATGGGCACTCACCGGACAATGCTTCGTAATCAGGTAGTTCTCCCACACCTCGGATCTGTTCCTCTGTGACAAAGGTCCCAGCAACAGACTCATGTTCAGTGAGTTTGTTGTCCTCTTGTGGAGACCCACCGCCAGTTACCAGAGTACCGGCATGATTTGAGGCCAGCTTGTCCTTTGCTCTGCGTTTCAGGTCGTTCCACCGCTTGTAGCAATCATCAGCTGAGCGCCTCACAAATCCAAGGGCACTTATGTGGTTGGCGATGGTCTGCCAGTGTGTCTTACGTTGACCAGGTGTGGTCTTGGACCCTGCAGTCACCACCATTTCGTGGCTATGTTGCGACACATAGCTCACAAGTGCATTAAGCTCTGCGTCATTAAAGCAAGGCTTCCTTGACGTGCCGGAGTGTGTAGCCGTGCCTGGGGTCTCAGCCTGTCGTGCCAGAGCACCCTTCTTCCTCTTTTTAGAAGGTGGAGCAGAGCCAGAGTGGCTAATGCCGCTCTGGTCAGTAGGGGCAGAATCACCGGTGGACTGGGTTGTTGGAGTGTGCGAATGCACATTGACCATAGGACTTGGTGCAGGCATTGTCTGAAGTGTGATGTTGGCAGGGGGAAGATCAGTATGATGGACCAGGACCGACACTGTTCTGGCTAGGAGAGTCAGAGCTGGGGCGGATGGAGCTGCAGCTGCCCCTGCAGCCTCACCACCCTGCATACTTGGGGCAGCAGATGACATAGCTACCCCAGATCCACGTGCCTTGGTGACAACTTGCACCGGCACACGTGGCCTAGACTTGCTGACCTGGAAGTCAGCCGGGGAGTCACCCTGTGCCAGGTGAGGTGCCACAATGGGCTGGTCCAACAGGGGCTGAGCTGGGATGGTCTCAGCCACGTTTCCCTCAACCATGGGGGGGGGAGCATGGGTGTCCCTGATTGGTCCTCCACACATGGGGGTCTAGGGGCACCCTGCAAATCCTGGCCACGTCCCCTACCGCGCCCACCACGTATACCTTTTGAAGGTCGGCCACCTTTGCCTCCCTTACCGCTTGGTCGCCTACCAACCATGGCACTGATGTTGTTGTGTGTATGGGAGGAGCAGTAAACTATTGTCCTGGGCAATTGGGGGTCAGAGGGGTAGGGTACTAGATGGAATTCGTACCCTAGTGCTCTAACAAGGCTGTCTGTGACCCCTGGGGGAAGATGACGGGTCACGCAACGCACAGGCAGCCCAAAAGCAAAAATAAACATGCACGAAACCCCTCGTAGACCACGTGCGTAGAAAAATGAACCCGCACTACGCTGTGGCACCCAGAAACACAAAAATAAGCGTACGCGTAATACACACAGCCTACAATGACCTCTGAAGGGGAGTGCGACACACGGGGCAAGCACAATTGCTAAGTACGTGCGGAACTCACCGTCTGCCTGGAATAAGAACGTGAAAAATACGCGCGTGTGCACGTTGGCAACACCCCCGCCAAAAGAAGAATTGTATGCTGTCTGAGGAGACAGGACAAAAGGAGAAGTGAACACTGTTTGAGGAAACGGGCCCAAAAAAAGTAGAAAAATTAAAGGTGTCAGAGGTAACAGGGAGTACGAACTTGAAACGCTGTGAAGTAATCGCGTGTGAACCGACAAGAAGTACAGAATTCACCCACTCGCTCTCCACGAAAAGCACGTACAAGAAAAAGCACGTACCTTTTAAACCGGCCCACACGTACACGTCACTTACGCGTGTACCCGTCCTTCCCTCCAATTACACGCGCTGACACTCGGACGTGCAGCTTTTCCACGTGTGCTCTGTCATCACGTGCTATGAGGGAAACACCCGCGCGTGTCACGTCACAAACACGCTTACGCGCGAAGGGCCTTTGGTCCAATGATATCGCGTACGTGTGCTGAAGCGCTTACGCGCTAAGGGCCTTTCCTCGAATTACACGCTGACGTGCAAGATTTTCACGTGCCAAATCACTCCGTATCAAGCTGGCCACGCGTTCTCATACGGAAGACCACGCCCCTGCCCAGAAGGCCATTTTCCTGCCCCCCAGAGCCCTGAGCACGCTCCCACCTGCCATCTGCTGCTGCCTCATTGCCTGCTGCCCACGTGCCCTGCTATTTGGTGCCTGCACGTCAGCCATCTGCAGGGGTCCAGTTGCTGTGTCCACCCCTGCTGGAACAGAAGACTCCCGACTGGGATTCCATCGCTCCACAGCCCCAGGACCCAGTTGCCCACCCACTCCTGCCTCTGGGGTTGCCATGTCGGGCACATCTCCATCTGGCACCACTGGCAACCCCCAGCCAGAGAGGCAGAGGGCCACCAGCTTCACTGCCACCGAAGTTGGTGTCCTGGTGGAGCATGTCCTGGGGCATTATGATGCCCTCTTCGGAACAAGACACGCCAACAAGGAAGGACGGACCAGGATCTGGACGGACATCGTGACTGCCATCAACGCGGAGGGGGTGGCAGTCCGCGAATTCCATCAAGTCAAGAAGCGCTGAGAGGACTTCAGGTCCAGGACCCTCAACAAGGCCCGGCACCTCGCGGAGGGGGGCCGGGTCAGCCTGAGCAACATCCAGATGAGGGAGCTGGAACGCGTAGGCCCAGCGCTACACGCCCAGATCCTTCGGAGGCAGACCCGTCTGGAGTTGAGCGGTAAGTGGCCAAGCATTGCTGTGTGAGACAGGGCATGTTGCAGTGTGCTGGTAGTCTGATACTTGCCTGTATGTGTAACATAGGCCATGTATGGATATGTGTGTGTGCAGGGACAACATGGTCATGCATGTGGGACCAG